>NW_024040152.1:14207557-14901307 GCF_014851395.1 Micropterus salmoides
GAAACTGTGAAATGAATTCAGGGATCCCAGGTATCCTAAAACTCCTCAGCTCCCCTGAGGTCTAAAAAACCCAAACTCATCTCCCCGCTGCTCCCCCCCGCCCCCCTTCCTTCCGTCCTTCCTCTGTGCTTGGTGTAAATTTCTTTTATGTGGCGCCGCGTCATTTTAACCTGCTCCCTGTTTTCCATCGCCTGTATGGCCCCCGAGCTCTGCCAAGTTACCCATCCACTCGCTTCGACCTGCCATGACTAATTCACAAACAAGCAGTTTAACCACCATGCAACATCCCATTAACCCAGATATGCCCTACCTGTGCTTCCACAACTGTTTCCAGTGATCCAGCTGCACATGAGAAGCCGTTCAGTATTAATTCTAACCTCACTGACTGTTCTTTTATGAAATGATGCTCAAATTCAGTTCAGTCTAGCAGGCTTGTATCTGGGTTGTAAATGGTTAAAAAAAAGCCATTCTCAGCATCTCCAAATACTGAACGGGGTATTTCACAAAGCTGTTTGGCACGGCTGTAGCCAACAGGCAATGTGTTTAACATGTCACGCTCCAAAAACTGCTGTTTATTCCCCGCTTTGGGCGCCTGAAATGCAAATAGTGTGGCTTTTTTCCTCAGCAATGTGTAGAGGAGACTGTTTTGTTTCAGTTTTTCCTCATGATTTGTTCTCTTAATTATCTGGCCGACGTTCACCTCTTTGTGAGCACTCTGTTCCTGCTGGACTGTGTAGAGGTGGGTTAAGCAGAGAGTGGTGGAGATAAAATATTCAGAACAGGGATGGATAGAACAAGCATTCCTGTTGAAAATCAATGATTCCCAAAGGTTTGGGATGGTGCACAACATAGACAGATTTATGTCGTCATGGAAATGAGCATCTGTGAACAGTACCAGTGATCAAAGGACTGATGTTACAACAACAAGGAATTTTTTCCACCTGAAAGCCATCAATCTGGAAAACAAAACCACCATCATTCCCTTCATATCATTACCAAGTCACTCTATATCAGCTGTCTTGGGTGCACCAAAGGAAAGTAGTACATCAAGGAGCATAATTTCTGTCTCTCCAATGAATCTGCATGTATACAGTAAGAAAACCTGTGAGAGTTGCTTCAAATCTATTATTTATAAATGTCTATTTTATCTATCAGCAAGTGATATCTTACAGAACCTTTCAAAGCCAAATGTCAGTTTGTGTTTGGCAACTTTTTTAAGCAGCTTTGAGACATGAACCCCCCACGTACACACATTTCCACTACACACATAGTGCTGGTGGCATCATGCGTGGCTCGTGCAATCCTCCAGATATCCAGTCTTGTGATTTTTAGTAGCAATCCTGTAGAAATGCGGTCTTTCTGTACCATCGAAGTTAAATAATAAAGACTCAGAACTGGTGTTTTAGCTTTGTGTCTATTTGTTTATTTCTGTGCATGTTGAATGAATTCCCCTGGGAGCTGTGCGATCTGCAATGCTTTATGGGAAGGACAAAGCTTTACACTGTGCATTTTAATAGCTAACCCTGTATCCTAATCTTTTTCTCCCTGGAGTGAACATTCAGTCCACCGCCTTGCATTCATTTTGAACCATAGGCTTGGCATTAAAAAGTACTGCATGTGCCAATCATGTTTTTACCAGAGAGGAGCAGCTGAAAAGGAAGAATAAGGCGGCTGCTTGTGTCTGAAGCTTTTCTTTATCTCCTCACCTCATATGGATTCCTCCCGCTTCAGAAAGATTAACAGGATGCTAAGCAAGAATTTCCTCTGTGTACAGTTTTTCAAACAAATGTCAATAAAATCAAGGCGTGAGAGGAGAAATGCCACCCGAGTGTATTGAGATTCTTCATCAGCCTGCTGTGTTTCCATCTCCTCTGGGCATTTTCTTGATCAATCAAAGTAATTGATTGGCTTTGTTCCACTCTGAAGTTTTAATGACCATCTAGTTATGAGCTACGGCAGCAGACGCTGCAGCAATTTGTAACCACGGTGGCCAAACAACAAACTCTAATGCAGAAGTTAGGTGTGAACTTGCATATACAGAGTCGTCGCTCACACCGATAATAAAACGCACGCGACTCACATGCCACCACATTACACGTCCGCCAGCTAACCCTCTTTCACTGACAAACGCTTTGAGAGGTGTACAGCTGTTAGAATTCACACCTCCAATCTGGTAAAAACTTTGAACCAGTGAAACTGAATCACACTGACTTAAATTAACACCACTATTTCTAGAAGTGGGAGGGATGTTGGTGGTAGCAGGGGGTGGCAAAAGATGCAGGATTAAATGAAACACGATCATAGTTTCTCAGTGTATTTCCCTCTCATTATTGCTGATGGTCAGCTAATTGGACCCATTAATGTTAGGCAGGATGAAGATCGGAGAATTTACAGAATCAAAAGAGTAAAAGATGGGAATTTTGAATGTGTGATGGAGGTACAAGAGAGAGTGGCAGGCAATTTCAACAATGAAATAGAAGCTCTGGGCATAACATACGCATATGAAATATGAATGCACTTGTGTGTGTGTGTGTGTGGATGTGTGTGGGGCCATGCTGGTTGTGCACAGGGGAAGCCTCAGCTCTATAATACATTAGTCTCTTTGGGGACTTGCCCTAATTAATGGCTTGACCTCTTAACGGGTAGCCCCCTTCTGCGAGTTAGCATTTAGCTGTGCACCCTCCAGAGATGCACTTTGAAGTGCATTTAATAAAAGAAGTGACAGTGACATTAATGAGACAGTCAAGATAAGTACAGGGCTTCGTTTTATTTCCCAACAATTTATATTCAGATTTTACACATGTCCCAACTCAGAAGAAAGAAAAAATACAAAGCAACATAGAATCAATCTAAACCAAAAGAACATTTTTAAACCAAGAGAAGCACACATACGTGTTAAATACACTGATCATGACTCTGGTCAAAGGCAACTGACTCCTGCTGTTCTGTCCTGATGTGTTACAAGTGCTGTGTGTATGTGTGTGTGTGTACACTAATAGTCCGCCTGTTACGCTATTAAAAACTGCAAGAGTGTATTGTCACACCTGTCATTTCCATCAGCCAGTGTGCATTTCTGAATTTCCATCAAAGGTGAGATTTAGTAGTTCCCATGAAGCTTCCAGGTTTTACTGTGGCAAGGGTGTCCGTGAACATTTGTCACATCTTTAATATATCCGTTTGTCCGTCAACGTGTCCATGTGTTCGTTAATTTGTGAGAGTGTCCATCAGTACTGCCGTCTCCACATATGAGTCTTGTGTCTTCAGTTGGACTTGGACCATATCTTCCCACTGCCGCGCAGCCTGAGTGGAAAACAACCAGAAAGAAACACTGCATTGGTACTTTGTATGGGATTTGTCAAAACAATCTCATGATTTACATGTTTACTTTCCACTTGCACAACTAAACCAACATATTACTGATGCAACCTGGGTGCAAAAGCGTCTTTGTGTTAGAATATCTAATATTTGAATTTAGTATTGAAATTGATCTCAGTGGATTTTCTACTTCTGCAAATGAAAAAGAATTATTGCAAAGAACCTTTTTCTAATAATAACTGCTGCACAGTTAGTCCCATCCTTTAAATAGCTTTATAAAGAAATGGTGTCAAAACTCATTTTAATTTGAGGATTGAGGTTAAGCTATCATTAATTTGGATTTCAAAACATAAAGTGGATCTTGACTTGAATGAGGTGCAGTGCTGAGTGATGAAAATTATAGGGCTCTATGCTTCATCAAAATGTGACAGGCAGCCAGAAAATAATCACTGCTTTCTGTTCAGCAGCAACAACATAAACAGCAGAAGAGCAAAGCATCTTGTCTGATCACTGGAGGGAGAAACAGTTCTTTCAGGAGAGCACGTGGGGCATTTGTATATCCAGTGACATTTTACAATTCAGGACAGATGTGAAATTAGCCATCTGTAATTGTACCGGATAGAAGCAGAACAGGGAAAAAAAAGAAGGTCCCTGATAGCAGGGTTAGAACACCGCTGCAAAACACTGATATGCATCTGATAATAAAGCTACTTCATGTAGACACATGCGCACGTTCGCACACAGGCAAACCACTTACACCGGCAGCTGGCTCTTTAGTGTTTATTGAAAAAAATGGAAACATAGCGGGTTCTCTGTTGAATTAACTTTGCTCTCTAAAAGAACATTGGACTAATGGCTTTAATTTAGTGTTTGAAGTAGAGTCTTTATAGTGCTGCGGTTATAACTAGGTAAATTCGTATTTATAAAGCACCTTTCAAAAACCACAGTTACAAAGTGCTCTAAAGAACAAAAGGAGAAGCTGCAATAAAATAAACTTAATGGAAAAAAACTCCACATGTAGCTTTTTGTTTAAATTTTGTGACTTGTAGGAATAAATAGGACATCCTGCTTAAAAACACAAACTTGATTGAACAGCGCACCAACAATTCTGAATAAAACATAATTTCAGTAAATTATTCTACATGGCCAAACACATTTTATGTATCCAATTTCTGAAATGCTTGGCCATACTTTAGAAAAATGAATGCAATTTGTATGCAAACTCTGGTTTGTTTGTATAGAAAGCCCGTAACATCCAAGATGCTCAGAAAACTCATGCGGACTATACTTGGCGGCCTCCCTGTGTGGAGCCACATTCCTCCATATAATCGCAGTAAATACAAATGTGATGTCAAAGTACTCACCCTTTCACCTTAGAGCTTTTTTTCCCTGGTTGTCGTGGTTCCTGAGAGGAGGCGGGGTCTCGTGGCTCTGCAGGCTGGTCTGCATCCTGATTGGAGGCGGCTCCAGCGGGAGCAGGGCCTGAAGACGGAGAGGCGGCGCTGGCCTTTAACGTTTTCTGCAGGTTTGACACCTGAGGGGAAAGTGGAGAGTGATTAAAAAATTAAAGATTAAAGAGGGGGGATGAGTTAAAGGTTATAATGTTTCATGTCTGTCTCAAAACAATAGTAAGGTCCACATATAAACATTGAAACAGGTATTGTTTGCTATAATTGTTCCTACTGGTCAATAAGAAATCCCTTCATACCGTGATTTAAATGTCAGTGATGGTGGACAAAATTCACAGTCCCTGTTCTGTGTAAAAATGTACTGAAAAGTGTATATGAAGCTAATATGAGGCTTCAGCAGTCTGAATTAATCAAAGAAAGGGGGTATCTCCAAAGGTTACAGTCCATTTAGTAGAGTCATTAGTTCAAGCCATTAGTCGACTAGTCGTCTCATGTTTGTGATATTCATTTAATTATTTAAATATAAATTTTTGAGGCATCAGAAAATGGAGCAGAAAAGATTTCCAGGGCTGAGAAAGAATCTTATAAGAATAAGTATCACTGTTCACACTGTGCTACATTACAGAGGAATAAAATAATAATGAACCTATAAAATATACATTTTCCAAGGGGCAAAAAAGCGAGCCGCCTGTTAACGACAAGCAGTAATGATTGAGGAAAGTTCTGTGTTGCTACAATCCCCTGATACTTGCGTCCTGGCCCTAACGACAAGGCGCAGCTCCCGAAAGGAGTTTCAGGTTGTTGGATCTTTTCTGCGACTAACTGACCAATGAAAACTAAGACTCATCTCATCGACTATTTTATTTAGTACAAATTCCCTCTGTGTTTCCACAGACAGCGTTTCCTTGCTGACCTGCAGTTGAGGGACAGGAACACAGACTGAATTTCTTACTAAGAAGACCGTAATCTTGGATGTTTTTTTTGTTTTTGCACAGAACAAGGACTGAATTTTTTCTCCCATTACTTACATTAGAAGTACATTAGGAATGGATGTCTTCAAAACCAGTATGAACAGGAGGAATGACTGCAGCAAGCCGTTTCAGTGTTCATACGGGCACCTAACCTTTTAAGACAAATGTGAAGAACCGTGAACTTATCCTTGAAAGTTAGAGTTATGAACAGGCTATATGGATTGACCCTCAAACAAGATGCAAAATAACAAAATATGCAGTCAGGGGGAAACTAAAATACCACAAGTAGCTGGAAGCATAGGAACACAAACGTCACATTTACTGGATTTTCTGGGGGGAAATACTGAGGGAATTGTAGGCAGAACAAAAGAGGGACTAACCTCTGTTTCCACTTGGACTTTGACTTTCAACTGGCTCTCTCTGTACTGGTTTGCCCTCGAGACCTGCTCCTCAATACCACACAGCACCGCCTCACACCCTGTACACCTGAGACAGAAACGGCAGACATGGAGGGAAGGAGAAAGCCGATTGTGAGTTCGGAAAACAGATAATTGAGACATAAATCTAAAGTGTGTGCACAGACACACAGAGGTGACACTGACCACTCCTGCAGTGTGTTGATTATGTTGGGGAGCTCGTTGGGGCCGAGATCACGACCCACACTGCAGTCCACCTCCACCTGCTGGTTCCTCTGGTCCAGTTTGCCCTGGATGATGTCACAGTAAACAGCATCGATCAGCAGGTCCTCCAGCTCCCGCACATTCTTCAGCTCGAGCTGCTGCAGGAGCAGTGAGTACGGCAGGCACTGAGGGGGAAAAAGACACGACCAGAGTTTAATCCTCATATTCTTTTCCTTTTTAACCGAGGTATAAAGGCAGATCATTTGATTCCACTTTAAAGGTTTAACGGAAAGCTACAAAAAAATGCTGAGTGAAAATTGCCCATTTGTCTAAATGTCATGGAAGATGAAAGGAAAGTTTGGACAATTCAACAGTCCTTCACTGGGCAATTAATGTCCTGAGTTCAGGCCTATATGTGGAGAAAGCTGTGACATATTAAGGAGACAAACAGGAGCAGGAGTGAAAGGAGCACAGGTAGTGGAAAGTGAGATAAAAAACGGACAGAGCTGGTGAGAATAATGAATCAATTATTTATCAGGAACAGAGAAAGAAAAGGGCATAAGCAGAGGTGCCGTCTGCTTGAAATGAGAGATTCAGTAAAAAGAAAGAAAAAAAAAAGAACATTTAAAACTCATGGAAGGAGGGTTAAGAAGTTTAAATTGACATGAGCAGTAGTAGTTTTGCTGGTAACTTTTTCTGGAGAGACTGAAAGGCTATGCTGTTGATAAAAACAGTCACAAGCTTAAAATCACAGCCAACCTCACATGAACTTGGATGGTAAAATCTGTCTGAACAAACTAGCAAAAGCTATATTTGAAAGTAGAATTGTTGAAACATCATTAATATCTTGCTTTATGAAGCCTAAGGCAATATAATGGCAGCAGTTACATTTATTTTCTATTTTTGAGACAAATACAACATTATTAGCTCACCTGCATACAGCAAAAGAATGAATCAGTACCTTGAGGTTGGATGCCAGGCTGATGATGGACAGATGGCGGAGTTTGTTCTTCTGTGCCGGGGTCAACTCTGGAAGAGAGGCTGCTCTCTCTACAGCAGCAGAGAAGAACATAAAATAAAAAACACAATAGGAAAAACTATACCAGAGCAGTGTTTAAATTGTCACTTTGCTGAGGGTCAAGCAGTCACACATAATTGAGGCGCTACTTATTACTTTGAAGAGTAAGTCCCCGATCAGACAGAAAGCGCTTTGCAGGTTTGACAACGGGAGGTGCACAGCAATGCCTTTTTTGGCTGAATTTAGAAAAGAGCAGTGCGCTTCGTTTTTATGTTGCTAGGCAACCACCGAATCAGCTGTCAACGATCTGTAATCTTTGGTATGCTGCTAAGTAATAACCGTCATATTAGCAGAAACTTGATCAAAACACAGGTTTATGTCTTTTGTTGCTAAAAACATCTGTCTCTGGCATTGTTTAAGGGTGAGAGGTTTACAAACATGCAGGAGACAGGGAAACGGAAATCCGTGTGGGTACATGAGACCCTCATAAAGAGGAGACACCGCTGGTAGTACCACCAGCTGGTCCAGTAGCTTCATATTAATGATGATGGTTGTGGGGCTGCAGCTAATTTTAGTATTCGAAGCTTCTATTATTTCAACGATTCATCGATGCGTCGTTTAAGAAGTACTTTTGCGTGGCGGCGGCGGCCCTACCCCAATTATAAAGACAAAGAATATGGGTGAAGGATGGATTAGCACACGCAGGTAGCAGGGACTGTCTGAGCTACCGAGAGCTGGGAGTGACTTAAAAGGTGCAGCTCCCCGACACCCAGTTAACTCTTGACTGTGAAGTTACAACTCACGGCCCAAAAAGGACAACAACAAATGCACGTGTACATTTTCAGCTGAGGACTGCGGTTTACTCTGGCTAGCGTTCAACTCAACAATCAATCATGATTTCAGTTAAATGCTAAAGTTGCTGTAACCTTGTCTGTGGTCCGCGGGCAGAACACCTGCTGCTTTCTGATCAGATGCTGTCGTGCTGTTGCCGAGGCGACATAAGTTTCGTTTTAAGGTGGACAGACTGTAACATTACAGAGTTGCTGTTGTTTTCTTTAGCTTGAAATAATCCCATACTTTGGACACTTTCTTCTTTGTCCCTCCCTAGTTTCCCTCTCTTCCTCCACATTGCAAACAGCGCCATTAAAATCACGTCATGTTCACAGCGTAAGCGCGATGTGCGACAGTAATAAATGTCCGTGCGACACACTGTTCTGTATATGGATTAAACGAAGCGTTTTAGTAATCGGTTTAATCGATGAATAGTTTCAGCCCTAGATGATTGTAGGTTCAAGGCTTATTTTAGGATGAGTGGGGACAGTTTTTTGCAGTCTCCAGATAATCCAAGGAATTGTAAACTTCCATCTCTCCATTCATTTGATTGGAAAATGAAAAAAAATGACTTCGGGCGCTTTTCTGCTCAGAGTTGAATTTTTTCAACTTTGTGCGCTCAGAGCACTCCTTCGAAAACGCGAGGCGCCCAGGGCGCATAAACAGAGCGCAAAACGCTCACTGCCAATAGAAAACAATTGAAAAAAGGCGCCTCTCACCGCAAAAAACGAATTGTGTCTGATCGGGGCCTAATGTTACACAGAGACATGTAGGTGATGAGTGTGGAGCTGTTTAAGCAGTCAGAGAACAGACTCTGCAGGAAGTCGGTCTACAGCCACTGTCTCCTACTCCTCCCCTGGTGATGGGACTCACACTCTCCGAGACGGCAGCTCTGACAGGTCCTCTAAGGGCTCCACTACACAGCTCTATGAAAGTAAATGCACTCCCTGTCGGTGTGACTCGAAAGGGAAGGGAACAATAAAGTAGGCTACATTCTTTTTCCAGGCTACTGCTTGATATTCAGCATAAAAGAAGACATAATTAACATTCCACTTGTTGAAGATTCCCACTGCATTACACAAGACAGCAAATTAAGGCACAAATGATTTGTTTATTTTCCTTTTGTGCCAGCACTGCTGCTACAAAGACAATCATCAGGCAATCAGAGCGCTTGATGAAAAGTTGCCCAAACAGATAAAAAACTTTCCAGTAATTTTATCAGTGAACAACAGACCTGCAGTGTCTCAGGTGAGGGTGTTTAAGCCTCTGTGTCAGGGTGTCTGCCTTGCAGCAAAGAAATACGGCTCATAATAAGAGAGTTGCAGGGCTGCCCTATTACTTATTTACACTGTGCTGCCACTGCAATACCTTTGTAGTCGCAGTAGGTTCCATAGGCAAAGAGGTTCAGGAGCTGGTACACTGGTGCATGAGGGCCATTCTCCAGCTGTGTGGTTTAGAGGGAAGATGAGGGGAAAGAGAAAATTATGTGGCAGAACACAGAAGTAATGAGACTCTCAACATAAAAACTGTGCACACTGACTGAGGAAAGGTCCTGTTGAGACTCAATGAGGTTAAGAAAGAGAGAGACCCATGAAGACTTAACTCTGATGATCCATTCTGATCAAACTTCAGATCCCTGTTCAATATTCAAATACCAGAGTGAATCACTTGCACAGTGTTTCCTTATACTGACTCAAAGCTATCAGCAGATTCTTATTATGTTTATTAAATGTATTTATATCAGGGACCATGCACAAAATTATGCACATTAATCTCAAAAAGAGAAGAGATGCTTTGATTTCCAAATCAAAGCAAATAAACATAGAGCAAAACGTACCTCTCCACAACTAATGAACCAACAACCTTTTCCTAGTCTGTCTCGGCAAAGAAATTTTACAAGATTTAATATTTAAATGTGGCTGTTCAACCATATAGATTCTTCTTCTGTTTAAAACTGCTTCACCTGTTACAGTACACACCAGGGGGATACCTACTACGTTTGGCAAAATTACCACCAGGGGCGCCGCACTTTTTCCATTTAGATGTAAATGAGCCCAACAGATTATTGACTAGATTATTTCTGTTCATCTGATTTCTATAAACACCGCACTGATTTGAGGAGTGTTGCGCATGTCTGGAAAGCAGGGAGGAGCAAAAGAAAATGTTTTCTGTCAGAAATATTGTTTGAAAAGAAGAGACTTGGAAATGCAAGCTTTTCTTCAACCCCCAAGAAGATGACTGTATGTGAGGAAAAATTATAAATATTCCAATGTTGTGGGAGATTTTTGATAAAATTTAAAACAAGATAAGATTGATGAAAAAAAGATTACTGCTTTAAAGATTAAAATAATATTACATGCAAGTATTACTGGCTGTTACATTTATATTCCACAGGACTAGACCTGCTGTGAAATAAAGAAAAACTTTATTAAAGCAGAAAACCACTGAGGGGAACAGAAGGGTAAAGATTTGTGTTATAAAATAACAGACTGTTGCATTGTTTCTCTTTTGTCTAAAAGATTATGATGCATTTTATTTAATTTACTGTAATATTATTCACTGCAGCCAAGGTTATGTATTTTCAATGTCAAAACCATTTCTCTCAATCATTCACTGTATGTCTCTCTCACTCACTCTTTCAACTTGGTTAGTCTCTCTGCCTTTGTGTTCATCCAATAAAACAGCGCTGCTGATTTTACACCTGCTTTTCTCAGACATTAAACTTCAGACCCAATGTCCTCTGTATGACTTCTTTAGCAGGGCTGCTTGTCTTCCATTTTACCTGCACAAAGGCTTTGAATGGTCTTTTAGTAAATATGGACAGATACAACATGACATCAAAAGGGGACATAATTCCTTAGTAAAAATCCCCTGTGGTCTGAATGGAAAAATTGTGTCGCACAGTCCTACTCTACTGTAACAGTAGCATTTCATTTCCAAAATAGGGTGCTAACTACGTATTCTCATACCTAAGTTTAACATACAACATACGTAATATGTTGGTAATGTACATTTTGAAATTCACACCCAGGAACTCTATGTAGAGATGTGTTCATTGGGATGTGAGTTGGGACAGGGATTACATCATCGATGCAGAAATATATACATTCCCATAGGTGATAACACGGCCCAGCGTGGTTAGGAAATACATTTGTGTTGATGCTCCACCAACAATGTGGTCACATCGGCTCACATGCATCACTGACCCCTCTGAATGTGGTTTGGTGGATATATTACCACTTGTGAGAATAACTGTCTCGCTGTGAAGATTAAGATGGATTTTTTTCATGCCCGAGTTCAGGTCTGAGAAGGTCCCACAAGACACAAAGGGTGAGGAAGATAAAGTGAGAGGGAGTGTGTTTACCTCTCTGACATTAGGCAGCTCCAGATGTCAGAGAAGACGTAGAGGCCTGGGGTCTCCAGCAGGGAGCTGACAGCCTGGGCCAGTGCTGAGCCTGACAGAGACAGGAGCTGCTCCACCTCCATCTGATGCCAGGGGACACAGGTCACAGAGACACAGTTAGCAGGTGAGACAAAAGTACTAAAGAAAGACACATAAGATAAGCAGAGCTCTGTAAAATCAAGGAAATAACATCTGTTACCTCCTTGGCTCTGCCACATTATTATGGTGGTGGGAAATGCTGTTTAGGGACACTGTGTCACAATCTTCCATCAATATTCTATTAACAATCCCAAACCTTTGTCATGCCCTTTGAAATATTGTCCAGCAACCTGTGCCCTGTTAAAAGGACACAGAGTTGAACAACACTCCCTTTTCATCTTGTGTCTAAAAGCCAAGTACTCTTGACCAAAGCACTTAACCCTCAAATTACCCGGAGAGCTACTCAGAAAGTGGAATAGAAGCTGCACTAGGTAGAAGCAATGCGGGCAACAAGTGAAGTGAATGCGAAGCAGGGCATGTATATTCATCAAAGCCCGTTGCCTGCATAGAGACACGATGCAAATACACTTGGGCTGAAGGCAACAGCAGAATAATTACCTAAGTAGTGACAGGAATCTGCCTATGCCTTGAGCAGATATTTACTCTCCAGAAAGTGTGTCCTGAAAATAAAAAAACAAGGACAAAAAAAACCCTAGACCACTGCCTCATGCAAAACCTGATGTCAATGTTTTCTATACTTTGGCCTGAGCTTTAAAGTAGAAAAGGACCTACACATAAAGAAATAGCACAGACCGGATGTCAGTCTGAGACTATTCGTGTGTCCTTTCGAAGTGTGCAATGTGAGAAGATGTCCTTGTGACTTTGATGGGATATTTTAAGATCTTAATCCCAGAAGACACTTCTTGGGACACAAGGGAAGTTTAGTCTTAAAGATACATGAAACAGTTATTGCAGTTGCATCAGACTGGTTTTATTACCTGAGGCGAAATCTTAAAATGAATGCAACAGAGAGTCTGAATACCCACCGCTGAGCTAAGACTAGTCTGACTGGTTCTTATTTATCTCAGTCAGTGCTTATGTATGGTATCATTTTAAATCTGATGCATTTAGATGCACATATGCACATCTTGCATATGTCGTCCCACTACACCAATATAAACGATATCTAAAGAGCATATTCTCAGGCAAGGTGAACAGATGAGGAGGCATGTGCTGCAGCCAAAGTAATTAACCTACACTGTTTCAGAAACAGTGCCTCTTTTATTTCAGGATTGTTTAAAAGTCAAATCAAGCTCTGAACACAAGGGCAGGATTGGATCCATCTGTCTATTTCTATTGAATCTGTCTATTTCTATTGAAATAGACAGATGGATCCCTTGGAATTTAAATGGACGACTGGCTGTGTATCAGTAAGAGATGGCTAGAATATGCGGACCTGCCAGAACACCTTACTGACCCCTGGGATATAAAAATAAATGCAAATAAAATTGAATAATACACTAAGAATACTAAAATAATACTGACAATAAATAATAATCCCGAGGATGTCAAAGCACAAAGGGAGGTATAGATACTCATTGTGATACACTGTTTTGTCATGCAGTAATGACCTTAGATAATCACTTCATCTATTCATTTAGCCTATTGTTGCCTATGTTTAATTGTGTATCATGCCAGCACAATGTGATCAAATATTATTTGTATATAAAATGCTACTTTTGCCTCAGTACCTTCTGTTGTACCGATAACATTTTACAGTTGTTGTTTTTGTTATTTGTACTGCTATGGAGAGTTTTAGATTCTATTTAGAGTTTGAGAATCAAACAGAATAAAATATTCCATAAAATAATAAGAAGGAACCACGTAAACAATTCACAATTGGATTTGGCAGCTGTAAGCTTCCACCGTTGTGTATCATAACCCAAACTCATTAAAGGAACACTCACTTCAATAGACTCTCAACTCTAATAAGAAGGGGTTCATATGTTTTCCCCAAATCTTCTTTAAATGTTATTCTTATGTTGTACAGCCAAATATTGTTCATACCCATAAACATAAAAACAGTGAAGATTTGACTCTGAATAGTTTACCCAGTGTAAACATAGAAAAGAGTTTAAACAGGCTGATAAGGATATACAGTATACAATATACTGTCAAAAAGTCTGGGATAAGATGACTTCATCAACTAAATGGAAAAACTTTACGTTAAGGATAGGGATGAGCAAGTACACAGAAAAGATATTGACACATTTTACTGTGATGATACTACTACTCGTAAAAAGTACATTATCTGTACCGGATACTCACTCCACCTAAGTTAAGAGGGTTAACTACATAAAGGCAGTGGTGATCAGTTTATTGCAATGTCCCAGTCAAGTGAAAGCACTGTTACTTTAAAGATATAACATCTTAAAGATGTATGGCAGCCATGATGGCAGCAAAGGTTAAGCTCCTGGAATTGTGCTAAAAGTGTATGTCACTGTTTTATTTCTAAAAAGGAGAACATGACTGAATGATATAAAGTGTGCGTGTGCGCTGTGAGTTAAAAGGATATTATTTAAGCATTAAGAATGGATGGAACTACAATTATATCCATTATTGATTAAGCTACCAATTGTCTTTCCACTTATTTGATTAACCATTAAGTGCATTAATAGAAAATTGAAAAATTCCATCACAATTTCCCAAAGATCTAGATGTCATCTTCAAATAGCTTGTTTGGTGCAATCAACAATCTAAAAACAAAATAAATCAAATTCAAAATGATATAAAGCAGAGAAAGGTAGCAATCCCTCTGGAAACGTCTGACGTTTTAGCATTATAAATAATTGAAACAATACATCGACCTACTGTTCCATTTAATCCACTAATTATTTCAACACTAATTGATCTTACACAAATATATATAGATATACAGAGTAAGGGTATTCTCTTCCTGGCTGAAACTGAAACTTTACTATCAAAAGGTTATGCTACTGTCAGATTTCTTTTCAGCGTGGGAGTAATTAAAACCATTTTTCTTAATAATGGCTGTGACTGCATATGTAGTGAAGTAACTGCTTCAGAAAAACAATGCGTGAGCAAAGTTAACTTGGTGAAAGTGAAAAATCCACAAAAGACTACAAATACACAGGACAATTGTCAGCAACATACGAAACAGACTTGTGTAACGTTATAGAGCATCAAATGCCACTGTAAGACACTCGTTACTGTTTCAAGAGCTCAACCTACATATTAAAAAGATAAAAATTCAACCAAAACCTAAAGTTGTTGTTTTAAGGCACGTCTCTGGTCATGTAAGGTGGTGATCAAGGAACAAGGTAGATTAACAGTTAAAGCTTGTTCAGCTGACTCCCTGCCACCGTATTAACATAGCTGCACCGCTATATCACCTAGCTAACATCTAAGCTTATCAGTCACTAAACATGAATGCAAATGACAGATGAAGTGTCTAACAAACATATCGTTGTAGCTACGAGACTTTTAGCAGTTCTCTTTTAAAATGTGTGTTAGCCACTATTCAAGCTCAATGTGTCACACTAGCTCATTTGCTAACGGCTAACCAACCGCAAGGCTTTGCTTAACCGTTGACGTTAGGCCTCAGTTCATTTTAACCCTTTCTAGTGACTTAAATCATACTACTGTGCAGCGTAAATAACCGGGAGATACGATATGCACGTAACTGTTTCCACAAACTTGTTAAAATAAGCCTGTGTGTATTTAAATTTACCTTGTTGTGTTGGTTTCTAGCAGACAGCCTGTATTTCGATTATTCAGTTCCGCTGTCAGAGCACGTACAACAACACAGCAACGTAATCTTTGATTGGACAGTAAAGTGAAGTGGGCGGGACAAGAGAATCTGTCGATCAGCATCTGTGTCAGGGGCTCAGACAGCGTCATCTAGCGGTCATGTGATTTATGCCACCTGAAACATAATCAGATCAATTTGTTCTTTATAGATAACTTAATGGAGGAGTTGACAAAACAAGGGAGGGCTTTTGTCTGCCATGTCTCTAATTATTGTTTCTTTTCTAGTGAAAACTCTTTCTTGGTTGAACTCTAACAGCTCATGTCCAGACGAAGACTATCACTTGTAGACCTTTTTTCATTTTAAATCATCACAAGCAAAAAAATGTTGGAAACCAGTGTTTTATCCAGTATATTACATTTACTTTATTATATTACATCAATGACCAGACTTCAACTGCTTGTCAGCATGCTGTGTGGATGTTTGTATGTTGTAGAGTGTAAAAAACAAAAACATAGACACAAAAGGTTGACTATATAAAAAAAGACTATTTCCATTGACATACATTAAGTCTGAAGTAGTGCAGTGATGCAACAAGATTAAAATATTTAAAAAATATACATATATATAAAAATAAAATATACAATTTTATTTCTGAAATAATCTGTTTAAAATTGTGAATTTGCAGAAATCTCTTCTAAACATCAGCAGAGACAGAAAATAACAGCATTCATGGCATACAACATTACTTCTTTTTTTTTTTGCAGTCAGACCTGGATGATGTAACATTCAAACAAAAAAAAGAATTTTGATGAAGCACTTCATAAAATTAGAGCAATACTACAATTTATATTTTCTTTTAATGTAATGTTTTTCATTATAGATTTACTTAAAAGTAGGTATGCAGAGTACATGTCATTCATGATACTTATTTCCTTCAGCAAGTAACATCTCAACATAATGCACAGATTTCCATGAACTACACCTTCAGTAAAAAACTCTCCTGAGCATATGTTGCCATCCATCCATCCGTAGTCAACCGCTTATCCTGCGGTCGGGGGTGCATATGTTGCATATCACAAAAATTACCTTTTGGTGTCCATTCATTTTTGCATTGTCTGTCACAACCCAGAAAGTGTGTCATTTTCAGACTTTCCAGTTCTGCACTATTTTCTGTTGTAGGACGATTCAGTTGAGCCGAATGGCATCCATCTGGCAGATCCGTCTATAACTGTGATCACAAGGAACATCAAACCATGTCTTTGAGTGGCTGTCTAAGGTGGCGCAGTCCTATCCATGTCCCCTGCCTTACTGGTGGTTATCTGGCTCTGAGTTCCACTGATCCCAGTATCTGTGACAGAGGGAGAGATGAGGAAAGGGAGATAGACAGGGTAAGCTCACAACTGTGAACATTTCTGAAAAATGCCTCCTTCTGAGGTTATCTGAGGTATTGGTGCAAGAATGGACATTGTTGTGTGTCTACTACAAATACATTTAACATTTATTTGGATGTTGCTAAAGTCAGTTTATATTATTTTAATTTCGGTATCTAACAGGCGGCTTATTTTGCTTTGGACAGTTCAGAACAGTTTCTTCAGTATCATCAAAATTTAAAATGAATGCAGTATAGCAACTTCAATATAAAGTATATATTTAAAATGATTTCATACATTAAGTGTTAAAATTAGATAGTACTTGTGTTGTGCATCTCCAGTCTCCTTCTTTCTGTATATAAGACAGGCAGGTCCAGAAGTGGATATCAAATACACCAATCCTCCTGGCTTATTTTACTCCTTAAGTTAAACACACACAACATGTGTGTACATCATTGACATAATGCATTGCCTAGGTGTAAAACTCAAATTCACACGCACACTTTATGATTATGGTTTTATTATACCAGGAAGGATCTTCAGTTGTTACAGTAAACCCACAACTTTAACTAAACCCAATCTGGTCTGTACACACCCAGTCCTGACCTGAGGTTCAGCTGACAAGGCAAGGCAAGTTTATATGCATAACACATTTCAAAAACATGCTTTACATAAAACACAAAGGCAACAAAGGGAAATTAAATTTAAAGAGTTAAATAGGAAACAAAAACAGGGTAAAACAGGACAAAATTCATAGTGCAGTGTACGATATTAATCTACAGCCTTACATTTGATTTAATTAAAGGCAGTGGTAAAAAGAAAAAAATATTTAAAAGAACTGACAGATCCAAATATCTGCTGTGAAAAATACCTACTGTGGCCTTAACTTAAATCTAACATCTAATCTTAAACTATCTCTTTGCAAAAGTAAAGACTCTGTAAAGTGACCTTGCCTTGCAAAGATGCTTCCCACCTTTACACACATGTGCACGCGCACGCGCGCGCACACACACACACACACACACACACACACACACACACACACCCCCTCGTGTCTTTAATTTTCTTCTCTTGCTGACAGCACACAGTAACCAACCCAATTAATGGGAATGAGGAACACCTGTGCTGGTCAGCAGGGCTCTGCAGACAAAGGGATCATTTCTATCTATGAAGTCGGTTGAAAAGTTGTGTTCAGTTCATCCCCATACGCACATTTACCACACACATACACACTCTCACATGCTGTTCTATAGTGTGCAGTATGGTAAGATGGCTGCCCATCTCTACTGTTCAGCCAGTACAGCTTGTCACTGCTGAAGTGTTAACACTGATCCCCAAGATGATCCTTCAGGACAATCCCTACACTGCTTAACTGTTAATGAGAGAAAGGGCAAGATAAAAGGATGAGGGGAGCAGTAAATCAAAGACAGCAGGAAATGAAGATCGTGTACATGTTTGATCTACATCCTGCCACCTGTCTTTGAACAGCTCTGTCCCAGGGCGTGTCATCACACAGCTGGATGTTACGTCTTTGAACCAAGGTGAAGTTCAAACCCAGAGATGAAGAATCCAGGGAAGCGCCTGGCAACAGCATGCCAATCACTGGGAGGGGAGGGGGGAGAGACTGTCTGTGTGCTAAATGCTAATGTCAGCATGCTAACATGCTCATGATGACAATGCTAAAATGTTAATGTTTTTTTAACCATCTTGGCTTAACATGTTAGCATGCTAACATTTGCTAATTAGCACTAAAATGTACAGAGCAGAGGCTGATGGGAGCTGATGGACCGATAGCTTTTTTCGCAGGCAGGATGATGGCGCTAGATAAAAAAAGTTAAGGGATCACCAAAGCTACAATTCATCCTGAGGGGACACAGATGTCTGTACAAAATCTCATGTCATCCATCCAGTAATTGACAAGACATTTCACACAAAGCTACAAATGACAACCTCATGGTGGCGCTAGTAAAAGAATAAGAAGATCACCAAAGTCTGTAGGATTCATCCTCTGAGTACCATGATTACCTGTAGGCCCTAAAGAAATTCATGGCAATCAACCAGTAGCGGTTGAGATATTTCAGTCTGGACCCAAGTGGTGGACCGACCCACGAAAGTGTGACTAAAAACGAATGTAATTTTCATACTGTTGTGTTTTCTCACTCAAGACTAACTTGTCCCTCTTCAAACATATGATGCTCTTTAGTACAGTCTGTGAATCTCTGTAAGATTTTATTGCTGCTGTTGCTGGAATAATTGAGTTTATATGAGCTCCCTTGTGGCTGTAAAATAATTATCATTTACAATATGAACTTTCTCTGGTTTCATTGCCAGATATTTTTCCACATTTGTGTTTCCGATGTTTATGCTTCCATTCCAGATTGCCTATTAAAACATATTTTTTTATGCTTTAATGCTTTATTTATTAAGAGTAAATGTACGTTTGTGGCTTTCATTACCGTCATAGACACTATCTACAATATCTCAGGATGAGTTTGAAACTTGATAATATGACCGGTATTATCACTGGTTCAGAGGAATTAGAAGTCAAACCACTTTCTGCCCATCAGTTCATATTTACAGTTTTTGACCTTGATGAACTGTAACCTGAAAGTTTTGCTGTGGTTAGTAATTCACATCAGAGCGTGTATTTTAAAAATGAGTTCTTCTTGATAAAGCTAACATTTTACCATTTCCTGGCAACCCTGCAGATGTATAAACACAGGTGCATGTGATGTAGTGAGGTTGAATGTGGCTAACAGATTTCACAGTAAAACGTGAAGTGGTATTTTTTTAAATAGTGCTTTAAGATATTTGTGAAGTTAAATGTTACAATGTGCTGCATATTTCATATTTCATATGGCAGATGTGGTTTATTGTGCAGCTAATGTACCACTATAAAGCAAATAAAGAGTCTACCAAAGTAAAGTGAAAACATGTAAAAATGTATATTATCAGCTTACCCGACCCACAATAGCAATACTACTTAACTGCTAGGAATATTGACCAATTTCTTGTTATACAGTACATAATCTGTGGTTCTATGCCACACTCATAAAGTAGAATTAAATCTATTTTTTTCTTACAATATGTTATAGAGCCTGTTGTCATAGTTTTTTACTTCCTTCTCTTGTTGCAAGAGATGCAAGTCATTATTGTTAGATACTAAAATTGTACTCAATAGCTTCTCTGTGGGCGTGTGTGTGTGTGTGTGTGTGTGTGAGTGTGTGTGTGGTAATAGATCAAGCATGTACAGCCCCAGTGGTGTTTGTTTCAAATGAGAGAGTGTCTTCCCAAGCACATTATCAGGCTGAGCTGCCGGAGACTTTTGGCCCTGCAGGAGAAATATTTCACAATTATGGACTTTTGTGCTTTTTCTATTACATGACCCTCACTGGACTGGAGAGAGCGCTTTATCTTGTTTATTGCCAATTATAGGTGTCCAAAAGCACACTGAGCTGAAATAAAGAGAGAATAATCAGCGAGTGGAATAGCGTGAGACTCTCACAGACAGAGAGACAGACAGGCAGATATACACACTCAGACTGGAGGGCAGGAAACACAGGAGATTGTAAAACAATGAAATACTTACAGAGTACAGTGAGTACGACGTTGGCGTAGATTGAGGCCAAAAAGCCAATAACCATCAGGAGAGCTGCCTGACTCCTCAAACACCCAATGCCCCGCTTCAGTCCCTGGGAGCCTGATTAGACACAAAACAGTCCACAGCATGGTAGCCGTCAATTCACCATTTTTAATCCTCTGGTGGAGCAGGGAGTGCAGACTTTAGGTAAAGCAGAAACATTTGACCAGAATTCAACTTCATAACATTTACTATTCCCAAACGTTAATACTGCTGAAAGTTAGGTCAGCTGGATACTCTGTTTATTTGTGTCTCTTCCTGTCGCATAATTAGGCTACACACACAAATAATTGCATATTATGCATGTAGACAGATTCAATAGTGGCAAAGTATTTGGATCCATTACTTAGGTAAAAGTAGCAATACTACACTGTAAAAATACTCCATTACAAACAAAAGTCCATTATTTAATTGACCCTTCACAAAGCCACACCCCATTAGTTACTGTTGCTAAGCCCGACAAACTGTCGGACCTGTCGGACTCTTAGCATTGGTGCTGCCACTGTCTATTACTGCACTCCTTGGAGAAATATTGTCAAACTTTTTGGAAAAAGCTATCTCAGAAAGAAGAAAGACAAATAACAATAGAAGCTAAAGCCTACTGTTGGAAAGGGAATAAATCGTAGCCCTACTTCTCGATCTCTAGCGATTGTAACTATTACCAGGAACAGCTTTTGACCATATCTTGGAAAAATACAGCAATAAAAAGCTAGAAAGCGATTCCTTTTGCACATGAGTCATTTTAACCTTCGTTGGATAACTATGACCTGGATGACTGAGAATCTTCATAGACAGTACAGAAATATTATCAGCAAAATGTGCTTTAACTATCAAAAGTAAAAGTGCATCATATATTTATATATTGTTTTTTCTATGTGAAACCTTAATCTGCTGTATTTTTTTTATAACTGGTGTTGCTTCTTTAAGCACTGATATGATGGTGTACAGCACTTGAGATTGTCCTTATATGAAGCTGTGTTTCACCACTGGCTCTCACACACATGAAATCTCCCAGTATATTTATCACATTTATACACTGTTGCTGTGTGTTCGAGAAAGGGCCTGTTCCCTCCAGGTGTCAGCTGATCTGTGAAGTCCTGCAGGCTGGAGTAGTTTCCTCTCTCCTCAATGGCTGTGATGCCCTTGTTAACACACTGTCTGTCTTTGCACTGTACCTCCTCTGGTCCCTAAAGGCTTTGGTATCTCCTCTCCCAAACAGCAATATTTCTCCTTGAAAATTGAATTTGTCCCTGCTGGTTGATTTATTGCGGCACATCCCTGTCAACACCGCTGCCGTGCTTTAACAAATGTGCTCAGAGAAGTAACTGTGTAGTTAAACTATACTGCACCTACAACTAAATAATTTGTGTTAAGTGTTTCCTGAAGAAGAGAAGAGAGTTCTTCCAAAGAGATTCCTCAGTTTGTTGGCTTTGCGTGGTGAATTTCTGCTTGTTACTGTGGTTTTTCACTGTCAACTTACCCTGTGTTGCACAATCTCAACATTTCCTTCAATCTCAAGCTCTGTTTGGATAGATGTGTGATAGATGATGTAGCATATTATATGGGAGTCTGAGTCAGAATGGGAGAAAAGTTTTAGAAAACAAGGAGAACCTTCAACTGCCTGACATTAATTAAAAAAAAAACCCTCAAATTTAAACTGTAAAGGTTGTGACAAGAAAGCATCTGGGAGCTGTGTGTGTGCTGTGTGTGCTGATAAGAAAGAAGGGCCGAGCTCTGAATCAAGCACCCAAATTCAGACGATAAGAATTTGTGGTGATGTGCAACCACATATTTTAGCTCACTGAAATATACACACTAAGTAAATACTAAATACTCCTCTGCTTTAATTAATTTGGTTTGAATAACAAACTCTCGTGAAGTAGAAGAGCTGACAATGCCTGTGAGAATAAGGTGCCAAGAAAATAAATAAATTAATGGAACATATACCAAAACAAAAAAAATGTTGACAGTCTGTTGGAGCAACAGAGTGGGCATCTGGTGTGTGTGGTGTAGAGGTGATATTGCTGCAGCTGCTCTACTAACGAAGAGAATACAAATAACTCTCTCTCACGCACACACACATGCACACTCAATGCTGAGTCATACTTTTTAGACCGCCATCTTTGCCTGTAAAAAAAAACAAAAAGAGAGACAGGGAGGGACATTTGCTCATGTAACGGTAAATAAGGCCCAACCTGCATGCCAGAGCTGCATCATCAAATGTTTGTTTGTCTAATCCAATATGGCAAATCAACAATGGTTTGGCTTCAGGATATTGCACCATGTGAGTGTACATGCTTTGATTATCATGGACATTCTGGTAGATTTGGGCAATATCCATATATTTCCATCTCTTTAGTAAACAATCTGCGCTATAAAACACCCCAGAGAACATAGAGAGGAACTCAAAGCAATCTGACAGACATGATGAAGTCCAAAAAATAAATAAAAATAAAGGTAAGACCGCCTTATACAGTGTGCATGAGTGATGATTGTATATGTGCGTCTGTTTGCATGTACTCTAGTGTTGTATCTGCATGTTTATACTTTGCTATCTGTCTCTTCAGGCACCCTGAGAATCAGAGGCCACATCATCCTCTATGTTCTCATCAGCCTGTTGGTTTCTGAAGCTTCTTCTCAGACTGCAGACAGTCTATAGGGAGAGCTGTCCTCTGTAAAGCTGAAACTAAACCTTCTAAAGAATCACTACAGACACCTGTCTAATGTTTTCTTCAACCTGGCATCCAATTGCTCAGCTCCAGGTGCTGTTTATATATCTTATTCTGCAATCCCACATGTGTTCTGCATCTTCTGTAAACCTTCTGTAAACTTTTCCTCAGTGTGCTGATGAGTAGCTTCATGTAGGGGATCAATACTTCTTCCTCAGTACTGATAAGCAGAAGTGGTAAAATAGTACAGATATATATGCACAGAGATAGGCAATCATCTTGCCATTTTAACCACCAGAGAGCAACATGTAAGTATTTCTGTGTATGGCCGATGTTTTGTCTGATTAAATGTATTTGTTAGTTAACATTAACAAAGGGCAACAAATTTGGATGCACTACATTTTTAGGAAGCTGTTGAAAAAGAAGGCAGGAGGAAGGGAGGGTTTTACACAAACTACTGGACTGGACTGACTGACAGTGAGAGTGAAGGTGACAGGAAATGGGTGGCCAACTCAACAATTAATAATCTGTATGTATAAACATCTAATAAATATTATTCTATAATAATACAATATTTTTAGATGTTTTTTAGATGTAAATATTATTCTTGCAATGAGAATAATATTTTTTAGTTGTTTCTTACTATACTAATACTGTCCATACATACAACTTGAAAAATGCACACCTAAGCGAGTCCATGCATGTCTATGAATTAATATTCAAGCACCTTAATAAAGCTTTGATGAGTAGAAATAATGAAGACTCCTGCCGAGCCTAAGGATTAACAGATTTACAAAGAAGGCCTTGGCGTTAGCAACAGGGTGCATAGTTGTAATGTTGCCATCACGTCTTTTGTTAAGGTCTCACTTACTGTAAAGATAGCATACAGCATCACACCTACACAAGATTTATTTTGTGCATGTTAGAGGATAGCATTACAATAGTTTACTATTTTGGAAAAATGTGAAAACCAGCCAGACATGAGGATCAAAATCGGTACATGCAAGTGAGACAAATTCATCGAGTTTGGCAAGACCTTAAAGAATATTTTCAGTGTGTAAGTCATTGCTGTGTAAAGCAGAGATGTCTGTTGAGCTTATTCATGTTAATGTGTATTTACACATGTAGACCTCGGTTATTTTTAACAATGACTAGCCCATGTCCACACCCCTGCTGCTTGTCAGTAATACCCTGAGCAAGACTAACCCATGCTAACGGCTCTGAGACTGAACTTAGGCATAGTGGTCCGTACAGCAGAGGCATGGCACTGGTTATCGTAAAACTTTGATTAATAGCCAGGGCCTTTATATGCTAAAATTACTGAAGTGACCCTGCCTTTATTTGGGACAGGACTTTTTTGCACAAAACCGAAATAGGCTACTATGAAACAGTTTATTTATTTCAAACAGTATGAATATTATTTGCATAAAATTATCAAATAATATCAATTACACATCATTCATTTGATCTAGTTCCGACAGAGGGATTATACACTTTTATTTTGTAGGCAGTAAGTTTACAAGAGCAATTATACCCAACAACAAGGTGAGAAAAGTGTGGCAGAAGTTAGCAGACAGAGAACAATGGACTTCACATGACAGTATTCACAACTTGGATTTATTTTTATGGAAAGCTGGACCCTACAAACTAAAGTAATATAAACAATCAAGGAACGGGCACAATCAGACTTAATGAGCGCTTCAAATGTAACTTGAGAGTCCCACACAGGACACAGAACAATCAAGGCCAGTTATAGTCAAGAGTTTATTTACAAAGAACTGAGGAACTAGTAGTACAGCGTGGTAGAAGGCGAGATGTGAGCAGGGGCAGGCCGTGCTGCGCAGTGGCAATCAGCGCTCCAAATTATCCTCCAAGCAGCACAGAAAACACACCGGATGCGGGTATCTTGAAAAAGGAGAAAGACAAAAGAATGTTAGTCCAGGTCCAGGCAGAGAACGCACTAGAAACAAACTCAAGTAACTACATGCCTGAAGTACTCAACCATGAGATGGTTAGGAATAATCTGGCGACAAGTCTCAGGGAGCCCCACATCTTTAGGCCAGGCGTGAGGATTGCCAGCAGGTGTGTAACCTCACCAGCTCCCTGTGTAAGACACACACACACACGCCCACAGAACACCACAGGGGAAAAAAAGTGTCACAGAACCAACTGGGACACAAATAACTTATATAACAACCAGACTGGGTGTTTAATTGAGACCTGCGTTTATTTTTCTAAATGTGTTCCCCCACCAGGCCAGTAAACGGGGATGGCGGCTATTTGGGACTTGGCTATTAATTGAAGTTTTACGGTATGCAGGTAATATAAATTTTGTCATAGACCAATGTATTGTGCAAATTGTAATTTTTACCTGATGAGGGCGC
This sequence comes from Micropterus salmoides, assembly GCF_014851395.1. NCBI lineage: Eukaryota > Metazoa > Chordata > Actinopteri > Centrarchiformes > Centrarchidae > Micropterus > Micropterus salmoides. The sequence continues at coordinate 14,232,939 of NW_024040152.1, forward strand.
TAACTAAAAAGTGAAGGGATCACCAAAGTCGTCAAAACAATCCTTCCAGTGAATGTTGAGACATTTCAAACCTCATGGTGACACTAGAGGAAAGGTCAGGGGGTTAACCAAAGGCTTTAGGATTCATCCTCTGGGCACAATAAATGTCTGTATGAAATTCTGTAGCAATTCATTCAGTAGTTGTTGAGATCTTTCAGCCTGGACCAAAGTGGTGATGTGACCAACTGATCAACATTTCACTCCCTAGAGCCATGCTATTTGCATGGCTAAACATTTGGCTTGCTTTGGGGGTGTGGAAATGTGTGTGGACAAATTTGGTGCCTACACAAAGAACCTATTCCTAAATAACATAATACATTTTCTGACACTACTTAACTTAGAAAAAAATGTGTCATGGGTATTTGGTTGTGATTGTAAATAATAACAGTTAATTACATTTTACTTGAGGATCATCATCAATAGTCAAGTTAGCATAAAAGAGACACTACATATAGGTGGTTAAGAGCTGTTTCACTAGGATAATAACACTAAATTGTTCTGTCACTGTGTAGAGGGTGACAACAATTCATGGGGAATTTCGAGCCAGACAACAACCTGTCGGGTGGGGTGGATGAAGAGGACTGTGTGGTGGACAGCTATACTCAGAGCTGGTATGATGTTCCCTGTTCCTTCTTCTATCTTAGAATATGTCAGATGGATGCCATCCCACCCCCATACACCCCCACCACACCACTGCACGACCACCACTCGATTATGAAAGATATTGATTCTTTATTTAAAAAATTCAGTGGCCACCATTTTTATAGTTTCTCTTAATCTACAAATAAACTATTGTATGAGAGAAAGGTCCTATTTAGATTTAAGTAATAAAGTATCCTAATTTGTGTATTTAGAATCAACGGATTCTCATTATAAAAAATAATATAACTATCAATCAATCATAAAGCATCATACAAATTACATAACATGACAGAAAGGCAAATCTGAAAACATTGTGAATGAAAGAGTATAAAATAAAATTATTAACAGCAATAATCACAAGCAATAATGTTAAAATGATAATTAAGTGGAACATAGAGTTTAGCAAGGATTGTTTCATGGAGCAAATCTGTGAAATAGAAAGGTCTCTGAGAAAATTTATTACATGTTTAAAATTTAAATCAAATTAAACAATCCAAACTGGATGATATGTACAACAACATTTTTGTGATAATACAGTCTTATCTGACATTTCAACAATGGCTGGATTTTCAGATCCGCATCACACACCAAACAGAGGTCAATTTAGTTGATATGACAGAAAAATCCATCTTATCTGGACAGAAATTCAATTGGTTGTGATGTCCTCATGAAAAATGTCTTTGTGGGAGATATTATGTCCTGTAGAATCCTTTGGGCTTTGGGCTGAAACAGAAAGTCACAGGTTTCTGTTTGAGTTGTGGAAAGAGACACAGAGCTCCAAAAAACAAAATGCAGGTTAATCTTATTTTTTAAAACACCTTATGTCTAAAAGTATTACTCAGATTTCAGTCTTGATGTGTGTGAATGTGTGTTGGGAGCCATTTCATCAGTGCAGGAAATGGTTGTTACGTACTTTTTGCATTGGCAGAGTCTATGCCTGTGATGTCTCATCTTCCGCTAATGTCAACCACAGAGAGAGACAAAGAGACGTAGAGAAACAGAGAGAGAGAGAGAGAGAGATCTTAGTACCATACTAATAATTCAGTATGATCTAACACAGTGGAATAGGAATGATTTAACTGTACTTGTCTGCGTCGGTAGAAGATGAAAACGAAGATGGTGAGGAGGATTATGATGACTGTGGCACTGCATATGGTCAACTTCATCCACACACTCAGCTTGGGCTCTGTGTACAACAGAAACAGTCATCAAACAGTGTACAGTACAGAGAACACATCATGTAAAACCAAGTTTCTGTCGTAAAAAAGATTGTGACCACAAGGTCATGCCCATGTCATATTTCCTGCTCCCCTCTCACTTCCTGCGCTCACCGATCTTCAGCATGATCACAGCTGACGTCAGCCATGTGTCGTTCTGCTGAAGCACACACCTCCATTTTCCGCCATCTCCTGTCCCCACTTCCCAACTGAGATTGGCGGGGTAATGGTCAGATCTCAGAGGAAACATTTGCGATTGTTCAGGTGGAAGCCATTTCACTTGTACGTCAGAGGGCACAGGATAGCTAAGGCTGCAAGTCAGGTTGACCTGCTGGCCAGAAATTAGGTCTGTTCCTGGAGAGGAGATGACTGGAGAGAGAACGTAAGAAGGGCACAAAGAAAGAACTAAGACATTGACAAGAAATGTACAATATTTGTCACATTGAATATGAAATGAATGAGAAAATGTTGCCATTTCTGACAGGTGGGGAAAATCTGTGCTGAAAAGCTCTCTTTTCCTCAACATTTACTCTGTGAATCCGAATGAGCCTTTAGCTTCTGTTACTGCAGTATGCCAGCAGAGTTGTCAAAAAAAGAAAAATTCAAACAAAAATGGAGATAGGCCTATAGCATACATGACGTATTCAGTATCAAAACCCTACTGCACATAGCATTAACAACAAAATAAGATTTGAAAAAGGGGAAAAAAACATTATTCTGATATACTGCTGAAACAATAAGTCAACCAGTCGACAAGTAGTTGACAGTTGATTAATCGTCCAAGTCATTTTAAAAAGCAAAACTGCCAAACTTTCTCTGGCTTCAGGCCTTCAAATGTGAATACTTACTAATCTCCTTAGACTTATATTATAATAAACTGAATATCTTTGGACTGCTGGTTGGGTCTCTGGGAAACTACAACATAACAGGCATTCATCACTATTTTCCGATATCCTATGGACAAAACAATGTATTAATCAATCGAGAAAATAACAGGCAGGTAAATCAATAATTAAAACAATCGTAAAATTCCTATTTCAATCATATTTCATTTTATTTAGTTTTGTGCTATAGGATCCGACTGGACAATTGGCTAATCCCCCCAGTATTATCCCACGGACTGGTTGTCAGGTGAGGTATCATAAATTTCAATAGCCACAAATTTTGTACAATTGTACAATCTCAATCCCTGACACATAGTATACCAGGGCCTGTAACTGGGGAACCATGTCTTATGAGTCTTTTTTTATATCAAACTAAAAAGTAACACTATCTAAACACCACCACACAGTCTTTTAAATACACGCTAAATTCAATTTTGTTTGGTGGAAGGTGGTGGAGGGAACCACAAACACTGCAGTAGGACTCCAGCGGGATTTAGTAAAACTAAGGGGTTCAAAAGCTAATCAGGGGACCCAGATTTGAGATGCACCCCTGCACCCCTGCCCACTAGTCCACCAATCTGATGGATTAATTATCCATCAGATTGGTGGACTAGTTTCTTTTCAATGTTTCTGGTGAAATAATAGTTTAGATAAAAATGAGAAATATTATTTTGACACCATAAATCCTCAGAACACAAAGTCCAATTAAATTTCACTGTCTTATCACACTCTTCTGGCAGAGGGAAAGCTCGTCATACTCTATTAAAACAAGTGGCGCTAGACAAGTGTATTAGCCACTGAATTAGACACATGTCACACCAGGGACACTTCCAAATAAACTCTGCAGCAGACAGATGAAAACACTTGCCCGGTACAACTGAACAGAAGCAGGGAGGTGGCACAGAAACTAATGTCTCCAACTTGTTATGAATGACAATTAGGACAGAGCAAAGAAACTGGACAGCAAAAAGATAAATGAAGAACAAGCAAACTAAATTTCCTATGACATATGTGAGGGCAACACAGAGCCGGGCTTGTACACAGCAACTTGTTTTTACTTACTTTGCAAAACATTTACATGTACAGTTCTTTTCAGAGTTACACCATTTGTGAAATTCAGGGTGCACACGTAGTCTCCTGCATCTTCTTCTTTCCCTCGATTTCTGGTCAAAGACAGATTTCCATTTTTAACGTCTGGTACAGGAGTCAGTTCACGGTCTTGGTCTTTCTTCCAGGTCAGTTGATTATCCAGAGAGAGTGAGAAGAGCCTCTGTGGACCACCAGAAAAGAGACTCGAGCCATATTTAGGGATGAAGTCCCAGTGAACTCCCTGGATGCCCTTGGCTTTGATTTGATCCCAGGAGACGTGTTTGGGAATGGAACAGGGGACAATGAGAGGTGTAGATGTTGACGTATACTGAGGATGTAGAGGAGCTGGGGAGAGGTCTAAATAAGGAGGAAAAGAGAAATAATGGAATATTCAGGAAGAGGGTACACCATTGTAAAACAAATGCATACATACACATACACAGAAACTCACCCACAACTGTAACAGACACTGTGACCCTGTGTTCTTTTCCTTCGTTTGTCACAACACAGGTCCACTGGCCATTGTATTGGCCTGTGGCTTTCCCTTTAAATAGTCCTTGGTGACTATTCATTTTCACTTCCTGAGGATTCAGCCATGCAATCACTGGCTTTTTGTGACTCCGAGGAGAATCTGCGTCGCAGAACAGAGACATAGATTCCCCAGGCAGCAGAGGAGAGGGTGGGTTCATAGAAACTAGAACAGAAATTGAGCAGGATAAAGGAGCAGAATGAAAATGATATAAATGATTAAAGGTTCATCAATATTTTGACTTCTATTTGGTTGGACATTTCCATAAAGTCAACATAGTTTAACAAATAGAAATACTGCTGCAGTTACATAAAAAATCCTAAAATGCTCTTTTAGTAAGTAAGCTTGATGATTTAGTTTGTCTATTCGATTTTGAAAAGCCAAAATATTGTAGAGCTCGACAAATTAAACCCACAGCCTTTAGTTTAACACACAGAAAAGCAATAAAATTATCATGGGGTGGCGATGGTGCAGTGGATAAGACACATGCCTTTGGTGTGAGAGACCCAGGTTCAATTCCCCACAGTTGTACATCTACCCATGTGTCTCTGAGCAAGATACTTAACCCCTAGTTGCTCCAGAGGCATGTGACCTCTGACATATGTAGCAATTGCAAGTCCCTTTGGATAAAAGTCAGCTAAATGTTGTATCAAGATGACATGACTAAATTGATCAAATCACTTTAGTTTTAATTCTTACCGTTGAGTTTGAGTAGTTTATATCTGATGGTCTCAATGTTGCGATTCGGAAGTCTATCCATCACTTTACAGACAAAAGACCCTAAGTGTTCTTGCTGGATGTTATTGATGACCAGTGAGTCGCCTGACCAGGACAAGTTGTTTTTCCATTTATCATCACCTGCAAGGCAATAATTAAATGTGAAAAAAATGTGTTAAATATGAACAGTACCTTTATTTGCAATTTGTACTTTAGATAATTTATTATTTAGACCTGTGAACCCCTTTCCGCCGTTGTTATTGCGCCAGGCAAGCTCAAAGTTATCCTCAAACGTCCAGTACAAATAAAACTTTTGTAAATTATTCCCCGCTGGAGCCTTAAGGGTAACAGTCTCTCCCACCTGAACATATACCACCTCATCCGCCCCTAAGAGAGTGAGAAAAATGTTATGTGTTGGTGTGCAAAATCAAAATGTCCCCAAATAATAATAAATTAATCATTTTGCAATCAGTATATCTTACCTGTTTTTGACATGAGCACAGCGATGAGAATGAGGACGGACTGAATTGAGTTCTTCATCTTAGTCACACGTCTGAAAAACAGTTATTTTAGAAAAATACAGGTAACATATTAATATAAATTGTGTATGATGATGGTAAGTAATAATAGCATAGTGCTTTACATGAAAATAACATTACACAAATGTAATATAATTAGTTATAAAATGTTTAAATTGATTACAGAAAACAGGAAAGTAACGTAAAGATGCTAAAATGGGTCTGATCTGCTCTCTTTTACTTGTTTTGATTAAGCCTATGGCTGTCTATTCACTGAGCTCTTGGGTAGTCCAGTTTTGCAATAGTTATAAGTATAAGAAATAATAATAAGACAAGACCAAAGTAGGAGTCAATTTCTCTGCGTGGGAATATCTGCAATATGGCCATATTTTTCTGTATTTCTAAGGTGGATTAATGCAGTCAATGAGCTTTTTTTAAGTTAAAGTTATGATTTATTATGACACAAATTTTTTGCCTCACATTCAACCTATTTTAAGGACACTCTCTTTTTTTTGACTCAGCCCCAGTAACTTAAATTTCTGTTACTCTGAGCACTCCAGTGTTCAATATTTTAGACTGCTGGGGTTGTCGGGCGCTGGAGATAAAAATACCATGTTGTGTTATTTGCATAGCAATGAAATTTCACACCATGTTGTGTTTACTTTGGCCAAATAGTAGCATGTACGGTTGTAAAAGGAGTGGACCAAGTACGGAGCCATGTGGAACACCATCATCACTTTTTGTGAGGTAATTAAAAACTTTGACCAAGGCGTTTCTGTGCCATGGCCATTCTGGAAGTCTGATTAATATCTGTCATGGATGTTATTATAGGAAAATAGCTATTTAACCGTAAATATACTGCCTTCTTCATTTTGTGATGAAGGGAAAATTAAACAACAGGCCTAAAAATATTCATAATATTTGAATCAATATTGTTTTTCTTTGGGAGGGATCTCACTAATGCAGTCACAAATGTATGTACTACTCTATACAAGTACTATTCTAAAAAAATAATGTAGAGACATCCTTACTTCATTGTATAACATTGTATGTATATCAAATTTAGATGCAAAGAGAAATCATTCAGCAGGAAGCAAAGAGGGGTTTGTGGTGGTCTCAGATTTGGAGAGATTTGAGGAGATAAAAGACAAAGAGCTGAGAGAGTTGAGAGTGGGCGGCCTGTGGTGGGTTTTGGATGAGAATACACAGACAATTGTCGGAGAGAAGAGACACAGGGTGTACTCTGCATTGTGGTGGGCCTTGATTTAGTTAAGGTGCAGATTCTTATCCCAATCCTCCCCCCTCTGCCTCTCACACCCCCTCTCTTCCTCCCCTGTTCCACGAAAGACGGATCTCTCCACGCTTAAAAAGAGAAAAAAAGAGACCACAGCACCAGCAGCACATAGACTGTGGTTTAAGGTAAATGTTTCTCTCTTTTCTCTCCCTGTCTTACTCCCTTATCTCACTCTCCCCCCTCCACTTTCTTTCTCTATAGTAAATACAGTATGTCATGATTTTGCAAAAAAAACTTTTGTTATTGTATTTTTATTGATTTGACCCTTTCAAAGAAAAGATTTAAAGTAAAAGTTAACTTTTAAACTAAACCCCCAAGATCAAAATCGATCCCAAAAAATAAATGAATAAATACAATTTGTAATTTGATTGATTCAGAATGTAGCCACACAGACCAGATGATACACAGGCTTTAGGGGCTTAGAGTCGCATTTAAGGCCAAAAGCGAGCGCAAGAAACTAAGATCAGATACATATCAATGATTATTATTATTATTTGACACTGATCAAATAAAATCTTTCATTACAATAAATGGAGAACATTGCATATTAATGCTTATTAGGTGTTTTTTCAAGATTAAATGCATTATACTCTATAATACTATAAACAGGTGAGTAGACACATTTCACACTTCTGGTTATTTGTATTCACCTTAACTTAAGCTACAAGAACCTACAAAACAATATACAAGATAATAAAAATAGGAAAATAATAGTCACATTTGCAGGATATTTAGATCATTTGTAGTACTAATTAACTGCCATTGGTGTATATTTTCACTCTTAACCTATTATAGCAACACTTTGCAACAATGCATACCCATAAAGGCTTGTACTAGGTTTTCGGCAAATATTTTTGTGGTATAAAAATATCAACGCTATAGATGTTGAGGTGCTAAGCCTGAATGCAATGTCTGTCTATGTGCGTCTGCCCGGGGACCTTTGCTGCATATCATTCCTCATCTCGCTCCCCTTGTCATCTCTCTAGTGTCAGCTGCCCAATACATCCATTAAAAATCTCTTTTAAAATGTCTTTATCACACCATTAGAGGCAAAATCTGCTCACAAAATATACGCAATGTCCGGTGAAAATGAATTATATGCCTCTTCATAAATATACATCTGGATAAGTATTTCAAATGTATTAAGATCACAAAGTTCATTTTATTGTACTTATAGACTTACACACTGCTTCTAAAATTCTGCTTATGGATTTAAAATGTTATAGTCATGAGTCTGGGGTTTTATTCTAAATATATGTGAAAGTTAAGATACCTGGCTCACACGTAGGAAAAAGTGTTTTTGGTTAGCTACATAACTTACTGGTCGCACTGCAGTTAGTTACATCAAGAAAAGCAACATAAAACATAAAAATATGAGTGATGTGTCTAGGAGAAATGTCTCAAAGCCAATGGTTTATGTATGTTTCTAATGTATCTATAAAAATAAGGGCTTTATACTTCAAACCTAATATATTTCAAACCTGTCAGTTGAGATTTGATAGAAAACAAATAATGTTGTATTATTTATTCTAAATGAGATCAGAGTTTGTAAGAAAGTAAAATGGGAGAGCGGAGAAAGAGTGAAATTGACGATAAACAGTCGTTCAAAGTCATTGCACCTGTGGAGCTATAACCCAGAAGCCAAGACGATCGTATCTGTAGTCAGGATGGAGCTTCAACAACAAGCAGAGACACAGGGGGGAGGGGAGGGTGAGGGTCAAATGCAGTGGAGAGGTGAAGGAGGGGAGGAGAGTGAGCAGAACAAGAAAAAGGAAAACACAGCACAAGCAGGATTACAATATAATCTCTTGACTTAAGCTTGTGTGCTTGTGTGGTTTTCAATATTTATTATATTTTTGTTTTGGGCTGCACCTGCACTTAATTTAACAAAGTGTTACTTACTTATTATTAGTTATTACTATTAGAGTTATTTTTGCAACATGCATTCCTGATATATCTACCACTGAAAAACAAGCAGAAATTAACATTATTGGTTAGATTGTCATATTGTATAAAAGTAAAATAAATGCACAATATAAGCACTTTTAAAATGTCAGTATAAATGAATTTTACCTTTATAATGTGTAAATTGCATATATTGTGGCAGCTCTTTTTGTACTGGTCAACAAAGCATGAAGCAAGAAAGAAACAAACACAACCAAAAACTTCTAAATGATTTACGGTGTACCGACCGTTTTATAAAAATCTATATTTATGTTTGTTGTTGATCATTTTCATGTTTAATGTTTTAGTATTTTAGTTTTATTTAAATGATCAGTGCGTGCATATGATTAATATATCTTGTCTTGTAGGTGAATATATAAAACTCACTTTGACATTTCAGCCCCACTGAGCTCACTGTGATCTTACAGGTTTATGATGCAAAATTAGTATCAGGTATGAAAAGACATCTGACAGTGAAATTTAGCGGGTACAGCAGTAAATCTTAGTATATGTATTTTTATCTTGAATTTAAAAAAATAAATGACAGCATACTTACAACTGTTGTTGAGTCCCTCTGTGTTCAGTGATCTGGAGCCCGTGGAAATGTGGAATATTTGTCAAACAAACCCTCTTTTTAAGTGCCGTTGCACCTCCCTCGCCAATGATTGGTCTGGAAACGAAGCACACAGTCGTTGATCAAACCCCAGATCAAAATAATGACCTTTGATTGGTTGTTACAGAGGAAGAGGGCACAGTCCCTATGCTTCTTTTTTTTTACCAACTTAAAACTATCTCAAACGGATCGCCTATTATGTTGTTTAGGACAAAAATGTAAAGGCTTCATTATAACAGCAGATAAAAACATTTGGGCAGTGTAATGATGCCATATTTTTATCAGTGAATTCTTATGTACTCAGTATTTTCTTTGTTCCTTTTAACTTTTTAATCCGTCCAATAGAAAAGAACTAATCTTAATTGGCAAAAAATGTTATTTGAGTTGCTGCCTGATAACAGAAGTCCCAAAATTTGTGAAGGGTCTCACTGGGCTCATTATCTATCTTTAGCACGTTCCAAATAGCACAGAGGCGGCTTACGGCCTAATTTATTATAATTGCTCTGTTGATTTTTCCCTGGTCATATAATTGTTCTGATTTAGATACATAATTAGTGTATCAGAATTCAAGCCATGAACTGCTGGACCAATCTTCACAAAAGCAGCTCATAAATGCAAATTAAAAATGTACCATTTCCTAAAAAGAAACACAGACAAATTACGTGAGAGAAAAATAAATTGTTTTCGGGAAATTGTCTTAACTGGGACGGCTGCACTGAGAGATGTGATCGTATGAGTTTAACATACATACTAAAGGCGTCAAATCTGAAAAATACATCCGTCAATGCATTTCATCTTCTTCTCTGTATAAGATCACCTTGTTACAACTCTGAGACCAGTCCCTGTGTTCATTCTTACACACAGACCTAATATCACTTTAAACTTTCTATTTCACAAAAATTGTTTTTACTCAATCACGTTAATTAACGATAAAGTCTTTAGAGCAAGTGCTGTTTTTGGGAGTGACGCACATCAGTGTACTTTCTAGTCTTAAAGTTCACAAAAAGATAAATGGATGTTAAAGTTGTATAAAGTTTTCAGGGCAATTTGCCTCTTGCCCGACAAACAAAAATACTTTATTGGCCTAGAAACACGATGTTAAAATAGTTATATTAGATAAAATAGTCTACCTACTGGCCAAACGTAAAGATACTGATTATCAGCCTAAGAAGCACACATACCAACAAACATGTACACAATATTTTTCTTAACTTCACAGTTGTGGAACTTAATTCACATACAACATAATTCACCTTTTCCTTCATTGTTCGATAACCTGACATGTAATGCTTGTTACAGCTCTCCATAGACATACAGCATCATACTGGTGTTAAGTCAAACGTTTTGACTGTTTTTTTCTGTTTTTTGGCCGCACCAAACTTCATGAACATCATTTTAGACAAATTTCCTTGCAATTCAGCATACCATGTCTGACACTTTGATAGTAAAAACTAATTTGACCGGAATTTAAATAAAGGTCTGGTAGGGGTAGAACAAATTCTCGTCTGCATGAGTTTGTGAACATGTCAAACGGCGCCAAACGATCCGTGCAGATGGAAGAGATGAACAATTTTTATTGAATGTTTTCATCTAATCAAATTCTTGTTTTCTGTTCTGATTAATTACAAATTAGTGTACAATGATAATATACAAGCTGATTAGAATTAACCAAGCAAATGAGAGAAACTTGGACATTAAACAAACAAACCAAAAGAAGTACAGGTTTCATCTCTGAACATTTGTCTGTAAAACCTAATATAATCCTGCACTCACTGCTTTTACAGTGCTGCTTTTGGTGGATCCCACTGAGGAATGAACATTTCTTTTTATATGTTTTTGGTAATAAAGACATTTTGTAGCGCTAACCACTGAATTTTACGTTAAGTAAACAGGGCTACACACTTGTTCAATGTAAAGTCAGTGTTCAATCAATTTTCAGTCATCCAGTGTAAAATTCTGTCTGCACAACATAGTAATTCTTGTAATACTTATTGGGTAAACGTACACCTGTGAGGGAGCCAAACATCTGCTTGTGCTTATCTAACCTGCTGTGGAGTCTCGTCTGCACTCAATACAACAGTAATATAACATCTGTGGTCTGGTCTCTTACAGCATATTGTAATCCTTACAGAAATAATTCACACAACTGCTAAATTGTTACTTTTACAACATTGCTTTATATCTGTTGTGGCGTGATATTATTATGAGAGTTAAATACTGAGAAGAAAAATCCTCTAATAAACATTTACACATTTCAAACCAATTCCAAAGTTTGACAGTTTCTTAAAAGTTAAAGGGATGGAAATGAAACTGAAATGGCAGCCAAAGTCGGGATTGAGTTTATTTTAGTTTTTTTCTTTTTAGAGAAACTTGATAACCATTCTTTTTATTAATACTCAAAACCAAAAAAGAAACATTGCAAAATAAGGCACCGTTTGTCGAATTACAGGCTTCAGTGGGTTAGAAGAAGAGAGAACAAAGTATAACAGATAGCTTGAAGATTATTACAATGAAAACAGTCTTTTCAGCATCACAACAAAATCCAAATTCTTCTTCATACAATAATGAGGTAATGTATCTAAAGCCAACTCATCCCAAGCTAACTAATGAATGCTACAGGGATCAGTTAAGGGACTAGAACTACAGAAGCACACTGCCGAGGTGGTTTAGAGACATGAACCACAACAAGGACAAAACAAACATCTCGCTCACGTCTCATGTGTCTCTCTGAGGTTTGTCTGCTTGCCTCTGTACTGCCTTCATGAAGGGCTCACACCTGCTTCTCTTCCCTCTGAGCTCAAAATGAAACAAACCTTTTGTTTGCTCCTTAGAACAAACCCTTCAAGTTATGGCTACCATGTCGATGCCTTTACTTCTAGGCCTAGTGTAAAATGAATATTCTGTTAGAGAACATCTGGACATTAAGCTGTCGCAAAAGAATAGGTTTGACTTTGGCTTTCTCCGTGGACACATATCTGTTTTTGAGCTGTGATTTTGATGGAAAACACCTGAAAGTGAGGACTCCCTCATTAGTCACACACCTAACGAGGGCGTGTGTACCACATCGTGTCATTACTGAAAGAGAAAAAGACTAAAAGTGTGGGCCACAAGCAAGAATAAAGGGTGATTCACTTTTTTCACATATATCTTGTTTCCTCACCCTCCATTCTCTCCTACAGAGGGTTTCCCTCACCATGCGATCTCTATTTTCTGTCTCTCATTTGGGTTTTTTTGTGTGTGTTTTGTAACCATTTCGAGTTAGACGAATTGTGTGTGAGGCAGGTAGCCAAATACACAGGAGGATGTGTGACACCCTGCGAAGAAGGGAAGGTACCGAGTTTGTACTGTATGTGTTAGTGTCTGTGACTATTCTGTTTCAGAAATAAATAAAATGTCAGTGGAAAAGAGGTTGAGAATCAGAAACAAGTGACATTCTGCTCAATGACTGAAAACAGTTTGTCTGTTATGAGGGGAACTTCATTCAAGCTTCTTTGAAACCTCAAGAGTTGTGAAACAGTAGATGAAGAAAAGTTATTTTCTGTCTCTCCCACTCACCTCTGCACCTCCATCATTCGTACACATCAATGGTTATGTTATTTTTGTGTCTTACTGTATTGGTTGTAGGCTGCTGCATAATGATTTCATCAGAATGGAAAAATAGATTCTTTGAGTTTTGTTCCAGTTAGCTTAGATTTAAACTCGAGCACGACTGTCACGTAGGAATAGATATCAAATCATGTTTGTGTATTATTCCTAAGAAATGCAAACGTAGCAGAATTGTTTATATCGTAGGAAAACTGCATCATGGTTCAGCAAGAGACACAGCACAGTCCATGTTGTTCATACTATTACTGTACAGTTGTCATTAACATAAAGCTGATTTGCAGAGTTTAATGATGACGTTGGTTACACAGTGGAAAAACTGCCGCACAGTGCATCAGCGCCTACATACATGTATGCAGCAATAACTACTTCTGTAGTTGATGTGATCTCCTGTAAAATTCCTGTAAATAATCAATTTGATCATGTCATACATCCAAACTACTGTCAGAACCTCTCCACTGAGGTAATGATCTGCCCGTGGAAGGTGGGGACTGAGCAATTAATCTGTATTTGAGGTCATAGACACAAAATACAGATTAAAAAGCAACCCCTGCTGTCAGATACACATTATCTCAATAAAACAGCTTCTCTGCAGACTCCTTCGAGTAAAAATACATTTTCAATGTCATTGCACATGTAAGCATTTCTTCACTGATGCACCTGCACAAGCATATTCAGGTTTAGTGTATTTACATTCAATACTACATCATGCTGTATGATCAGTATAATGTCAAATAACTATAAAATGCTTGGGTGCCCCAATAGGTTAAAGGTTAAGGCGCATCAAATTACCACCCACAACATCTCTGGTTCGATTCAAGCTGTGGACGTTAGTTGCATTTCATACCACATTGTCTGTCTATATCTACACTATCAATTATATAATAAAGGCATTAACACCCTCAAAAATATATTTGTTCAAAGTAATATTCACGTCACTGCTTCACTTAAAGTAAAAAAGTAGAAAATTGACAGTACAGTGGTCGTCAAAACTAATTTCAGTTTGAAATAGACAACTGCTCTTCTGTTCTGCTACACTCTAGGAAGGTTAACTGTCTATTAGTGACAATAGTTTGTCTGCAAATGTAATATGTTCCGCAGCTGTAAGCTTTAAAATTCCTAGATCTGCACTGACATTACAAGCATACTACGTGTCTCATAAATGGTAAAACACACGTTATTATTTGTATATATACAGCAACAATGTTAAAAACACTGGCAGTTGCAGTGTATTTCATTCAATCACTCCGACACACACAGGTGCACCCGTCCTACTTTACTGTTACAGCATTAAAGCAGTTTAACCATTATGTTTCATTTCCTGGTTCAGTGCACATTACCCTTGGCCTACTGGGAACCATCTTCTCATTTAGCAGTTTAACATTGAAGTGGCAAAGCTCACACACATTAGCAGCACTGGAGGAGCATTGCTCAATTGTCACCATGTTACAAATGAAACGGCAAATTAGAAAATTTTCAATCGGAGGCTGGTCAGCGATCGATCGCAATGCTTATGATCGATTGCCGTGTTTATACACTGACACCACTCATCAGAATCTGTACTGACAACTGAAACCTGCGTGGAACTGAAGCCACGCATGAGGGGAGTTCACAGAATGGGAAATCACCCACCAGATGATCATTTTAAATTGAGGGATTGTGGATTGTTTAAAAATGTGCAGCTTGCACCTGCAGTTGGAGCACAGATGACTGTTTGGAGCTCTGCTAGCTGTCTCCTGTTGCTCAGAAACCTCACATATCAACATGCTGATCACCACACCTATTTATACCAGTGTTTTCTACATCACAAATGTGTTCCAGGTGTTTACATAGCTTTGTTTAACTACTGTTAAGTGCTCCCAGTATCCATCCATCCATCGTCAACCGCTTATCCTACGTACAGGGGGGCTGGAGCAAATCCCAGCTTACAATGGGCGAAAGGCGGGGTACACCCTGGACAGGTTGTTAGTCCATCGCAGGTGCTCCCAATAAGTAAACTTTATATACTGTATATCTTTATTTTCTCAAGTACTGAAATTAACATTCTCTAACCTGACTTTGGCTCCTGATGGAATGATAACCCAAAATGGAAATACAAGAGGGGGGGACACACTGGTTCAGAAATTTCAGTTTCACTTTGAATGATTGTGTGCGTGTGTGTGTTCATTTGTGTAAGACAGACAATGAAAAAGAGAACTGAGTAATAGCCATGAAAAGGGAATCCTAATGTCTCATATGAAAACACCCCCAGTGCAACATAGACATTATATTTTCATAACAGAGCAAGGGAAACACAGCTTGGTAATCACCTACAGAAAAGACATATAAATACACACTGAGCCTCTAAATATGAATGTTGACATGCTCCTCACCACTCTGGGAGGGAGAAGGGAATACATAATGTTTTTGCATTTACTATATTTGATAAGTAATACATTTTACATTATTTTAACTGTATTCCAGCACACTGGATTTGAAATAAAACAGTGACTGAGCTTAAAGTGCTGACTTCCAGCTTCATCTGTCTTTGAAGATGTTACATAGTACCCTGAATTTCAGAACATGAACAGCAGAACGACGGCCTTAAACAAGTTGCTTTTTATGGCCAAACATGGTAGTGTTGGGCCAAGTCAGTCACTCTGGGTCAATACAGCTGTGCATCTGTTTACAGATGATTGTAAAAGCCCCCAAAACAAGCAATGCATGAAGGTCGCTGCAGTAACGATCTGGCAGAGGTATGGTATCACCAGGTATGATACCAAGTGCCTGCTGATATCTTTTGGTCGCAGACTTCAATCACAAACTACAAACCCGCAATCAAATATTGATCATGAAACTCTATTTACGTTGTTTATTAAAATGTCATTTGACAAATACATTTTGGGTCCATTAAAATTGCGGTACCACAAGTTAGAGATGTTACTTTTCAACATACAGTTGATGTGAACACTCAAGCGTCAACTTTAGAATTGTTTAATTTCAAATCAAATGTGCAACGAGCCAACTCAGCAAAAAGGTATCCCCGTCCTTCTGCTTGGACTGTACCGTCGGTTCGCAAAAAACCTTTATCAAGATTCTTTGAAACAAACTGGTACAAATTTTAATGTGCAGACAAACAAACTAGTCAAAGTATTGACAGCATGACAGCCTTCTTCCGAGACTTATTTTAACATGACCATCGTCTAACACGGAATAGATCAGCTGATCTCTCCTGTGGCCATAAATGCTGTATCAACCTGGGTAAAAACTGTAAAGCGTGTTTGCTTCAACTAGATTCAGTTATATTCAAAATAGGTTATACGTCCCTCAATGGGCAATTCGAGGCAAGCGCCTTTACAAACACAAACACACACAACAATTCTCTGACACACATGAAAAAAATCCAAAAATATGAACTATATTAATGTAAAGAATAAAGGTTTAAATTAACAGGGTTAATGGCGAACAGTTCAACACCACAGAGGAACATTACGGCAAAATGCTGATTTATCAGTCTATACACAAGATGATCTGATCATCTCTTGTACCGCACCTGTTCACAAGCGTTCTGGCTGTATTACACAGACAGGGGTATCCCTGTGTCAGCAACTTAAACAGTAGAAGTATAATATATGCTTCTGTAACCATGTTAGATCAGCCATTTTGTTATGTCCTCAATAATGTTGACATTGATATTATTTTTTAACATTTCCTGTGTTCATCATGTGACATCATGTGATGTGTTGATAATATACAGACTTAATTTGGCCAGGGATACCTTTGAATACTGAATTACAGTATCAGTAGGCAGTGTGTAAAGTTGTTTTTAAAATACATTGTACATAATGCCAAATCATTCCTTTGTTTTATTTCAGATTACTTGACAAACCAGAAATGACAGCATTTGGCAATATTGTCATGGTACGTGCCAACCAAACATGGTCTCTAAATCTGACATGTTTTTCTTTAAGTTTCTTTAGTGTTGGATAGTTGGGTTAAAGCAGAACTATGTTTTATGTTACAATTAAAGAAAACCTCTGCTTCACACTTCCACTGTTTACAATTTGATGTTTGTGCGTGCTGTTGAATGTTTGAGTTACATTAGGTTTATATACGCTGTATGCCACATACAGCATGTGGATGAGCACAGTATAAATCGCATTTCATAAGGAGTTATTGAAAACCATTAAGTACTGACATACTTTGTATTGAGATACTATTTGTCCACTGCTGATTTACTCAACACATAATGAGCCTGTAAAGAGTCAGCTAGATCTCATTCATTTGACACATAACGATGACGCATAATAAAATATTTTACAGACCCTGTTAGTGCCCCAAAATACATAAACCAAACAAGCTATCATGATTATTTCTCTTTAAGGTTAGAAATTAACAGCCAATATGTGAAAATGTTTAGAATTTCAATGATTACTCTGTGCTCTTCAGAATAATACCTAATTTTCGACAAATAACTTAATTAATTAATAACATTTATACAGTGTAATATGTGTACAGTGTAAATATGTATGTCAGTAAAAGCTAGTTTCAAGTTATTCTGAACAACAGTGAATTATTTTAAATATATATTTTTAAATCATTGGTGTTAAAAAGCTGCAACCATTATTTTTTATGTTTGTAGGCCACAAGCGCTTCTTAGCAACAGTTGACACCAACAGTTTAGAGGAACCACATATAGATTTCACAATCTCCTAGGTTTCATACTTAAACCTTACTTATACTCATATTTCCAGAAATTTCTTTTATGAGAACACAATTAGTTTGTGCGCTACTTGTGTATAGCACCCTGTCAGTGCTAACGATTGCAAAATCAGCTAAATGTTGTCGCCGTTATTGCACAAGTTTTGATCTTTACACTTCAAGAAACAAGGGATTCTATTTTAGGTATTTCTGATTTGAGATTTTGAAATCTTTCTCAGGGTTGTCATCAGGAACAGCACAACACAAAGACTTGTAAATTCTAAAACAAGCCCCATATAGAGTTCAGTTCCATTGAGATTGAGCCTGATACAGTATTATTATTATTATTTAAGGCTAGTGATAAATCAGAGAAGAAATTATTCAGCATTCTTATACTTCATCTAAATCATCTGTGTTTTTATCAGCCAAATATCACAAGGCATTCAGCCAGAACATTGGAGATATTCTGGCTCATCATTTTCTTGTAAGTATTTGAGATCATTTGCGTCAGTTTTTGAGGCATACTGTGAACAAGACAGGCCAAGGCCAAGATAAATCAATAAGTATGTCGAACAAGGAAAAGAGTTAATAAGAAAAAAATGAAAAATGTGGCCTCGAACGAGACTAGATTTCAATACTACAGCCTTGCCCCTCGCTGCCCCTTTGCTTCTGTCTCCGAGAGCGATCTCAGGCAAGGTCTGGGAGATTTGTCAGCATTTGTAGAAACTATTTGTTTCCTTGTTGATAGACATAATGCTATCCTGACTTTTGTATCTTCCCTCTGTAAGAATATCCCTTAAATCAACGACTAACAAGTAAAATACTGAGTATATTGGCAGTATGTTTAGGAGTACTCACATGTGATGTTCTCTGTGCAGCGATGAGTTCAGCTCTGACATTTGGTAGGCTGCACTGTAGGTGTCTCTTTCAATCTCTCACACACACACAAACACACACACGCACACACAGGAAGTTAGACACTCAGACACCAATATGATCCCATCCTATCTGTTGTGTTCTTAATGGATTACATAAATTAGGATTACATAGTGTCTCTCTCTCTCTTACACACATACACCCAACGTAGAAGTAGAAGAAGAAGAATTTCTCAACTCATACAAGAAAAACTATTTTTTTCACTCTTAAATAAATATGAATATGTATGTTTGCATGTCATCGGTGGTCTTGTGTTGCTGTTTAGAACAGGTGTTTACTGTGTGTTTCATTACATGCAGCGCTGCACTGGTGTCAACACCTGCATTGTACTGCACCAGTTGTGGGGAATACGGAGCTTCTGATCCAATGCAGGCACGGTTTAAAGCATATCATGGCATGAAAGAGTAAAGACAAGGTTCGATATTATGTTCAACAAGGTAAAAGTTCTAATGCTTAACATTTTTATTGTTTTAAACCCCTTTTTGATACTACTTGTGGCTGGCATTTTGTCTTGAAATAGCCATTCAGTATACATCCTATTAGTAACTACCTCTCTATGAAGACATTTTTATTGTTATTGGCGGAGTCCGCCTTTCCTGCAGTTTTAAATTTACATAAAGGCAAAGGGGGTTCATAGTAAACGATGCATATTCAGCTCTACTGTCTACTGATTTTATCCCACTGATAGAAGCCTCCACATTCTGTCATATGAGGATGGAAATCATTTTGCTAATTTTCTTTATAGTTTATTGACTGAGGAAAATAGACACAATATTTTAATTCAGTACTCTGATTTTTCATTTACAACCTACAGAAATAAAGACAAAAGTACACAAAAACATCAAAGCTAATCAAAAGAAAGAAATTATATCTAAATCATCAGAATAACATTTAAAATGGAAGGCAGTACATGAGAAGTTGACAATGCTAAGAATAGGCTAAACATGTTAATATGCTGCATAAATAAAACGTAAGTACAGACTGTTGCTGTTCTCTGTGGGAGAGCATATTTGCAGTCAGTTCACTGGTTATATTTGGTGAAAAAGCTGTCCACATCATTACATTTGATTTTTATTTTCATCAAGAGCCTTCAAAAGCCCATTTACATTCATGCCATATTCACACTGAGGTTCTCTTTCACTTGCTCTCTCTTTTTTCTTTATCTCTATCTATACCTCTCTTTCCCCTCCTCTCACCCCCCACCACCCCCCGCCTTTCTTTTGGTCTATCTCTCCTTTCTTCGATCTGTCTTTCATGTCACTCCATTAGCTGGGGTTGCAAAGGGAGGGCTGATGGCTTCTCTTTCCGGCGTCTTTGCTGCGGTTTTTCTGCAGCTGTTGAGCTGTGATAAAGAGAGGAAAGAGGAGAAGTTTTCACACTAATTACGACACAATAATGGGATACTTGGTAAAAGGCACAGTGAAAATGAAGGTCAAACTGTCATTCATATATAAAGTGAATAGAGTCTATTAGAAAGCATCTGTAAAGTGAACAGAGATTACTGGAGAGGGGATAAAGTTTTTTTTTTACTAGATAGAAGCAAGTTAAGAACGTTTACCGGTTACACTTGCAGTACTGCTTGGACTTCAGTAGCTGGCGGTCATACTTCATCTTCTGCAATTTTCTCTATAGCAGAAAAAAGAAATCATATTATCATTTTTTGGTTTGCTTCAGTAACCCATCCTCCTCCATCCTGCTTACCAATTTCAATCTACAAAGCAGAATATAAAGATTTCCTGGATTATTTTCTTTACTGACCTTCCTCCTTCTGATCCTCTTGCACAAGACAATGACACAGACCATTAGGAGAATCACAACCAGGGAGCCAACTCCAATGGCAACCCAAAACCACCAGCTGAGCCCCAGCAGCTGAGCACCACTGGGAGTGGTACCTGGTTGAAAGAAGAAAGCGAAGATAATGCATTAATGACACCTCCAGTGAAGAATCACTTCCGGCAATATATGCTCATAGTCAAAATTTTTTCACATACGGATGTCCTTTGAGCCTTTCGAAGTGACTGGTTCAGATGTTGTAGGAGCAGGCTCTGAAAGATAAAACACAGAACATCTTGTGCTTGCCAGGGGCCACAGAAGTAGCTTTTCTTGTAGTAAAAACCATATGCAAAGACTTTGGTAGAGACCAGTGTCCTACCTTTAACACTGATGTGCAAGCTCTCACTGTACTCCTTGCCGCCAAAGGAGAACATACATTTCCAGGTCCCTGCATATGAGCGGTCCACAGGTCTGAGTTGAGCTGTGTGTGACTCTCCATATGCGCTTCCATCTGGCCTCTTCCACTGCACTGTGGAGCCTTGGTCCAGACCTTTTACCTGACACTGGAGTGTAGCCTCACTGCCCAGCAGGAGATCACCGGAGGGGCTGGCCCAGACTGACACAGAGAGGGACAACAGACAGTGGCGAGGACACAGTGAGAATCACAAAGAGAAAGGGGAGGCCATGCTGAACAAAAGACGTCATCCAGATCATTAAGAACGTAACACATACTGATGACATGATAGCAAGAGCAAAATGAAAATATATCATGGTATTTATTAATTACAAATGGAGACATATGGAGGTCAGTCACGAGAAGTACTGCTCAGCTTGTGAATACAGTTATACAATAGGGAGGTTTCTGAAATATGAAAAAATAACCCTAATCATGTAATCAGTGTTACTGACACTTAGCTGACACTTTTATCCAAAGCAGCTTACAATTGCTTTATATGTGTCAGCGATCACATGCCTCAGGAGCAATGTGTCTTGGTCAGGGACATATTGGTGGATGTGTTGCATTGGGGAATTGAACCTGGGTCTCTCACACCTAAGGCATGTGTTTTATCCACTGCTCTCTCACCACCCCCATCTCTAGGAGACTACAAATTATGAACAGGAGGCCACTAATTTATTATCTGGGGATGGAGAGTTTTAAAGATGTGGAAGTCTACCAGGCAGGGAGGGTTTAGCTAAAGACATTATTGTGTTGTTTTATGGAAAATGTAGGAATAATTGTTTTTAGAACTTGAGCCTTAATAGGGACTAGAATCAGGATACCATTATTTTTAAAATGTGTCCTTTGAATCCCCTAAATTTATGAAGATGCAGCAGTAAACTGGGGTAAATACCCTTTAAAGCCTTTTTAAAAAAACACTGTTTGTATATGTGTGTGTGTGTGTGTGTGCATGCAACTGTGTGTACACAACAGTAAATGTGTATTTAATGTAATCTTTTGCATCAAAGGCATTAAATGTCTTTTTTAAATTACTTCTCCAAAACTTTAGTAAATTCACTACAAATATTCTTATAAAACTGACCTGTAATAGTAAACTGTTAAAATTCACTTAAATGTATTTTAAAGTATTTTATTTATCTTTCTGTTGTAGATGTAAATGGGGCACAAACCAAAATAATTTAATATGCACTTCCTTTTTCTCTGATTCAAAATCGCAATTGTGATGATGAGATAAACCCCACTCACCATGTGTTCCATGCAATGTTAAGGCCTCACTGCCCTCTGGATAGTATTTTACTTTATTTTTTACTGATCTAATTGCTGTATGGGGAGGAATTTGGTTTAACACAGTACAATATGTATCACCAAATAGTCATGAATTCAATATGCCCTTCCATTATCTCTGATTCAAAATCATAATTGTGATGATAAACTGCACTCAGTTTGATCCATGCACTGTTAAGAATTATTTGCAAATACTTTTCTTGGGTTGTCTGCTCACCTGAGACCACAAGAAGTGTGTGTTCGTGAGATTTCTCATCTACCACACAAGTAAACGGTCCAGCATCTTCTTCCTTCACTCCCAAGATCTCCAGATCCATTTCCTTCTTCAAATTGAACCTTTTTGTAATGTCAACTGTGCCTAATGCAGAAAATACATGTAGTGTAATTAGCAACACTGAAAATTTTAAAAGGATATATTATGCTCTAGGTAATGTCTAAAGTCTCTCTGTTTATACCTTTGCGAGGGAAGCCTCTCACATTATTTTCAACAATGAAGTTACCACGATGATACCACAGCAGCTTGTTAGAGAAGCTGCCCTCCCCACACGTGATCATGGCTTTCTCCCCTGATTTTGTGACGATCACTGTGCCTGTAGCAGAGAGTGCACCCAGCACTGAAGAGAGAATCACATTCATGAAGCTCATTTATGATATATTCACAGGAGAGCATCACAAGTATTTGACAAGTACAAATTGATGTTATTGCAATATGTTCTCTTTACTTTGTAGTGAAGGCTCATATAGTGAATTATAAATTTAAAGGGCAATATATCATGTGCAATTTAGGGAGTTTGAAGGCATCTGGGACAAGTAAAACACAACTGCAGCTGTTTTCCCAGGTACATTTTAAAAAGTCTTGTAAAGATAAAGGGACATATTTGGATCTAGGTTACTGGCAAATCACTTTATTATAAAGGATTGTTAAAATAATTTTTCAGAAATACATTGACTCACCAAACCCAAACCACATGATGGTCTTCATTTTGATCGTTGGATCTAAATGTAAAAAATAACACAAATGTACATTTGTCAAGACAAAATGATTTAAGAAAAACAAACTCAATGCAGTAGTTTGGGGTCTGAAAGCAAGCATTTCCATGTTAGATACCATACACAGCTCCTGTTTGAGACGAGCACCAACAAACATGTGATCCCTAACCACCAAGCTAACTCTTCACTTCCTTCCTCTTTGTATCTCCTGTATTAAAAATGTATAACTTGCTTCGCAAAAAACTGAAACAAATGTCACTGGGAAAATTATAGCATATGCCTCGGCTCTTTTGGATTTAATTATTGGGCTCAATAATGCATGTTGAGATGCTTTGCTGTAGGCCTGTTCCAAATTAGGTGATCGTACATCAGAAACTAGAATAAGAAAAAGTTATAATTTCGTTGTGCAGTTACTAAGGCAACTGAATCATATTTATATATATATACTCAAAATTCTGACAAGCAATTCATCACGGTTTGTCTCAGTGTTCTTTGATACATTTCATAATTTTGAAAGGTTTAATTAACTTCAGCAAGCGAAAAATTCTCACATTTATTTGAACAATTTCTAATTTTAAATTTGGATTAGCCAGAACAATTACAATGTGACCAGATAATTAATAGTCAAAATTCTTCTAAAAACTTATTTCATTATATTTCACCTCACTGACCGAATATTATATAATATATAAGTATAAACTGAGATCATAAAGAATCTTTTACCCTTAAAACCGTATTGACCTTAATACACAATATAATTTACACTACACTTAATATTTTTATTTTTAAACAACTGGTTATGATTACAGTTAGGCCTATAGAGGAAAGACAATAGAGACCAACAAAATGTTTAATATCCTTTAATATGCTTTTGAATTGGTTCACCCGTCACTACACTAACTTTGAACTACATTATGGTGCACAAGAAAAATGGTTTCAGAGTGGTCACATTAAACCCAATCATTTTATTTTACTATATAAAACTTGATTTTGTAATATAGTTTGAGATCTTACCTTAATTGTGAGCAAGTGCTGTGTCTTTTTGTGCAGTTATTGAAGGCCAAAATCTTTCCTCATCCTCTCTGTGCTTCACTTCATTGAACACAAGAGCGCAAGGATGCAACAACAGCAGAAGGCGGAAGACTTCTAAAAAGAAACCTGCACTGGAAAGTTGTAGGCCAATGCAAACCCTAGCTCTTTGTGGGTTTGCTCTTCATGCCTGCACTCTCTCGCAAACCAGGCCTGGGATTTTTGTTAACAGTTTTTACATGAAGCTGAAAAAAGTTCTGTATAGTGGCATCAAAAAAACACTTATTTAAAATGAAACAACTAACCATATGTTAAACCAACAATTTATAGGAATGTTTAAACTAGTCACTAATTTTGAATCATGATAGGAGGAAAACAGGGAAGTGATAATAAGCTGAAAACCACCTCCATGATGAATCATTTAAAAAGAAAAAAGACAGACTGACAGAAAGACAATTCTTTATTTGTCACAGCAGAAGTAACAATGGATTTGTTTGAAAAATAAAAACAAAATAAACCAAAAATCACCCAGATATCACCCTCACCAAACTTAAGAAAAAACAAGTTGATTTTGTGTTTTGACTTTTTATGTCCTTTTTGTAAAACACATTTGAGCTGTTTCTTTGTTTGTTTTACTGACATTTCCTCTCATCGTGAACTGTTTTTACTTCCTCACTGAAACGGATAGAGGAGGGGTTGGTGTCACCCTAAACAGGTGACACCAAGCTGCAATTGTCCAATAAAAGAAGAAGGGGCTGGAAGCGACATATCGTGATGGGGAGGGGCAGTGACCTCTGACGGCAGTGGAAATCATTAGGCAGGACACAGATTAACGGTGATAGCTAAGCATACTTATAATAATAAGGAGTGAAGGGACTCAGCAACCAAAGTCACTCTAATGTCTGGGGCCTGTTTCATGAAGAAGGTTTTCTGAATTATCTGGATACATTTGCTGAGTAAAATCTTCAACTGGTGTTTCAGCAGATTTCAGATAGTTCACAGGTTCACTCAGCTTTATTGTGGTGCTTGGAGGGGTGCAACTATGTAAGTTGTCAATTGTGTATAACTCATTCAGCCACTTTCCGGCAGAAGCAGAGGTATCCCAGGTTTTTGGGAGGTTTCTCTGAAGCACACACCTTCTGATCATTGAAGATGATCCACCTGTGAATCAGAGAGAGATCACTCAGTAATTCGGTAATTTTAGCAGTCTCGAAGGTTATTGAAGTCCTGTGTTTAAAGAATTATCCACTAGTACAAACGGAAACTATGCAAAATATATATCTATAATATATTCCTAAGTGGATGTAACCCATTTAACCCTCGGCTCGTGGCCAGGGTAATACTTTGCATTGTGTTCATATCAGAAGCTATGATTGTTAAAACCAGACCTGGAGTATGGTGCCCCCTGCTGAGGCACCGTAAAACCAACTACCAGTACTTGAGTATATTATAATATGATTTAGAAAATGATTTTTAATAAACAAATGAACTACTGGTTAGACAACAGAAAGAATACAAGTTACATGACTGTTCTGTCAGCTGGAAACACAAGTAAACACTTACTGCTGATCCTTCTTGATGTGACAGACGTAGTGGCCGCACATCGTGCTCGTCCCCATGTGACTGATGAATGCAAACAGCTCATACTCTGGATAAAGGAAGGCCATTATAATTAGAAATTATGAAATTTGAATTATGACGGCTGAAAGAATATTAGACTTTAAATAGAGCAATGATAATGTGGCTGTCATCTATTTCATGTTTCGGGAATACACCTCTGCAATTAACTTGTCAGAAGACATCCTGAGGTAATGATCAATTCGAATGCCTCCTGTCTCATCATTCTAACTTACTGCCTGGTCCATTTCTGACACGAGGCCCAGGCGGCGGATCCCTGCCCCCCTCGCTCTCTGCGGCTGAGCGACCGCCTTCAGACACATCCATGGACTCTAGGTCATCCAGGTGGGAGAAGATCCAGCTAGGGCTTAGGCGATTCATTGATGTCATCGATTACGAAAATATGTGTATTTGCAGTGATTCCTGACGTAAATCGTCTATTATTTTCTTTGCTCCACACTGATGCAAAATTACATTGCGTCCAGTGACGATATCACACTCATTACATTTTAATCAAGTACTTCAGTAAAAATAGGCATACTTATTCTCCAATTCAGGGAACGGGTTGACATACAGTGATTACATTAATCTGTGTCACAGCAATCCTTTGAATCAGACATCTGACAAATAGGGTCTATGATGTCAGTGATGGGGAAATATGACTAACTTAAAAATATGCCACTAGCCCTTTTCTAATGTGCTTTATGTGTCTTTTTTTCAGGATGTTTGAAAAATATTGAATTATTAATGAGACAAGTGTATTTTGTATAAATTAACTGTTATATTAATCAAGTAATAAAAAATGATCTTTAGAATAATCAATAAATTACTAATTAGATTAATCGACTAATTGAAAAAAATAATCGTTAGGTGCAGCCCTAATCCAGTTCACTGCCTGGTCCATGACACTCTGTAAAACAAACACCAGTTAAAAGAAGCATTATTAGAGGATATCAACAAAGGGAGCGTCAATTATGAGCTTTTTGAGGAGTCTGTTTTGATTTAAAATTGAACTCGAGCAAGTACAGTATAAATTAGATGCAGCTCTTTGCCTAACTAGTTCACTTGTGTAAAAGTGACCCGTAGACAAATAAGTGGCCAAACATTATCTAAATGTAGATCTTGACCAGTGCTCTCTATAGCAGGAAAAAAGAGATCACATTATATTTTTTGGTTTGCTTCAGTAACCCAGTCTCCTTCATCCTGCCTACCAATTTACATTTACAAAGCAGCATATGAAGATTCCCTGGATGATTTTCTTTACTGACCTTCCTCCTTCTGATCCTCTTGCACAAGACAATGACACAGACCAGAAGAACCACAACTCCAACAGTAACCCACAACAACCAGTTGAGCCCCAGCAGCTGAGCAGCACTGGGAGTGGTACCTGGTTGAAAGAAGAAAGCGAAGATAATGCATTAATGACACCTCCAGCGAAGAATCACTTCTGGCAATATATGCTCATAGTCAAAAGATTTACACAAACAAAAGCAAGCACTCCTCACAATTGGGGCAGGTTGGGTTACAGATGTCCTTTGAGCCTTTCGAAGTGACTGGTTCAGATGTTGTAGGAGCAGGCTCTGAAAGATAAAACACAGAACATCTTGTGCTTGCCAGGGGCCACAGAAGTAGCTTTTCTTGTAGTAAAAACCATATGCAAAGACTTTGGTAGAGACCAGTGTCCTACCTTTAACACTGATGTGCAAGCTCTCACTGTACTCCTTGCCGCCAAAGGAGAACATACATTTCCAGGTCCCTGCATATGAGCGGTCCACAGGTCTGAGTTGAGCTGTGTGTGACTCTCCATATGCGCTTCCATCTGGCCTCTTCCACTGCACTGTGGAGCCTTGGTCCAGACCTTTTACCTGACACTGGAGTGTAGCCTCACTGCCCAGCAGGAGATCACCGGAGGGGCTGGCCCAGACTGACACAGAGAGGGACAACAGACAGTGGCGAGGACACAGTGAGAATCACAAAGAGAAAGGGGAGGCCATGCTGAACAAAAGACGTCATCCAGATCATTAAGAACGTGACACATACTGATGACATGATAGCAAGAGCAAAATTAAAATATATCATGGTATTTATTAATTACAAATGGAGACATATGGAGGTCAGTGTAATCATGACGAGAAGTATTTACACTTGTAAATATAAGTAAAAAAAAAATAACCCTGATTATGTCATCAGGGTAATCTCTAGGAGACTACAAATTATGAACGGGGAGGCCACTATTTTATTATCTGGGGGAGGGGATGTGGAAGTGGAACAATGCTTAGGTAGGTGGTATGTGTCAAATTAACATCAACATGATTGGCAGGACCCCAGCAGGACATTGCTCAAAGCATCACACCTCTGCCAGGTTTGCCTTCTTCCCATGGTGCACCCTGGTGCCATGTGTTCCCCAGGTAAGCGATACACACGCGCCCGACCATCCACATGACGTAAAAGAAAATGTGATTCATCAGACCAGGCCACCTTCTTCCATTGCTCCGTGTTCCAGTTCTGATGCTCATGCACCTATTGTAGGCTCTTTCAGCAGCAGACAGGGGTCAGCCTGGGCACTCTGACTGCGGCAAAGCATCCCCATACGCAACAAACTGCGATGTTCTGACACCTTTCTAGCAGAACCGGCGGTACCTTTTTCAGCAGTTTGACATACAGTAGCTTGTCTGTTAGGTCAGACCACACAAGCTAGTCTTCGCTCTCCATTTGCATAAATGAGCCTTGGCCACCCATGACCCTGTTGCCTGTTCACCGCTTTTCCTTCCTTTGGTTCTCTTTTGATAGATACTGACCACTGCAGACTGGGAACACCCCATGAGAGCTGCAGTTTTCAAGACCCAGTCGTCTAGCCATCACAATATGGTCCTTGTCAGTCACTCACATCCTTATGCTTGCCTATTTTTCCTGATTCTAACATTTTAACTTTGAGGACAAAATGTTCACTTGCTGCCTAAACTATCCCACCCACTGACAGGTGCCATGGTAACAAGAGAGATCAGTGTTTACTTCACCTGTCAGTGTGTTATGGCTGATCAGTGTGTGTACAACAACAGAATAGTATTGAATGTATTTTAATGTTTTGCGTTAAAGGCATTACTTTTTAAAATACATTCTTGGAAAATGACTTTAATCTTTTAGTAATTTATTTTCATCAGCAAAATGTGATCGTAAACTGCTCGAAATGCACTTCAAAAGACTATTTTCTCAAAATATTTCGAACTTGATACCACAGTAAAAAACAAAAACAAAACAATAAATCCCATGTACTTCAAAATACACTCCTTTAATAAAAACATTTGAACATTACAAAAACAAACAGCTGTGAAAGTGAGTGGATGTCCAGGACAGATGAGAAGTGGTTTGATGTCCTTATGTTCATAAATGACCAAGCTATTGAAATTACAACCTTGCCATGTGCAATTTTTTTTTTTTTACAAACTCACAGGTGTGAAACGTTTAAGAGTGGTCACAATCTATATTGCCAGTGGTTTGAGATTTCTACGTTGAAAAACAAAAAAGGGTGTGTTGAATGAATTTTAATGATTACCTAGAAAAATGAGAACTGTCATGTTTTCAGAAATTTGGTACCGACTTGGTACCAAAGTATCGGTTCTTGTGAAATCCCTACTTGTTGGTGAATATTGTATGTCAGCATAGTGTAGAGTGCCAACCAGTGGCTCAGTTGTACAAAACAACTGTCCCAGAGGCTCTAGTTTTAAGTATGCATTTTATGTACTAAGGTGCCCAGGTGTTATGCTCAATGTATGCACTGAGGGGACTTGGGGCCCTTGTGATCAACTCACACTGTAAGCACCCAGTGGCCCTAGAGGTCATCTCATGCTTTTAGCCCCAAGGGGTCACACATTTTAAGCGCTGCGGAGCCTGGGGGCCATAGTGATCAGCTCATGCAGCACAGGAACCCTCACAATGTAGGTGCAGATCAGTAGTGACCTAGTGATCAGATCATGCTTGAGGCCCTAGGGGCCTAGAGGCCCTAGCGGTCAGATTACATTTTAAACACCAGGGGGCCCTCATAGTGTAAGTGCTGAGATACCCTAGTGGTGAGTTCACATTTTCAACTCCAAGGGGTTTGGGGGCCCTTGTGGTTAGCTTAAAGTATAAGTGGTCAGATTGTGCACTGGCATTCAACTTCCTTAGGAAGCCGCGAGCCATGGACCATGCACGGCCTGAGGATTGGAGGCCCCTGGCAGGCACAGGCCTCACTGCCCACTGGATAGTATTTTACTTTATTTTTTTATTGATCTAATTGCCGTATGGGGAGGAATTTGGTTTAACACAGTACAATATGTATGACCAAAAGTCATGAATTTAATATGCCTTTCCATTATCTCTGATTCAAAATCATAATTGTGATGATAAACTGCACTCAGTTTGATCCATGCACTGTTAAGAATTATTTGCAAATACTTTTCTTGGGTTGTCTGCTCACCTGAGACCACAAGAAGTGTGTGTTCGTGAGATGTCCCATCTACCACACAAGTAAACTGTCCAGCATCTTCTTCCTTCACTCCCAAGATCTCCAGATCCGTTTCCTTCTTCAAATTGAACCTTTTTGTAATGTCAACTGTGCCTAATGCAGAAAATACATGTAGTGTAATTAGCAACACTGAAAATTTTAAAAGGATATATTATGCTCTAGGTAATGTCTAAAGTCTCTCTGTTTATACCTTTGCGAGGGAAGCCTCTCACATTATTTTCAACAATGAAGTTACCACGATGATACCACAGCAGCTTGTTAGAGAAGCTGCCCTCCCCACACGTGATCATGGCTTTCTCCCCTGATTTTGTGATGATCACTGTGCCTGTAGCAGAGAGTGCACCCAGCACTGAAGAGAGAATCACATTCATGAAGCTCATTTAGTATGATATATTCACAGGAGAGCATCACAGCATCAACTCTGCGACAAGGACAAACCAATGTCATTGCAATATGTTCTCATTACTTTGTATTGGAGACTCACATAGTGAATCATAGTTAAAGTTAAAGGGCAATTTTCCAGGTGAAATTTAGGGAGTTTATAGGCATCTGGGACAAGGTAAAGCATAATATTTTTCAGAAATACATTGACTCACCAAACCAAAACTGCACGATTGTCTTCATTTTAAATATTCGATCTAAGGAGGAAAAAAAACAGGCACAAATGTAAATTGCTGTCTAGACAAATAAATTAATTCCATTTCCAGACAGCTGCTGTTTGTCAGGAGCACTAACAATCATGTGATCTCTAACCACCAAGCTAACTCTTCACTTCCTTCCTCTTTGTATCTTTCTATTAAAAATGTAAAACTTGCTTCATAAAAAACTGAAACGAATGTCACTGGTAAATTTCCAGCATACGCTTTGGCTTTTTTTGTACTTGATAATGTGCTCAATAATGCACGTTGAGACGTTTGCTGTAGACCTGTTCCAAATATAGCTTCATAAACTATCATAACTCATCATAAACTAGAAGTTTGTCCCAAAAAATGTTTAGTTGTGCAATTTTGAAAATCCTGACAAACAATGAATGAATCACTGTTTTAGTGTTCTTTGAAGCATTTCATAATTTTGAAAGGTTTAATATAATAATAAACTTCAGCAAGCTAAAAGACTCTTAATTTTTCATTTTAAAACTGCAAATTATTTGGATTAGCTGGAACAATTAGTCTGATCAGATAATACTGAAATGTCATATAAAAAGTTATTTCCACTGTCTGAACAACACAGTTATACACTGAGATCATAAACAATCTTTAACCTTTATATCAAGGTTGATCTGATTTTAAAGTGTGGACACATTTATCTCAACATTTGTTTAACAGCATTTACACAACTACACAACATTTTCAAAAAAAACGAAACAAAAAAAAGTTTAACTACATAACAGAACACAACAAAAATGGTTTTCGAGTGGTCACGTTAAATCCAATTATTTAATTTCACAATATAAAACTTGGATTTCATAATCTAGTTTGAGATCTTACCTTAATTGTGAGTGAGTGCTGTCTTTTTGAGCCGTTATTGAAGGCCAAAATCTTTCCTCATCGTCTGTGCTTCACGTCATCAAACACAAGAGCGCAAGGATGCAACAACAGCAGAAGGCGGAAGACCTCTAAAAAGAAACCTGCACTGGAAAGTTGTAGGCCAATGCAAACCCTAGCTCTTTGTGGGTTT
This sequence comes from Micropterus salmoides, assembly GCF_014851395.1. Taxonomy (NCBI): domain Eukaryota; kingdom Metazoa; phylum Chordata; class Actinopteri; order Centrarchiformes; family Centrarchidae; genus Micropterus; species Micropterus salmoides. Next base: position 14,264,978 of record NW_024040152.1, read on the forward strand.
GCTCTTCTGCCTACGCTCTCTTGCGAACCAGGCCTGGGATTTTTGTTTTTACATGAAGCTGAAAAAAATGTGTATGTGTGACTGTATAGTGGCCTTACAGAATTTTGAACTCCATAGTGAATCATCTAAAAAGAAAAAAGACAGACTGACTGAAAGACAATTCTTTAATGTCACAGCAGAAGTAACAATGGATTTGTTTGCAAAATAAAAACAAAATAAACCAAAAACCAACCAGATATCACCCTCACCAAACCTCCAAGAAAAAACAAGTTTATTTGGTGTTTTGACTTTTTTAATTTCCTTTTTGTAAAACACATTTGAGCTGTTTCTTTGTTTGTTTTACTGACATTTCCTCTCATCGTGAACTGTTTTCACTTCGTCACTGAAACGGATAGAGGAGGGGTTGGTGTCACCCTAAACAGGTGACACCAAGCTGCAATTGTCCAATAAAAGAAGAAGGGGCTGGAAGCGACATATCGTGATGGGGAGGGGCAGTGACCTCTGACGGCAGTGGAAATCATTAGGCAGGACACAGATTAACGGTGATAGCTAAGCATACTTATAATAATAAGGAGTGAAGGGACTCAGCAACCAAAGTCACTCTAATGTCTGGGGCCTGTTTCATGAAGCAGGTTTTCTGAATTATCTGGATACAATTGCTGAGTAAAATCTTCAACTGGGGTTTTAGAAAATTATCACTCAGCATTATTGTCCAGGTAACTAACTGAATCTGCTTCTATGAACAGGCCTGTGGTTTGCAATCAATGGATAAAAAGAAAAACATCTTCCCCCAACACCTTATCTGTACATCTGCACCAATTTATTTAACTGTTTATATATGCAATCTGAGAGATTTATTTACACTTTGTCAGTTGTGAAGCGTGCCAGGGCATTTGTAATAGCTTGGTGGGGTGCGACTATGTATGTTGTCTTGCGTGTTCGACGTCTAACGCTCCTTTGTCTCATTCAGCCACTCTCCGGTAGAAATAGAGGTATCCCAGGTCCTTGGGAGGTTTTTCTGAAGCACACACCTTCTGATCATTGAAGATGACCCACCTGTGAATCAGAGAGAGATCACTCAGGTCACAAAATGGTTATTTTTTTACGTAATCTTAGGTAATTTAAATCCTGTGTTCAAAGACACATCCACTAGTACAGAGGGATTTATTTCTCCATATTCAAAATATATATCTAGAATATATTCCTAGGTGGACATAAACCATTTAACCCTCAGCTTGATGCAAGGTTAATAGAGCTCAACAGTGACCTCACACTTTTTTGATGGCTTCATTTCTGGAAGTAAATTCCATTTTAATTTAATCCACTGACTTTTCCAAATGTCCTTATAAAGAGTTTTAAGCCTTGAACCAATCCAACCAGCTACAATAAGAGTCATGACTATGAAATATTTTAATCAGAGCAAAAAAACTACAAGAAAAATGGTAAAAAGCAAAAAGGTACAAGACTGGAAAAGGTATCATTTGCAATGGTTAATGGGATGAGTAGTTTACTCATTTAAATAATTATGTACACTAAGACTTCCAACCTAATGATAGTTTAGCTCACTTCTTCTTGAACTGAATCCTTCTCATACCATTTATATTGTTGTGGTTTGTGTTGTCATTGACATGACACTGTGCTTCATTTCTGACTGCATTCACTGCTCCAGCGTCTAACGGTGTCGGTTCTACTGATTCCCCATGTGTGTGATGGGGAAGAATGGTTGGATCAGATATCCCACAAGTTGGCCCTCACAAACACTACACTCCAGTACATGTGGACACCCTTATGCATCATGGGAATTCTGAGGGAGGGGCGTAGGCTGCTTGTGCGCAGCGGTTTATTTATGCGTGTTGCCTGCCCCACGTTAATGACTTGTTTTTAATTGTCCTTTTTGTGCTTCTACTACATTCCTCAAAGCTCTCTGTGGATCGCTTTCGTTTCTTGTCTTGATGGGTGCGCATCTAGTGACTACCACAGGGAGCATTTCAGAATAAGAGCGTTTTACCTGCCGGACTTTGCCGACTTATTTAGATTTTGTTGATTTGGTGATTAGTGCTTGCTTTTTGTGCTTCTACTGTGATTAAGTGGCTACATAGTTAAAATGTTTCTTTTTTGTCTGATTTAACCGTGTTTATAGTTTATATACGATCAGAAGTCTATAATGGGTATTTTATTTTGAAATTGACCATTTCTCTGCCGTTTCTGTGTCTGACTTCCTGCCCGGTTCATCTGCGCTGTGCTACTTGACGCTGGGACGCTTCCTGGACGCATTCAGTCTATGGACGCACTGCAGCGCTTTTGGTGTAAGCAAAAACATTAAGTAGAAAGGCTGCTCTGGCAGCAGCGAAGCAGAAAGACTCTAGACTTTCGGAATGAGTCTGGGGTCATGTAAACTTGGTTAATATGTCCTTGTAGCTGGTGGGCCCAAAATGAAGCTCCGCCCGCAATGTGCTAACAGTCTAGCTCTGCCCCTGGATGTAAACAATTGTAAAGTTCAGTACTAGCAGGAGCCAACATGATTTGAGGGTTTTCAATCCAATCCAATCAGAGACGTCGCAGTTACATTTGAGGACTGTGGGTAGTGTAGTACTTCTCCGTGACATAGCAAATAAAATATACTTTTCTTAAAACAAGGTTGATATACAGACTTGTGGCTTCTACAGGAGCACATACTATCGTACTGTATGGTGCCCCCTGCTGAGGCTCTGTAAAACAGGCTACTTTATATATATTATTTTTGAATTAAGACATTTAATGAACAAATGAACTACTGGTTAGACAACAGAAAGAATACAAGTTACATGACTGTAAACTGTTTGTTTTTCTGTCAGCTGGAAACACAAGTAAACACTTACTGCTGATCCTTCTTGATGTGACAGACGTAGTGGCCGCACATCGTGCTCGTCCCCATGTGACTGATGAATGCAAACAGCTCATACTCTGGATAAAGGAAGGCAACCACCAGTTCCATTATAATTAGAAATTATGAAACCACATTATGACGGCTGAAAGAATATTAGACTTTAAATAGAACAATGATAATGTGGCTGTCATCTATTTCATGTTTCGGAATACACCTCTGCAATTAACTTGTCAGAAGACATCCTGAGGTAATGATCAATTCGAATGCCTCCTGTCTCATCATTCTAACTTACTGCCTGGTCCATCTCTGACACGAGGCCCAGGCGGCGGATCCCTGCCCCCCTCGCTCTCTGCGGCTGAGCGACCGCCTTCAGACACATCCATGGAGTCTAGGTCATCCAGGTGGGAGAAGATCCAGTCCACTGCCCGGTCGAGGACATTACTCTGTGCAACAAACACCAGTTAAAAGATGAATTATTTGAGAATATTAACAAATAAGACTTTCAGGTGAAATATGGCCTTTTCAAGCAGTCTGTTTCGATTTTACAGAACAGGTACAATATAAGTCAGATGGCCAGAGAATACTGATGTCATTGCTTCAGAGGTTGGCCATCAGATTATAGAAACACTGCAAAATACACTACCAGTCAAAAGTTTCCACACAACTTCCCATTTAAAGAGGTGGTATTATGCTTTTTCCCTTTCCTTTATTGAGTTATACACCTTTTTGTGCATGTAATAGGTTTGCAAAGTGAAAAAGCCCAAAGTCCAACCCAAAGGGAGTTCTCATCTCCCACAGAAAACCCTGCTCTGAACTGCTTGAAAACAGCTCGTTTGTAGTCCAGCTGCTTCCCTTTTATCCTTGTGACGACACAGGGGTGAAAGCTAAACGCGCCTCATATAAGGCTTGCCAAGCGGCCAGTCCAACACGCCCTCAAAAACACTGGTGGAAAAACACTGAGCTGCAGCACATACATCTTCTGTCCCTTCCAAACACTAGCTACCCTCCAGGCAGTCAATGGACATAAAGCTGTTACTGAGAGGTAGAGACAGAGCTCAGTTAAAACTTTCTGGATGAAAAATACTTTTGTTACAGATTAATAACTCACCACTGAAACTCTTGCTCCAACCAAGCTGGTCGGCAACAGTACAGCTGAAACAAAGCCGTGTTTGCATCTCACTGACCCGCCCTACTGGCTTCATGCTGACCTGCCCTTCTCAGCTTCTGATTGGCTAGTAGTTCTTAACTAGGAACTGCGCATGTGCAACTCCCAACAAAGATCATTTAGAGACAAGATGTATCACTCCATAGCTAAAACACAGGGTGAAAAGAGGAGCTGCAGCAATGTGCAGTATGACAAAAAATATGGTATTTTTTTAAAATTACACCATGTAAACCTGTTCTGGTACAACCCCTAAATAAGATTTTCAACCTGAGCATAATACCACCTCTTTAATGTTTTTTTAAAAAATTTAATGTATTTTTATTTTTTATTTCTATTATTTTCTACATTGTAGATTAATACTGAAGCCCTCAAAACTATGAAAGAACACATGGGGGATTATGTAGTAAACAAACCAGAAAATGTTTTATACTTTAGATTCTTCAAAGTAGCCATCTTTTGCTTTGATGACAGCTTCGCACACTCTTGGCATTCTCACAACCAGCTTCATAAAGTAGTCACCTGGAATGGTTTTCAGTTACCTGGTGTGTTTTGTCAAGAGTTTATTTGTGGAATGTCTTGCCTTCTTAATGTCTTTAAGACCATCAGCTGTGTTGTGCAGAGGTAGGGCTGGTAGTACACAGCTCTATACAGTGAATAGCCCAATTCGACTACTGTTCAAATACATATTATGGCAAGAACCACTCAACTAAGTAAATAGAAATGACAGTCCATCATTACTTTATTAGTTCATCAAAAAAAATTATAAAACTTTGGATGTATCCTCAAGTGCAGTCGCAAAAACCATCAAACACTGTGATGAAACTGACTCATATGAGAACCGCCCCAGGAAAGGAAGACAAAGAGATACCTCTGCTGCAGAGGATAAGTTTATTAGAGTTACCAGCCTCAGAAACTGCAAATTAACAGCACCTCAGATTAGAACCCACATAAACGCAGACACATCTCAACATCAACTGTTCAGAGGAGACTGCATGACTAAGGCCTTAATGGCTGAATTGCTGTAAAGAAGCCACTACTGAGGAAGAACAACAAGAAGAGAATTGCTTGGGCCAAGAAACATAAGGAAAGGACATTAGACAAGTGAAAATCTGTACTTTGGCATGATGAGTCCAAATTTTAGATTTTTGGTTCCGCCCACAATGTCTTTTCGAGAGACAGAAAAGGTGAGCTGATGGTTTCCACATATGTGGTTCCCACCGTGAAGCATGGAGGAGGTGGTATGATGGTGTGGGGGTGCTTTGCTGATGACAGTAGTCAACAGGGTAGCTTCTGAGCATCAGAAAACAAGAGAAAGGGTATAGCCATGCTACAAAGGCGTTTTCTCTGACTCAACATGAGACTGGTCCTGTAGCTCATAACGAGACAACAGCACAGGAAAACAGTGGAGGTTTGAGGGTACCTGCAGCTCTTTGCCTAACTAGTTCACTTCTGTAAAAAGGGCCCACAGCCAAATAAGTGGCAAAACATTAAATGTAAATTTCAATGTACTTTGGAAATGAACTAACCTAAATTAAGGTTCCACAAATTATGTTCTGTAACTGCTTCAGTAAAAGCCAAAGGCCATATGGAAATTTTAAATTAGTTTGTGGGTGTTTCCTGTGTTTTGGCTCTTACTCTCGTTCATCAGCGGTGCTTTGCCCTATGACACACTGTACTCTGTTCTTTTTTAAAACTAATTTCAGGCTGTTTCATTTGCACATTTGGCAAAACCTTACATGGTTGTTATTATTTAGTCACAAACACAAAAATCCTGGAGATACAGTAAGAAAAATCTAAGACATAGCTCTGCTTCTGAGACAACTTAGATTAATGCAACTTTAACTAAATCCTCTTGCTCATTTTTGTTGAGGCCAACGACAAGTTACAGTCTCCAAGAATGATGAATACTTGGCTACATTATTGTCTGAATAAAACGGGAGCAGCTGTGCCTGTATTGGCACAGTTCTACTTTTAGACAACAATGTGAAATTAGTCAAATCCCCATCTCTAACAGGACAGTTTAATTCTAACCGTGGCTCGAAGTGCTTTGGTTGCCTGGTCTCTGCTGAAGCCCATGGAGACTATGGTTGCCAGGTGCTCCTCAGAGAGGCTCTCTGTGGGCGTGGTCCCTGGGCCAGAGCTGCAGCCTGGCAATACCAGGGGGGCCGCGAAGTCTGCAACAAACCAGAAAGACAAGAAAATTAAATGTGCGGGGAGCGGTCAGATGATGGATGACTTGCTTTCTTGTAAATCACACTGCTCTGCACACCTGGGTCATCCATGTGGCTCATGATCCAATTCATGGAAGAGTCAATGCCAGTGTTCCCAGTGTAGTACACCGCTTTCCTGCAGGCCTCCAGAGGGAATCCCATCTCACATAACTGGGACACAGTGGAGTCATCAAGGACTGGAGCTGAGAGTGTGTTGAGAGGAAAAAGTTGAATTACCTGAATGTGTGATTTTGTGGAAACATTTATTACTTACAAAAGGAAAACTATTGTTTTTGTACCCTGAGTGCTTCCTTAATATTAACAAAAGCAAAATTATGAAAAGAACATAGAAACGTGAACTCATATACGCCAAAAATCAGAACCATTAAGATATTGCTTCCTTAGTTTGAAATGTAACTCACTTCACATTATGCAAATGTAAACAAACAATAAGGCAACGGAGGGACGCAAGAAAACAGAAAAGGCAGAAAAAAGAAAAGGAGGAAACAAGGGTGGACAAATAAGAGCATCACAGAGGAAGAAGGAAAAGAGCAGAAATGACAGACAGACTAACACAGCAGTGGGGAGTAGAGTGAGTCGTCCTCCTCGTTGCCATGGGAACCCAGGATACCTTTAACCTCCACATCTGGGGTCATGAGTGGGGGCGGGGCCACCTCTGGTAGAAGCTCTTCCCCCGGTTGCTGGCCAGTTGCACGCAACGCGCTCAGGTCGAGTGTATCAGGAACGTCGATGCTCACGTCTGCACAGAAACATTTTCATTTCAAATTACCCATGATGCACTGTAGTCCAACACCTTTATTACTGATAGTATTCTTAGGAATGATAATGTACAACAAGATGAGCCAATATCTGGAAACTGATATGGAGATGCAGTATTTAGGTGATGTATTGCAACACCAGGTGAAACTGCCTGACATCATCTTCAACACAACAATGCAATAACTCCCTTCACCGTTCCAGCAGCATACAACACACAGGAGCTTTACTTTGGTCTTGAGAAGCTGCAGCCTTTATTCACTGACAAACTAACATACACTGTACATTTACTGCTAAACTGACAACTTCACGGCTCACCTATCCACTCCAACCACCAACCCTCTCTCACCCACGCACTCACTACGCTCACAAAAAGAAGCGACTCGCCAGCGACCAGCAGCTCAGTTTTGTATGAAGTTATGAAAAAAAACAGATATCGTCAAGCCTACTTAACCCCTTCATACATTGAGTTGGACCTTGAAAAAGATACTGGCACCATTGCCCAAAGACTCAAAAGTTACAGAGCGGCACAATTCCGGGAAGTTGAGAAAAGTTCAACTTGGCCTCCTGGCCACTTCTTGCTTCCTGTTTATATCCAAAGTATGTGTGTATGGTGAGCGATTTTGTCAGGACTTAGCCCATAGCTCTTTTGTATGTTGTTGTAAGGTATTTAGGGGTAGTACCAGAACAGGTTTACATGGTTTAATTTTCAAAAAAAATATTTTTTGTCATACTGCGCATTGCTGCAGCTCCTATTTTCACCCTGTGTTGAAAGCTTCGTTTTAGCTATAGAGTGACACATCTTGTCTCTAAATGATCTTTGTCGGGAGTTGCACATGCGCAGTTCCTAGTTAAGGACTACTAGCCAATCAGAAGCAGAGAAGAGTCGGCCAAAGAGAAGCCACTAAACGGCTTCGTTTCAGCTGTACATGTTGCCGACCAGCTTGGCAACATAGACTGAAGCAAGAGTTTCACAGTGGTGAGTTATGTAATCTTTCATCCATAAAGTTATAACTGAGCTCTGTCTCTACATCACAGTAACAGCTTTATGTCCATTGAGTGCCTGGAGGGTAGCTAGTGTTTGGAAGGAAGAGTAGTTGCATGCTGCAGCGCAGTGTTTTTCCACCAGTGTTTTCGAGGGCGTGTTGGACTAGCCATTTGGTGAGCGTTATATGATGCGAATTTTGCTTTCATCCCTGTGACGTCACAAGGATAACTCAATAAAAGGAGAGGGGAAAAGCCAAAAAGCATAATACCACCTCTTTAATGTGGGGTAGTGATCTATTCTCAAAATTGTTTTGTATCTTTAACCTGCAGTGTGAAGGTTTTGTCTCCCGCTTCTGACAGTGAGAGTAAATTACACAACACTGCCCACACATGCTTATGACGTATAGGCTCTGCCACACTGAGTTTCTGCTACCGCTGCAGTTGCTACCCACTTTAGCGTTGGCAAACCAATCATTGCTGGTTGGCATAAAACATATCATTACCGGTTCCCCAGCACGGGAATGTGGCCACAGACACAGATTTAAATGCTGCAAATACAGAGAGATTTACCTGGCAGTGATAGGCTTAATCAGCATTGTGTGAACTCGTTTGGCAAGGGCTTGAATACAAAAGGATTTATATGTAAAAAGAGCCGCCATTTTCATTCCATTCCCTTTTCTCCTGTTTTCTTTTTGTGTTGACAGGGAGATAAGTTCAGGGTTTTAACTTTTCTTTTTGGGTAGTTTATTTAGTACTATAGCTTTATTTCAACTTAGGGCTAGTTGGTTTGTTATTTTGGCCAGGGCTAGTTGTATATCTCTGGCAATAAAAGATTGAAAACTGGAAGAAACAGAATTCTTTATCTAGTCTTACAGTACTCTCTTCTCCCCAAGACCAACTTGAGAGTCGTACACATGCAGAAGCAACAACATGGAGACAAATATATGCATTCATTCCGATTCTCCCATGAAACAGAACCACAAAGTTGTTCTCTGCTCAAACAAATGACACAAAAGCACTTTAAACAAAACGGAGGAAGAGCTGATCGTCACCATCAATGGCTTCCCAAATGTCTGCCATTTAACTTTAACGTGCTTCTGGGACTTGAAAAGAAAAAACTATGTGTGTAAACACCTTATCAGGAAATTAACTTATGCGTCTTGCGCCAGAGTAGTGACAATCGGAAGAAATCAGAGCAGGGTATGTAAATTTCCATCTCAACACTGAATACACCCACAGGCATTAGGCTTATGAGCGGAAAGAGAGAACCTGCCACTTTCAGTCCATATGTGTTAAATGGGGGTAAGACTGTTCCCACTTACCAAATCTACATTTCTTTACACTAATATTACTCATTTAAGTTTGATAATTTCAAGTTAATAGTAGCTTTAAGCATCAGTACTGTAGTGGTGATAATTTGCAGTTAGCAGTGACTAGTCAATCAAGTAAACCCAAGAGGAATTGCTTTATGTGTATCAAGTGCTTAAAAAGGTTTGGTCTGTAAGTTCTTGTTCTTCTTCATACATATTCAACGTAGTGACGAAACGTGCTCTGTAGACCGGTCGTCCATTTAAGCTACAGTAGAAACATGGAGACTCAACATGGCAACATCCATGTAAGAAGACCCCCAGTGTATGTAGATAGAAATAGCTCATAAGCTAATAAAAACACAACTGTTTATTTTGAAAGGTCTTATAGACCAATGAAAACATACTTGTGAAAATTATATTGCATTTCTGTCAATAGATCCTCACAAATATTACAGACTGAACCTTTAAATACAAAACCCTTTAGAATATACACTGCTCAAAAAAAATAAAGGGAACACTTAAACAACACAATGTAACTAAACTCCAAGTCAACCACACTCCTGTGAAATCAAACTGTCCACATAGGAAGCAACACGGATTGACAGTCAATTTCACATGCTGTTGTGCAAATGGAATAGACAACAGGTGGAAATTATAGGCAATTAGCAAGACACCCCCAATAAAGGAGTGGTTCTGCAGGTGGTGACCACAGACCACTTCTCAGTTCCTATGCTTCCTGGCTGATGTTTTGGTCACTTTTGAATGCTGGTGGTGCTTTCACTCTAGTGGAAGCATGAGACGGAGTCTACAACCCACAAAGTGGCTCAGGTAGTGCAGCTCATCCAGGATGGCACATCAATGCGAGCTGTGGCAAGAAGGTTTGCTGTGTCTGTCAGCGTAGTGTCCAGAGCATGGAGGCGCTACCAGGAGACAGGCCAGTACATCAGGAGACGTGGAGGAGGCCGTAGGTAGGCAACAACCCAGCAGCAGGACCGCTACCTCCACCTTTGTGCAAGGAGGAGCAGGAGGAGCACTGCCAGAGCCCTGCAGAATGACCTCCAGCAGGCCACAGATGTGCATGTGTCTGCTCAAACGGTCAGAAACAGACTCCATGAGGGTGGTATGAGGGCCCGACATCCACAGGTGGGGGTTGTGCTTACAGCCCAACACTGTGCAGGACGTTTGGCATTTGTCAGAGAACAACAAGATTGGCAAATTCGCCACTGGCGCCCTGTGCTCTTCACAGATGAAAACAGGTTAACCCTGAGCACATGTGCCGTGGAGAACGTTCTGCTGCCTGCAACATCCTCCAGCATGACCGGTTTGGCGGTGGGTCAGTAATGGTGTGGCGTGGCATTTCTTTGGGGGGCCGCACAGCCCTCCATGAGCTCGCCAGAGGTAGCCTGACTGCCATTAGGTACCGAGATGAGATCCTCAGACCCCTTGTGAGACCATATGCTGGTGCGGTTGGCCCTGGGTTCCTCCTAATGCAAGACAATGCTAGATCTCATGTGGCTGGAGTGTGTCAGCAGTTCCTGCAAGAGGAAGGCATTGGTGCTATGGACTGGCCCGCCCGTTCCCCAGACCTGAATCCAATTGAGCACATCTGGGACATCATGTCTCGCTCCATCCACCAACGCCATGTTGCACCACAGACTGTCCAGGAGTTGGCGGATGCTTTAGTCCACGTCTGGGAGGAGATCCCTCAGGAGACCATCCGCCACCTCATCAGGAGCATGCCCAGGCGTTGTAGGGAGGTCATACAGGCACGCGGAGGCCACACACACTACTGGGTCTCATTGTGACTTGTTTTAAGGACATTACATCAAAGTTGGATTGGGCCTGTAGTACGGTTTTACACTTTGATTTTGAGTGTGACTCCAAACCCAGACCTCCATGGGTTGATAAATTAGATTTCCATCGATCATTTTTGTGTGATTTTGTTGTCAATGCATTCAACTATGAAAGGAGTATTTAATGAGATTATTTAATTCATTCAGATCTAGGATGTGTAATTTTAGTGTTCCCTTTTGAGCAGTGTACTATGGTCTAGTGTGTTCCAGTGAGCAGATTTCCAACTCTGTTAGAAATACACATCCACCTTTTCAACACAAATATTTCATATCTTTGCTCACCCAGTTTCTTTGGAACCCAGTCAAGGCCAAAGGTGAACTTCTTTATCTGTATGACCAGGTGGTCAGGGAAAGAGGCAAAGCGGGTCGTTCTGGCAAATGAGACAAAAGCTGATATTAATAAAATAAATCTCAAGATTTGTTTCAATCAACCACTCATAATGTGCAGCTGTCTCTTTTCATACTTGGTAGCAGTAGTCTTGGTCTGGACAGCTGAGCTCCAGAAGTCTGTAAGGATCTCTGGTTCGCTGAGGGCTGCCATGCAAGCTGTGAAGGGGATTTGTGCACGCACAGTAGGGGCTGATGAGTCCCCCTCCTCACGCCGGCGCTCCGCCTCCTGAAGCTCTTCTGTCAGAGAAATATGTACATGGTTGAGAAACAACAACTTGTACACCACTGTGTGACAAGTAAGTATTAACACAACTCAGGATACAAAGCATTATGCATATGAGGGTTGGGCGATGTCTACAAAATTCCCATCGGATGAGGTCTACATTGAAACATCGGGATGGACGACGGCGTCAGAGGCGTGCGCAGGTGGGAGGAATAGCGGTCGTTTTTTTACAAGCATGGAACAAGTAAAGCAGCATTGAACACACAGGGTGCAGATGTTGGTTTCGGTTGTTTGATAGGCTGCGTCATTAAAAAGCCCAGAAGCGGCTCACCTGCTGCCGTGATAACGTATCTCGTGTGGAAACATATGGAAAAAAGACGAGTTTAGTCTCTTTGAGGCAACTTTATAAAACGTACTGCTGATGAAAAGTGGAGCAGATGGGCGAGACAGAGAGAGGCGGGGCGGGGAGACAGATAGAGGTGGGGCAAGCCGGTGTGTTTAACTGAGGTGTGGGCTTCTTGTGTGTCTGAGAGTGGGGCGAAGAGAATTCCGAGGAAGGTGCGAAGCATATTTAAAATTTATAATAATAATATTCGTGGCGATTAAAACCTGCTTTCACATGGCGGTATTATGTGAAAAATTTAGATTTTTTGCGGGGGGAAGGGTTTTATAATCACGATGCCTGCTCAACCATTGACCATCTGTCAGCCATCTCTATCGGTCCAACCTCTAATGCATCTATGTCTATGGGTGTGGGGAAACATCTTTTAATGATTTAGAAAGAATTAAGAGGCATCATATCACCACCTTAAAGCGGCACACCGATTTTACACGGTTAAGTTTACTTGAGGGGAGTACTATACGGTCTGTAAAAAACAAAACAAACATTGTTTAATGTCTTCTGTGACTCTGGAGAGTTTTCTCAAGTAAAACATACAAACAAATAACTCTGTAATAACACTGTCCTCACTTCATTTATAGAAGGGTACACTAAAAATAGTCACAAACATGCCACATTACATCTGATTCTGGAGAAATCCAACATGACAAATATCGTGATATAGAGCAAACAATTACAGAGCAAGTAATGTAACTAATGTTAGCAAAGTTGTGGATTAGCAAACTGTTGCTACTGCAAAGCTAACATGCCAAGAGGACAAGACGGTCCTACAGTCAGCACACCGGCTCCAAACAGCGATCCTCACACCTCTCCTGCTACTATAGGTAACATCAAAACAACAGCCGGTCTTGGCAAACTAGAAAGTAAGCTGAATGTCCATGGTCTACTCTATTTAACGTTACCTAACACACAAATCATGGATGGGACAGCTTGAATAGTGTTGTGTGGCGGAGTACGGGCCACTTTGTTTGCCACTTTGCCTATTTACAGAGCCAGAGCCGTGAACAAACACCGGGTTTTTTTCAATGCACACATAGAACAGACAGCTAGCGGACCCCGAGGAGGTTTGACAAAAACATTTATATCTGTTACTAACTGTATTATTCTCATAATGATATCTGCCAGTCACTTTTTTTTTATTAAATTGGAATATGTAATTCCCAATTTTTATTTTCTGGGGTCACCGTTTTATTTTTCAAATTTCCCAACACCTTCTTGCTACCTGCTGCATATAATCCTGTTCTTCAGTATGGCCACTGCACACCACAATGAGCACAACTCACTCCGCTGACCATGTGTACACTTGCAGATTGAGTTGGACATTGTATCCCATTAGCGCCTCACCTGTGTTTGTCGCCTGGTCCATCTGCACAGGCAGCTGGACGATGTAATCCACCCGCTGTGTGTACTTGGCTTTCTGTGATTGCTGACACACAATCCTCTCCTCCACCAGGAACCTGAAGGCTTCAGATGGGTTGGACCCAGAGCGACAGTTCCTCTGTGGGTGAAAAGAAATAATCATATAAGACAAAAGCTGGGGGCCGAATAAAGAAGCAGAATTATGAAATGTTTCTTTACCTCCACCATGTTTATGAAGTGCAATAAAAACTCCTGAGCATCCTGTTGTCTATTGGTGGAGAACTCTGGGTGGCCACGCCCAACAAGTGCTTTGAACATTTGTGGTGCTATGCCGATTTGGTCTCCCTGCAAACAAAGCACAGTCTGATTTGTCAACAGTGAGGGCTAATATTAGGTAGACCACATTCTCACTGTTTTCTGAGAGTAAACCCCACGTGTGCCACAGATATCTGCTAAACCGAAGATTTGCAAATCCACTGTGACTGATTGTTTCTTCTTACTCTGGGTTCAGATGCACCATTTTCATCTCCAGGGTCTGGTGCTGGTTTGGAATACTCTCCCGACAACAGACCGTAGCCGAGCTTGGCTCTGTGTGTAAACAAACAAAGCTGACATCACTGTGCATCCAACATTATACAAGAGTCTCACACAGGAGGAGGATTTGGAAAGGCCTAGATGCATTTTTGGCACTCAAATAACATGATAGAATGTGTGATCAGGGAGAAAAGTCATCTCTGGTGGGAATAAAAAAGTTTTTTCTACAGCAACAAAAGTAGCTATTGTTTAGAATTAGGCCGCATACACATCAAAACTGGCAGGTTTCAATTTTAAGAGGAAACATAAGATTATACTGTAAAATAAGTCACTGCAACGAAAGAGTGTTGAGTTGCTTTATAGGACAAACATCAGGAATGTAGATCATACCAGACAAGGTTTTACTTTTGTTGTCACAATTAGATGCTCTGTCAGTTTAGATAAGATACAGTAGAACAAGTTCCTGCAATGGCAGAGAGCTAAAATGACCCTGTTGATATCAATAAAGCATTTCAATTCAGAAGGATAACTCACATTTAGGGTTAAAGTTTGGGAGTATTTTAGACACTCAACAACGTGCTGCTCCGTGAACTTCACTGCAGCACAACTGCTGTGGGTCGTCTAACATTCGGCAGATTCATATTTTCTGTTTCATTTTAAGATGTGCTGCTATTGTCATTCTAATGTGACTGAAAAAAATATTATTGATTAGATATGTTTTTACTCAACTTTTTTTTCTTTAGAATACACATAATTAGTCATTAGATTAATCGACTAATCGAAAAAATAATCATTAGATTAATCGACTTGAAAAATAATCGTTATGTACAGCCCTAACTACATTGGAAACAAAAATCACATTTAAACACAAATCTGCCTGGAATAGAGTCTGTAACCAGCTTTTTGGCTGACAGCTGGCACACAATGAGTGGGCTTATGCGTATATACCTATATGGATGGTTTATTTCATATTCTGTGCATGATGGCAACATTTTGAAGACATAATGGGAAAGAGGGCAGGATGCGTGTTTGAATAAATGTGTGTGGAAATTGTGCAACAGGAGAAGAGGTATGCAAAAAAAAAAGCAATTTAGAATTTTAAATATTTAACAGTCCTTGCTTTTGCTAACATTACCACTGATGAGTGATTAGGAGAGGAAACTCACACTTGGGTTTTGAAGTCCTGGGTGGGGTCGCTTGGGGCTTCATCAATGATCTTGTCGATGTTAGACACGTACCTGGTCGAAAAACATGAACATGCAGAGAATGATATAAAACAAATATTTAAATATTCAAATATAAAGCAATATTTTATTGCAGTCTGCCATAAGAATTAATATTGTCTTAAACCACAGGATGTGACATGGTCATACTAACAACTTGTGAGGAACAGCAGCATTGGGGCTATGCGTAGAAGATGGTACTGACTTGTTCTGGAAGTCTGGAACGGTGAAGAGAACTTGCATGACAGAGTTGAGGTAGCAGCTGTTGCCCAGGTTCTTCATGCCAGTCAAACCAGGGCCAAATAGGGGCCGTAGGGTGGTCCCAGATTCCTGGATCACCTCCCACTCCCCCACACGCTGGTTCACAGCAATCTCCAGCTCTGTCATCGTCCTCTCAGTCTGAAAGGCAAAAATTCAAAGCGATAAGAAAAGAATCAAGGGTGCAGGGTTCAAGAAAATGAAATTCTATGCAGCAGCCTTCATATGTAAAGGCACACTTTGAGAATGATAAGCAAATTTAGCCAATACGATGTAGTAATGACAGCATCCAGACAAGGGAGAAACTACAAAACACGTCATGCCTGCACTAAGTGCTGCACTTTATCTTCTGCTCCACTGTAGCCCAACTCCTCCACCCCCTGTCTATGCAACATCATTCATCAAGAAACAACATCACAGTACTCAGTGAGAGGTACAGAGATCTTAGACTCTGCATGAGAGAAGAGCAGGTGGCAAAGACATTAATTGCAGCTGGAAATCACACGAAATAGGTGAGGGGGAAAATATCTGAAAGTGGGCTGATATGAAAATGGATATGTTGTGAAAGTAAGAGCACCCAAGGGATATGACAGTGTTATTATAGTCAATCAGTACCAATGTTTCCCCACATACAGATTTGGGAGGGCCGCACCAGGTATGTTAACAGCCACCACAATATATTTGGTGACCCATTTAAGCATTTTGCAGAGAAACACAGAGGGAGATCTGGTATTACGTTATAAGACGCAGACACGGTGGATATTTTACAAGCACAAGTAAAGCAACAGTGAACACGTCATTCATTTTGCTCGTTTCAGGAGGCTACCAAAAGACGTGCTCAGTGCTCTTTCAGTGACTTTATACAAAGTACTGCTGATGGAGAAAGTCAGCAAAGCAGACACATGCAGGGAGAAACAGAAGGAGACGCAGCAAGCTGGTGTGTTTACAATAATGGACCTGGGGCCTGTAGTACGAAGCAGTATTAGAAGATAGCGAGGTAACATCGGGGTTAACCCTGGGTTTTCAGTCCTACGACTTACCGTGGTACATCGCCATGGAACTGAACGGCTAACCTGCTCCGGAGCAGATTAGGTTGGAGATAAGAGGTCAACGCTATAAAAACACAGCCTAAATGGACCAATCAGTTCTTTTGGAAAATGACATCACCAGTGGTAGAAGATCCCGCAGACTGTCTTAACGGCTACTTTTATGTTTTCTGTAGTGATGTAGAGATGCTTTTGTATAGCGACATCGTCCTACAGAGAATGACTGAAACACTAAAGCCTTGTAGGCCTACTCGTTGTACTTTTAAGATATTACAGTACGCCTACTTACCGCTTTAAAAATAATTTTATTATTTATTTGCTCCCAAGTCCATATCGCACAGCCTTTTTCAGCTGTTAAAATAAATGGGTTTCATTTTAATGCTGAATATTATGAGAATATGGTTTTGGTAAGACTATTCAAATAAAATTTGTTTATTGTAACTTTAGGTTGCATTTGTTCCCTAAATTATGTCATGTAACGCCACACCTTTGGGAGCAGGTAAAGTGGGGGAACTCTCAGTAAATGCTGATATACTGATAGATAATGTCTTTAGAGCACATTTTATGGCATGAATAAATCTTCCTGTTTCGTTGCTTTATAAAGTTAATTTAGAACAATGTTTCTGAGTGTGTTAAATAAGTGAAATATTTGAAGCGACAAGAAGTTCTTAAAAGTGATTTGGACGACTGCTTCAGTGCCCGAGGTTTTTAATGTCGAACACAGCCAGGCTGAAAAAATAAGGCTAAAATTGCCATAAGAACACATCAAAGCAACACATTCATATTATACGGCAATAAAAACTTCATTCACACTGTTTTCTGTCTTCCTGCATTTTGCAGGTGGAGTTTTATGTGAATGCACTCATGGCTGGACTGGGAAACTCTGGGTTTATTTACCGAGCTTTGTGTGACTGATTATCCTGATCACAAATGTTAGGGTTAGTGAAGCCAGATAATGAAAAGATATCCAGGGTAAGTTGAACCTGCTTCGTAGTACAGAGGTGTAGATGTGTGTGCACGATTGTGGGGGAAAGCAAGATGAGCAGATTCAAGTAGTGAGTAAACACTAAAACAAGGTAGAGAATCAAGCAGAATTAAAATGGAGAAATAAGAAATAACCTATTACAAATAGAAATATACCCAGCTGCCACTGACCCTGCCACAGTTACACTATCATTCTGTTGGAAACACTGAATAATACTATAATAATCCTTTAATAATGTTATATAAACATATACATAAGTAACAGGTAACAGTGTTCCGGCAAAAAGAAATGAACAAGAGGGAGTACCAGACAGACGTTTAAAGTACTATCGGCCCTCTAACACTTCAGCTACATTATAGACCTCTTAGTAATACACTGTAATCAATGGCTGCTCCATGAAGCAGAGCTGGACAGTTTGAATATCTGCCAGCAAGAATATAAAACAACAGAATATCTGACTTAATTCGTAACACTTCAATTGTAAAGCAGAGGGTCGAGCATCACTTCTGTGTACAAGAACTAGATACGATGTTGAACATAGTAAACCAGTGAGGAAAATGGTAGATCTGTTATTTGCAATTGTCAATGGGAGAAAAAAACAAAATAAAAACAAACAAACAGTCTGCCTCTACTAAAAAACAGTACAAACACAGAACTTGCCTTTTCCATGGTCATCATGTCAATGCCAAAGTGAGCTAGGTGCTCAGGTAACTTGGAATCCAGCACCATGTCATCCTCATCATAGGAATACACATCTGGACATCCAAAAAAGTGGTGGCAATTAAGGTCAATGAAGCACAATGCTTCAGACAAATGCACATACTGTATATTGTCAAACTAATTTTAATAGACATCAACCATTGCCCGCATATTATGCCCAAATCACACTTTTAGTTATCCTTTTAGCAGACAAATATTGTCAACATGATTTACAGGAAATTTCAGAAATCCTCTTTTTATCTCAGCGGGCTGGAGGGGTGTGCCGGTGTCTGCGTTTGATTGACAGCAGTCAGCCAGCTGAACAGCCAGCAGGGAAGGACAGACAAAGTAAATAAACCTGCGTTGTGGCGTATAAGACAGAGACAGAAAGTGTTGTTCCCATTGTAACTGAAGTATAAGGCCCACACCAGCATCTAAATGGGCCAATGTGATATTTACATGTGCACTTACATGCCATTTAATGTGCTACAACTGACCAGCCAATTATCTATTTAACCTGCAAATTGATGTTAACAGCATTTTTCCCAGGTGAATGTTTTATTGGTGGCTCGTTCAATAAGCTATGGTGCAGGACAAAAACAAGTGTTCATGTTTTGAAGTTAGATGGTAAGTCTGTGGCTCTCATGTTGAGTAGCAGGCTGTTGTCTGGCTGTTGGTCAGCGTTACCATCTAGCCGGAACAGGTGACAGTGCTGCTTTATCCAGACATGTGATGCAATTTGAGGGATGTCCGGAAACAAGTTACCCGTCTACGTAGTCAAAACAATTCTATTTAATTTCAGTTGAACTGTAACACAAAAAAAATCATTGTGACATCTGCTTACCTGCTCCATCAGGAGTGATGGTACCAAGTTTGACAGCCAGTGGGTATCCTGTCTCCTGGAAGTGGAGAAGGGCATGGTTGTTTCCCCCGGAGCCATCAAAATACCTGCGACCACACAGCACTTTGCCGTCCGTCAGGTTCATCCAAATATTCTCCTGGAGGTCACACACATCACAGCGCCAGCCACTAGGATGTAGAAAAGACAAGTAACACAAACTCCCCAATGCACTTGCTCTGAAATAAGTGTTTGTCTCTTGCACTGCACTTAAAGATCTTGGAAGCTTTGACTAGGGCTGGGCGATATGACCAAAAATGTTATAACAATAAAAAAAAATTCATATCATTCAATATCGGTAATTATCAAGATAAATGTCAAATCATTATTCATCAAGTTTAAAGGAAATTTTTGCCCTTGAATGAAAATTGAAAGGCCAGATGGTTAATTGTGTGGTTAAACTATACTGTATGGTCAGAACATGACAAACAGCGGATCGCTTCACAAGTATGAGGTAGAACATTCAAAACAGTTATGATCAAATTTTTTCAAAAAATATGATTAGTAACTCTTTTTGTGTCCCTTTTCCTCAACAAAATAAACATCTTAATAGAAAAATTAAGTGCTAATTCGATCGTAATTCCAATGAATTAAATCAAATATTTATTGATGATATATTGAACATTTGTTATTGAGGAAATTTATATTGCGATAATTATTGTTATTGTTTTATTGCCGAGCCCTAGCTTGGACTAATAAAACTGAACAGCTATTTTTATTCTAAATTGTATTATAGGAGACATCAACATCAATGGACTGATGCATTAGCATTGCATGGACATTTTCTTCACTTAGTACACCTGTGCAATTGAAGGTTTAGTAGTATGAAGAGACAACTATCGCATTTGCAGTTTTGCACGTTTTCATCAATTTAAAATAGAATATTGGAGATGCTTTGTTAATAAAGTCACTATTTCCATTTTTGCGTGGCAAAAATTTCAACTGGAGGGAAGGTTTATTTAATGTCTCACCTGGGAGGGATCTTAACTCCGTTGTCAAGCTGTTTAAGGTCAGCGGCATGCCTTGACTCCTGTCTCACCTCTCCATCCCACTGCTGAACTTGTAAGGTATGAGACACTGAGTCAGCTGCCATGATACCCGCCATTGACAGGGACACCTTGAGGGACAGCAAATAGAAATGAATAGACAGGAATAAATTGAAGTGAAGTAAAACTGTACCTGTGTCAATTCTAAAATTTTAGAACATAATTGGTACAAAGCACATTGAGACACCCCTGATCAAATTTCCCTTGCCAGAAAACACACAGAAATCTCACCCGCTCTCTCACAACATCAGGCATGGTAGCAAGGTCCTCTGATGTCACTTCCTGTCTGTCAGGTAAAATGACCACCTTTACATCCTCCTCATACTGCTCCTGCTCCACATCAAAACCACCTTCAATCCCTGGGTAGACCAGAAACAAGGGGGGTGTAAAGACACAGGTCAGTCTCATAGGAGAACTCCTCTATAATCTGTGTTTGTATAAATACTCTCTCATGCACTCACCTATAGCCAATCTGGTGGGCTTTTTCTTAGGCGGGTGTCCGGATCCAGAGTTATTGTCGTCTTCCTTCTGTGAGAAGGACATAGCATATCAGTGGGTGTCGAGATTTGTTCCCTTGAAATGTAAGGAAATGGTGCTGATCTTATCAAACGTAATTTAGATATGTGTTCACGTGGAACTGACCACTGTCTTAAGTAAAACAAATCATGATTAAGTGTCCACCTTAGCTTTGCGAGTCCGGGTGATGTGGAAGTAAGCCCTCTGGCCAGACCGAGCATGGTGCCTGTCCACATACCGACTCCCAAAGCCCAAGAAACTGTTCATGCACACATACAGACCTCCTTCGCTCTCCTACAAAGAAGATACAGGCAATGGTAAATGTTACAACCTGTCCTCATATCTCTCCATCGTGACACAACACTAGGAAGTTAAAGTTAAAGGCAATGTCTTAACCATGTCACATTATAAGGCTCTTCGATCTGCCCGCTAACACTTGTAATTCAGCTCAACACTGGTTTATTGTTATCCACGAGAAACGTCAACATAAAGATTGAGATATTATGGGCTAAATTACGTTGAAAAGCATGACTTGTCCTGACAGTTGTGGCCAAAAAAACGGCTAAGCTAACGTTAGTTTGCTAGCTAGTTTGACAGTACACAATTCCACCAACTAGCTAGCTAACAGGCTAGAGCCGCTAAGTTTCCATTACAATGCATTATTAGCTTAGCTTAATGCTAGCTTGCTAGTTAGTTGAAACAGGGAAATCTACAAAGCCAGTGCGTTAAAGTAAGCCTGCACTGACAATATATTAGATTAGAGAAAAACAACAGTGTGGAAAGGGGTGAGAAATTAAACATCACTGTTTGTTAGCTGACGTTTTAAATTATAAAGAGAAGACGGCTCACCGGCGAGGAAAATGACAAGGCGCATTCGTCTTTGTGGACACGGTCCCCGGGCTTCGGAACCCGAATTGTGGACAAAACCGACATCAAAATCTCACCAACATCCGCCATGACAAGCTAGCTAGTTCCGACTTTCAGTGGGACAATTGCTCTCTGAGTTTGGACCCCCAGCCCTTTAATTCCCTGGCTCGGAAGAGTGTCCGTTGTCTAGCCCGTCTTGTGCTGTGTGTGTTTGGCTGAATGAATCATGAGACGCTGCCTTGTGTTGAGGGAAGGCCGAACGAACTCAGTTCCCTGCACGCCGACGGGCTGCGGCTTGATACCGTAATCTGTACTATATCGGCACCCACCGTGATTTTGTAATGCAGTTAAATTACACTCGCATCGCATCCACCAAAGCAAAAATAATATCTGCATGCGGGGAATCGATTAATTGATAGATTCGCTGTATACATGTTACATACCACACAATGGATAATGATCATTACAGCTCAACATTTATTATTTGTATATTTACGGTAACGTCCGTTACACTCAACCAACTGCTTCCACTGGTGGCTTCACAGCAGTATTGCAACTTGACTTGCTGTATAATAATAATAAGTTAAACACAAACTCTAGCAGTAATTTGTTTAAAACAAGTCAACAAGTTACATTTAGGTTAATAAAAGTAATAGCCAGAGAAATTATTAGTTGGAGACGTTAACGAGGAGCAGTAGTGAATGAACATCATGCGATGATAGCCTCTACTTTCCTCCAACGTGAGGAATGTTTCTGGATACACTCCTTCCTTCCCTAAATATTTCCCAAGCCCCTCCTCTTCTCCCAACTACTCCGTCTGCTCCAGAGTGGTTGTTTCTCACACCATGGCGCTGCGCTCTGATCATTTCACTGTATACGTGGCGCTTCATTTTGGTTTAATAGCATTACTTAATTGTATCTTAGCAACCTCGGGCAGTGGCACCTCCAGCGTGTTGGCACTTCTACAGCCGTATGATTTTTTGTATTACAGTGGAGTACGTGCATATTTTGGTGAGGAGTGGGGGAAGGCTGCGGAGCTGCTAGAGAAATCCATCGCGACCAAGGAATCACTGTTTAGAGTCCGCAGGCAGTGTCATAATGACTGTGTGGCAGCAGGGAGAGAGGCACTCAATAAACTGGGTAAGTTATGATTGATCAAATATTGTGTGTGTGTGTGTGTGTGTGTGTGTGTGTGTAGAGAGAGAGAGAGAGGGAGTATTGATTGGGTGTTCTTACAGTGGTGTGCCAGATTTATTATGATGGTCTTGTTCAGTTGTCATTTATTAGTAATTCCTTAATCTTTATGAACCAAAAATGAATTAAATTAACATTTGAATGATTCAACAGCAGCTCACACAGTAAGTAACATGTTAATTAAATGTAATACTATAACTTTCATTAACTCACCACTCCCTATGCCTGTGGTTCCCAGCCTTTTTGTCTTGTGGCCCCTTTAAATTAAGTAATGTTTACAAGGGATTATTTATATTATGGCCTTCAGTTGATCAGTTGTCAGCATTTCAACCAAAGTAATTTTCACTTTTTCTCAAACTGTTGAAAGTAAGATGTGTTTCACAAAAAAGGGCAACAAGTTAAGAAAAGTCAATACATTTTGTGTAAAAGAAATATCTATCTGGATACATATATTAAAGTTAATGAGTTTATGAGCACATTACAACATGATTGCTGTTTTCCTTTACATTTTACTATAATTAGACCTATCAGTTAGTCAAACTAACACTGTCAGAGTATGCGGCTTAAATATTCTTATGACCTAAAGAGCAGACGACACATGCATAAAAGAAGTAGAAAAACATACATACGAATTAGGTTGATTACTTTATAAATCATAGTTTTAATGTATCAATTAAACTAATCAATGTATAGTATAGTTCAAACACAAGAGGCTCCTTATATACTCCAAATAGTGACAATGCATCAAGGTTTATGATTTCGATATTATTATCTTGTGTATAAATGATAGAAAATGTTTATTTCACCCCCCAAAATTATTCATGTTTTCTGTATTGTTAGATTCTGAAGAGGGTATGTGGGACCTCTGGGTCTTGGATTGGGTGCAGCAGAGGGCTGAATGTTTGAGGTTCTGTATTGGACGCTCTGTCACACCTGCAGGACAGCTCCCAGTTTCGACCGACATAGAGTATGAATTCAGTAGTCGCAACCCTTACAACTTTCTGCAGGTCACATACTACAAGGTAAGCTATTGTTCAGGCAGCCATAACGGTCTATGGTATACTAATAATTGTTAACTTTTCATCACTGCTGATAGATAAAAATGATCTTCTTACAAAGTGGTATTTAGAGACAAACCTTTATGTGATTCTCTAAATTAGTTATTATTCAGGTCACAACTGTATACCTTTATACCAACACTTCTGTCTGTCTGTCTATGACAAAGTTCATTCACACTCTCCTCCTCCTGCACATCAGTTGGAAAAGTTGCAGAAGGCGGCATCGGCAGCTCATACCTACTTTGTGGCCAACCCCAGTCACCTGGAGATGAGGAACAACATTGAGAAGTACAGACGGATGGAAGGAGTGACCGAGGAGGCCTTCCAGGACAGAGAGATTGAGAATGAGAAACACTGGGTGAGGATGGAGAGATGATGTCTTCTTAAAGGAGAGGGGAATAGAGTTGAAGTAGGTATTTTGTACATTTACTGCTGCAATAGGTAACTGCAACATTTAAATTTCCATACTGAGAAATCATGTAGTGTAATGTCCATAAACCACATTGGTAAGACAGATTATGTACCAATTGACGCTAAAGGGAAGACAGAGTGATGATAGAGAGTCCAGACACACTATTACAATTCATCACTTTTTATGGGATCAGAATTTATTTACGTTAACAGAACTGATCAATCATGGTAACATCAATCCTAGGGATGGGACAGTCTTTGCTGGAAGCCCAGTATATTATACAGTTTTATTTAAGTGAAGTTAGAAGACAACCATGGCCTGAGGGATTAAATTCCTCTCTGCGACCTTCACATTCTCTTATCCAACCATGTAATCCAAACTTGATTGTACTCATTGAGTCACTTATTTGGGCTATTCAGACACACTTGTTATAACATGATTAGGCTTTTTTGAAACACGCTTAAAATAATGCCCAATTAATGGCTTGCCCTCATGTCTCAAAAATTGTCCACCCCCTTTTTTTAAATGACAGAACATGTCCATTTTAAAAAGCTAGTCTAGCAACATTTTCTTCTTTAATAAAACTATATTATTCTCTCTCTGCGTCTTATCAAACCCAGGTCCTGTATGATTCTGCTGTTCAGTACGAGGCCTCCTCTGACTGGTTGCAAGCAGCAGAGTCATTGAAAGCGTGCGTGAATCAAACACTGCGGCAGACGGAGGAGTGCAGGGTGCAGTGTGAGGTAGCCTCCCAGCGGCTGCCCGAGGACAGGGGAGTGGACAGTGTTGACGGTGCGTTCGAGAAGGCTGCAGGTAAGAAAAAAAAACAAAGGCCCTAAAGCTGAAGCTTGACCTTTCTGCAGAAAGAGAACACAAATTTGTCACTATTTTTCTTTTCTGTCCAGCTCTTTCCCTCTCCCTGCTCTCGTGCCGGCAGTCCTGCGTGACTCAGATAGCCACAAGACCCGGAAGGGTCTCTTCTCAGGAGGACTTCCTGCCCTCACAGCTGGAGCATCTGCATATTGCACAGTTTAAAGGTCAGGGTTTGGAGGTCAAACCGAAGATTATTCAAGATCAGTCGATGTTATGACGCAGTAAATGTGTATCTTCCACTGAATTTCCTTTAACTCAGTATCATACCACATTTGTTTTGAACCCATAAGTGCAATTTCTCCTTGTTTTGCATCCCTGCTTCCCCACAGCCGGTGATATTAGAGGAGCTGTGCAGACACTTCGCTCTCTTCTCCTGTTTTATCCTGCTGACAAGGACTCCTTGGACAACCTGCAGCTCTACTATGAGACACTAGGAGGAGACACAGAGTCACAGGAAACACATCCTGCTCAGGTACTATCACTTAAATGCCATAACATTAAAATCACCCCTATGGTGGTAATAATCTAACATCCTTTTAGGTTTTTACTTATTCCTTAGGTAGGGAGGTAGGGAACCAGACATGAAGATTTCAAACTTCTTGTCTTTCAATTTCTTACTTTTGTTCATTCTGACTACATGTTTCTGTGTATCTGTCATACAGGAGATTGTCAGATACATTAGTCGCTCTTTGCAGGAGAAGAAGCTACTGTATTTTGGTATGGAGAACTTTGACTTCAATTTCATCGACCCAGTAAGTGCTGAGGCATATATACGTTATTTTGATCCACAAAACTACATCGACACATTAAATGATTGCTTTCCATTTAGGATCTTTGGACTCCAGAAGATGTTGTACCCGAATCACTGAGGGATACCTGGAGGTGAGAAAGACAGAAGAAAATCCATTTGGTGCTTTAGATTAAGCTAATGGGAAGTCAACAGAGGATTGTTTGTGTTCCATTTCAAGAGCTGAAAAGGAGAAAATGACTGAGAAAATGAAAGCGGGAGAGCAGCGGGAAGAAGTGGACGATAGTGGATTTTTTGCAGGTGAAACTGTCAGTTGCCCCCTCTTGTTTCAGTCTGTAGAAGTTAATAATGTAAATTCATTTACTCTCTCAGCCTTTCTTATTTGTCCTCTCTCCAGGTGGTTCAGTCCCTCAGGTGGGTGTGACCATCACCATGGACGACGAGGTTCTGAACGGGACCAATCGCGTTGTATTCGACGGAGTCATGACTGAGAAGGAGTGTGACAGAGTGCTGCAGTTGGCAACAGTAAGTGCAGATTATCAAAGAGTCAGACTTTTTTGGATGGAAACAGCAACACTCTCACTTGCCATCTCATCTCTGATAGGCTGCAGCATCTGCTGGAGATGGCTACCGGGGACGACGGTCTCCGCACACGCCTCATGAAACGTTTGAGGGCCTGACTGTCCTCAGGGCTGTAAAGGTGGGTAAACAGGAGATAGTGGAAGCAGAAATATGACATGCTTTTGAGTCAACCTTAATAAACTTTCATAATGTATCTATCTTGGTGAGCTCATGCTTAAACACAATTTATGGAGTTTTTTAACATGATCTCTACTTCTTTCACAGTTGGCTCAGGATGGCCTGGTGAACCAATCAGATGCCAGGTTGTTACATGAGCTGGGCGAGAGGGTGAGAGTCCTGCTGCACTCCTACTTCAGGAGCCCCTCAGGACTCTTCGTCTCTTTCACACACCTGGTCTGCCGCAATGCTATTGCAGGTAACGCCAACATTATCCATATCTCTCATGAGGGAGATGATTATTGCTGAAAGAAATGGAAAAGGGCTGGCCATGTGGAACTACAACTACAGGGTTTTATACTTTTATACTATAAACTTAAATGTTTTCTTTAGTTAAGAAAATTTTCTTTATTGTCTATGCCCTTAGGTGACCAGGAGGGAAGGCTGGATCTGTCTCACCCTGTCCATGTTGACAACTGTCTCCTTGAGCCGGAGACCAAGCAGTGCTGGAGGGAACCACCAGCATTCATACACAGAGACCTCAGGTACACAAAAATAATCTTAATCAGTAAAGGAAAGAGCAGGGAAAACATTGCAGCCAAAAAGAGAAATTGTATTAGTAATGTGATGTTAGTAAAGTGAAATATTTTAAGATCAAGTCTGTTTTTTTGTTTGCTTCATCAGAAGAAGTATTGAGAATTGTATTTAATTTAACTGGCACAGACCATAATGGTTGTTTTTATGGCTGAATGATCTATTTCTCTCACAGTGCCATTCTCTACCTGAATGACAACTTTGATGGTGGAGAGCTGTTCTTCACTAACAGGGATGCCAAGACAGTAACAGTAGGTCACTTTTTAACCATAATCCCAGGTTCTATGTGAAGTTATTTTATTTAGTGATTTGTAAACATGCTTCAGAATAAGTGATGGTCCGGTGAC
The DNA here is from genome assembly GCF_014851395.1 of Micropterus salmoides. Classification (NCBI taxonomy): domain Eukaryota; kingdom Metazoa; phylum Chordata; class Actinopteri; order Centrarchiformes; family Centrarchidae; genus Micropterus; species Micropterus salmoides. The sequence goes on from NW_024040152.1 coordinate 14,292,554, forward strand.
CTTTCCTGTCCTCATCCATGTCTCCAGGCTCGAGTAAAACCCAGCTGTGGGCGACTGGTGGGGTTCTCCTCGGGTCCAGTAAATCCACATGGTGTTACTGCAGTGACCAGTGGTCGGCGGTGTGCGCTGGCCCTCTGGTTCACAAAGGAGAAGCTCTACAGGGACATGGTGAGCATTATGACGACACACAGCACTGACTTACTCCTTCGCTCAGACCAGCCTCCTGGCCGGTCATGTGGTTGTTTGATGTCGTGACACCGGTGTTGGATAACAAAACCAGCTGGAGTACAATGCAAATGTGGTGGCTGCTTTCATGTTTTGGCATACACAATGACTGGCCCGGATCATACTATGTCTGTTTCCTTTAGGTTTATTATATATCTGCATGGAAAAAGAAGAATCATTCAGTACCCATATAAATTTGTGCACCAAAGATGTTTGGATTTTTTTGGTATATTTCAGTCAATTCAGTCAATTCAGTCATTTTGTAGGCATCATATTTCAGAGCAAAAACTGCTGTGTACCGGTTTGTAAAACTAACAGAAATACCAGGAGCTCCAAGAGTGGCAGTTATTATCAGTGGCATTAGTTAAGCTAAAAGTTGAATTCACAAGCAATAAAACACATCCTAGCTTAGTTCAGTAGAGTTTAGGTATGTATTGCTATGTAACTGAGTCAGTTTGCTGACTTTAGGTAGATAGGAAGGTTTATTGTTACAATAAAAAAAAGTTATAGAGTGAAATTAAGTTTTGTAACTCTCTTCTGCTACATTACAATGACAATACATGACAATAAACAATAATAAAGAATCAATTTTGATAAATGGTACACAGAAATAAACTATCATCACTGGAGCAGTGCTGAGGATGAGTTTATTAGGCTTCTCTACTTGTGCTACTGTTACCTTACTTTTTTATCCTACAGTTTTCACTGTAGCCTACAGCTACATAGTCTCAGTTTAATAGAGGAGAACCACTTCTCCTTCCTTGCTAATATCACTTACCACAGAAGGAAAAAGAACAATTAAAATAATTGGTTTCAGAATATTCGTCCAGAAAGGATTTAAATAAAAATCATAATACGAATAAATGTCATCCATTTCCAAACTAGCTTTTCTTGTCAAAGTTGCCTCTGGAAATGAATATTTCATCTGTACTCTCTATACTTTTGTTCTCTCCTCAGGAGCGAGAGCAGGCAGAGGCCATGTGGGCTGCAGATGGACAGAGTGTGGTGAAAAAGGACGAGAAGAAGACGGAGGGCAGCACCGCCCGCAACGCCCGGAGCCAAGCACCGACGGAGAGGAGCAGAGGGAGAGGCAGGGTGACAGAGGGTAGAGATGAGCTGTGAGAGCCAGAACAAACCTGACAAACTGAAGCACCCAAATTGGAATACATTTTCAGCTGCGTCCACTTTAGTGGACCAGTCCGCCATCCCATAACAGGACCATTAGACCAGCCATGAACACATCATGATCTTTCAGTTTTTACCCACACATTTCACTCTCATCTTGCTGCCTTTTTATGTAAAGTTGCTTGCATGTTTGTATATACTGTATTTATACTGTATATGATGAAGGTAAGTGAGGGAAACTGTCATTCCCTCCCTCTAATGTCAATCTGTACTTTTGTTTTAGCAACTTTAATGACCAATGTCACTCACTTTGAAAATGAAGAGATTAAAAGAAGAAAAATAAATGTGACAAATAGTGACTCTTTACTAATGTCGCCATATACCATATCTACACAAGTGAAGGACAATAAGAGCATTAGAAGCAAAGAGAGGACAAAAGGGGCCAGAAAAGTCAAAGCGAGGCTGTGTAATCTATTACGTGATTATCTCACACCCTCTGTATCTGGCGGCTGATTAAAAAAAACAAAAACCAGAGTTAATACTTTTCTCAGTCTGTTCCTTTCTGTTAAGAGTAGAAGCATGTGCTAAGATATGCAATTAGACAGCAGCACAGCAGTAGGACATTGAAAGTAGTTACATTAGCGCAGTACATCAGAAACTACAGTTTGAAGCAGTAAGAGAGAGAAGAGAGAGAGAGGTGCACGGGGGGAAAATTATAGAAAGAGAGATTACTGTTAATCCCTCATAAATGAGTGCATTTGTTTATGAAGCTTAAAAAATCTCCCATTTAGAATATGGAATAGTAATCCAGTGAGAGATCATTTAATCATTCACATCCAGCGGAGTGACACTCGACCACCCGCTTCCATCTTATCCTTCCCATTACAACCAGTGCCTCCTTTTAGCCCCCTCCTCCGCTTGCGTGTAGTGCATTAGGTACTGAGTCAAGTACTGTTTATGGCCCATATTAACACTCTCATTTCCCCGTGTGTTATAATCCCCTGCTGTGGAAGAATTGGGTCGGGAGGCCTATTTAATGGAGCCTTGGTTTTAACCTTTTCCCTCCCTCACACACTGAAACCATCCAGGAACATAAAAGTCTGCATTAGTCTTCCCTTAAGTAGGTGTTATGTTTTTTTTAATGCATCTAACCTATCGTCACACTAAGCAACCTGGCTGTCTGCTTTTCTAATTACACGTAAAAAAGCATGACATTTACAGCGGTGTGACGTCATCTGTCCATATTTTATATGATTAGCAGAAATTATGTAAGACCTAACAGCGTAGTTATAAAACTGAAATCACAAGCTCCTGTAATCGTTATAGTGTGAGTGCTCTTTGTAACGAGTACTAGTAGTTGAAATGATCACTCACGCCTTATGTTGCACTTCTGCACATTAATTATCCTACTATTTGTGGCCCAAACAACTAATCGGCTGTCTGCTGATGATTTCTGGCCTTCCTGTAGGATGATTACTTTTAGGTGTAGTCACAACATGACATTCAATAGGAGGATCAACATTTGTGAATGTATCCTACATTCGTGTCACTATAGTTGTTTGTGACTGTCTGATATGTAATTTAATCCAGTCACCCCTCCCCACCCCACCATTTACCCCATTTATTCAAAACAAAGTTAAAGGTTCAGTGACCCTTGCTGGGCTTTAAAGACTAAAAACAAAATCTACTCTCCTAATAATTTAATGGTACAAACAACATATGACTTTAGAAACAGTAGAAGAACTAAAGCAATCCTGGTTATAATCTAGGCTACATATAATAATATAAAATCTGTTATGATATAAATAGTAACCCAAAATAACATAACATACCTTGTAATAACATAACAGTCTCCGTGTGTGTGTCTTTATCCTGGCCTGCGTCTGTGCAAACAAATCCTTTGCCCCTCGTTTTGGTTTTCTCTCAGTTTATGCTCCATCTCGTGGCTCACAGTGCCACAACTCCATTTTTACGAAATCCAGGGTCAGTTCAGCCAGCTCAGTCAACCTGCTTGTGTCGTCATCATGCTTGAGTGAGCACTACAGAACTGAAACATAAAATAAACCCAGATAGGCAACACACACACACACAACACAAGCCTTTTGTAGCGCATGTGTGTAGGCAAGCGTGCAAACACACAAACAGAGGTCCACACTGCGTAAGAGTCACAATGATGCTGTTTAATCATCCAAATCTTTTTTTCCTTAAGGGTTTGCACAAAAAGTAATGTGATGCTTGAGCCTTATAGGAACCCCACCAACACCACCATCTACAGGGAGGTCAGAGGTCACAATCACCTACAGCAGCATCTTGGGCACTAGTAAGAATTCAGACCCTACATCTCCCCACAATGTGTTTTACTTGGTTTTCTATTTAGCATATGTGTCATGTGTGTCCACTTGAAAAGAAGAATTAACTCCAGCATACTAAAGAGTTACAGATATCAGCAATTTGCAAAATCATATGTGTTACTTTCTAAACTGTGTACTTTTACATACCACTAGATGGTCAAATTTATTGATATAATTAACATATTTATAGCTTGTTTCATCACATCAATAAGTAAACATAGCCGTTGACTCACTCTCCTGACTGTCGAAGGACCAATGTGAATGAGTAGGAGGAGAAGTGGACGAGCACATCCTTTAATAAATCAGCTGGGATTCCACAAAAGGCAAAAGTCAAACTTACTAATGAAAAAGGGGTTTCAGTATCTTATTCAGGCCACTGTGGAAACTGATTCAAGGAGCTTTATGCCAGGCCTTGTGGATGAAATGTGGCATACTCAGAGAGCCACCCTTCGGCCTGAAAGTGCTGTCTCATGATAGGTAGTGCAAGCTGTGCTGTTTCATAACTAATACAGGTGATTTACTGTTAAATTAGAAATTAAAAGAGGAGTTTTGTTTTGTTCTAAGGTCCTGTACTATGGGTATTTGAGCCAAGCAGGGAGACACTTGACATTTGGTCTCAAATAACAAAGAAAAAGAGAATGAATGCTATTTTGACAAAGAGGACAGAGCAGCACATCCTTCACAGTCAGTATATGTCCATGCCTGTTGGTAGTGTTTGCATAGTAAGAATGAACCAGAAAGACCTCTCTCCTGGATCTGCACCCTGTCTGAAACTGTCTAATATTAGCTACACCTCGGGTTTACAAAACACAAACCCTCCTGCCAGTCATAGATCATTGAAAGACTACCTAAGCACCATAAAAAGCCATGTTCCCAGTTCCTCTATTTATCTTCTTTCCCCTCCCCTCCATGATTTCCATCTCTTAGTTTTTGATTCGGATTCACCCCAGCTCATGTCTTGTGACCCCATAACCATGCTCTGCACCTTGTTTGGTTCCCCCCACCGTCTCATCTCCCTATCTGTCTCTTTTACCCCCACCGCACACCACTCCCCTCCTCCACCTCTCTTTCTGTCCATCCCAGGGTTTATCCCCTCATCACTGATCTCTCTTCATCCCTCCAATCCTCATCTGTTCCTCATAGGAGCAGTGGAGAGAGTGAGTGACGGAGGAATATCCCACTGTGTGTGATACCAAAAGTGAATGAGAGGCAGAAAGTGTGGTAACAACCGGGCTGAACTTATGACAAGGACCAGAGGGGGACCGCTGGAGGAAAACTGATTCAAGAACTACCAACACATTGAGAAGAGTCTCCTAATTGGTGAGTAGATGGTCGTATGTTGTTGTTTACATATTTTGTTCTTGGTAGTTGTGAAGTTGTGTCATGCTCCTCAGATGATGGATCAGATTCAAGGGGTCAGATAAAAATTGAGTTCATCAACATCTAATAATAATTTGGCAAAATCCTGAACCTTGAAAGGATTTTTTACTGTCATGATGATATACCCCAAAAAGTTAATTCCTGAGTGCCGCATGCTTACAATATCATCTACTTAATACTTGATGAAGTGTTTAGGATGTATGTTAATAAAATATCTATATATCAAAGATGGAGATGCTTTTCACAATGTCGTCACACATTAAATGCACTTACATGTGTTTTATCTTGTGTTTATGGCACACACAACAGAGGGATTTACATGGGATCAGTATACAATGTGTGGATTGATAATCTGATCTGATTGTTGTCTGACTGTCAGATATAATCTGCATGATAAAACTATGTTAAGTTGGTAATGTGGATATATCATCCATGGTGTAAAATCTTGGTAAAATTTTATTTTTAAATACTGACTGTCTAGACTTTTAGGAAGAAAGAAAAGAGCTTCTTAGTTTATGCTGGACTTGGGCCATATGGAAAAAATCCTCTATTAGGGTGTAAGCAATTTTATATTGATATATGTTGTGATATAGTCAAGTTTCATCATCGTCATAGATTTTGTCTACAACCTCCTTGTACACCCAGATATACCAAACAGTTAGCTACTGCAGTATAAAACTTTATTGTAAAAATTTATTTTGTTTAACAGTATATATCTTCATATCGCCCAACTCTTGTACAAATGCAGTATGTTAGTTTACTGTTAACTGACTATGCGGCTAGATGGAGCTACAACACAAAAGGATTTACTCTACACTTATGTTAATCAAATAAACAAGAGCCATATTCTAAGAATGCAAGACTATTAGTTGTAACTGGTCAGGAACTAAAGATGCACACTGCAGAGCACAACAGTCGCTGGTCAGAGTCAAGTTCAAAGGCCCAGTCCCGGCGAAAACACTCCCATTCTCACAACTCTCTCTGCTTCCCATTCCACCGCCTCCATCTGAGCCCCCCCATCCCTTTCTCCATCTCTTATCCAGATGCAAAGAGCAGTCAGTAATCGGATGAGAGCAGATTTGATTCAAAAGGCTTCCCTTAAAATCTCAGCCAGTAGGATTTAAACTCACTCTCCTGCCTCGCCTCTTACCCTCCACCCCTCCCCGCCCTCCCTCCCTCCATCTCTGACTGTGTTAATGCACTTCACCACCCAGCAACCCCTAGCAGTCATTTAATCACATGGAACAATGGCAGGGTCCCGGGAACAGAATGGCAAAAGGGCAATAGCACGACTAGAACACTCAAGCATTCATTACAACACTCATTATCAAAGCAATTTCCCATCTGGAACAAAGGTCTAAAATCCCCTGTTACCAACTTCAGGGACAATGTAGTCATCAGCTGTTTAAGGCAGAACACTCATACTGTAGCTGCTGAGGTGTTTGGAGCATTGTACGGCTATAAAGGCCATAAATCAGCACTCTAATTTCATTTTAACACATTTTAAGCCATCTTCCAGTCATTTTAAGCATTGCAGATGGATAAAGGATAGAACCCAGTGGCAGACAATTAAAGCAAATCTCTTTCTTTTACATAGTCACTCCCTCCTTCACGTCCTTCCTGTCCTTTTTCACTTCAAACAAATTAGAGGCAAATCCACACTTGATCATGTGTTTTGATAGAGACACTCATTCAAATAGTGAAAGAGAGAGGGAGAGAGATTGCTGCAGGGACGCATATGATAAGATCAACAAAAGTATTCCCACCTATCAGTTTTCAAGGTAAGATAAAGGAAATAGCAGCATGACAATTGTTTATTTTCAGGAAAGAAAATTCATCTGTAATATCTGCACAAATAGAGTAGGAGGAGGAGGGTGTTGCTGTTGAGGTTGGTTATATTGCGCTGCTTTACTACGAAGTTAGGGTTGTGTTCGTGTCTCTTTGAACTATTCTGTTTCTGTAAATTCAGCTCGAGATCGTGACTCTGCCTTTTCACTTGTGCCTTGATTACATTTGTCACGCTGCATGAGTTTGTCCATTAGGCGATTGGTTCACTGCTAAACATTGCTCATTTAATCACGACATTACCAAATTCAATAGCCATCAACATTAGGCGAGAGCTCACTGGAGTGTTAAATGGCGCAAGACTGTTGTGAATTTGTTGAGGAGTGAGAGGTGATACACTGATGACATTATTACAGGACATACTGGTTTGTGTGTACATTCAGGGTGAGGATGTGTGCTCCCAAAAAGTGTCACATCTTTTGAAGAACAAATAATGTCGCTGTTAATGTCATGTTTGAATATTCATACAGCCTGTGTGTGTTTGTGTGTGTACACGCGTGCATGAATGCATGTGTAGGTGTGTTCTGTGGGTTTCTGTGTGCACTCCTGCGAGTTCATGAAAGTTTGCAAAGTAGATGAGGGCCAGTTTGACTTGCAAAATAGCACTTACTTGGAGACTGGAGCTAGGGAGAACTCAAACCGCTCAGGTAGGTACAGGTAAAATTGCATGATGAAGTATTTGTACAGGGAGTGCTGTTACTGGAAAATAAATGTACGAGTCACAGCTGTTTTCTTGCCAACTAAATTCTGTTGTTGTCTCCCCACCTCTCTTTTTCTTCTCCATTTCAGGATTATCAGCTTTCCTGCCATCTCCTCCTGTCTCCATTGGTGACAGTGCCTAACAACCAACACCATGGGTGAAATGGAGCAATTGCGAAAGGAGGCGGACAGTCTTAAAGACCAGATCACTGTCAGTAGGCCCATCCACAATACTTATCACTGACATTATGTTGCTTTGCTATTCACTGTGACACCTGAAGACATTATCTTAGATGTTTTTATCCTCTGCAAATGTCTATAACTATTCAAAACTACATCTTAGATCAACACTGGCAGTAACCTGACTACCCGTGTTTGTGTCTGTTCTCCAGGCAGCTCGTAAGGCGGTGCAGGACACCACACTGCAAGAAGCAGCAGCAGGGGTCACCGTGGTGGGCCGTGTCCAGTTGAAGACCAGGAAAACACTAAGGGGTCACCTTGCCAAGATCTACGCTATGCACTGGGGCGCTGACTCCACGTAAATACACAGCATATTGTACACAAATTGAAAGCTCACCTGCTGTTTTATTTCACAGCCAAGATCTGATAGGCTTCTATTAAATTTAGCACAACATTAGAGTGAAGAGAGCCAATTAATGCATGAGGGAATTCTCATTGGTAAATTAGATTTGTGAAGTACACTTAATTTTTAAATGGATGAATTAATAGGAACATGGCTTACGCCTGATGTTATTACTTTTTCTGCTGACACTTAAGCTTACATGTCTCCTTCTTTCACTGTGTCATTCTTTTAATCACTGTCACTGTTACCACCAGGCTGTGTGTCAGTGCCTCACAAGATGGAAAACTCATAGTGTGGGACAGCATTACAACCAACAAGGTAGGAGGAAGGAGAAAACGAGAGGTGTATTGTAAATACAGTAATGGTAGATAGTAGCAAAAGTACACCCAGGATGTGAAAAATACACATTTACATACATACGTCACCTAACTACTTAAAGCCCCTGAAAACTTTGCTTCAAATCTTTAAAAAATCTAAAACATGAAATATTATAATATAGAAATCGCTAAAATTTTTTAAAATGACATCTTTAGGAATTATTTATTAAGAGTTGCCACTCACTGGTCAATCTGATTCTTCAGGATTGTGTGGGTGTGGTTTGATCATATATGATTGACAGCAACCAAACAACCTATCACCAGCTCTGGGGACTGCACTTGGTAATAAAATAGTAGGATTAACTGTCTCTACTTCCCTCTCTATAGTTAAAATGGAAATAAATATTGTCTTTGGTCTGTCTCCTTCTAGCGTACTATGGGACTATTGCAAATCTCTAATGTTATATAACCACAATGTACTTTAGGCATAGTGTGTTCATGTAGGACCCCATCGTTTATGCTAAGAAGCTGATTAAGAAAACACGTTTTCAGGGCCTTTAAGTGTTTGTGGCTTTAGATTGAGTGATTAAAGTTAAAGGTGTTTCACCTGTCTTTTGTGTGTCCCCAGGTGAATGCCATCCCTCTCAAGTCGTCGTGGGTGATGACTTGTGCCTATGCACCTTCAGGGAACCTAGTGGCTTGTGGCGGTCTGGACAACATGTGCTCCATCTACAACCTCAAGGGCAAGGATGGCAACGTCAAGGTCATGCGTGAGCTGGCGGCACACACAGGTAGGACGACACAGCTTGGAAATGAAATCTGATGAAGCCACTGATGCTGTTATGCTGGACTTGACTGAGTCCTGTGTCTTGAGGTTCCTCATATGGTATTTCTTCGGTTGACTAGGTTACCTGTCCTGCTGTCGTTTCCTCAGTGACAGTGAGATCATCACCAGCTCTGGAGACTGCACTTGGTAATAATATAGTAGGATTAACTTAACTAAAAAGTATGTTTCTACTTCCCTCTCTATAGTTAAAATGGAAATAAACATTGTCTTTGGTCTGTCTCCTTCTAGTGTACTATGGGACATTGAGACAGGGACCCAGAAGACCGTGTTTGCTGGACACCAGGGAGACTGCATGTCCCTGGCTGTGTCCCCAGACTTTAAATTTTTCATCTCAGGGGCGTGTGACTTCACAGCTAAGCTGTGGGACATCAGGGAGGCCACCTGCAGACAAACATTTGGAGGCCACGAGAGTGACATCAACGCGATTGGGGTAAGAATGAGGAGGATTTCTAACTCACATCTGCATCAGAGCGCTAACTTTTTGGCTCAAATGAGATCCAGTTTTTAATCACTTCTCTTTCTCCCAGTTCTTCCCCAATGGTAACGCAGTGATAACAGGGTCTGATGATGCCACATGCAAGCTGTATGACCTGCGAGCCGACCAGGAGCTTATCACTTACCAGGACTCCAGCATCATGTGCGGGGTGACCTCCCTGGCCCCATCCCTGTCTGGCCGCCTGTTACTGGCTGGCTATGACGACTTCAACGTCAACATCTGGGACACACTTAAAGCTGAGAGAGTGGGTGAGTACGGGTGTAAAATAGAGATGATAAAGTGAATTTAGCAAGTGATTTTAAAGCATTTAACACTTCCACTGTGCCTCCTGATATGTGTTCTGGTGTTCTGCATCTGAGTAACTTCAGGGGTACTTTGCTCACCTTGCGTCATGTTTTTTTCTTCTGTGCCGTTGTCCAGGAGTGCTGGCTGGTCACGACAACAGAGTGAGCTGTATCGGAGTGTCCTCAGATGGCATGGCATGTTGCACAGGATCCTGGGACAGCTTCCTCAAGATATGGAACTGAGGCTGTTCCTCACCAGCGAGCAGAAAAAGAGCAGTTAACATCTGCCTGGGAGAAAGTGAAGATAAGAAATTGGAGTTTGAAGGAGGGATGAGGGAAGAGGAAGCGCATAGGGTGAGAGGAGGGTATTTTAATTGTGCCAAGTTCTATCTAATGTCGGAGAGGGGTTGTAATGTGAAGATTTTCTCCTCTCTCTGTCACATCACGCTCTCACCTTTCTTCTCACTTTATGGGGGAATTTGGGGTGGGACAAGGGGTGGGGGTCTCAGAAAAGATCATTCCTCTTATAATAGCTTATTATATTGCGGTTAAAATCGATGACATGCACATTTATCGCAGACATTCAGAGATCACCCAATGAAAGCAGTTGCCAAATGGTAGCACACTGGATGGGATAGAATTGAGTATGTGTCAAGTTACAGCCTGTGTAGGTTCACACTAGCTATACCAATATACTGTGTTTTATATCAAAGCATAAGTTATGTCATATGCAAATATGAGCATTTGCAATTTTTGTCTCAGACTGTCATTTGTTCTTAGTTTTGGTAGATTCCCTAGATGCTTACTTTGACTTTCTTTTCATTTTCTAATTTTAATTAAAATGGAGTTATAGTTTGCATATGTTTTTATTAGTGTTTGAGTTGTTTTGTATGTGATTGATGGACAATATTTACCAGAACTCATCATTTGGCCTAACCCCTGGGTAGATAGACCTGAAAAGTGCTTTGGTTAAACTGTTTAACTGACAAATGGGATAATAAAATGTTTTTCATGGTTCACTAAGCACTTACAAAATAAAATGACCCATTTGTCTCAGGACAGGACTTTGTGTGAGTGTTATATGGATGGTAATGTCTGTTGTGTGCATATGAGCAATACATTTGAATCTGTATATGACCGCTTACCTTTTCCTCAGCATGGTACAAGATAAACTTGAAGGACAGTTTATGTACATACAGAAAAAAAATAATTCTAAGTTCTGACTAGAATTTGGACTGCCTCTTTTCCACTGGATACACACTGTGCAAAGTAAAGCAATACTACCTTTCTTAAAGACTGTCTAATAAATTATTCTACATTACCCAAGTCTTTAGTGTTTATTTCTGACATGCTGACTTTAGTTTTATATTTAAGTCCCAATGGATATGGAGTAATGCATAAAATATGACATTTCTGAAGCACTACTTTTAGAAGATGCAAGTGAAACGGTTTACACCAAATACTACAATGAAAAAAAACTTTACTACTTTCAGTCCATGAAGAAATGTAGATGTTTGGATAAAAGCATATTGTCTTTGTGTGGAACTTAATTGAACTGGTAACTGCCACCAGTAGTGTTGCCAAATTTGTCACTATGAAATAAGGGACAAAAGGTGGCCTGCTGCAGCAGTGTGGGTATGGTTTTGTGTGAATATACAGTGTATTAAGCAATTTTTCATAATGATGGCTAATCTCTTAATTAAATATACAGAAAGTTTAGTAATTTATTTACAGCAGGTAACTTTAACAGTAATTTAATTAAACCACTACTGTTACCTTTACTATTTGTCCAATACAAAATACTTGACTTGCACTGTAGGTTACAAAAGGTTATCCCCTTCATGTAGTTATGACAAACTAAAAAGAACATAGCTACTTGCGATGTGTTTTATGCAGTTTTTATTTCCAGTTCAGGCAGTTCATCAGAACTTGAATACCATTAGCAGTTTCATCAACATCTTCATATGTCAAGTAACGTGCACCGCACTCCAGACGCAGAAAAAAGATCTCACGCACAGTAGAAACATTTTTCCGGTTCCCTTGTTTGAGGGGTGGGTGGTAAGAGTAAAACAGGCTCACCTTCAGTCGGGGATAGATAATTCAGGATATCCCGCACAGTCTTTGGTCCTATAATATTCATCGTCATATCCGCTTTCGTTCTTACCAAATGAATCTTCACAACACTGGAGTCATGAAAACACGCACTATTTAGCATAACAAGACTGTCGGTGCAGTTTTAGCCGAGTCCATGTTTGACAGTGAGACACGTACGAGGCTTCACTTGCCGCTTCCAGTAGCAGCATTTAACGTTACTTAACGTTTACTGAGGCGCGTCAGGGGAGGATGTGATTGGATGATGACCGGTGTCTGATCTTTGTCAAGCATCGTGATCAGCACTGCTGCATCAGTGTGTGGTTAGATCAGAGTAGTAGTAAAAAACGGGACTAGGGGGGTCATGTATGAGACGAGTCAATTAGGCCTAATACAAGGGATATCCCGGCTAATACGGGACAGTTGGCAACCCTAGGTATGAAAATGTCAAAGCCAGGTGCAAGGCAGTAGCAATTTAACAAAATTGACAAAAATAGTGTTTAGCTTTTATTCCGTTTGTGCAGAGACTAAAGATTTTACATAATAAGTGTAGAAAAAAAAAATGTTATAAAAAGTATCAGGAAAAAAAAAAAAAAAAGCAGAGAAACAATGGCAAAACTAGTTCAAAGCTTAACAAGGCAAATAATTTTATTTATATTTACAAAATGACAAAACAGTCTGGAAACAGTTGAAGTAAAATACACAGACACAAAGTCAGTTTAAGAAGAAAGCTGTACACATAAGAGCTTGTTTAGAGTTATAAAAGTGGCAGGATTCTATACAAGCTGCTGCAGTGAATCATCTATTCTCCTTATCCAGAGACACTGCCAGCACTCTGCGGTCCATCGGTCCAAATCTCTGCTTATCTGGGGTGGACACCTTCAGCTTCATCTGGGAAGGTGGGAGAACACATAAGCTCAGCTATTTCTGTGTTAAATTAAGTTTCAGTAAACAAGAAGAGTAGGCATCACTAGCAGTATGTGCATGCTTATAAAAAGTACCTGACGACATTGGTCACCGGGCGAGTTGGTCTCCTTAAGGATCTGCAGTGGGGAGCGGCCTTCAGTACCTTGAAAAGAAAGGAAACGTCAAGCAAAAACATCTTTTTGTCATACATAACGAGAAGCCACAGATGTTCTACAAACCTTTCTGCTTCACTTTTCCAGACTGTCCCTTGTTTTCATTGATTACTTTCTTCACGGCCACACGGACAGCAAGAGGAGAGGAGCCTCCTTTTCCACCGTGCCCCTGCACTCCTCTAGCTCTTAGCCCAGTGGTGATAAAACCTTTGCCCAACCACTGTGGCTTAAACACCACTTGACTGGGGCTCTTTGAGTCAAAGGTGGGGCAGCGGATGCCGGTGCAGAGCTGTGGCTGCTCTAGGCTGGCAGCAGTGGGTGGCTCTGATGGAGCGGCTGCAGGAGGCAAAGACGATTCTTTAACAAGCTCCTTTGGTTCCTCAGATGTCATTTGCTCTGCTTCCTTTGACTGTGCAGGGGACACCTGAGCTGGGGAATCATCTGAATCCGTAGGTAGGGAGGGCTCAACAGGGGACTCTGGTTCAACAGTGACAGAAGGAAGGGCATAAGAGTGATCCACACCATCCCCGAGTGGCTCCACTTCCACACTAGGCACAGGGGATGAAGTACTGTCACGGTGCACCTCAGCGAATATCTGGGATGAGGTTGCTCCCTCATGGCAAGTTATCAGGCTCATGCTCAGTCTCTTGTGAAGAGGAGACTCTCTTGCTTCTTCAGCCTCCTCCAGGCTAATGTCTGCCTCAGTTTCTATCTCCACCTCCACTTGGGGATTCTCAAGAAGCACAAAGGGGCTTGAGTTAACCACACTTTGGAGAGTGGGCAGTTCAGGGGTGGCCAGGAGGTTAGCGTGCTCAGCCAAGGAGCCGAAGTTGTTGAAGGTCTGGGTGCTCAGGAGGGGCTCAGTGGAAGCCAACTCTTCGCCCTTGAAGGCATCCTCCTCCACTGCATTATTGAAGAGTTTCTTAGGGGCTTCAGGGACTTTGCCTTCAGACTCATTGTGGAAGAGCATGCCCAGACGACGAGCGAATGACCCAACTGTTGCTGTAGGAGCAAATGGCAGATCCTCATGTTACAGGGCATTTTGCAGGTGAAAAAAGCAAAGCTGAAAGTTATTCTTCAAATAGTTACCTCTCATGACTTCTCTGGCAGGGGTGCGTGTAATGCCGACAGTAGGTGAGCGGGGATCAGTGAACGCCAGTGGACACTCACTTTTCACCTCACCAACAGCTTTAGACACAAGCCCTCCAACCTAGGAAACATATGGTACAGTTATCTTGTTTTTAAATGCCCCCCCCCCACTCACATAATACACAAACTTCTTAGTGTGTCTTGTAAGAAATCAGCCAGGTAACGTACCTGAATGGGTGTACGATCTATTCCAGTTGAAGGAGAGCGTGGATCTATTATATGACTGACTCGGCTGTTTTTGATGGCTGGTTCTGGTTTTATTGGTGCAGACACACCCATCTTGCTCTCACTGGATCCCATGATGCTTATTTAAGGTTAACTGGCTCGCGGGTAAATAGAACAGAACAGTTTTCTACCACATCAAGATAATAAAAGCAACACAAGAACACAAAACATGATACATAGAGAGGCTCTCCAGTCAACTGTAAGAGTTAGTATCACGTGTGTGAACTGTAAAAAAATACAGTTCCATATAAACAAGATAAACTAAGCATAAAATACTGAAACAAAAAACTGATTTGTAGCTCATTTTCATTATTCAGCTAAATGAGTGCCTATAAGTTAACGTTACATTATGACACAGAACTATCTTTTGGAACATAATTTCACCTGGTAAGTTACAACATTTATAACTTACATAACACGAGTTCAAGTTAGAGTAGCTTGTTTACATAAGCTACTTGCATTACTTCGTCTATGTCTCGATATATCAATGGTTAGCTGAATATTAAACATATGGCTAGCAAGTTAACAACAAGCTAGCTTAGCTAAGTCAAGATCTGTTAGCGTGAAGTTTCCCTATTTCTTTCTTAAAATCTGGTGAAGTTGGAACATTGAGGCAGTAAACGTGACCATAATGAGTTCAGACTGCACTAACGTTACTTTAACCGACATCACCCATGGTGGAGAGTTTCAGATATATTCTCTGGCTTACCTTTGTACGAGGCGAAGAATCAGGCGTGCAGCTAGTCCTCCTTTTACTTATTCCTCACTTGGTACAAGCAGAAAGGGGAAACACACGACTTTTAAAACATTTAAATGGCGGGGTTGCGTGCGTGTTATTTTTAAATGAACCAATCAGCGTGCGCGTCGTCTCCGTCTCCTCGGCGCTGATTGGCTTACAGCACGGCGTTCTACAACTGGGCGTGGCGTTTTGCTGATAACAAATTTGAAAGTTGAATTAAATACATCTTTTGTTTTTCACAACTGGGGGAAAAAAGTAACTGTTACAGTGAAGCAATCCCCCTGAAACACGCCTCTCCTTATTCAAACTGCCTAAGGGAAATACAAGATTTAATAAAGGGATACTTTTTAGGGACATAACAAGCACAAGAATAAATCATGAATTATCTGTGGAAATGCATCTTGAAAAAGTCGCAGTGTAATTTTTTAACAGTTTAACGTTTACTGCACAGTGTTTAGTTATAATCAGAGCCCTTTCTAAAGGACTCTGGTTATAATCATGCAAATTTCAACAGCTAATATAAATATATTTGCATAAAACCGATGCATTTATAAAATACAAGTAAATACAAATAATCAAAAGCTCATTAATCAAGATAATTACAATTATTCTTTCATTACTTTATTCTCTTTAAAGATATAAATACATTAATTTTAAAATAGACACATTTCCTGGATTTACGGTTTACATTTTATGATCAGTTAAATTTAAAGATGGCTTTAATAATAATAAAAAATAATAATAATAATAATACCTCTCAACCCTTTAGGATAAGTGGCTGACGATGGATGGATAATGATAATAAAGAACCTTGTAATAACAGGAAAATAAAAAGAAAGAGCCTTTTAAAGTCTAAAAAATATGTATTGGTAATTACCATACTAAAAAGAATGAACAGGTTAATTCTCATTATTTAAGTAAAAACTTTGTGCTCTAATTAAAATTTAACAAATACTCAAAACACAAGTACAGTTTCTTACATTATCATTATTCATGGAAGGAAATAATTTAGATTTATATTCTTATTGCATGCCTTTCCAACTTTGAAATTCATACTGCCATCTGTTATATAACAGTCTTTTCAGTTCAGCATATTTTTTGTCACAGAAGCCAAGTCACTTTGTTCATTCATTCAGAAATGGGAAAAACAAACCAGATGTTTGGAATCAAAGCTTTATTGCTGAATATTATATTAAACATTGCAGTCAGGATTTAACTAGCCTGAAAACAATTATAGTGCAACAATTATGTTACAATACACAATATGGCATGTAGCATTATTTTACAATGAAGCAAATTGTTTTACAAGAGCGATATGAAAAAGAGCTAGAGAGGGAGGAGCCCAGAGAAATCATCCTCAATGATATTACAATTATCCAATGCACGATTAATGTCCCCCACCCAACCCAAACACACACACACACACACACACACACACACACACACACACACACACGCCTTATCATAACAGTAACAGTCCTGCTGGTCGTCAGTTCATTATCCTGGCTGATAATTTAATGTTTTTGTAATTAATTAAGTAAAAAAAGACAGAAAGAAAAACAAACTGCTGTAGCACTTAGTGTTTGTACTCTGGACCAGCCTAATCCTTCTCTTTTGATGAAAAGCAGTACTCCTTTTAATGTCACAGCAATATTGTACCTTTAATCAAAATAACCATAGTGAGTACACAGTTGAATCAACAACCTGCTGTTAAGAAAGACTGTAAGAGCATTGAGTGTAATGATAAACTCAACCGTCCTCATTGCTGCTTACTGAATACAGAACGGCGTCACTCATAATTTATCTTCATTGAGAACAGATTTGAAATCAACAAAAGTGACATTTCATTAAACCCAGTTCTCCTGATTAACCAAATAGGTGGAAAGATGAGCACCATCAAACATATAAGATACAGTGACTTTATTACTGCTGGCTGCATCTTCCAGGTAGAGATTAATACTGCAATATTTGATAGAAGCCATTTACGCACACATGAACAAAAGATGATGTCTCTAGGATGGTGGATAATTCACAGTGTCTTCCTCCTTTGTTTTTCTGAAACCGTTACCACTCCAATTCTTCCCCGCTTCAGTCACCCAAACATTTCCCTCCCAGTGAAACACACTCACACTCAATAAGCTCCCCCCTGGCTGGTCTTCATTCAGTCCCACCGTCCACCTCCCTCTGGCAGAAGTGAGCCAGCAACGTGTCCAAGTCCCGACGGTCAGCAGCAGCGTACAGAGAGCTCTCTCCCATCATGCTGAGAGCCATGCGCAGGGTGGACCAGATGTTGTCGGACATCATGGTGGCTGCTGCCCCTCCAGGCCCCCTTGCAGCTCTCGCTCCGTCCCCGGCAGCCTGGCGCTGTAGAGATAGAGCTTCGAGGAAGTGTTCCACTGCCTCTCTGAGAATAAAAGGAAAAGAAAGCAGGACAGGATGAACAACAGTTAATTTTAGCTAAAGTAACCAGAACCATATTTACATGAGTTTCTGATATTAATCAAAAATAAATTAATACAGCTTAATAGTTGAAGCAATATATAATAACTGTATAATGTAATAATCAAATACAACAATCAAATTAAGGTACATTTCAGAGAAAGGTGTTATCTACCTTATTATTAGTAACACCACCACTCACTCAGCTACAGCCCCCAAAATGACCATAAATGACCTTATTCTCCCACCTCTCTGAAACATTTTCAACAAAACCTGAGCAACCTTCATAAAAGTCAGTATTTTTTGTGTTGTGATTTATTGCTGAATTAAACAGCATAGTTTTTAGCTAGTTGCACCTAATAAACTGGCAACTGAGTATATTTTACAAAACTGCTGTTGCCATCTAGTGGAAGGAAAAGCAACTGCATTGCATCAGGGTTAGGTACAACAAGAAAGCACAATCAAGTCCAATTAAAAGTAACACAAGTATTAAGATAATTTGCTGGTATTGAATTAGAAACGAACAAAAGAAAAACATGATAGTATTTTTTTCTCTGAAAAAAACTAAAGCAAAGTGATTTTGTTAAACCTGAAAGTAGTTTTTTTCTTTAACACTGTGTGTTGCAGCCTCTACAAAGAAATACCTGATCAAAACAACTACATCTTTTATCAAATAATCAAACCCACTTCAAAAACTTCAAAGTCTGACAACCTGTCCAGGGCATACTTAATAGTAATTTCACACATTTTACACAAAGATATACAGTATATTAGCTTATGTTTGGGACCATCCATCCCAGTATTTGTTTTGTATTGTGTCTGAAAGTGGTGTAAATCATTAATGGAATCAATCTAATGTAACAGCAAGCAGTCAGTGTAAACGTGGTAACTGCAACCAAAATAATATCCCCTTTAAAAGGTTCAGAGTGTAATATTTAGGAGGATCTATTTACAGAAATGCAATACAATAAACAACTATATTTTCAGTGGTTCATAAAGACCTGACATAATGAACAGTTATATGTTTTTATTACCATAGAATGAGCCATTTCTACCTACATAACCGTCGGTCTCCTTATATGCTAAGAAAAACACATTTTTGGTTAAAATGATAAATTTGATTTCAATCAAAATACACATCTACAAACCAAAGGATTCCTCCCTCACCTGTGTGCACCCAGGTTGACACAGCTGATTCCCAAGTTGTAGCGACTGCGGACGAAACCAGGCTGCAGCTCCAGAGCTCTCCTGTAGGCGGCCACTGCCTCCTCTGAGCGGCTCCCATTGGCGAGTGTGGCGCCCAACTTATTCCACAGTAGGTAGTCCTGATTGAAACAAAAGGGGGGAAAAAAGACAGAGGTCAGAAACAGAGCATGCACTGTAAAGACAGACATTAGTATCAGGATTAGCTTCTACACTAACCTGTGGTGTGACAGAGAGAGCAGCGCTGAAACAGTCCACCGCCTTGTCGTACTCCCCGCTGAGGTTAAAGAGAACTCCCAGACCACACTGCAGCTGGGGGTCCACCTGAGCGGGGTCAGAGTTCGCTGCATGCAGGAACAGGGACTGGACATCAGTAAATAAAGATCTGTACAGGGGGGAAAAAAGAAAAAGAAAGAGGAAAACACAAAGACAGTCAGAAGAATTTGATACAATATGTTAAGCATTTTTAGATTTACTAAATGTCTGTTTTATTCTGAATGTGTGTGATACTCACTCTGGCAGCAGTGACCCGAACCTCTCCCTCTCCTTCTCCCTTTCTCTGGCGCCATCCTTTTGCCGTTCACGCTCATTCTGCTCCCACACAGAACGGTATTTTGGGTTGTGCTTTAGCCAGTCACGGAGAGTCTCACAGGCCTGCCTGTGCAGCGATTCGTTAGTGAAACTGACAGCCAACGCCATCAGAGCAGTCAGGTTGTCTTTCTTCAGCTCTATACATCTGATGACAGAAGACAGGCAATGAGAAGAGGAAAAAAGTCAAAAGGGAATTGCATGATCTTGTTGTTAAACAATGACATGCTTTTAATTGAGAGAGAAAATGTTAGAAATTGTCAAATACTTGATTATTAGTGTCATATTTTACAATTAGTCAAGTACAATATCTAACATTTAGTTTTGGTGTTAGAGCTTTAGCTGAACCCATGCAAAGACGGAAAACTGGAAAACGTGGTGACTATAGACACAAAAAACTGAGCTGGAAGATCACCATGCACTCATATTAACAGGAGAGAATCAATTTCCATGACTGACTCATTTTGCTTTTCATCCAACTATGTAAATTTTGTCATGAACATTTACTCAAAAGAGACAGTAGAAAAGCAGTGTGAGCCTATACAAGTGAATCAGGACTAATTCCAGAATAGGTATAGATAATAATATATCAAAACGTTTACGATTTCCAAACAATGTCTACAAAGAAAAGAGGTGACACTACTTGTATGCTGTGATGTGTTGTGCATCTGAAGGGACGGTTTATACAAGCATTTTGCAATTCTGATGTCCGACCTGTGGAGGGCGCTGATGGCAGCAAATTCTTGCTCATTCTCTGCCTGACAGGTTCCCAGATATTGCCAAGCCTGAAATTTAATGAAAAGAAATTAACATGTAGCACAGAATCATTACAATAAAATTATGTGGGGAAACAAACATGAGTCAAATTACAAGTAAGGAGACTTCCTGGATTGTTTTTAAATCTATTAATAAGAGGGTGAAAAAAATTGGAGACTGAAAAAATGGAAATGAAGCCACATGCTGGAGGAGTCTCACCAGCTGGTTGTCTGGTTCTCTCTGTACAGCACTTTCAAAGAACCGTACAGCACCCGGGATGTCCCCTGCCTCCATCCTCTTCACTCCCTCTGACAAAGGGTCCGGGTGCGATAAGTAGGGGTTGTCCTCTTCAAACTGATACCCCTGGGACAAACACAAGGAAAACACGGACGCTGCTGAGAGTAGTTCTATGTGTACTGTTTTAACAAAGGACGGTCGTCATGAAAAGCAATGTAAACAGATCCTTCTCAGCAGATGCCTGTTCTGAACAGGTTGACAGGTACCTTGTCATAAGAACTGCTGAGTAGCTGATCGAAGTCAGACAGCCAGGGATGGCTCTCTGCATCCCTCTTAGCCATCTCCTCCCACTCCTGCTGCAGCTTCTCCCAGAAATCCACATCACTCTGACAAAATGACAGATACACATCATTACTTCACAGTCTCCTCACATCACACATCATCATGTATTATAGGCATGTTTGACCTTTTTGATTGATGGTGTTTCGTAGACAGTGCTTTTAAAAAAACAACAACAACAACACAGGATTAAGTTACTTTATCAAGGGCATGTTGATGCAAATTGTTTAGGCAAGTTTCAAACTTCAATTTTCCAGGACACCGTGTGATCTTACCTGTACATTTCAACTGCTCCCAATTAAAATACAGTACTTTCAGCTCATTGGTTATCGTCTCACCTCCACTGCAGCTTTAGCTTCTTGGAAATCCGGCCCTGACGCGGTGAACTGATCTACCCAGGCTTCAGCCGACTCCTCTGACACCTGAAGAGCAATGACAGTGGTTGGCATGAGTCGGCACGTGCTGTCTATGAAACATGTTATATTAGAGCTGAGGATGGGGACATTAAAACAGGAAAAATATGGAGGGAAGTGAATGGAAAGGAGGAAAAGATGAAAGAACAAACAACACAGAAAAAAAGCTAATTTTCTCCTACTTACTTACATTTCTTCCTAATTATATACTGACTTTTCAACAGCAGCAAAATCTTTAAATTCTGAATACATCTTACTGTTTATTTGTAGGACAAAAAACTCTAAGCGCAAATAGTAGCAAAATTTAAATATAGCAACAACTGCTGCTAAAAATAAAAATACCTATCGCTGCCAAGACCACAGAGGTCCTACCTGCCTGACGACCTTGGCCCACTGCTCTGCTTGTTTAGCTTTAACTTTTTCAATCTTCTTATTCCTCTCTGGGGGTTCCAAGGGAAGACTACCACCTCCCGTCTCCATCAGGAACTACGGCAGGAGGCGAGGAGGGGTGGCGGTGGGGAATGGGGCAATGTTTTGAGGAGGGAGCGGTTGGTGAGGTGGTTTTTTTTGGAGGGGTGGGCGGAGGAGTAATTTTAAGTAGTAGGAGGAGTAGATGAATGGTGGTTATTAATTGAGGGAATGGCAAGCCGAGAGTTTGAAGGCAGGTCAAAAAATGGGAAAAGTACAAGTGAAAGTTAAGCAGATATTAATCAGAAACAGGACTGAGAGCTACACATGCACATTATAAAATGGAAGTCCATTTCTGCCAAATTTTAACTCACCAAGTCAAAATTATGAAATAAATTTATGTAATAATAATAATAATAATAAGTTGAAGTTTTGACATAATATCTTATAATTTTGACTTAGTGAGTTAAAACATTACCTTATTATCTCATAATTTTGACCATCTCTTTATGGTGAGTATTTCTTTAATCTTTAACCTTTTTTTTTAAATCTCATTTTTAAACTATTTCCATTTTCTTGGTGAAAATCTGCTTCCATAGTATTATACTTTCAGGGGGAAATCTAGTTAAATCCAAAAAAAATGTTTTTCATAAAGACCTGACATAATGAACAGTTATATGTTTTTTAATCTTTTCTGCCAGAACTGAACAGTCAAAGAACTGAGTCAAGATGGGAATAACCAGAGCTTGATTATATACATACATAGAAATGCATGAGAATATATAACTAAATGCATAAGAGGGGAAGCAGATAATAGGAGCCCTGACTTTGCAGAACAAATTCCATCTGCAATGCTGCACAGCCTTGAGCTTCATATTACAGGGAGAGAAGTGGCTGCTTTTGGTTACATTTGTGGAAAATGTTACTCTGCATCAGATGCTGGGGTGATGAGTCACTAGACATAGCCTATACTGTGCAAAAGTGAACCAATGTGCTTCCCCAATGTACTCCCAATTGCAACCATCCCCCTCCTCAGTGGGCAGTGACTCGTACCTGGTTGAGGGTGGAGGCCCAGTTCTGAGCCTCCTCGGCCTGAGCTTTATCTGTGAGCTGTTTGTCTGTTCTGCTCTCCACTGTCACACTGCCCTCGCCAATCTGCCTAATGAATTGCAGGAACTAAACAACAACAACAACAACAACAAAAAAAGCCATTGCCATTACTAATTGCTCAGGTTCATACTAATATACTGCTAGTTTATTTCTAAAGCAACAACTTTCTTTCCAAACTAAGATAACAACCTTGAAAAACCACAAAAAAACTAAAGTCATCAACATTAACACTGCTTCCAAGGAACAAAATGTTAAAGAAAAAGAGAAAGGATATGGTGATAGATATGTTAAAAAGGAATGACGTATGGTATAAAAAGGATCCACTTGCTGTCAAGTACAGATTAAGTAGCTGCTCACCTCTGTGTTTTGTAACTTGGGGTCATCAACCTTTGCGACGAGCTCATTGGCCGTCTGCCTCAGCTCGTCTCCTGGTTGATACTCCTTTGTCCTGTCAGATTAACAAAAAAACTGTTAGTATTATACTCTAAGTTATAAGATAAGACGGAACTGTTGATTTTATTCTACATATATAAGCTGGAACAAATCAAAGGCTGTACTTTGTATTGTTGTGCAAGTGAGTTATTTTGACGTCAGTGCGATATGTTGAGGATTAGACATCTGTAATGCTGACATTCTATCCATTAGCTTTCACTTCTTGCTCATGCTTCATTGCCTTTTGACAGGGCTTTTCTTTGGATGAGCTTAACATCAGACAAGACAAGACATGTTTGAAAATTTTTAATTCAACAGACACATCCATTCAACAAGAAGACGAGAATACCATCAAGGTCCATACATGCATTCAAATCTGCTCTCCTTTGTCTACCTGTGCCCCTGTTCTCTTTTACTCCCCCATAAGTGTCTTGCCTATGCTTCACATTTATTGCAGTGGGACTGGAGTAGCTTTTTATATAAGCCATTTTGCATCTGCATGCTTTCAACACTCTATCCATGTCTCCCATCCCTTGTTCTAACCATTCATTCTCCTTGTCTCCCAGGTCTCCCAGCCACAACTTCTCCTCCGACTGCTCTAGATACTCCTCTGCCCAGCGTCCAGGATCTGGAGCAGGGGGGGAAAAAAACATAAATAGCACAGCAGAGAGGCACATTGTAAAAATCACAAACAATGCAAAAATAAAAGGATTTATCCATGGTAAGTTTGCTCTGATGTCAGTATAAACTGATGACTGATGACTCCAGAAAAATGCGCATTAAGCAAAGTGTGCGTTTCAAGAGTGAAACACACATTTTGCTTGAAAGAGAAGCTATAACAAACTCAAGCTACCTGCAGCCTCAGCAATAAATTCCCTCGTCCAATCAGCATCTGCTGCATCACCAAGAGCGGTGAGCCCTGGTGCAGAGGCAGAGTCGGGACCCGAGAGGAACTCGGCTGCCCAGTCACCAGAGAGGGCCAACGCTGCCACATCTGGAGCTGTGACATGGAAATATGTGGTGCTTAAAAGGCTGAAAACTGTTTGTGAGCAGCCATACAAACACTAAAGAAAATACATGTCGCTGGTATGTAAAATAAAATAAAAATAATAATTATAATCAAGTGTACCTCTTTGTGGAGCTTGTCTGTAATTCTGCTGGTCAATCTGCTGCATTTCCTCCAACAGCTGACCCATGTCAAATGTGTGTGGGGGTCGTGGGGGTGCCTGAAGGAACTCATTCACCAGCTGAAGCAAAAATAAAAACATGTTACTACAGCTAATAAAGATCCTTCTACTTTTCAGACACTATGCTAAGAAATGTCACCAAGTATACACAGAGCCACACACCTGGAGCTTTTATTTAACATGTTACAGCACATCACAGTCAGAACAATGTGCTGAATATGTAAAGGAATGTAAGCACTGACCTCTTCTTCAGTTGCAATTTCAATGGCAGTGGGGGGAATCTGAAAAAAAGAAGGAAAAAACGAGGTTACAAAACAACTACTGCCATATCTGTTGTCAAGCAGACTTTGTAGGAAGATTTTCAGCTGATAAATTCAACTCAATTGAACTACTAATGAATATCTACAAATTACTCACTGTAGGTGTTGAGCGGTGCCGCCATGCCCCCCCCTCTTTGGTCATGTGACTGGTCAACTTCATGAGGGGATTGGCTCCCCCACATTCTGCCTCCACCAACTCCCGCATCGCCATGGCAACACAAGGATGAAGCAAACCCAATCAGACCACCTGAGAACTGAAAAGAGGATGAATAGATTCATTATTCTTTTTTGTTTTGGACAGTTCAATTCAGTCTGTGTTCAAGGAAGTTAATGGCATCATATTTTTTAGGAATCTTTTACGCTATTCACTGAAGCACAGCATTGGATCACTCAATAGTGTTGATAAATTCAAGAACATCCTAAAGGTTAACTGCACAGTATTGGGTTTAATTCCCAAATGAAGAGGACAGCAGTTCAGGCCCCCACCTACAAATTATACAAAAATAAAATGAAGCATTCCGCACAAATAAACTTGCCTCTGTAGAATTGCCCTGCCAACATGAAAAGCTTTTTATCTTCAAAAAAAGTTAAAAATGCAAGACGCAAGACCTGTGACATTTGGCAACTTTAAATATTCAACCTTAAAGGATGTTTTAATTCAGCACCAAAAAATATTATATACACTTATTAATGCAGGTAATCTTTCTTACTGTTGTGTACAAATATCCCTAAAAACATTTCTTCATGTTTCTGAACCCGTTAAGGGCTGACAGGCCACGCAAGGTGAAATCTTGAGGGTGTTCACACAGCACACATAGTCACGTAACAACATTCAAGCTCCATCTGCTGTTTTCCGTCTCATTTCTCAGCTTAGAGTGAACCATTAATAATGTGGATATGATGGCCCGGCAGGCACAGGCATTTACTGCATATTTCACTCAGCCAGTCTGGTAACTTTACATAATTTTAGTTTTGAACTACAATCAGAAAAAGACAGCATTTAAAGATATCACCATAAAATCACAGACTATGATTTGTATCACACAAGGCTGGGTATAGAACTTAAATACTTCTTTGGTTTGACCAAAAGAAATATGTGCATAGCTCCAATTATTAAAAAAAAGCTGCTCTCTAATGGTCTGGTCATCTTGTTAACTTATTGTTAGATTTGATATTTCCTCATTTAAATAATTTAATTAATTTCAGACTATTATTTTAGGCAATATTCTTGTACTCTTCTCTTGAAACATTTACCAATTTGGCTTATTTTGATCAATTCAATAAAATGTTTTGTAGAAAGAATTATTTATATTTCCTAGTGAGCTGCTCAACAAATGACTTCACATTTTGGTATTGGTGCCAAAACTCTACATATCAGGACTAGTATAAAAACAATACAGCCAAAAAAAACCCCACCATCAATATTAAGTCCTGCTTTGTCTTTATTTATCTGATGATCACTCACCTGATCCTCCAAAAGCAAATCAATAAAAATCCTCCTACAATGATGTAGTCCCTTATACTGTGAATGACTGAATGTGGTCCATGAGAAAACTCTGCTGCTCAACTCACTGACCTATATCCAGGCCCAGGGATGAACAGCTGACAAATTGTTGTACATGCTGGCCTACTCAACTTCTCTAACCCCCCTGGAGGAATACGTAATGGTAACAATTTCCATAATGAAATGTCAGGAATAGAAATTTAATTAATTAAATTCTACTTCACACCACTCTGTTCTACTATAGCAGTGTTCACCTAAAAAACACATAAGAGAGTCCATTCTACAGTTGCACAGCTCATCGCTCTGATGGTCTAGACAATAGGTTTAAGAATATTTTATTCCAACTGATTCAAACAGCTGCTGTATGATGATTAGGGTCAAAGTAAGAGGATTAGACAAAGATATTAATACACACACTATCACAGATAGGCCAGGGTGACACCTGCTTAATGTTACTTGCTCACTTATCTGTTACACATACCAAACCACAAGAAGGTTGTATTGTTTTGTCCTGCACAGTTACATATATTTCACTTGTATTGTGACTTTTTTTTTCAGTCCTAGAAAATAATTAAACTACGCACACCTGAAAGCAACATTCAGGTGCTCCTACACATGTTTTAACTGTCTGACTGCTGTCATGTGTAAAATTAGTTAACTGACTGGGAGCAGTGAGTGTACAATGATAGCACTGTTATGCCCGAAGCTAACTGTAGGTTCAGCCAGAAACAGCAACGTTAGCTCGTTTAACATTACTCAACGTATCTCTTCTTATGTAGCCAACAGGCTGCTCATTAAATGGCAAGTCAAACGATGGAGATTTCAAGAATTAACGACTGGCTTTCAACGATAGCGAGTGTAGCTAGCGTTAGCTAACGGTGCTAGCTAGCTGCTGTCGGGCCAGTGCAGAGATCATTCCTGTTGTATGTAGCCACAGAGGCATCAACAGCGGGTAGCATGATGTTCACCTCACCGCCGAGAGCTGCTGCTGAAGCCGAAGCGACAGTCCCTCCTCTCCGGTCTGTCCTTTCCGTCTGATTTAATAAAGGTATCAGAACAAAAGCTGCCGCAGTGACAAACCTCCTGGTAATAACAGTCTCAAAGCAGCCGCCGTGAGTTATTAGCGCTCCTCTTTTATTTACCTTCTTCCTCCATGACCCACAAAACCCCTCACCGATTGCTTGGAGTGTCTCGTACGACGATGTTGTATTCTCAAACGGTCTTACGTAAGAAGATAAGGACGAAAAACAGAGCGTAAGCTAATGAAACGGACAGAGACGTACGTTTTGTTTCACGTAAAAAAAACCTATCCCGCAGAGATAAAAGTCCAGAAATCAGGAGCGTGGTTGCCAGCTGCAAGAAAACCCGAAGATAAAACGTTAATTGCCTATACATTCTCAGTAAAATGTAGAATTTCTATACTTTCTGTATACACATGCAATGTGTGTGTACCCTTGTCTTAAATGAGAAGGGTCACCATACCACCATGACTATACCATTAGGAAGTAATGGCAAGAGTATTCAGATACTTTAAAAGTAGCAATCCAACATAGTGTAAAAATACTCAGTTGCCAGTAAAAGTGCTGCATTCATGTTTTTACATAAGTTTTACATAAGTATGGAAGTAACAAACTTTAATCATCATGTGTAAGTCACGCAAAATGGTATCTTTAGGGGTGTTTTTATTTATTTATTATATTTATTGTAACCTATACAGTGGTGGAAAATAGCTTACTATATTTACCCAAGTACTGTATTTAAGTACAATTTTGAGGTATGTGTGCTTTACTTACTACTACTACTTTACTTTGAGTATTTTCATTTTATTCTAGATTTCTACTCCACTATATTTATTTGATAGCTATGATAAGTTACTTATACAATATGATGCAATGTTATTCATGAAAATGCCCAACAGTATTAAAAGATGTTAAAACTAGCTTCACCTCCACCAGCTGCAAAACTAATGCTACTTACAGGTATGTGCATCAATAATAAAATGTATATAAACCCCCTATTGCTACTTTGCATAATGAGTTTTACTTGTATTTTAAATATGTAGGCTACTGCTGCTAATAGGCTACTGTAATTTTATTAAGTACATTTTGTGAATGCAGTATGTTTACATATAAAGTAGTATTTTTTTTATAATTAAGCAGCTACTGCTACTTAAAGATCTGAATACTACTTCCACTTACTGATTATATATTGGAATATTGGAATATTACTAAGGGTGCATTGTGTATGCAGCATTTTATTGTTGAAGCTGGTGGGGGTTGAGTTACTAACTACTTCATATACAGTTGAAACTAGAAGTTTACATACACTATATAAAAAGACACATATGCTTTTTTCCTCTTTCTCTCTTTTCCTGTTTTAGGTCCGTTAGGATTACCACAATTTTTTATATTTGCTACATGCCAGAAGCATGAGAGAAGGATTTTTTAAGACTATTTTTCATTACTTTCTTCAACGTCAGAAGTTTACATACACTAAGATTACTATGCCTTTAAACAATTTTGGAAAGCCCGGATGATGATGTCATGTCTTTGGAAGCTTCTGATTTGTGGTTTAGTGACAACATTTGAGTTAATTAGAGACACACCTGTTGATGTTTTTTAAGGCACACCTGAAACACACTGCTTCTTTGTGTAACATCATGGGAAAGTCAAAAGAAATCAGCCAAGATATCAGGTAGAGAATTGTGGATTTGGACAAGTCTGGTTCATCCTTGGGTGCAATTTCCAGATGTCTGAAGGTGCCACGTTCATCTGTTCAAACAATTATAAGCAAGTATAAAAATCATGGGAATGTCCAGCCATCATACCGCACAGGAAGGAGACGGGTTCTGTGTCCCAGAGATTAACGTGCTTTGGACCGAAATGTGCATATCAACCCAAGAACAAAATCAAAAGACCTTGTGAGGATGCTGGCTGAAGCTGTCAAGAGTGTGTAATTATCCACAGTGAAATGAATACTATACCGACATGGGCAAAAGGTCACTCTGCCAGGAAGAAGCCATTACTCCAAAAGAAACATAAAAAAGCCAGATTACAGTTTGCAAATGCACACAGGGACAAAGACCTTAATTTTTGGAGACATGTCCTGTGGTCTGACAAAACTAAAATCAAAATGCTTGGCCATAATGACCCTCGTTATACGTTTGGAGGAAAAACGGGGAAGCTTGCAAGCCTGAGAGCACCATCCCAACTGTGAAATACGGGGGTGGCAGCATCATGTTGTGGGGTTGTTTTGCTGCAGGAGGGACTGGTGTACTTCACAAAATAGATAGCATCATGAGGAAATACTGAAGCATAATCTCAAGACATCAGCCAGGAAGTTAAACCTTGGGGGCTAATGGGTTTTCCAAATGGACAATGACCCGAAGCATACTGCCAAACTGGTTACAAAGTGGCTTAAGGATAAAGTCAATGTCTTGCAGTGGCCATCACAAAGCCCTGATCTCAATCCTATTGAAAATTTATGGGCAGACCTGAAAAGGCATGTGCGAGCAAGGCGGCCTACAAACGTGGCTCAGTTACACCAGTTCTGCCAGGAGGAATGGGCCAAAATTCCTGCCAACTATTGTGAGAAGCTTGTGGAAGGATATCCAAAACGTTTGACCCAAGTCATACAGTTTAAAGGCAATGGTACCAAATACTAATGAAATGTATGTAAACTTCTGACTTTGACGAAAGTAAAAAAAAAAAAATTAATAAAATGGTCTAAATAAATCCTTCTTTCATCATTCTGGCATTTAGTAAATATAAATAATTTTGGTTATCCTAACAGCCATAAACCAGGAAAAGTGATTGTCTGATTTCATGTCAGACAGTGAGGGGAAAAAGAGTATGTGTCTTTTTATATAGTGTATGTACACTTCTGGTTCAACTGTACTGTTGGTTTCATAGTCTAAAACAGTGTTTTATATTTTATAAGAATATTATGTTTTCTATGTACCTAGTTACTCCAGCTGTCAGATGAGGTAAGTAGAGTAAAGCACAATATTTCTTACTGAAATACAAGTAGATGTAGAAAGTAGCATACATTGGAAATATTCCAGTAAAGTACCTAAAATGTAACAGGTGCAGTACTTCATTAAATGTACTTAGTTGCACTCCACCAGCGTATGGTAGTTTGATACTCTATGTAGGCTTACTGTACAAATACTGTATATGTATAATCAAACAACAACAAGCTACCGCACACTGAAATTACTTTTCTATATTTACTGTGAGCAACACGTTTCGCCTATGGTTTCTTCAGGATCACACAGTGAAATTACAAAAAACATTCACATTCACAGAAATATGATTAAAATTAAAAATGATATCCAGCATGCATAATTCACAAGACTCACATACTTTCATATAAGGAACTCTTAACTACTAGGGCAGACAACCTGTAGGTCCTACCTCTGTCCATCCACTAAAAGAGTTCCTTATGTGAAAGTATGTGATTCTTGTGACTTCTGTATGTTGTACATATATTTTGATCATAATCATATTTCTGCTGTTTACATATAGTATTTTATATATATATAGTATTTTTTGTAAGATATTGTTTGTATAAAAATGTAAAAACATGAGAAAAATGTGATAGAAAAAAAATGGAATTTACTGGTTATGTGACCTACACAGTGTCTATTTAGCACACCTGTGAGTGTTTTTTGTAATTTCACAGTGTGAACCTGAAGAAGCCGTAGGCGAAACGCCTTCTCACAATAAATGAGGTAAAGTCATTTCAGTGTGCGTAGCTTGTTTTGGATTTTTCATAGCCTATTCCTGTGACCTACCAGCACCTGACTGTTGTTGCTGTGCATGGGGAATGTCTTGTTTTAGTGTATGTTGTAGACTAGCATAAACCGCATGGTTTTAATGTTTTATGACATTAGAATGAAATTGGCTTTAGTCCTAATCATAAGAAAATATCAATCTATTGTACACTTTTAAAAAGATGTGATTCTTCTAGGTTACTTTTCATAGATGAACTCACTTTCCAAACGCTTTTTACAACATTACAATGTTATTTCAGTGAGAACCCCACTCTAACAAGAAAACTCTCTCGTGAAGACGTCATATCGTGTTTTTATTATGAATTTTGTAATGTTTTCTGACAGTTTGCAATAACAGTTAGTCAGCATAATCCTTGTCATCATTGTATCAATAATTACAGGTAATGTTCCAATAGTAACATAGTAATAATATAAGTTATTAATCAATGCAATGTTTATTCCTTCTTAAGATCACACTCAAAAACAACAGGCTTTTTATTACTGACAGGTTTAGCACTGCACATTGATAGGCTACACAGACAGACAGCAAGAGACACAGAGGGAGAGGTGTAGGAAAAAGGCAGTGGGAGCAGAGGCAAAAGGTGAAGAGAAGCATACGGTTGTACATTCATTGAACCAAAGATATTGCATGGAGTGAAAAAAGAAGAAAATAAGAAAAAAAACTACCTGGAAGCGTGAGAGATGAAATAAGTGAGACTTATCTAAGTATCACAACAATGTGCCCTCCTTTTTTGTGATTTAGATATTGACAGGTTCTTTTAATTACAACAATATTACACACAAATTAAGAGACACTCATCAAGCCAGGGATTATCATCCTTATCACTACTATTATTATTATTATTATTATTATTATACTGTTTTTTGATGCTGTAAAGGTGATTACTCAAATGGAAGAAAAAAAGGAAATTAATAACTTGCTCCCTTTTCAAAGTTGGCAGAAAAAGAGTGGCTGCAATAATAATAGTAATAACAATAATATCATAATATTCATCATTGTATGTACAGAAAATTCATTACAATCAATACAATCAATACTGCCCAAGCTGAGCTGACATTCTGGAAACAGCAGGGGTAGCACTATGGAGTGTGTATATGTGTTTGTGTGCGATTGCATGTGACGTCTCGCAGTTATTGTAAATGCAATGTGCAGTGAGTGAGTGAGTTAGACATTCCAGCGGTCACTGTGGGAGGGGGTCAGAGGTCAGGTTGCACCAGTTTTACTGTGGATGGTGATGTTTTGTCATTTAGTGACAGTTTTCTGAAACTACCATCTTGTGTAAAGGATGAGGTTTATGGTTGATAGTCCCTAAATCTTCTCATCTCATCATCAGCACCACATAAAATATTGTCGGGAGCTGAAGCAGTCACAAAATCACCTGCAGGTGTAGCGTTTTTTTAGTTTTTATAAATAAGTTGGAGAGTGACCGTAATGTCTGACCTCACTGTCTTCACTCTGTGGTTAACAGTGGTTGAGGAATGTGTTGAGAGAGGATGCAAAGAGGGAGAAAAGAGCTTGTGCACAGACTTCTCGAGTCAGTCTAACAAGGGAATGCAGAGACATGTTGGGATGAAGGCTTTGTGTCTTTGCCTACAGATCTATTCAAGTCCGGCATGTTGCGGATTGTTCCAGTTTTCACTTTGTAAAGATTTCATTCTGTGTTCAATAACAAAAGATACAATACAATCTGTTTTTTTAAAACAAAATGAGTCTCATTCAACCAGTATTACACTATACAGACACATTACCATCTTGTGATTTAGAACTGGTGCACCACATACAATATTGGTGGGTTTTGCTCAGGCGGTTAAATTACATTAACTGTATACATTGTGCCATTGAACATTTAAGTGGAGAACAACAGCCTGTTGTTGGCTATAGGTCACATATGGCATTGAGTGTCAAGAGTATTACAGTGACTGTGTTGTGCGTAGTGTTTGTAAGCATACATTCCTTATACTAGTGGTGTCAGCAGTCGTTGATATTAAAAGTGTTGGAGTGTGTGACTGGTGAGCCGGTTTGTGGTTTCCATGAGAACAGTTGCAGCGACACATGTGGTTCAGTAACGACGGGCGTTGCCGTCCCTCCCCTCCTTCTTGATGATAATTCGTTGGTCGTCGCTGGCATCGTCAGGTGACTCGGCTACCTCCTCATCCTCCTCCCCCTCCCCCTCCATGTCAGCAGAGATGCCCATGCGAGACTCATAGGACTGAGGGAAAGAGCCATGTGTGAATGGAAACAGGAGCTTAACAGGTGCAGTCATTTATAACGATCACATAATTCAACATTCATCAATAACCTTATTGGTTTTTACCTCCATAGGGTTGACGATGATGGTGAGGGCAGAGTCATCCCATTGGCTGCTGCCCTCCTTAGCCCCGCCCCTGGCACCTTCACCACGGCGATGGATGGACCGAATTCGGAAAACACCAAGGATCACCATGACAACCAGGAAACCCACACACACCATTATGATGACGGTGGCGGCTCCTGGCACCACTGTAAAAACAACAACACAATGATGACAATGTGTATTAAAATAATACAGATTCAAATGATAGGTCTGGCGATGGTGAAGTATTGTCTATGTTTCCAAAGCCTGATGAAGCTCCATTGTTGTCCAACAATTATCAAAAACACATGAGTGAACCACACCATTGCACTGGGTGACACATTCTTTCATTACAATGAACACAGGCACTGTAGTTTACTTGAGCCTGGTCTCATCCCAGGGAGTCAAATGCCGACGCTTTGAGAAAGCCTGCCAAAACTTTGGTATTTGATGCAGGTGCCCTCAGGTGCATTGTTTTTTGGTCATTTTAACCTCTCTCTCACCTACACAACAGGTTCAAGGAAAGACAGCCTGACGCAATATCTCTCCCAGAAGAAAGCCTCTGGTACGGACACCATTCTTCCATCTACCTGTGTCGTTAAAGCTGTCTCCTGGGAGATCGAGTGTTTGGTAAGAGAGGCCCATACCCAGCCTGACACAGCTAACTGACTGTTTGTTCCTGACTCTGTTCATTCTCAGGTCCTCTTTAGTACTGTCTGCGCCCAAGGCAAGACTTCTGTTGGTCAGCTACCTGTGCTTGCTCCCTAGTGCCCAGCCCTTGACTTTATTACTGGTTTATCTAAACTTCCCACAGCTTGGGAGACTTTGGACCTCCTCATCCACCATGTTTTCCACCTTCATGGCATTCCCTTGGATATCATCTCCAACAGAGGTCCTTAGTTTGTGTCCCAGGTATGGAAAGAGTTTTGTCAGTCTCTGCATGAAACTGTAAGCCTTTCCTCTGGTTTCCATTCCCAGACCAATGGCCAAGCAAGGGTCAAATATGCTCACAACTCCTAGACCAGATCTGCCACAGGTGTGTCCCCATTCAAGGCCTTCATTGGCTATCATCCACTTCTGTTTCCCTCTAAGGAGAATAAGCAGACAGTTCCCTCAGTCCAGCACCATCTTTGATGTTGCCGCAAGGTCTAGTGGGGGGGGGGGGGGGGGCACCAAGGCAGCTCTGGTCTGCTTGACAGAGAACAATCTCTGCATCACAGACCGGCCCTGGAGTACAAACCAGGTCAGAAAGTTTGGCTTTCCTCTAACGATCTTCCGTTAAAGACAGATTCCAAGAAACTCTCTCCCCAGTTCTTTGGATCCTTTGAGATTGAACGCATCATTAAACCATCTGCCGGTAGACTAAAGTTCCCCTCACTATGAGAATCCACCCCACATTTAAGGTTTTTCCGCTCATGCCACCTGTCTACCCGCTCACAGAGACTGCCAGCCAGAAAATCACCATTGCACATTCTTGTGACGTTGTTAATATTAAAAGCAATACAGCTGGTTTAACGCACAGTCAAACCAACCGCAGAGTCAGTCACCTGCATGCATTATAGTTCTGCTGGAGCCCTTTCTCACCAGTGGGTCTTTTGATGAAGCAAAGCATGGTTGTTCCCATGCCTTTGAGGCTGTGGCTCCTATACTTTTAAATTTATCTCCCTTTGGACTAATAGGGGCCCTGTGGAGTTTTCATGTAAACAAACAAATGTTACATTCAGTGTTATTCACCAAAAGTCAACGTGTGTATTTCTTTCGTCATAAAACCTTTGCAAAACCAGTTTTTAAATCCAGCATAGTTTACATCCATGTTTATCCATATCTTCAAAGACTCACCTGTCTTTAATGGTGCATTGCAACATTCTATTGTGTGACACCATTGGTAGGACTGTGTATCACATCACCTGGCTGCTCATAGAAAAACAGTTACTTAGGGTTTAAGACTCCACAGGGACCTTTAACATCTATGAACACTGTAAACGCAGCTCAAGACATAGGACTCGCCTTTGTTTAGTCTTATTTTCACTTCTATTTTATTTATTACTTTTATTCATAGCTCTTTTTTAAAGATATTTTTGGCTGTTTCCCTTATCCATCACTCTTAAATTGTGACTGTATCACACACACATATTATGACCATAATTATTTTGTCTTTTATTGTGAAGCACTTTGTGACATCTGTTCTAGAAAGGTGCTGTAATAATAAATGTTACAGTACAGGTAAAGCTGATGAGAGAGAAATGTCACCTGAGTTGCGGTGTGGATTGGGGAGGGTGTGTCCACTCAGCTCCCCAGCATGGTGAGATGGATGGAGAAATTGCTGCTGGGATGCCAGCAAATGGGATGGGTGGTACAGACTGTCCAGAGAGTGGAGGAAGTTTACCTGAAGAAAGGAGAAGAAGAAAAATTACCTCACCGCCTATGTGGCTAAAACCAAACTATGCTGGTGCCTCACAAAAATTCATATGTCTCCGTACAGAACAAAAAAAATATGTTACGAACCTAAGGTCTGGTTTCTAGCTTTCAAGACTGAACTTCCATGCTCATTTCTTTATATGTTTATGTTCATGCGAGTACCAGAGGTGTTATGTGAATGATGTTTCCTCTCACCTCCAGTGTCAACTCATTGCTGGTGTATCTGCCATTCATCTCAGAGCAGGACAGGCGGAACCGCCTCTCAAAGCGGGCTGAGCCTTTAGCCAGTCGGTAGCGGACTGAGCGAAGGACATCCTCGTACACAGAGATGGATTCAGCACCTGGAGGGAGCGCAGAAATAAAAGAGGACAGAAGAAGAAAGAAGACAGGCAGTCAATACTGAGACGATAACTGAGAAGGAGAGAAAAGTAGTCTGCAGCTACTTATTGACAGCTGGGGCTGGCTTTATGTGATGGATGACTTGGATGACTAATTTTTAGGTTAGGGAGGAATCTATTATATTTTAAGAACTGAGCGTAGAAGTTTTAAAGGCCCTGAAAACCTATTTTCTAAGGATGCGTCTTACTGTGAGATATGGAGTCTTCTATGAACACAGAATTTTCTGCCAAAGTCCAAACTGTTTTGGTATTCAAAATGGAAAAATATCTTTATTTTATTTTTTTTTACTGTTTTTAACTGGGCCAGACACACATGAATATGTGATATCCCCTGATAAAGCAGGTGATATTACAGTCCAGATAGAGCTTGTGATTGTGATAGTTAACTCTTAACTTTGTTGTTGTTCATTTAGTTGTGAATATATAATGTTATAAAGAAATACTTCAGGGGCTTTAAAAAAGAGAGACACAAACTGACTATTTAAGTCAGATGACTGACACATTTGTCGTGGCCGTTTTCATGACAAAGTCCAAGGCCAAGACATCAAGTCAAAAACTCTTGCAGATCTCTCCTCCCTTCTCCCGTGTTACTTTTTTCCTACTGCCCATGCGCAGCGAAATTACTAACCCACCCAATCAACAGGTACAAAAACACAATATCAAAAACAAAAAGAAATTCTGCATGACATATATGCCAAAATGGCTCTTACAACATTTTTTGGTATCTGTTTCATGTTGTTTATGTGGTAACTCACTATTATTATTGCTGCCTAACTTGTCAATGACAGAAAAGAAAAAAATGGTTTTCTATGACAGTTTTGTAATATGCAAAATGTCTTCATGCACAGTAGCCTACCTGTGATGGCAATATAAGCAGTGGTATTGATGATTTCCAGTCCCCTCTCTCGCACAACATCCATGTCCACAAGAAGCTCCTCCCTCTCCGGGTTTAACTCCTCCCCCAGTGGTTGGACCTCACAGCCATCCAAAGTGTGAGCCACTGCATCGGACATCAGAGCTAAGGCGGTGAAAAGGGGATAAATGACAACATTATTACCTCAACTTAAGAAACAAAGACCATATATGGTCTCTTAATTTCCATATACAGATTGATAAACAAGTAGTAACCAGGGGCTATGTGCTAAAAAAAAAACAAATATTTAAAACCTCCTCCTTTCAATCGCATTTGGTTTATTTTATGTGTGATTCACCTCCACCCTCCATCCCCTGTGCAGCCGTGTTGACAGCATGAGACAAGGAACACACTATCCGGAGCTCAGGGAAAAGGGGGACACCACGAGGACCTTCAAACTCAGGGGCAGGTCGAGCCAGATGAGGACCGACACCAGACAGAGAGATCTGAGGGGCATCAGGCTGGAGAACCACCAGGTATCCTTCCAGCTGCTTGAGGGACAGGCAGCTCTCCTCGTTGAAACATCTGGAAGGGAGGAGGCGTGTGTTATCAGAAAGAGAAACAGAGATTAAAAAAAAGATGTCATAAATATCATTGGTTAGATACCTCAGCTGTCTACAGTGTATGACTTACCAATCCACCACATTGGTCCAGACTAACATATCTCTGCAACTACTGGATGGATTGCCATGTATAAACATTCATGGTGCCCAGATGATAAATCCTACTGACTTTGCTCCATCACCACCTTTGGACATTTTTGTTTTTAATATCTCAGATGGATGGATGAGAATTGGTACAGACATTATAGAGCCCCCCTCAGAGTTAATTATAAAACTTCAGTGATCCCTTTAAAGGATTACTGCACCAATTTAGCCTTGCAATTCTATAACATTTGTTACATTTGATAGTCACAATAGAGAGATACAGGAAAGACAGGGGGGAGAGAGAGAGAAAGGGGATGTCATGCAGCAAAGGGCCTGGATTTAACCTGGGCTGCTTTGTACGACTTTTTTTACTTATGCTGTGGCAATGCCCAAGACGTGTAAGCAGACTTTGATGTCTAAAACTGGTGCAGTTCCCCTTTAACTTTTTATTTAGCGCCATCATCAGGTCAAAAATAGAATTTTTCCAATACTTTGATCTCCCTTGTTTTCACTGTAAGCATGTTAACATGCTGTTGTAAGCCTTTAACTCAGAGCACCACTAGCATGGCTGCAGACTCTTAGTCTTGCTCACAAAGCAACACTGTGACTGAGAGATGTTAAGAAAGTTGGCAACATGATCGTGTACAAAAATGTCTAAATCCAGTGCAAGTTTTTCTCAATCTAGTTCCCTAATTCCACCATGACTGTGGTTAACATTGGCCTGTTGAAACATTGAAAATAGCAACTGTCAAACCACAGTAGCTCTGCTGTTACAAATTAAATTTTCCTGCCAGAAAGGGCGAGCAAATCAGATTGATGACAGGCTGCTTACATATATTTATTCATCTGCACTATAATTCAGAATCATATTTGAAAGGGGATTTAGCAGTGTGTGGGTGTGGGTGTGTGTATGTGTGTGTTACATTTCCACTATCCGAGTGAGCAGCTGCTTCCATCGGCCTCTCCAGAAGGGCCTGCTGTTCAGCCATCTGGGTAACTCCTGGCCTCAAATCAGTCTAATCTTCACATACGCAATAAAACACGCCAGAGGAGAAAAAAAAACTCTGGTACACTTGAGCAGAAACCAAGGGGGCACAAAAATCTGTTCATGACCTTGAATCACTGGGATCTTAAAAACAGTTGGTAGAAAAAAATAAACTCCAGCACCGACTTGTGGCCTAGTAATCATTCTAATCTTATAAACATGCAATAAAAACAACAGCTCCAAAAGACAGTATAGGACTATCTACACAGCCTGAGAGTTTGATGAGATTTGATTTGTCAGCAGGCAGCTAGTTTTTGTATAAATACACAATATGCCACATCGTATATGCGCTGGACTGTACTTCCCAAGGTGAATTAATATTTCATCAGCTAAAAGTGAGTGCTAAAGCCAGAGAGCCAGTTTGCAGTTGTTACGCATGGTTGAGGCACTGACCCGGAAACAAGTTTGTGTTTTTATTTTCACAGCCAGCTGATTCAGTTTGATGCACACTGAACCAGGGATTCAGCCTTGTCCTGTCAGGATAGAAATGGCTCTTTATTTTTAATCTGTGGTTTACTGTCAAAGCAAACGTTACTTGGTGGCTGAGCGAACAAAGAGATAAGATATTCCTTGTTATCTCTTGCTTTGACATATTTTCTCTATAATAATCTCTTTCATGCCACAACAGTCCTTATCACAGCAGAGGCAAGGTCCATGTTTGATGAGTTCAATGTCAAAGGAGTACGCAGCAGCAGCAGACTCCAGACAGTGACATTTAATTTGGCTGCTACAGACAGACTCTCATATACTCTGCTAAACTGTTAGCAAGTGTCTGATGTATCCTTTTTGTGATATTCAGAGATTTCCAGTGTGAAAATGTACATTTGTCACGTCACTTTCCTTCAGTCTGCCTCCTCTTATACTGCTTCAGTTCTTTTCCTGCATTATACAGAATTACTTCCAATCAAAGGACATATGACTATAGCTAGTTACATTGATTCAGTCTTGCAGTTGTATTACATTCTGGCCTGGAGGGTAACATGCAGCATAGGGCCGTGGATTGGACTCAAACCCGGGCCGTTGCGGCAAGGACTCAGTCTTTGCACATGGCGCCCCCACTGTTTGTGGAGAAATCAGTATCTCTAACTCTTTTATGAAAGATTTTTATCTGTATTGTTGTTGACGTCCATCCACAATTGTGAAAATAGTCTCCATCCATTCATGTATGTTTGTGTGTGTTTTTGTATTTTTGTACCTGAGAGAGGTGGTAAGTTTCAGTGGTCGGACTCCAGGAGTGGCAAAGCGTAGAGAGTTTCTGTAGGTGACCTGCTGCACTGCACGGTTAAAGCTCTCAATGTCGTCTCCCTCCAGTACTAACACCGACTGGCTGGGGTTCACATGAACCTGCAAGGTCAAAGGAGAAGCTTGAAACATTCAAATTCATTTACAGAATTAAAAAAATCACAAAAGACAGAATTGGACACTTTACAGTTTTTGGGAATCCAACCTGTATGAATGAAAAAGAAACGGGAAGCTTTGGAGATGGTTAATCTTCTTTAATCTAATTCAATATAAAAGTATTATCAGTCATTTTACTTTTTGACCCATTACACACAGCATGAATAACTGCCACGATTATTACATTGAACAAAAATGTATACATTTTGAGCGTAAATGCCTCAAACACACCAAACTATGCGTAGGAGGGTAGAAACACAACATAACAACAAGTTGGCAATGCAAAGGATAGGTTCTTTAAAGTCTGTCTTAAAACAATAGTCATGTCCCCATATGAAGACTGAAAAAGGTTTTGCTTGCTGTAATAAATTCCTCCTGTTGAGACTTGACAAATTGTGAAACTATTCTTTAATCTATAACCCATAAACCAGAGGTTTTCAAAGTCTAAGACTGTGCATTTCCCCTCAGACAAAGTTTGGAAAAAGGCCCCCCTCATATCAGCTTAGTTTACTTGCTTAGTTTTGCTGAATTCCTAGATGCCTATAGAATCATAATTCTGCAACTGAGCCAAAATAGCCTAATATTACTGTTTGACATAACTTAAGACTATACCAAATACATAAAAAAGGTCTGTCCTCAGGCATTTATTAGTTTCTGACTCCGGGAAAGTGGAAACTACTGTATCTCTTTAACCAAATCACACACATGTAGGTTATGTGATCTGCCTTGTATAACTACTAATTAGTAATGATATATATTTTTAATTTCTATTCACTGAGCCTCCCCTGAAAATGTCTGAAGCCCCCATGGGGAGGCCCACCTCCTACTTTGAAAACCTCTACCATGAACAGCAAGTGTGACAACTTCAATTAAGGAACATGAATACAAATGAAACAAACTGAAGGCAAATTAGATTATGACATCCCTTCTGGCAAAACTGTTTCAATTTCAAAAACAAATAATAATAATTAAAAAAAAGCTATTTCCAGTAATGGACCAAAATTAAGATTTCAATTTACAGAGGTTTTCCTTACCAGGGGGATGTTTTAGATGTCTTAATTGGGCATTGTAACCTGAGAATGTTAACTAATGAGCTAGAACTCATAGATCTCAACTCAGTGGTTGTGGTAAAGTCAACCAAAGACTGACTTTGAAATTGGGTCGGGTCATCTGTATGTATTGTGAAATGAGAGGAATTTGAATACATAATATTAAGCTTGAAAAATGTTGACGTTAAAAGAGAATTTGCTTTGGATTCAAATATTGACTTATTTATCCATTATGCATATTCTATTTTGTAGCATTTTTGCAAGATGGTTTTATTTATGTATCCTCTAAAAAACACTACATTTTCTAAATTTCATTCTAGAAAAATGTTGGTTACATGATGGCTGGAAACATTTGGTGAATAAAGCATTGTGTACTGGAGAGGAGTAGTGTTTCTGTGGGGATGTGTTTCTGAGACACCAGCTCATTACATATCTTAAAAGGGACTCTCTGAGTATTCCTACAGTCTACAATTCTCTAAGGCATTACCTTCATGCCAGAGCCCAGAGTCTCCAGGTCTCCAAAGTCCAGGCCCTCCCTGCAGGCGTACAGACACTCGACCACGCTGTGAGGCTCCACGCTGCCGGGACGCACCGTCACCCCGGACAACAGGCCATGGTAGCCGCCCACATACTTCACTAAAGACCAGAGACAGTCCAGTATGAACCCCACATTTATAATCTAATATGCGCATAAATAATACAACAACAATGACACAGCAAAATGACATCTTGGATGTTCTCTGACAACATAGTGAAAACAGGGCTGGTCACCTGAGTCTTTACCCTCAGGGATGGTGTTGTTAAGTATCTCCTTCTGCTTTTCTTCAGGCTCTGCAGGGAAAACCAGTGAGGGGAAAGGGGAATAGAAAAGGAGAAACACAATAAGGCACACTGAGAAAAATACTTCAATGTATTAGGGTACAAAAAGAAAGTGAGAGAAAGACGGTGGAGGTGCCAGAGATTGACATTAAGAATGAAAAAATTAAATAAATAAATAAGGCTTGAGTGAGAAAATGAAAGCAAGAAGACTGCAGATGATATTTAAAAATGCACCATCTCCTCATTATCTAGCAGCAGCTGTTGCCAAGCAGGCAGCAGAGCGGCTTCCACTGTGAATGATAGTGTAAAACTGTGAATGTGGGTGTGTGCTTCCCTGCTAATTGGCAGCCAGAGTTTTCCATTTTAACCAGCGGTTCGGGTGCAAGTGGCTAATAGTGGTTTGGCACCCGTATTGTTCCGCTGCTCTGAATAATTGATAAGTCAGTTATATTATTAGCCCACAAAGACAAAATGCGTCAACCATATTATAACTGAGTGAAATGAGGGGGTGAACGGTGCGAGGCAAAATGTCTTGGCGGATTGTCTTAAGATGTCTTGTGAGGGTTCGTAGGTTGCTGGTGCTTAAATCAGAAATGGCAGCCTGTTATCAAGGTGATGTGTTATTTAAATGACATTTCAGCGATGGGGGAATGCAAACTGCACAATTGTTGCTCATAGCATTTCTGTAAAAAAATAAAACAACTGGATTCCTTGCTCTCTGCTTGCATACATTTCTGTCAAAATCCACCACTAATCTGAAATTCACTGCGCATAAATTTCAGCGTCTTACCCCAGCAGGCGCCGATGAACATTCTCTGGCGGGGGGCAGGGTTGGGGATGGCTCCATTGTCATGGATGAGGGCGGGGTCGAAGGTCACACCATCGACATACAGGGTCACCGAGGGGAACTGGACACTGAGTGAAAGATGATGCCACTCGCTGTCACACACCTGTTGGAGCGAGATAACATGGCGTCAACATGAGCCTGAACAAAGGAAACATCTGATATATCTTACAGGGGGGTAAAAAGCATTCAGATCTTTGACATAAGTAAAAGTGCTAATACAACAAAGTAAAAATACTCATTCATATAAATTCATAATCCTAGTTAAGTAAAAGTAGACACGTATTAGCAGTAAAATGGACCTAAAATATCAATGTAAAAGTACTCGTTCTGCAGAATGGCTCCAGAGATTGATGCAATATTATATACCGTATTGCATTATTGTTAACGTTGTTATTGTTGTAGCTGGTCTAAGAGCTAGTTTTAACTACTTTATGTACAGTCAGGTAGTTTAGTCTTGTGGTCCCAACTTAAGGTTACACAGTAAATCTGAGGGGGTCGTGAGAGGATTAATGGGGCAGGAAATAAGAAAAGCACAAATTAAGACATATCCAAAAAGGATGTTTGCATTCCTTTTTGGATATGTCTTAATCTGTCCTTTCTTTGTGAATTATTGGATCATTTTATTTTTTCCCCACTGAATGTCTCTTTGGTGGAAACTAAAATATAATCATCTGAAATGCAACAACGATCAAGACACTGTTTTTTTCAGTTCACATTCAAAAAGGTTCGGAGTCACTATTGTATTGTATTTTATAAACATCATGTTTCTTATGTAAAATCTGACATGTAGTGGAGTTGAACTATAAAGTTTAGTAAAATGGAAATACACCTTAAAAAAGTACTTAGTAAATATACTTAGTTACATTCCACCACCTAAATACCTGTACACATTACAGAAATGGTGACATCAGAAGGAAAACAAATAATAAAGACAAGGGAATTATACAGACAGAGGGTCAGAAAAGAAAGGCCGGGGTAATAAGATATTGTGGTTCAGACAGAGGGATTTGACAAATCTTCTCTGTATCAGCTCAGC
Source organism: Micropterus salmoides (assembly GCF_014851395.1). Classification (NCBI taxonomy): domain Eukaryota; kingdom Metazoa; phylum Chordata; class Actinopteri; order Centrarchiformes; family Centrarchidae; genus Micropterus; species Micropterus salmoides. Next base: position 14,336,623 of record NW_024040152.1, read on the forward strand.
ATCCTTTAATCCATGCTGCTTCAATCTGTCTGGGACCAGTGGCTTCAGTCAAAACAGACGCCTCACCCCTCATCCCCCATTCCAAACCACACATACTCACATACTGCCACTTGATCAACATTCAAAAGAATCATTTTACACACAAGTTTCTCTTCCTCATGTATTCTGATGCGTGCACCACTTCACATGAATATGATGCTGAGAATCATGATTCATATAATTCATGTAAGAAGCGAAGATCTACATCCACTTGTAGCTAATGTTGTAATGTATTACTAGAAGATGGGTGTTTTTTGTAAAATAGCGGCATCTTTAACTATTGCATTTCCTCCTTTTCAGTTTAATTCCAAGATGTAAATACAGAAGAAACGGTGCAAGCGAGAAGATCAAAGCTAAGAGTCGCAGTTCCCCCAGTACCTGCTCCAATTTCCACAAGAACTTGACGGGCCGTGCGGCTGAGACGTCGGGCCAGTAGAAGAGAGATAGGCGGCAGCCGTGGACAGAGAGGGAATAGTGTGAGAAGGAGTCATCTGTAGCAGACACAGAGCAGAGGAATAGAATATAATTGGTGGGCCAGTGTAATAATTAAAGTTGCCAGGCATTTCTTCAGAGAATAACCACAGAAAGAAAGAAAAATGTGCAATGAGCTTATATATATATATATATATTATTATATATATATTAATTTTATTGCTGTTTTTACAGAGTGAAGGTTTCCTGAACATGCTGCTTTTTAGCAGGGCAACCTACAAAGTTGAAAGTATTCACATGATACACACAATATTCTGCCTGGCACAGTTACACTGTTTTACTGTTCTTCTGCTGTCCACTTGGTTGCTCAAGTGGAACAGCTGGGTTTAAGTGTCTCTCTCAAGAGCACCTTGATAGTAGCAGTTGAAGCTGTAAACTACTTTACTTCTTGGTTTTATGCCCTGCTGTAATTTTCCCTGCAGTCATGGGGATTTGAGTAACCTTCTGGGGGGGGGGGGTTGATATTTAAATGAAAAAGACAACACTCTCAAAACTACTTCAAATGCTATTAAAACCACAACTCCACGATGTAACTCACCGTTCTTGACAGTGCTGCACACAATTATCTCCTCCTCCTTGCGATTTCCTCTGGTCTGAGTGGTGGCAGCCTGGATATTGGCACCACCCCTTCGCATCCACAGCTGCAGTGTGAAGTGGTCACCTGACAAAGCTGAGACAACCGAATCGGGCACCACAGCAACATGGTTGGATCCGTTGAAGGAGAAGACCAGAGATGAATCAGAAGAGGGGAGAGTGGGCAGAGCTGAGGTCCAGTTGGCAGCAGGAGACGGAGGTGGGAGGAGGTCTACTTCACCCCTGACAGCACCTGAAACAAAGAGAGAGAGAGTATATAAGTAAAAAAGGATCCTGCCCTCCTGAATTTTCACGTTTGTTTTTGTAGGTGTAAACAAGAACCCACCACACAGTCGTCGCACAGATCTGTCAGAGTAACTGTCTCGGTCACAGCCCTTCCCAATGTGGCCGGTCTGGAGCTCCACGGTGGCCTGGATGTTCCACACGGTCTCTTCGCAGGTCTCCAGATGCAGGCTGGGGAACAGCGGGATGCTACCTGACCCAGGTGTATACTCCACACGCTTGGTCCATCCTGAAATAAATGTCATATAACTTGCCAATCACGACCTGACCCTCATGTCATATAACACCTGGGCTCAAAAAGTATGTGAACTTTATGAGAAGGAGCAAACATGCACACAGCTCCAAACTAATGAAGAAGTGGAGTCCTGTAATGAAACTCAATTTCATACTGACCCTTAATTTTCCCTCCCTCTCAACATGCATGCAATTCTCAACTGAGGTCTCTCTATTAGTCAATATATTTGGTAACTTTGGTTACTGGAAACTTTTAAAATGTGAAATTGCACTGCAGTGTATAGATATAGATAAATAAAAATGAAACATGCCAGAGCCACAAATCAGAGAGGTTGTCATAAACTGTGCTTGCTCATCCTGTAGAGGAATTTAATGTCAGGGAAAGTGTAGCAGTGTGTGTGATTCTATAAATATATTTTCACAGTTTAGTTAATTGCCTTCCCTTGATATTACTTAACTTCCGCTCTACCTCTTTATAACTCAGCTCCTGATATACACATGCAAAGGTGATTCATCGGAGTGGCAACCCACGCACCCTCCAGATAAAAGTGATAGTTTTAACCAAAAAGCAACAGATTGAACAACTAAAACATCTCTGAAGCCTTGCAGAGATTTATCAACGGATGACAACCATACCAGAAAGAGAGCAATCTGTGACATTTATTACCGATCCAGCCGGGTTTGCAGGACGGCTTGACCGTGACAACAACCTGGGCATCAGCCTGAGCACGGTTCTTTCCACAGTCAAAGGCGGTCACCCAGAAGGTGTAAACGCGCTGATGCTTCGAATCCAGTGGCTCCGTGTTCTTAATGTTACCTAGGAGACGGAGAGGTGAAGAAAGAAAAGACCAGAAATAATCAAACATAGAATAAAAAAGGAAATGGAAATAGATAGGGTTAGTCATCAAAAACAAGACTGCATAAATGAAAGCCCAGCACGAACGAATACTCATTGATAAAGCTTCTGTCGCTGCACGTCCACATTAACAGTGCACATTCAGAAATAGAAAGAGAAAAAAACAAAAACAGAAGAAGATAAATTGCACAGAACAGAATGAAAAGTGAAGACTTTTTTTTCCTGTTTTAAGAGATAAAGGCAACAGCGAGAAACTGTGATAGAGTGACAGCGCTGCCAGCATGCCAGCTGTCAAACAACAGGTAAGACAGAAGATGTTGTGACATGGCAAGAGGGATGAAAGAGATAGTGGTAGCAGCAGAAAAGACAAAGGAAGGAAAAAATAAAATAGACAAAGACAAGCCTGCAGCTTCAGAACAAGGTTGGAACAAAAGGTCTCTGTGCTGCTGTACCAGTCTGACCCCCAAAAAAGAAAGGAGCTGCTCATCCTCTGCGAAACCCTCCAAGTCCAAGACAATTCCGCAGAGTCATACTGAAACAGGGTCCTCCTCAGTTGCTGTGTCACATTACAATTGATCTCCCACCCAAGCAGTCAATTGATACAATAACGACTAACAAAGGAGAATTTAGGGAATCTACGAGCAGCCGGGAACAAAAGGATGCTATATTAAACCGAACAGCTTCTGCAATGTTTATGCAGAGACAGAACAATAGTCCGCCCACGCAAAGTCTATTTTAGCGTCTTTTTACCTGTGAGAGGAAGCACCTGTGATTCTTTTCACTCTGTCGCTATGCAGACATCAAAAACTCAACAGTGTCTGGTGTCTGTTTTATCATGTATTGAGGACATCCAGAGTTTATGAGTTGAATACTGAACTGGATATTGAATTTAGCAATTCTACTTGCAACAAAGGCCACATAAAGCTGACAACACGGACAGACTGAAAGGAAAAAAATAAGGTGACTGGTGGGAATATTGTATTTCTATAGCAGAGAATGCCAAATATTAATAGGTCTGCGAGTCCAACACCCGTTGATTTAATGCTACAAGATAAAACATATCTCACCATCATTGTCAATAGCGAAGGGCACATTGGGAGTGATGATGTCATAGAAGCAAATCTGGCTGTACTGCGGGGAGCAGTCAGCATCCAGAGCCTCCACACGCACGATTCGGTCAAACAGACGCCCTTCTGGGACTGAAGCCTCGTAGCGACGCTCAACGAACACGGGGGAGAACTCATTGACGTCGTTTACACGAACATGCACTGTGGCCCTGAGGGAAGGAGGAGTGGGAAGCAAAACACAAGCAGAGAGAGATGGATTATTGTAACAACAGGAAGCAGAAAAATGGCTGGATGGTCTTTACTGCGCACAGCCAGAGGAACCTCACAAAGTGACTGTAATTACTTTTAAAACCCGTTAAAAAAATCTATTTAAAGAGTGGACTAACTTGTGGGACTTCTTGCTGTTGACTCCGTCAGGTCCCTCTCCGCAGTCGTAGGCCTGGATGGTGAAGCTGTGCTCCCGCTGGCTCTCACAGTCCAGCGGCTCCTTGGACCGGACCAGACCCTCGCCAGTGGAGCGGTCCAGGACCACCGCTTCGAACTGGACTGAACCTGAACCCGAGGGGCCATTGTGTACCCGGAAGCCACAGATTTCACCTAGGAAAAGGGAAGGAAGCGGTGTGAGGGAGGGAAATAACTTATGAACACTATGAATCCAAGTTTACTCATATTGTATTTTTTTATATAAATAGTCTGAAATATCAATACAATAATATAAGTTTATCATTTTCCTTTTGTTTAAAAACATCAATTTATTTTTCATCATTCTCTAATTTGGAGATAGTTATAAAATGCTTTTATTTTCTTTCAAATTGATTAATGTAACCCTCACTTTTAGCTACTTGAGTGGCAAAACCTGCTCACAGCTTATACAGAATGCTTCAGCCTTAGATCTTAGCAAATAAGATGACATAACCCCCAATTAACAATCTCTGCATTGGCTTCCAGTTGATATCAGAATAGATGATTTTAGGTTTTAATCATCAATTTTAAAGGTCTGGCTCCAGTATACATTTGTGAGTGCCCTTACATAGCTGTACTCAACCTTACATCCTCCTACAAAACTCTGCAGTCTAGACTCAAAAATAAAGGAGATTTAGTGTGTCCTGTCAGCGTCCCCACACACAGAAAAGCCTTTCGTCTTAAAAATTCATCTTGCTACCTAAGTGATTCCTTTAAATGTCAACTAAAAAATCAAATTTCTGTATTAAGTGGTCTTTCCGTGCACTCTGACTTTTTTTTCTTTTACTGTCCAAATCATTTGTGTAATTGTAATATATTTCTTCCCATTTTTTCTGCGAAGCCCATTTTGATTTGAAAAGTGCTATACGTATAAACTACAAATGTTTTCATTAATATAATCAAGAATCGAATCAGCCCACAGCCCATTCTAAATGTCCACACTCTAAGTGGCCATACAGTATCAATAGGGACAAAACAAATAAGAAGTGAACCACCCTGAGAAGGGAAACATACTTGCATCTGTCATTTTTGAAGTAGCTGATCCTAATATTTAGTAGATTTAAAGTCACATCATCCTTTCAGAATATCAGATGAACACAGATCTGAAGGATTCCTTCCTTTAAGTGGCACTTTATCTTACATAAGCGGTGGCGATGGGGCTGTGGATAAGACACACGCCTTCAGTGTGAGAGACCCCGGTTTGATTCCCCACTGTGACATGTCTACCAATGTGTCCCTGAGCAAGACACTTAACCCCTAATTGCTCCAGAGGCATGCGACTTTGACACATATAGCAATTGTAAAAGTGTCAGCTAAATGAATAAATGTAATGTAATAAGAAATCATTATAAGAATAAAATAGAGTGCAGCGCAGACTCAAAATAAAACCCTTATTATAGCAGCAGATCTTCCCTGGCGGACATAAGCTGAAGGTACGGAAGGTTCTTGCTCAAACAGCCAATTTTCTCTTCCTTCTTGACACGAGCCCAATAAATTTCATGGAGCGCTCAAGTAATTCTAGTTGATCTATTATAATTTGACTGAACACGGTTATTTCCAGGACTCCGAGTGCAAACACGATAACCTTATTTCATCAGGCTGCAGAGGCAGAGAGCTGCCGACGGCTTCTGAGATGAAGGGTTGAATTACACTATGATGGTCTAAAAATAGTGGACTCTGTGACTGAATACATCGCCTTTAATATTTAGACTCACTATTGGGAAATATTGCTGCAAATGACAGCGGTCAGATAGCTCCCAACTTCTCTCTATAAAAATGGTTATTATTAAAGCTCAAGCAAGGCCTGGTGAGATCATTTCATTTTATAATTTGGCTAGGCGAGCACTTGATTTGACCTATTTTTCACAGTTGCCAGTTCTGTGGATGTTCAAGCAAATTCAGGGATAGGATCAAATATTTTTGAGCATTTTTTTGCCATCCTATACTCTTCCATGCTGTGTGTTGTTTGTTGGTGTTACCAGCGTAGTGTAGTGGAGCATCTTTGTCCAGGGCAAAGAGAGGGGGATTGAGTAGCACGGTGTTGTCGTTCTCCATGACAATCCCCTGGTACTCTGTCTCGATCCATGGCTTGTGCTTATTGGCTGAATGGCACAGAGAAGAGACCAAAGAGGCTTTAGGTTAAATGGAGCAATTAGAAGAAACCAATGTGCCTATTTTTAACACTCCATTATGGGCAAGGACATGGCGTGAGTGTGCATGAGTGGAAAAATACACAATGTATGCGTGCGTGTGACCACAAAGACAGTTTAATCACATTCGCACCCTCACAGATTTCCCCTCTTTCTTCTTTTCTCCATATAGATCTCCTTCACTTGTTCATGTCAAGTGCCACTCTGCACACCTCCCTGGTTGGCAGTATAATTAAAGACAGTCAGATTTCACCTCATCGCACACAGAGGGGTATATTGCTCATATCAATCAGCCAAACTGGCCTGCCACAAGCGCTGCACAATGAAAACAGCCGCGCCAGAATCAAATGCCTGAGGTTTACTGTGAATTTAACCTTTAATTGCGAATTAATTATTCAACCCTGTGCTGGATGTTCTGTGCTGAATGATCAAAGGCCAAGTTAATGAGCCAGAAGGATGATGATTTTACACACCAGCAAAGAGCAAAAACAAAAGCCGGAGTGCCTCCCCTGTGTTGTCCTCAATCTCTGAACGCTCAAGCGAGTTTGAAATTAGACAGAGGCACAAGACTTGTGTTTAGCAGTTGCTTTGTTGTCTACACAGTGAATTTTCCAGAAAATCTGACTGGAACTAATTTTGCCGTCTTGTCTGTGAGAAGAGAGTCAACAGAGGAAAACGCTGCTGGTTCTGATTCTGATCTCTCTCTCTTCAAAGACTGAAGAGGGCTGGGTATCGTTTGAAATGTTTTAGATTATAGACCCAATACAATACTTTTTTTGATACCTCACTGGAGACTATAAATATGTATTTTCTCAGTGGTAGAAGCTACTATTACATTGTACTTTGTACTAATTTATTTGACAGACATAGCTACTAGTTACTATGAGGTCAACCAGCTATATCACAACTGCTGCTTGGCAAGTAATGCATCAATAATAATAATCGAATAATGTAATATACTAGTCTGCTACCTGATGAGTACTTGTTCAAGCCAAAACATTAAGGTGCTCTTGATCAAATCTTGCTGATATATGTACTTCTAAGTAAGATTTTGAATGCAGGACTTGAGGAATTGCTACTTTTCCATCTGAAACAATAAGATGATTAATTAAACTGATCGATTAAAAAAATAGACTACTTTGATAACTGAGTAATTGTTATGTAATTTTTTAAGCACAATATCCAACATTCCCTATTTGCTGCTTTCATTCATCTTAATAATAATAATAAAGTCTAAACATCTCTGGGTTTTATACTGTTGGTCAAACAAAAAAAACAATTTGAGGACATTAACTTGGCTCTTTCCCCCCATTTTCTGTCTTTTCATACACCAAATGATTAATAAAGAAAGTTAATGGCAGATTTTAAATAAAGACAATTATTGTTGTTGCAGCTCATGCTACTGTTACAAAACACATTTTTAATTCAACAAAAGAAGCTAAAACTCTCAAATGATCTTAGATGTCCAAATATCTGATCACAGAATAAATAAAGAGCGCAAATCTGACCAAGCTTTCCACGCCAGACGGTTTGTGATACTCTGTGTTTTGGACATATAGTTTGTTTCATAAAAAGTACTGAGGTTCAATACTCAAAGTATTCATCCTCTCCTCTCAAGGTCCAGCCTGACATCTCTACCCACTGCTGCTCCTCTATTTCCACAGTCCTCTGCCATGTCTGTTTTTTGGTCATCTATCTCCCACTCTGTCTCCCCACAACTGATCTCCCCCCCCCCCCACGCTCTGCTATATAGCATTAATCTGAGCATCAGGCCCGTGGATTACATCCAGGATTACAGATTGAGAGGCATCCCATTCCATCTCTCCCTGTCTCTCCTGGCACTCTTCCTCTCTGTGTCACTCTATCGCCCCACAACACTCCCCCGCCCCTCCTCGTCGGTCACACACACACACACACACACACACACACACACACACACACACACACCGTTATCTTGCGCTTTTCTTTTTCCCTCGTGTCACCTGATCTCACGTACCACCTCCTCCACCACCCCTCCTTATCAGCCAGTGTCTTTTCGGCCACGTCCTCTCCTGTCACAGCTCCTTCTCCTGTGTCTCTCCTAACATCTCCCCCGTCTCTCTCTCTCCCCCCTCTCTCTGTGTTTCTCTGACACTCCATCTCTCCTTCAATCTCGTCTTCCCTGCATCACTCTCCTCTACCTCCTTCTCTGACATTCTCCCTCCACGCTGTCTGTTTCATTCGCCTTCCCCCAGCATGATAATCATTGGAACAATGAAGCTGAATCAGAGCCATGGTTATCCAGGATGATAAATCTGCTACAGAGGAGGAAACAGATTTATCACCTTCCCAGAGTCACGGCACTGGCAAAACAGGCACATGCACACTGGGTCACGAACACGAAACACAAAATGTATAAACATATATGTATGTAGTTTAAAATGCTGGAGCTATATCTAATAATTACACACATGAGGGATAGCAATAAACTCGTCAGGAGCATTTCAGGGCAAAACCGGCATGGCCTTGCCCGAGCACCTTGACAGGTCTTCGTTCTCCCATGGCAATCATAAGGTTCATCTCAACACTTAACAATTAACAGTCAAATGCATGAGGAACTGACCTTTGTTGCCATTGGCAACCGAAGTCAAGCAAAGGAGGAAGAAGGAGAGAAAATTCATTCTGTCCATCTGAGGGAAGAAAGAAAAAGTAGAGGGGGCAACGGGGTGGAGTGAGGGAAGGGGGGGATACAGTACATGCATCAACAACTCATCAGCACTGGAAGAGACAGGTACAGTAACAAGACAGAGAGAGAGAAAAAAAGACAGGCAGACCTATCAAATGGTACACAGAGGTTGTTTTGTTAATACCTTGCTGTGTTTGTACAATAAAACACACTGCACTCATGTGTCATGTATGTAACCTTTAGAGGCCTACATTGGTGAGACTGACCCTTCAAAATGAACTTAGTTTGAATCAGTACAAAAAAACCAACAAACCACAAGTGTTTCCCCAAAATGCTGATTTTGGACAGTCCTCAAAATCAGTCTTGCAGTTTCAGAGCCTAGAATATAGCCTATGGAGCATGCACGTACCTGGTCCTGAGTGTGTGTATGCCAGTGTCACTAGAAATAGGCTTTGCATGCGGCTGTGCGGGTGTTTTCCCATGTTTTAAGTGTGGTTTGTCAGTTAAAACTAATACAGCTGATGTCTTGTGGCAGTGGCCACAACTGAAAAATGAGTCCTTGGGGAGGATTTTTTTTTTTACAGCTCTCACTGACATAACAAGCCTTTACGTGTTTCCATTGCTGCAGTCCTCGATAGGCTGCAGGACAAATACTGTAGATTACATCAAAAAAAGAGGAACAGGATACTCCATATATGTGCACGATTTTCAGGCTACACGTACATCCAAGAGCTGAGAAACATGCTATGCGACAATAATCAGCCGTTTTACATTACAGGCTGGTCTTGACACACATTACCAGCCCGGGTTCCGTGACTGCCTGTAGCCATATTGTGAGCTTAATACTAGAGAGGTGTCGCAGAAATGTAGGTTAGCTGAAGCAGGAACCTGCAGATTTGACATTACCGTGATGAGTGCGGTGATGCTCCTGGTTGGTACCCAGCCTCTACGCTCGCAGCATCCGCCTCTCACGCCCCTGCCGCTCGGCTCGGCAATCCCCCGCAGGCTGAAAACAAACCACCAGGTAGGAAGGAGACACTAGGTACTCTTAACACAGCGCCTCGAGAAATGATATATTTCAGCCTGGCGTTAAGACTCGGTGATGAGACGTGAGGAAGATTAAGAGACCGATGGATGCCCTTGTTTTTTCGGCTCTACGGAGGGAGAAAAAACGATGGGGATATTACGCTGGCGTCCCCTCCCTCTCGGCGTTTCTTAACCCGCCCACACTGCGTCCTTCTCTCCCCCCTCTCTCTCACTCGCTCCGGCCCCCACCAGCTCTGAACCAGACTGCTGCTCTGGCTGTTTTTGCTGTTGAACGCACATTGAGTGACTCAGACCCCAACACAGCAATTCATCTCTACACGTTACTCTTCAGCTCTGGTCCTGCTGGATGGGTGACACATTTGACCCCCCCCTAAAAAAATATATATATTAATTTCCCACTGCTCAAGCTTCCCCATAACCAGACTGCAAAATGACGTCATATCACCCCTTTTTTACCCTGTGCTCCTGTCACACAGATGAAGACAGTGGGGGCATCCACACGCGCGCGCGCGCGCGCACACACACACACACACACACACACACACAATAACTACAGAGTCCTTGCTTGAAACGCAGCATTTTAATGAACATTATAAAATTGTATTTGAAAATCAGCCCCCCCCCACCCTCCTCCACCCCAAGTTGTATTTACCTTTGTACATTTGGTAGGAATAAGGCAAAATAGTAGTCTCTTGAAATAGCAATTCACATCAATTAATAACCACCAAGTAATGTATAAATATTACTAAAATCTGGGCTGTTGCTACAGTGAACTTCGTCCTCTCCATGTAGGTGGTTAGCCAGGGGAAGGCAGGGCCTTCCTCCAGTATGCCATGGATCAGACAATCCAGTCCCCCCCCCCAAAAAAAAAACATTGTGAAAACAAAATGAAAAGAGGCATCACCTACAGTGGGATGCTTTTACTTCACACTCTTGTTTAATCACCACCTGCTGTTAGAAACAGAAGAACAGGCCATAAGTGAAACACAAAAATGGATTTTCCCCCTCAATTGTCTTTTGTTTGTTTTCTTCCAGTTCAAAATGAGACAATTCCTCAGTTCACAAACAGCCTATACCCCTATTTGTGGAGATCAGAGTGACTATAGGATGAACCAAAAATGACTAACTGTAGTGCGTGTGTGGTTGGGGCAGTGTGCAAGTCTCCTTGTGAAATAATTCACTTTCACCTCTGTGTATTTCAGAGCTGAGGGCCGGGCTTGAATCAAGGCAGACTGAGGAGTGGTGTGGACTGAACAGAGGGAGAAGAGGATACACACAAAAAAACAGAAACACCACACCAGGAAAGGCAGGAGAACAATGCAAATTCTTTTCATGAAATCTTATCCAAAGCTACAAAATTCTCTTTTTCATAAAAGCCGTTCAAACTCTATAAAATCAAGTCTTTTTTTAAAATCACAAATCAAATTTAAAACCAAAACAAATGTACTGTAAAAACATTCATTTATAGAAGGCCATTTTGAGTTGTGGGTAAGTGTTCAGTGTGATTTACAGTGCTTGTATAACCATTGGCAGCCATTTTCAAAAAACAACCCCCCTGATTATTATTATCCGTCGCAGAAAGCTGTATGCTTTTTGTATTATTACATTAGAAAGTGTCACGTACAATGGGGCTGTGCTTAAACCTCTTGCCGCTGCCGCTAAATGTGGGTGCTCGATGTGCGGGAGAAATGACCAACCCCCCCCCCGTCAAAAAAAAGCAAAACACACACACACACACACACACACACACACACACACGAGCCACTGAATTTGACAAATTCAGAAACTGTGACTGGTGAGTGCAATTCTGTATCGACAGCATGTAAGTCTCTCAAGTTCTACAAGTCCCACATTTCTTAACAAAAGAAAAAACAAACAAACAGGAAATCACCCCTGATTGGCTCACAATTACCCCATGTGGCACGATGGTCATTTCCTGTAAACATTTCTCCAAATGTTTATAAAAACACCCTCCCATTTAAAACACAAAAATATATAGAATTTTATTTTTACATGGGGATATATATATATATATATATATATATTATTCCATTCTGCTCCATGAAAGTCACAGTTCCCTTCAGTGGATATTTAGCCTTAGATGGACCTGGAAGAAAACAGAGATATTTTAACACTAAAACATTTACCCACAGCAGCATTAATGACTGAAACATAAGGCCTGTCCTTGCTTACCATGCCAGATCTTATTACCAAGTTTTAGTCCTGCTTTATCGGACTCCGCTCTTTCCTAGGCACCAGCACCTTACGGAGGTATGGCATGCTTAAAAAGGCTACGAGGAAGAATACGTGACCGCAAAAATAGATGGACGAATACACCTGAAAAACAAAAAAGGTGACAGAACAGTCAAATTACAATCCTCATTTACACATCCCAATGTTATGATGACACCTGGTCTGTCTCTACCCCGCCTGTCCACCAGCTGCCATCAGAGCGTTTCCCATCTTTGTCAATCACCTGACTCACCTGCATACCTGTCCCTCGACCCCTTGTCAGGTCACACATGTCCCTCAACGAGCCGCAGTGTATAAATACCAGCCACTTTCCCCAGACCATCTAAACATATTGTTGCACCCATTTCCTGTTCCTGAATAGCTGCCGTTATTTGCTTTTCCGTGTTTAAGATTCCCTTCTTGTTTCCAGTAAACTGCCTTCAAGGCCGTGTTCAGAAACATAAACAATAGCTTTGTGTGAAAAAAACCCGCAGCCCTAGTCATTCTTTTCACTGACACAACAGAGTGAACTTCCTTGCCTAGCAATGTGACGTCACCTAGCAAAGCATTGTGCTGTCCAATTAAATGCAAGTCACTGTTCATTGGTTTTGCTGTGCCTGGCAAATTACAGTGTACATATTAATTTAGGAGTAATAGTAATAATTTCACGGTTGCCATCTGTTCTGTACATATGAAATTGTTGCATGTCTGGAAGAGAGTTGCTCCTCTGTTGCTCTTACTGAGGTTTCTTCCATTTTCCCACCAGTTAAAAATGTTTTTTGGGGAGAGTTTCTCCTTATTTGAGTCGGTTATCTAAGGATAGAGTGTGTCGTATGCTGTACAGATTGTAAAGCCCTGGGGCAAATTTGTGAGTTTGGATAAATAAAATTGACTTTTCATGATGAAATATAAAAAGATTATAGCTGTAAATCCTCTTTTATAATATAGTAAAACAGCTGTGTAGTGTTTTTGCTTTCCTTGGGCCTGTTTCAATGTAATGACTTGCGAGCACTACTAATACGCAGATTTTGAATGGGGAAACATCCTATTTCACAAATAATTGTCACTCCCAAACTGCAGATACATTTGTGATTCATAAAGGGCTTTTGCAAGGTTAGCCAGTATGGTGTTTTTGTTTGGATTAGTTAAACATGTCAAAATGAGAGAGAAGATAGTGATCTTATATTGCAAATCAAGACCCCGGGACTGTATTTCAACATGTCCCCACCCCTTGGTTTAACTTTAACTATGATACCCAAAGCTAAATGCTAAAAGCGAGCGCAAACACATTTATCCCGTGACTGAGAGTTGTGAGTTACCTTGAGCCATTTGTCATAGGTGAAGAGGCAGAATGGCACTAGAGGGTAGCCCATGAAGAGCCAGTGGAGAAACTGTTGGACTATATAGATGAGAGGGTAGAATGCGCTGTTGGCCAGCTTTGTCAGCAAGGGACTGTCCTTCACTAGTGCCAGGGCCTGTCAGAAACACACACATACATATTCCATAACAGTTATAGTAATACAATACAAGAGTGGTTATATAATAAACTGTTACCAAATTGTGAGTGTTGTCAATATTCAATTGCATTCAGCAGTGAGGTGCATTTGATCAATAGTGTAATGCTATTTAATAACAAGAGACTGTCACTTGATTAAAAGTAAACAGTGGATTTATATGATGCAGATAAAGCAGAAAGACAGCTTCAGCTTCCTGGAGTTAATTATCTTTAGGTTTCTTATTGCCACATTCTGCCCTGTATCTGTAGTATACCTGTCTCTCTACAGTGATGATGAAGAACTCCATGGAGAAGCACAAGACGTATCCGGAGTGAAGACCATGCCAAATCGTCAGAAAGAAGAGTGTGGTCACATGAGAGAGGGTTTTATTGCCCAGGAATTTCAACCGCTTGAAGACATGTCTGAAAAAAAAAAGAAAAAAAAAAAAAAAAGAAGAAAATCAGGTGAAGAGTTATGGATCATCTCTTTCTGACTAACATTCTGGATAAGGGCAGTCAGAAATGCTTAATGCATCAGCTATCACTGCCTACATGGCAAGCACTCACTTACCTGGAAGTTGTTGCATAGCAACTGAGGTTATATTAAAACATTTCAAGAACTTCGCATCCTCTACAAGAGTACTCCACAATACACGGCTGGTCCCGGACTCTGTGTTACAAGTGCACGCGTGTTTTGTTTTCAATCGCCAAACCTGTGTTTTTGTTTGTGCTTGTCACCTTTTTCTGACGTCAGAACTCATTTTTGTAACTTTCCGAAATTGAAAATCTGACAAGCACACTCTCCTACCGCAAGTGTTTTGATAAGGTGAGAGGTATGCAGGATCTGAACTTCTCTTTCAAGCTCCCGTTTTTCATGCGTCACACAGCTATTTCTGCTAATTCTGGTGTGCACGACCCAGTGCAACACTATGAATGCCTTTGATTGCGTCTCACCCATCTCTATGACAGCTGACTTTCCTCCCCACCTCTGAATGCGGCCATTTGGAAAAAGGTATACGGTATTTTAAAGGGCATTTACTACAAAGCAGTTTGTTTGAAGCATACTGACCCCTTAAGGAGCTTGTCTATATATCAAACATTCTCCTCATACTCTGGTACTGTATATCGTAATACAAATGCCTCATAAAAAGCTTGCATGTTTATAATCCTATTCAGCCAGTCTTCCAGTGGAGCAAGCCTTAACAAATATAATATAAAACTTAACCCCTTTAAAACTAAACTGCTTAAGTGTAAAGTGTGTGCTGTGAGAATCAAAACTCAGAAGTGGCGCATATGTGACTATAAATAGACTTTACTTTGTAGGTCAAACAATGAGAGCATTTTAAGTGTGAGTCTGTATTTTAACTACCAAGGGCATGAAAGTTCTCCATTGACCAGCTATAAACTCACCTATAAGTGAAGTTCTAATAGCCTATTAGTTAACTGAGATGATCTTTATTTCCATTTTGGAAAGGTGTCACTCCCCTCCTCCACTCCCACTGTGTCTCAGGGACCATGTAATAAACTGTATGTTCAATAAATTGCTTTGCTCACCGTGGTCATCATCAAATGATGTCACATGCTCCTACTGGAAAACTGCCTTTAATTATCTGAAAACTGCAAAACTTTTGAACCCCTTCCAGCAGGGGTGTCCGCTCCCTCCCTTCTTGTGTTAGAACAAACTGTGAAGACAGGCCTTGGCATGTGATACCAGGCTGCTCCTCTGCATTGCCACATCTGCATATCGGATTGAACTGTTATACCCTCTACTTCGCTGTTATCATCTGAGTGAATATTTAACGTTTACAGCACCAATACAAGCCAGTGAACGTAACAGATTCCACGCTTGACACTGACCTGGAAGCCCAGGCATTTGTGTTGATGTTGAAGGAAGAAATGGTTCCTCCAAAAAGCGGCGTGGTTTCAAAGAGCCACACCTTCATATTGGCACAGGCGTCCCACTGGTGCTTCCCATCCACTTCACCATTGTAGCCTAGTCCAGATAATATACATACACCCTCCTATAAACACACAAAGCACACATCATTTTTATCATTTGCAGGTAAGATCCCACCATGAAGCACAAAAACCTGATAAACTGGGACTGTACTTAATGCTCTGGGTTCAAATCAGGGTGTGCCATAAAATAATGTATTCATGCATGTAGTGTAGGTGTATGCAAAGGTATGTAAATGTGTTTTACTGTTTAGCTCTCTCTATGCCGTGTTAGGCCAGGTATTGTATGTAAACAAAACTTCATCTAAATGAGGTTTATTTTAGAAAGCAAATCAGTAGCAGTTTGCCATCAAGGCACAAACACATTTCATGGTCATATCTGGAGATCAAGAGGGTACTTACCGCTATAACCCAACAGCTGACATATTTATACAAAATGACTTTAGCCCAAATCAGTAAAAACACACAACGATACCAGAAGGGCTGAGCCTGTGGAAAGGACATAGTTTTATATTTTAGACAATGAACATTGGGGGGAGGGGAGGAAGACATAAGAATACAATAAAAGAATTTGTTGTTGTTGTTTTGTTTTGTTTTTTTTACATACAACATATTGTCATTCTCACCTCATACTCATCTGTTAAGAAGTAACTGTCTGGGTAGTAGGGACTAAATATTGCATATATCGCCAAGCAGAGAAAACCCAGAGCAAACCTCTTCAAAGCCGGCACAATGCTGGAAAAGAAGGAAACAAGATGAGCATGGGAATAAAGGGAAGGTACTAACATTAACTACAGGGCTGTGACACTGCACCACGCTAAATAATGATAGTCTTTAAGCTTAATTTTCTTTTCATCACCCATGATATTCCTCGCTCTCTAACCTGTTTGGAGGCTTTCCTGGGCAGTCGGAGAGCTCCCCTGCCACCAGCCTCTGGTAGCTGCGCAATGTAAACTGGGGCCCCACCAGGAAGCCTCCATAGAAGTAGGAAAAGCCGCACACTTCGAGCAAAGAGGGGACAGACGGCAGAGCTGCTTTCTTCTGTTCAGAACTCAACTGGGACTGGAGTTTAAAGAGACGAGAGAGAAGGGAGATATGAGAGAGGGATGACGGGAGTGGAGGAAGAGAACAGAAAAGGACAGATTTTAAAAGCACCTTGATGAGCTCAGGATGCATCTAGTCACAAAGGATTCGTTTAGAATTCGACCTCGATCTAGACTGACCACAAGGCTCAATATGACCCAACTAAAAACTGGCATTAAACTGCAGGCTGCAAACTGAAGAGTGGCTGTTGACATTCATTTGAAACATTTAGGAGACAGTGATAAACAGATTAAAAAAAAAAAAAAAGAAGAAGAAAAAGCACAGCATAAACACTCATTAGAATAAAAATGAAATGAAGCAACAGAAAAGAACAGCTAACACAGATACATATATACTAAAAGGAGTTAAAAAACCGGGGGAAAAAAGCTGCTGAACAGTTATTGTAACAAAATGAGCTTTAAGCTGGTTGGCTAGGGATGCATATTTGATGTCACTTTATAGCATTTGTTTGACCATTTATACTACCATATATGCTGCAAATCAATGCGTCCGACTGCTCTATGGAAATATTGGATTGGAAGATGTTGTACTAATGTGATCACATCATTTTTAGGAATCCACTGATCCTGTATCTGGTTACAGTTTCTCAATTGAATTTCCATACAAATGTGCTGGATCTTAATATATACTGATGATGCGATACATTATTACATATGCCGTGTAAGACGTTTTTATCCTCATCACCCACCCGCCTTTTAAAATCTCTGCGGGCTTTATTTCTCTGGCCTCTGTTGTGTCCTGTTTTTCCCCTGTGTTCTATATAATCTTGTCTTCTCCTCCATAGAGCCTTTAATAGGCAAACAGAGAGAGCCTGAGCTGACTGAGGCCACATTAAAAAAGGAGGGGAGGCAGAGTAACGGGTCAGGCCAGCTCCCCACCAGTACAAAGCCCTTTTGTTATGTTGCAGTTATTTCACTGTTGCGTTAGCCAGCTGGGACACCAGGCCTGTTTTGTTTTTTTTTGGTTGGTTTAGTTTCATACAGTTTTAGCAGTTTAGTGGGAAGATCTGTGTCCAACAGTCTGGATCCTTGTTTTGATCTTGCCCGGGGTGTCAACAGACCTTCTTAAGTAAGTATTGTTTGCTTTGCAATAAAGCACTGTACCATTGTGGTGGCATTTAATATGTTTCGGTCACTGTTCCCAGACACTGTCCAGTTATAGAAATAGTTATGTTTCCACACCAACATATCTATTCACTTATCTCCTACATACTTGAAAATAAACGTGCGTTGAGCGGAAATTCTATTTGAATAGACTATTTATCAATTAGTTAGCAGACAGAAAATTAATCACCAACAATCTTTTTTTAAAGCACGTTCCAGTTTCTCAAATGTGAAGATTTGCTGAACTGGTGGTCAGACAAAACAATCTAACATATGTCACTTGCGCCTTACATTCTGGGAAGTTGTAATGAGCATTTTTGACTATTTTTTAAGATTTTAAATCCCAAACAATGCATTGATTAATTGAAAAAAATAACTGTCTGATTAATCACTAATGAATTAATCTGCAGGTGCGCAAAGATCACATTTCTTGAGTAAGTTTTGTTTGAGCCATTGTTGTGTTGAGGACCCAATATTTACGCTAGTGCTTTAAATTACTTAATTAATTACTCAGGTGACTTTACTCCTCTACTTGTTGAACCTCATCTACCTCCCTTTCACACATGACTAAATGGAAAAAAAGAAGAAGCAAGAAATGAAAAAGCAAAACTCAAAACAAAGACCATGTCCAAGACACTCGACACACTGAGCAATGATCAAGCAGTCAAAAGCAAGAGAGACCAACAAACTCACTGGTTCCTTCCCGCCGTCATAGTAATCAAATGTCAAACCTGTAATCAGAAAATGCAACTGGTGTCAGAACCTATGTTAGAGTGGCTAATGTTGTCATGATCATTTGAACACTTGTAAGCATGCAATGGCCGTGTCAGCAGTTCATCAGCGTGTTAATCGTTCACTAGAGTACAGAGGGGAGATTGCAAAAACAGCAACGGGAAGATATCAAATCAAACACAACGAGAAATCACCTGCGGTTATGAAACAATTGGGTTTGTCAAGCGGAGGAGTGCAAGGAGAGCGGCAGTCAACTCACCAACAAGTTTGAGTGTGAGGACACAATGAGGCATAGTCCACTTGATGTCATACTCCTCCGTCGCTGTGTAGTAATACCCTGCCAGCAGGTATACCTACAGGAAGACAGAGTGGATATAAAGACAAAGACATCCAGTAAGAAAACATCTGCGTTATCAAATTCTGTAAAAAAATAAAAAATAAATAGGAAATCTGGAATGGACATATTTTTGTTGCCAACTTGGTTTCATCACCGTATTTTTTTTTTTAAGTGTAAGCAAAAAAATGCACGAGCATGCAAAAATAAAGGATTGAGCATTCCCGCTTTAAGCATGTGTGACCACCTCACAAGGCCTTTGTTATAACTGGCCCTTATAATACATGGGACAAATTGTGTGTTGGCTTTACCAAAGCAATTAAAGGGAATAGCAGAATAGCACATTGAGAAATCAAATATTAACTGTGCAGACAAATAGGCAGTACATGAGCCAACAGCAGCAAAAGTCTGACAACAGACAAAAGGGAGCTAATGCCACAAAGTAAGCCTGGATGCATGGAAAAGGGCTAGGAAACACCAGGACACCTCACCATTTGAAAGGTAAAGCTGCTCAGGACAGTTGTTACCGTCCTTCCCATGAGCCTCAGCATCAGGAATTGGATGAGGATGCATACTGCGGAGTGATAGATCTGAGAGCCTGGGAAAGAGACGGACAGAGGGGAGGACAGGGGGGGCAGGGTGGGGTGGTGAGTGCAGACAAGCGTAACCTGTAGGACTGGACATGACAACAGCATTTTTCCTCCATAGTTCAGTATTGGCAGAGATGGAGAAAAAGGACAACAAGACAAATCCACGACACACATCCGACTTGAAATGAGCTGTCAAAGAGGTGTGGGAAGAAAAAAAAGTATTCCACAAGGAGAAAGATAAAGCAACAGACCTGCTGTGAAATCCAAGTGCAGCCACAACAGAATAAAAGGGAAGAGACAGAAATCAGTGTTAGCGGTTTGCGTTTACCTCGGCATGCCACTCTCGTCCATGAGGAAGCTTCATCCTTTCATCCTATCTAGAGGAGCACGTCTTACCTCTGTCATCACATTGGCAATTTAGAAATATAAGTTTATTGTAGAGTTGAAACTATTAGTAGTTTAACTGATTTGTCGATTGACAGGAAATTAATCCAGAAATCAATTGATGTCGTTTTTAAGCAAAAACTTCAAACACTGAGTGTTTCCGGTTTCTCAAATGTGAATATTTGCTGTTTTTCTTCGTCCTCTATGATAGTAAACTGAATCAGGGCTGAAACAAATGATTTTTTTCATTATCAATTAAGCTTGATAATAATTGGCAGATTATCGGTTAATCAGTTTGGTCTATGAAATATAAGAAAAAAGGTGAACTAGGCCCGTTTTAATTTACCACAGCCCCAGGAAATCTATTCAGATGACTTTTTATTCAACTAACAGTCCAAAAATCTAATATTCACCTGGAACGAGCAAATTACACTTGCAGGTCTACATTTAATTAATATCTTTGGACTCTTGGTTGGAACAAACAAGCAACCTGAAATTCTTTGCATCTACATTTTATGGACCAAACAACGAATCAATCAAGCGTGAAAAGAATCGGCAGATTCAATCGAAAATGAAAAGAATCGGTTAGTTGCAGCCCTCAGCCGTGCAAGAAAAAAGACCGCCTACATGGACAAAAATAGCATTTATATGTAAATTTCCACTTGCCAAACCTGCTGGCTTTAAAGAGCAACACATTGACTTCCTTGTCAACCAAACCCAGAAATGACCTATTAGTTGATGATTCATCCAAATGTGAAAGACGGTTCAACTAGACATTCCTCTGCTATTATGTTCCAAACTAAATGGGTCAAAATTGCTTTGTGTTTAAGTGCGTTGTTTCCTTTAGATGTTCCAGCTTTTCATTAAATATGTCATTCAAAAGATGAATTATATTCAGCTGCTTCAGAGATCCCATTTAGTTTGCAAATAAATCTTTCACTTGTCAATCCAAAACAATCAATAAAACAATTCAAAAATGTCTCTAAGTTTAGATAACTGATGGTGGTTTAAGTAGCATTTAGACCTTAGCCCTGACACATGATCTTGAATGACTTGATTTCTTCACCAAGCCCAAAGACTAAAATGTCATTCTAGCTGGTGCTAACATACAATGTTTACATTTAGTGTAATTAAAGTGACCTTGTGGACAATTAGCCGGGTTTTATGAGAGGGTCCTTGGTTTGTTTGTCTCGAGGCTACACACGCGAAACACAAAAAAGACCTCAAGGATACACACATTGCATTCTGGTAAGGAACGTTTTAGACACAACTAAGGGCTCCAGACTGTGACAGTGCTACTAAATTTTAGAACAAGGAGCAAATATGGCTATATATTATGTTTGACCTCACGCTTTCTAGCAGCAACCTCTGCAGGGACCAGTCCAGGTGTGATGACACTCCTCACAGGAGCACATATTTTAAAACAAGACAATGTCTCTAAGTCAAGGTTTAGTTAAAACTCTGGACTAATGCAACATGAAAACCAGTGGTTTGACTATAGATTAAATATTGAATTTTAAATTAATTAATTGAATGGACAGATTACCAGGCAGCAGGGCCAAAGCTTGGCGTTAAATTTGATCATTTTCTACATTGTATATATTCTACAATTTCTTATTTATGCATATAAAAATATTTAGATATTGATATATATTAAGAAAATTTCCTATTCAATAAATATTATTTGTTTACACCTCATTCTGTTATGTATAGGTCTACCTATTCTTATTCAGGTGTGACTCTGTGGCAAATGGTTTACATGACTCAGGGGTTGCTTAGAGCATAGGAGTTGCATGTCAATTTAAGTGGTGCATGTAAATTTTGTGCTAGTGCTCCTACACTTTTCATTAGGGAGCACTGGTGCTACCTGTGGAACAAGTTAGTCTGGAGCTTTGATAACTTGTGTGCATTTCCAAGAAAACTCAGCAGGGCAGCTTTATAGAAGGCCTGACACATACCTTTGAATACTGAAAGAAAAATTCATTTACAACTGAATAACAACAAAGGCCCAATCTCCCTCTTCATCTCACCAAAGTTGAATGCTGCTAGAGCCACTCCGGAGAACACGTGGAACAAGTGTATAACTGTGGCAGGCTGGTAGAACAAGAACCGCCGGTACACAAGAGCACAGGGATACCCTGCAGGAGAGATGGAGAGATGGAGAGAAATATGGGGGTGGGGGGGGTTAATGGAGCTATGGTACGTGTCTTCATATCAGCCAAGAGAGGCCATTGTTGACACCACCTGATATTAACAACACCAACGTTGTGGTGAAAGCGTACACACACACACACACACACTATTTGTACGTATCTGTTCCTCGCAAATCTGGCATCTCAAGGACAAAGATAGCTGCCCTAAGTACCACAAGGACAAACACTCACCAGTGATAACTGTAAAGGTTTTTTTCACATAGGGAATTCTTGTTCATATTTTAACTCATCATAATGTTATTACTTATTGATTGATATTTGTATTGCATATCTGAAATGTAAACACCTTCTCCAAACTGCTACATTATAAATATGTTTGTCAGAAATATGACGTGATTCTGGAGTTATGACTTTTTGAGAAAAGTGCAAACGTGGTCTACAGTATAATACAACAGGCCGCCATTTGAAATGAACTCCATTTGATTGAATGAGATGACCAAATCCCTGCACTTCTTTCCAGAGACTACTCTACTGGGAAATTTAAAGGATACAGCTTGAAATTTGCAAAATTTTTCTTATTGCCAACAAACCTCATGCAAAGACCAAAACCAACAATGAACTGATCCAACTAACAACGTGTTGATGTAGCCAATGCCTGATATATCTTCTTCCTCTTTGTCAGAGAGCACCATTGTTGTCTGATGTGTAGCTGTAGTGGTGCATTTTCAGCAGAATCTAGAAACATATTCAAGTCCCACACAGTGCATTACCCTGTAGTTGCTAATGCAAAGCAGTTGCCTGACGAAACCATAAATCACATTAGCCTATGTATAGCGGGCAAAACCTCCTGGTATTTTAGGCTCCACTGTTGCAGTGCAATGCAGTTACTATATGACTGCAGCATTATGCAAGACACATTAAGCAACACCAGGACAAGGAGCAACAGGCCAACCGAAGGGTATTAGCCAACCAAAGTGTGGTCTGCATGGCCATGTTCAGTCTATTGTATTGTCGGTGTGAGGCGACATAGATAGAAGACTTGTCTATGTGTCAGGACAAAGTTCAGAGAGGACAACATGGAGGAAACCCACACCCCTGTCATCCCCACCCTCTAGTCCTAACTTAGTGCTACATGTTACAACCTAGAATAAAACAGCAGACCCTACGTTAAAGCAAACATGTGCACTTTAATGAAATGTCACAGCAGCCTTGTGCCAACATTTTTAACCCCATCAAAGTCTGTCTCCCCTCTACTCAACTAAGTGGTAAACAGAGGGTTGTGAGGGGGACAGTTTTTGGCAGCCTGTGACCATTCTTCTTGTCAAAGTATGTCCCTCTCCCCAACATCACTGAGGCTATTATTTTCATTATCCGGGTCTCATACATTAATGCTAATACTACAACCCACACAAAGGTTTATTAAACTGTAGCAAGGCGTGTTTTTTGTAACGTTAGTCTACATTTAGTCACTGCCCCAGCTTACTTGACCTAATTGTCTGCTTTGTTATATAGTCCAACAATTAGGAAAATAATTAAAAAGAAGGGCAAATATCGACAGTAACCACAATGGCAAGCAGACAGCCATACACCACACAAGACTACCCTCATATCAGTTAAAAGCCACAAGTTAGCCATTGGTGATGATGTTTGGCAGGAAGGGTGTGTGCCATTTATTCACATAAGCTTTCTGGAAATCAATTACTGGGTTCGTGGAAGCCAGGTATTTATTTATCCGGATCATTATTTAGCTAGCTGTACAGTAGTAGACCAAAACAACTAGTTTGCAGCCTGTAAGTAACGTTACACTGTGTGTCTTCCCAGTTAACGTTAGTAACCTGACTGAGCGTTTTGTTAGCAGTGAGTGTAACAGACAGAACTCAAACATGTCACCGGAGCGGATGCTATTTCAACTAGCTACAAGAACAAACCGTAACTGATTCGTGAGGCCAAACTCACCGATTATTATAGATAATATTAGTCGAACCGCTGGCTCCGGGGAACCTAAGGACTCCGACAGATTCTCCAGCAAGGGAGCCGCCATCTTTCTTGTGGGCGGAAACGTCTCTCCGCGACGGTTCAGTAGTGAACTCTACTGACTCACGGCAGACCTCCACGCATATGTGCACTCGGGTTTTTAAAGACCCTTCGCGGCTTCAACCTCCTTCAAAGTTTAACTGTGATGGTTCTCCTCCCACTTCCACGCCCCCCCTCACCTTCCTGTCTCGTCCCTCTTCACCTTCTTCACCTTTTTATACAGTCTGTGCTCTTCGCCACAATATATAGTTGTTGCATTTTTTGTATTAGTATTTTAGCATTTGTATACTTGCACATCTTTGATCCCGTTACTTTATTTACTATATTTATGTTTGTGTACTGTTAAGCACCAACATATGCAAATTTCTCGTATGTAAAAATGTACGTGGCAACAAACCCGATTCTGATTATGACAGTGTTTCGCTGAAAGATTGGGTCGACAGGTAGGACCATCTGTAGCAGCACACCCAGAATGCTGTTTAGTGTGGCAAAACCAGTTAACTGGCGCATGGTAGTGTGAGGTTAATCCCTGGACATGACAGTGATATAGCAGTGTAAGTGTGCCCCCATGTGACTACACGCAGGAACAACAATAATTCAAGATCCACTTGACGTGTTTGACCTGTAGAAATACTCGGCATCCAATAACTTAATAGTTTATCTGATTTGGTTGATCACAGATACCTAGTTAAACATAATTAAAATTGCAACTACAGTCTCTCTCTCTCAATAAAAAATCCTAAATATGAAAACATTTTTCAATTTCGGTTCCAATTAAAATCTGACTTGTATATCTTGATTATGTACATAAACTTGCATATCTTATCTTATGGTAACTTTAATATATATGTCTGATGTCACAAAAAACACAAGTGTTTGACATCAGGAAACACATCTATACACATATAAAGACAAATAAAACAAAAATTAATAATAATAATAAAGTATATATATGAAAGTTAAATAAAAAGTCAACATTGAGACATGATGTCAAGGGTATAGTTTTGTTTTAGTTTTTTGATTCCAATTAAAATCTAATTTGTATTCTGTTGTCTTTATTATGTGTTACATAAACGTGTATGTCTTATCTTATCTCAACTTTAATATATGTGCATATAAATATTTGCTGATATCAAACACAGGTGCACATAGACATATATGGACAAATAAAACAAGTACATAAACTTTAAATGAGACATTGTGTAAGGATTACTTTGTTTTAATTTTATCTTTTTGATTCTAGCACTTATCAATGTACTGTAAAAATGTTTTCAGACCTTTAATTCCATCAATAATTTTAGCAAGGTAAAGGCAGTAATTTCTGTTGTAAAGTACATTTTCTTTGAACACGATGTGGGGGCTTCTCTTTAAGAGAAACCTGCTAGAGAAATATCTAAAGAGCAAATTTTCCTGACATGCTTAAAGTCAACTTGCGATACTAGTACACTAACTACATACCTTATTGCTATGGTGTAAAGTTATGTTTGCCTAACAAAACGATAAAGTATGAACAATACTCAATAATGAGTATTTATTCATGACAACTATCTCAAACTCTTCAAAATCCAACTTTAGCTGTATAAAAAAAACAACATTTATTTTTACGCCGCAGTGCATGTCGGGTATGCAAAACTGTGCGGAATATCCTCCAGTCACTAAGCTCGATTCTAGGCAAAGGGGTGGGACTTTTGTTGTGTCAGCCAATCAAACGGTAGATCGTCTTGGCTTCCGCCTCTCAGCCACATCTCGTACTGTATTTTTTTTTTCTCATTTCGATGAATGCGTGTTTTTTAAAACATCTTTATTAGCAAAGACACTAACAAGGACAAGAATAGTGATTAATACAAATACAAATACAGACATAAACAAAAACATTAAACAAAGAGCACAAATGACCAAAAGACCAAAAGATTGATGAACAACATTTTTTTCTGTTACTATTATTGTGGAAACCAAACAGTAGCCCACTCGTACTGTAACTAATTGATTTGAGTGATTGATAAACCTGTTAATGCCCTGCGGTGGACTGGCGACCTGTCCAGGGTCTACCCATTGACTGTATATAAAAAGGGTGTACCCCGCCTTTCGCCCGATGTCAGATGGGATTGGCTCCAACCCCCGCAACCCTGTACGCAGGATAAGCGTTGACGATGGATTGATATTTGAAAAGTTAGTTGTAGTAGTAGGCCTACGTTACTGTAGTAATAAACAGTCTAATATTTAATAATTCGTTATAACAATTAATTAATAAATTGTATAATTAATGGTTAACTGAAATGAATGATTTCTTATTGCAAAGTAATTAGCAATACGCATTCTTTTAATTCATGATTTTGATGCAGAATTTTAACAAAAGAGGAGTAAAAGACAAGTTGACAAGAGGCCATGTGTCAGGTCATATTTTGTTATGGTCTGTTACTGTTGAAAACGAAAAAATCGAGATTCCAGTCATAATATTTATCACAATATTAAAAATAAAGGCACTCTCAGTGTAAATACCATGAAACTTTCATGGTTTTGACTGAAAATGTGTAACTCAAAGAGTTGATAAGTTAACCTGGGCAAGATGAAGTGAGACAGATCATGTTGTTATGTCATTGTTTCATCAACATCATTTTGTCCTTTCACCAGTCCTACACATAATTTAGATTCCCTCACTTTACCAACATGCACAAACACACTACTATAGATTTCATTTTTGAGTGTTTGAAAGCATAAATGTATACCTGCTATGATGCAAAATCTACATGGGCACAAGACAGTGTAACATAAATTTAAGTATTTTGACAGGCTGTTAGCAAAGAAGTTGTCGCCATATCTTTACCTATCTTTGATAGGCAGCAGGCAGAGGCCTCGTCAACAACCGATCATAAAAGAAAATTTCATTATGTGTTATAATGCTGTCTAGTGTTTTTGTTAACATATCTAATGACTTACTTTAGATTAAATATCAGTGAGATCCTCTTTGTTCACATTTTGATGTCTCTCTTCACTATTACTTGTTTCAGTGTTTTTAAAATCCTTTCTGTCACTCTCTATTAAAAAATAACTAACAATAATTATAACAAAAGTGTCACTGACACTGATACTTTCTAGCTTTCCACAACATTTTAAGGGCAAATATCCTACTTTTTACTCCACTACATGTATTTGATCATTTTAGTGGCAAGTTATTTTTGCATATAGGTTATAAGATAAGACTTTACAGAAATTCACAAGCTACCCAGCAGTATCTTAAGTAGGCTAATTAAAATTAGCCTTTACTAGCTGCTAAAATAACATGATGTCATATATTATTTGTAACAATTTAATATGTAGTATTCTGAAATGGGCTATTCTGCACAATGAGTACTTTTCCTTTCTTACTTGAAAATTTGATACTAATACTTTTACTTTATATTTTGATGATAGGCCTAATACCTTTGTACTTTAGTAAAATATTGAATGCTTGACTTTTGCTTATAACAGAGTATTTCTGTTATTTATTTAGTGGGATTGCTACTTAAGTAGAAGGTCTGAGGAGGACAGGATTATTCAATGTGTGGGAAAGTTTTACACACAGCACATGAACGCAGCATGACATTTTGCTCTTCCCCTTTCTCAGATGGGGAGACGCGTTTGCGGGCGTGACGCCATAAACCAATGAAGCTGTGAGAGAGGAGGGGTTACATGTCCCCATGTTCATAAATACCCTGAGCTTCTCTCTCACATCCGCTCTCTTGCCCTAGACGAAGTGTACCCTGGTGGTCTGTCGGTACCGTTTTTATTCTTCAAACACCCGCAAAAAAACTCAAACGCAATCATGAGCAGGAAATTCTTCGTTGGTGGAAACTGGAAAATGAACGGCGACAAGAAAAGCCTCGGGGAGCTCATCCAGACCCTGAACGGAGCCAAGGTGGACCCCAATGTCGGTATGTGGATCTTCATGAACCGTTACACCAAACCTGCTTTAGAACATATATCATTTTAGCCACTTAATTGTTGTCCGATTATCATGCTCACACTGTTAATTACAGCTTCAACAGTTAACTTGTCCGCGTTTTCATCTCTTCATATCACAACCGAATTCCCCATCCAGAGTCAAAATGGCTCGGCCATTCAATAAATCAATGACACCATTAGCAGCACAGACCTACATCTCCTTCGTTTTATGCACTAATGAAGTTACATTCATTGTGAGCGATGCTTTTTCCCGATATGTAACCGAGCTGACACTGAAAAGCCCCAGACGGACAGAAAATGAATGAGTGCAGATGACTGGTTTCGGTAATGTCGGTGGTGGGTGTGCGTTTGCAGCAGCACGTAGTCCAGCTGCCAGCTCTGCCTCTGCTGTGAAAGTGCTTGGTGCATTCAAGTGAGGCTGCTCGTAAACGTCTCCCCTTTCATCTGTAAGCTGATGAAGATGCACAGTAGCCTATTGTGAGAAGTTATTTTAACTTGTTGATGCGGTTGGAAAATTCATTGTCACGGAAGTATTAAACAAGTCAGAAGAGCACAGAAAACACTGATGCATGTTTGGTTTTGTTTTTTTTTTTTAACCCCCTGCTTGGTCAATTGTAGTCATCTCGTCTACGATTTTTCTAGCGTGACGTGAATGCAGCAGTAGACATTTGCCCTGTTTCAGTCTGCTTCCTGCAGATTTGAGACAAACTATACAGGCTGCTGTTTAATTAGGACATAACTCAGTTTTTCCATTCGGTGCACGATACTCACACGGAAATTGACACAAGCAGGGAGACGTTGAATGTGTCTCGGCTTGTTTCTGCTGTCATAGGGCCACTTCTGCTCCTCCTGCAAGTTGCTGTTGTGCAACTTCAGTGTTGTGTGTGTATACCAGTTCACCGTTCAGACCATGTTGGACCTTGCTCCATAATGCCCCCCCCCTCCTCACAGCGCCAGAGTGAAACTCAAGCAGACTTCCCACTGGCCTTTCTGCAGAGCTTTAAAGTCAAAGTTCAGCTGTTTCATTCACATGCTGGATATTATAACTCCTGCTCTTTCTTTGACCCTCTCAACTCACATGACTTTTCTTTGACCTCAGCAAAATGCAGCTGTGTAGGCGACCTTTTAGGAGGCTGAACTCAGACCTTTAATGCAGAGGGGTTTAACTGTGGCCTGGGACAAATGACCTTTACCAAACCAATAATAACATGAGGTGTTTAATATAGACTCTGGTAACTCCAAGATATATAGTTACATTTTGAATGTCAGTGTCTTGACTTGACTGTACTCTACTTGACCAATGCAGACTGTACTGCTGTTGAAAATCATGTTTGTCTGTGAAGGCAAACATTTTGTCTGTTTCAGAGAAGTACACCTTGGATGATGGCAGTTTCTAGTCCTGTGTTTTGAATTTTGGTGCTGGTGGACCCTTTTAGTTTACATTTTGATTATGGATTAAGTCTTTAAATGTCACATTTGAAAAGACTGGGCTGAATTTGAGCCCACACAGTGTTGAAGTGTGGAGGCCTGGAACTTCCCCTTGGGATATTGTTCAGTAGCTAAACATACCTGGTCATATTCATGGAATTTAGCCACAACAAAAAAAGGTTAAAGAAATTTTTTTGATAAACTTGACTAGAAAATGTTTGTTTTTTGCTGTCTTTTTTTTCCATAAAGGCTATAATTATTTGTTGGAGGCAGAATTATTTGAAATGGAAAACTCACTGTTTAACCATCACTCACGTTACTCATGATTGTTGTCTGAATTCTGTTATGTAGCCTACATTTGCATCTTCTACCAAAAGTAAATCCCAAACGTGTATGTATGTGAAGTTGGTCAAAAATGTGTTGCTATTTGGTTGTATAACTTGTTGGAATAGCTCTCACTGTCCTAAAACCTAATCTATGCATTGTTTTCTTCTGTGTTAATAGAGGTGGTGTGCGGTGCTCCAACAATCTACCTGGACTTTGTCAGGTCCAAGCTCGACGCCAAGTTCGGCGTTGCTGCTCAGAACTGCTACAAAGTTTCCAAGGGAGCCTTCACTGGGGAGATCAGGTACGTCATTTATCATTAGAGGAACATAACAAGGGTTTGATAATGAGTCGGTTTAAGAGGATTTGATCATTTTGTGTTTTTATATTATGAATATCATCTGTCTTCAGCCCTGCAATGATCAAGGACTGTGGTGTGAACTGGGTGATCCTGGGACACTCTGAGAGGCGCCACGTCTTCGGAGAGAGCGATGAGGTAATTCTGGATGATTTTATCATAGACCGTAATGACAGAGTGTAAATGGTAGGACTTGCATCCTTTTACATGTTTAGGAAATATAAAATAAATTAAAACACACCTGCGTACACGTTACAATTAGGTGTGTGTGTATGTGTTAGCTCATTGGTCAGAAGACAGCCCACGCTCTGGAGAGTGGTCTCGGTGTCATCGCCTGCATTGGCGAGAAGCTGGACGAGAGGGAGGGCGGCATCACCGAGAAGGTCGTCTTTGCTCAGACCAAGGTCATTGCAGGTACGCGACTCCTGACGATTCCACAGTGGAGTTTTATATGCACAGGAGAGTCTGGATGTTGTAACACACATTTCAGGGGCAATTTGCGCAAGGTGGAGTGTGGTGGAAATCAGGAAACATTGTGAAATACAAATTCAAGTCTTATCACATGTCTCTTTCACAGACAATGTAAAGGACTGGAGCAAGGTTGTGCTTGCTTACGAGCCTGTGTGGGCCATTGGCACCGGCAAGACTGCTTCCCCACAGCAGGTAAATATAACTAACTACTGAAAAGGATTTCTACACTCTCTTCCCACAACCCATTGTAATGTTTCCTGTACAATATCTCAGGCCCAGGAAGTTCATGAGAAACTGAGGGAGTGGCTGAAGACCAACGTGTCTGAGGCTGTAGCCAGCTCTGTGAGGATCATCTATGGAGGTCAGTCAAAGTCAAGTTTGTGTTAGTAGTTGAATAATTGCTAGGAAAAAATCCTCATGTTCTCTTTTTGATTTTGCACATCTCCATAAACCTGTTCATCTTCTCAGGTTCTGTGACCGGTGCTACCTGCAAAGAACTCGGCTCCCAGAAGGACGTTGACGGTTTCCTTGTGGGCGGAGCTTCCCTCAAGCCAGAGTTTGTCGAAATCATCAACGCCAAGGCATAAAAAAAACTCAGGCAGCTGCATTGTGACCATGTCCAGATCAGAGGCCAGATCCATACAGACGATCCATTTCCATCATCCCTCACACTCAGCACTTCCTCTTCCCCCTTTTATTCAAAGTATCTGTAATAATGTCATTCCCTCCTTTTCCTTTATATATATTTTTTTGGTATATTTTTTTTCATGAAGAAAAGGGACAGGTTGACACATGCACTGAAACGAGTTAAGTCCACTGAGAATGTGTGCATACTAACTTCCACACCAAGTGCTCAAGCTGTAAAGATTGACAATTACACCTTGAGGTGGACCGCACGTCCACGCCTTTACTTGAAGTTTACGAACTTTTTTTTTTTTTGTAAACAGTCACAGCTGGTGTCAAGCCGATTTATTTTGTTTAAAATCGGTCTCGTGTGTGTTGTGAGGTTCTGTGGGTTTTGCCTCCCTGTCGACGTGCAT
Source organism: Micropterus salmoides (assembly GCF_014851395.1). Classification (NCBI taxonomy): domain Eukaryota; kingdom Metazoa; phylum Chordata; class Actinopteri; order Centrarchiformes; family Centrarchidae; genus Micropterus; species Micropterus salmoides. Next base: position 14,368,191 of record NW_024040152.1, read on the forward strand.
GAACCACTCTCTCTCATTGGCTGTTTTGCCACGAGAGAAGTGTCCATTACGTGTTTATCCTATTGTGTGTCATGGCTGATGGGTATGGAGGGTGGGAAGGCTGTAAAGAAACATTGTAATAAACGGTTCAGAGACTGTTTTGTCTTGTGTTTTTGTTTTAATAAAGTTCATCCCATTGCTTTCGGGGGGGGGGTGAGTGATGGCAGGGATAGAGTATCTCATTACAGAAGTGAACTCCTGTTATGACAATGCCATGCAGAAAGGCATTTGACATCTATTTTTATCCCAGCTCTGAACTAAAACCGACGCACGGCAGTGTAAGATTCATGTATTGGGGGAAACTGTAGCATTGCCAGTTACAAACTTAGTTATATAGAACTTAACATATTAGTGTATATTAGACTGTAAAATAAACATCTTGTGTTTGTTGTAACAAGACTTTATTCCTACCTCAGGTCTCTTAATAATAAAGTATACTCCTATAAACAAACAAAGTGTTTTTAGAGGATTTTAGCCTGGTTGGTTTCTAACCAACTTGCAAACATTGTATACTTCTCACTCTGATGCACACACTTTCATTGTACTCTACAAGCCAGGGAGCAAAGCCATAGCTTTTGTCATTTTCCTTAATTCAACAGTGAGGGTAGAGATGCAGACAGGAGAGGGTAGGACATGAAGCAAGGATCCCCCTGCTGGAAGCGACGCAGCAATATTCTATGCATCTTAACTACTAGGGCAGATGCCCCAAAGAGTGTTTTTAATTGGTTAGGAAACAGTCTTTATGTAGTAAATATACAAAAGTATTTTGAATTGGCCATGAGACCAAATAGTGTGTAAATACACTGTGCTTAGGTTCTGTAAGTTTGTTTCTGTGGTCTTGAGGTAGATTGTTTAACCTTACACAGGGTAAGTTGGTTTAGTATAAATGCTCTTTTGTGGTAACACCCTGTTAATGGTACAGTATTATAACAAAAGAACAGGTTAAGTCATTCATATAAGAGAAAATAAAACTAAAAGACAGGTGGCAAGTGGAGCAGGTTAATTCAGCTCAGGTTGAGGTCAACATTTCAAATGTTCAGATTTCCTTCAAAATCTGCGTATCTGACTTCAGCAAATATTCGGTTTTAACCAAACTGTCTGTCCCAGTGTCTTTGTCTTCTTTATATTCTTACTGTATTGAAACCACCACAAGAGCAAGGGTATGTACAGGAGGAAGACAACATAACAAGAATACTCATAGAATCTAATGTAATTTAACACAATAGCACTTTTTAAAATAGCATTTTATTTTCATCAGAACTGCACTGAACATAGCATCAACAACACACAAAATAACCAAGTTAAAAATTAATGTTATGTTAGTTATAACATTTGACAAATGTTAGTTACAATTTATACATATATACATACAAAGACTTGCACAAGCACCGGTTTGCTGTATGTTTGATGATTTCATTAAACATGAATTTCATTAAAAATACACAAAATGTGAGCACAATTTCAGCTGAAATGTGTCTTAAAACTAGATTCTGACAAATTTCCGTATCTGAATTGAGGCTCTATTGGTAGATGCTGTGCAAGCCCCTTGAGGCAAATTTGTGATATGGGACATTAGGCTATATAATTAAAATTACTTGACTTGACACTGGGTCCCTCTACAGAATAAGACAAGGCCCCATGATTGGATAGAAATGCAAGCGCCACCGTTGGGCCCTTTCTATTTCAGTTTTTAGTTGTGCTTTTCGTTGTCCAAATTGCTAAACAAAGAGAGTCTCCAGAAATCCCGCATTGATTTCATGTGATTTTATTATGTGAGCTGGGCTCTCATTGGACATTTTATTTGGGCAAAGTAATTTACAAATATAATCCCATTTATAAATACAGTTTTTGTTTGTTTTGTAATGTTATATTTTTCCATTCCGCAACCCTTATTGTGCGCTGCATTATATTACAAGGTGTTCCTTTTATTTTGTCCCCATCCCTCTGCATCCTGGATACGGAGAACAGGGGTCTTACATTCGCACCCCGGTCCTGCAGGGGGCGGTAGTGCCTCACACTGAGCACTCAGAGTGGCACGGTCTCATGTCCGTGTTTACAAGCGAAGCGTGACGTTCACGGATCGCCCAGAACACGTCTCCTAGAGCAACTAAAAGCTATTTATTTTGATCAGAGACCTCTAACATGCTGTCCCTGAAAGCTTTTCTCAGCGAGAGACTGGCAGCCGCGGCAGAGGAGATATTTGGAGCTGTTGAAAAAACAATAGCCGAGTACAAAGAGGAGATTTCTCGTTCAAAAGATGTAGAAATCAGTCGTCTCAGGATGCAGCTGAAGCTTCTCAAATCAGGTTGGTGAATGGAATCTGCTTGCAACCAAACCCCAAGCAGCTTTGCATGATTCTTAAGTTAAACTGCATGATTGTCATTGTCATCATTTGTCTTCTAACCAGAGCCCCGGTTGGATAGATGCCTTGGAGCCCAGCTGCAGCAGCACACCCACCACCACCATCATCCTCATCCTCATCCTAATCCTCCTCAGCAGCAGCACCATCAGCCAGTCCCTGTAGTGGAGGCTCCTGGGTCCCAACACTGTGAAGAGGATGGGGGGCACGAGCATGGCGCAGGAGCATCCCGAGCCCTCACAGGTCAAGAAGGAGCATCAGAAGAGCCACAGGGATTTCTGGATGGCACAAGATGCAGAGCAGCTCGGGAGCCTTGAATCAGACATCAAAGACTTCATCTCATCTCCTGCCAGTCTGAGAAGCAGCCTGCAAGACTCCACCTTACCCTTCCACCCCAACCACCACAACAACAATGGCGAGGAGAGCAAAGAGAAGCCCTACTGCTGCTCTGTTTGTGAAAAGCGCTTCAGTAACTGCTCCCACCTCGCAGCTCACATCAGGACACACACGGGAGAAAGGCCATACAGATGTGAAATATGCAGAAAGACTTTTATCACAACAAGCGCTCTAAACAGACACCAGACCATCCACACTGAAGGAAAACACTTTGTCTGTAATTATTGTGGTAAATCCTTCAAGTGGATGGAGTCTCTTGGCAGGCACATGAGAAGTGTGCATAAGGAGAGAGAATGTACCTGTATGACTGTCACTGAAATCACATTAATGTCCATCAGATTCATGTTGTTAATCATCTATGATTTAAGTATGAAACACCAAACATTATTATGTGCAAACAAAGAATGTAATGTCTGTTGTAATGTCTGTCTGTAACTGTGCATATACCTCATTAAACCTTTTGTACATAAACACTAGCTGCTGTAAATTATGTGCAAATGAATTGTAAAAACACATTCACAGGCATAGTGTTTTATAAATAACTTATGGTAAATGTATTCTTACAGAATAAAATGTTAATACTCTAAATACTTTGTTTGGTATAGTTTAATCTATACTGCTTTCTGCTGCAGGAACAGAAGGAAAGACAAGTCACACAGTATTCCAGTAGGTGGCAGTAACGGCATTTAATTCACAATTTCCCATCAATCTACAGTATTTGGCAACATTCAGACATCTGTAATGTACTGAGTATGTACTGCTTTTCTGGGAACTGACTGTACTCTTACAGTCAAACTATTCCAAATATGAGAGTGGTAACTCCTTATTCCCATTGGTTGAAAGTAACTGAATTTACTCAAGTACTGTACATTACAATTTTGAGGTATATTATAATAATAATACTTTATTTATTTAATGGCACCTATCATGGCACTCAAGGTCACCTTACATCATGTAAGTGAGTAAAGATGATTTTAAAGAGCAGTCTGGAGTAGAGTCCAGTATACGGATGTGAGGCGGAAGAGAGTTCCAAAGTTTGGGTGCCTTGTAATGGTCCTAGTACCCATTGTGTTGAGGATGATGGCTGGTAGTGCCAGTAGACTTGATGAGGAAGACTGCAGGTACTTTACTTGAGTTTGTTGCTACTTCATACTTAAAAGTACAATACTAATTTGTTAGCTCTAGTTACTAGTTACTTTGCACACTCAGATAAAACAGAAAATAATCAACAAACAATTGATGATGTTATATATAAGCACTATGTAACTTCTTTTTGAAAAGTGCTCTACAAATTATTATTACTATTAATTATTATTATTAAATTATTATTATAAGCTCCTGGATACCTCAGTGGTTAATGCCACTGACTTTGGTACAGGTGATCGTGGGTTCGACTGGCTACTGGAACAAGACATTCATGGACTAGAGCAGAAAATCTGGATCTGATGCAATGCTACTATACAAGCAATCCCGGTGAGAGAGGTTATATGCAGAGACTATGGGATATATGGATGCTTCGAAACCCATCATCAACACCTAGAACATCTGGCAACTGCTATCACAACTAGAGATTGACGAAGCCAATTGCACAAGTCACCATCAAGTGTGGCATATACCAAGGCGATGTTGTTCTGCATAGGCCTGAACCCCCTCAGCCAGATAATCACAAAGACAGTTACTGGTACAGATACCGGTTCCAAAGTCACCTCCTCTACATCTTCGTCATTTCATTTATTCATTTAGCTGACATTTTTATCCAAAGCAACTATACATGTCAGAGGTCGCACGCCTCTGGAGCAACTAGGGGTTAAGTGTCTTGCTCAGGGACACAATGGTGGATGTCTAACAGTGGGAACGTGGGTCTCCCACACCAAAGGCAAGCATCTTATCTATGCCCCATCACCACCCAGTACTCTACATGGATGACATCAAGCTGTATGCCAGAAATGAGCGAGACATCAACTCACTGATCCACACTACCAGGATTTACAGCATTGGAATGTCGTTTGGACTGGAAAAGTGTGGTTGCATGGTATCAAAAAGAGGTAAAATGATCAGAACTGAGGGGATTGAACTACTAGAAGGCCACATTGCAAATGTTTAGGACCTTGGTGTTGCAGGCCGCAGGCTAACGGAAACCATGAGGAGGCAGCAAGGAAGTCTGCCACAGCCAGATACCTACAGAGAGTAAGGCAGGTCCTGAAAAGTCAGCTGAATGCGAAGAACAAGATCCGAGCCATCAACACATATGCCCTGCCAGTCATCAGATAAATAAATAAACTGGTCAAAGTAGGAGCCACTGACATCAAGACAAGAAAGCTCCTCACAATGCATGGAGGGTTTCACCCCAAATCCAGCACCCTGAGACTGTACACCAAGCATAGCGAGGGAGGCCGAGGGCTAGTGAGTGTCAAGACGACTGAACAGGATGAAACAACAAAGATCCAGGAGTACATCAGGAAGATGGCCCCCAAAGATGAAGGGCTTGAATACCTCAGGCAGCAGAAACCAGAGGGTGAGGACAAGGAAGACGAAGACCCTTCATGGAGAAACAAGCTGCTGCACAGCATGTAGAAGAAGTGGCTGATATCAAGGCTGGACTAAAGGACAGCACAGAAGCACTAATCATGGCGGCACAAGAACAGGCACTCAGTACAAGATCAAGAGATGCTGGGGTCTACCACACCAGGTAGGACCCCAGGTGCCCCTGAGACAGTACAGAACATAACAGCAGGGTGTAAGATGCAGGCAGGAAGTGCGTACATGGAACGCCATAACCAGGTAGCTGGCATAGTGTACAGGAACATCTGCCATGAGTATGGGCGGGAAGTCCCAAGGTCAAAATGGAAGACACCTCGTAAGGTAGTTGAGAATGACCAAGCTAAGATTCTGTGAGACTTCAAGATCCAGACTGACAAACTGGTGATGGCTAACCAACCAGACATCATGTTAATCGACAAACAGCAGAAGAAGGCTGCAGTGATAGATGTGGCAATCCTAAGAGACAGCAAGAAGCTTGAAAAATGCCAAGGGCTGAAAGAGGAGCTACATAAGATGTAGAAAGCAAGAGCAACAGTAGTGCGCAGAACCCTCAAACTCCCAGGCCTCTGGTAGAGGACCCAAGCTTGAGGATGACACATACCACCCCGAGGGGAATTTTTATATACATACATATATATATATATATATAGATTCTAGATCTCGTGAGGTGTGGGTTTCCCCGGTTTGGAGTTTGCATGTTCTCCCCGTGTCCACGTGGGTTCTCTCTCCAGGTGCTCCGGCTTCCTCCCACCCTCCAAAGACATGCAGGCTAGGTTTATTGGTGTCTCCCAAATTGTCCTTAGGTGTGGATGTGAGTTTGAGTGGCTGGCTGTCCAGCTCTAGCCCCCCGCGACCCTGTACACAGGATAAGCGGTTGATGGATGGATGGATGAGAGCATTGTTTTACAGAAATTTTCCCAAAGCACAGCTCAGATAGTGCCTTTTGAAATGTTGGGATCTCCACCAGGATCTAAAATAATTTTGCTTTGAACTATATTAAACAGCACAGCATGTGTTTGTAATGACTGATCCACTTGCGAATCAGATGCATTTGAGCGTTAAAACCTCACAGAGATATTTTAAAGAAACTGTACATTCTTTACTATTAATTTTTTGGATTAATTTTGATACACATCAATGCATTACCACAAGCACAGGTGTGACTAATAACATTAAATATGGCGCAGTAAGCCAGCCTGACAGTGAGCCTGCACGAACAACAGAATAGTGTTTGTGTGTATTTGTATTTTGTGTTTAATTTCAGCCGGTGGACCTTTAATCTTACACCTTCCAAATGTCTTGGTGGACAAATGCATAATTGATGGTACGTCACATGGGAGTTAGGAGCTCATGAGTTCAGGCAGAGAGTGAAACAGGTGGTTGAAGGAGCAAGGATCCAAAAGCACAGTAGTATTAATTAGTATGAATTAATTGTAACTTGGCAGTTTAATGGGTGGTGGGCTGGTAGCACACTGTTTGTCCTGGCTGATCATGCATGTAGTAACGTCCAAACTCACTGGCAGGTTGGGCAGATACGCTTGTGACTGTAAATAAAAAAAAATTCTCTCTTAAAAGTCATGGTCCTGACTGTAGTTTACTGTATATAACCAAAGGTATGTGGACATCTTTTTGGCCAGGACTCTTATTTCTTATTGGTATTTTTAACAGATGACATTTTGGCACGCAACACTAGGAAAAACACAAGTTTAAATAATAAAAAAGAATGATGGCTGAATTCCTTTTTGCTGCTTTGGTTTCAGAGTCCTGGTGTTGTGCTTGCTGGCTCACTGTCATGCCCTATTGGAACACTTAAAAACAATGGAGCCATTGTTAAATGAGAAACACCTGTGATTTTCCTGCTTTGACAAGTGAAATTTTCTGCCAGAAAAAAGGCCTATTTAGGGTACAGCTACAGTATACAATGGTATTTTAGACAACAGTGCACTTCCAACATTATAGCAATTATTTGGGAAAGGCCTTTTTCTGTTTCAAAGTGAGGAGACTCAGGTGCATAAAGTGAGATCCACAAAAAAAGGTTTTGGAATTTGTTGTGGAAGAGCTTAGCCACCCTGCCCAGACCCCTGACCTCAACCCCATCCAACACCTTTGATACTAACTTGGAACACCAACTGTGAGTCAGACCTTTTCGGCCAACCTCACTAATGCAGCACTTTAGCAGCACATTAAAGCCCATGGAACAAGATGTTCAATAAACATGCGGGTCAAATGGTCAGGTACCCACCCACCACAATGCTATGTATTTGGCACAAGCTATTAACTTGGGGTGTTGCTATGGTTCTCACAAGAAATACAGTCAATCCACTTCAATCCTCAGGGTGAACTTAGACAGGGCTTCCCCCTGCTGTGCTTCCTATTTGCTGTAATTATGGAGTGATTTCTTATAATCAGGGGTAAAACTGGGATTTGTAGTGTGTGGGAGCAGTGATTCACAATGTTGGCCAGAACACTTATATACACAGCAGCAGCAGCAGCAGCAGCAGCATGGAGTTGAATGTTTTGTGTTAGGTGAAAGTATTACATTTTAGTTTAGATATACAGTTGTAACTGTCTTTCATCTATGAAATACAGAGTTCATTGTGGTTACAGCCAGGTTCAAAGAGCCGATACACACATTTCAAAACAGTCTTTTTCAGTACATGCATTCCTATTTCATGAGTTGGCTAGCTTAATAAAAAACACTTGAGATGCTGATAATGAGAAGTGAGTAGCCAGTGCCTACACTTCATTCATGTCTCACTGTGTTGTAGAACATCTTGTTGAACTGGATAATTATTTCAGTGTACACTCACTTACTGGAGAGAGGTTTTCTGAGAGCTCTCATGTACATGCAGGTGCTCTGTGCAGTAAACCACTTACGACAAGTGTGCAGAGTAGACAATTAATTTGATGATACAATATCTGTTTTATTGAAAATCTAATATAAAAAATGTGCCAGGGCTCTGCTCCAAATCATTGGATTTCAATCGAATGGAGGGTTGCGGTGGACTGAATTCACCCATGGAAGTTATGTCGGGAGAGATAACACATACAGCGTACAGCGGTGACACTAAAGTGAAGGGGACCTTATTGTATTATTTTACAACCCAGTCTGCACCTTCTCTCCTGTTTGGTCTCAGAAAATACCACAAATAGATTTTACATCGTATCTCCAAAAAGAGCCATGTGCTTCCCATTAACTCTGTGGCCAAAGGGCTCCCTAACTCTTTGTTCCCATTTAATGGGTACATAATGTTTCAGGTATCTAAAGAAACAAATATATTTTCTGAAAACATCCCACCATCATTTGAAGACAAGCAAATGTGTTTTGAATTTGTGGTTTTACCAGCTGTTTTATGTTTGGAAACTCAAATGTGATCATTCCAAGACACCCATGACTGGTAACAACAAACCTGTGTGACTGATTGATTTTATTATACTGCATTTTATAAATACACACACTTTAAAACATATATAGAAAATAGAACATGTTATGGTGTAATGCAACACTTATTTCAAACCTTGACTGTATGATCATTTGAATCCTCCAGCTGCTACTGTGCACTTGAAAGTGTACGAATGAAATTTGGACCATAAGCATCCAAAGCCTTCTTTCCTCATCTTGATGTGTTGCCTTCATCCTCAACACCTCCTCAATCCTCAGCACAAACAGATACATCAAAATGTGTGTTCAATTCCATAAATATTTCATGTTTGACAACTCTGTCTTTAATAACAACATTCAGTCATGTTCAAACCCAGTAATGTGTTTGGTCCAACAGAAGCTTTACGACAATTAGTAATCTGAGTTCTAAGTACCATTTTTAATCCTTTTCTGTGCCTTTAACTAGCTAATACGCCATTGTTTCCATTTCTACTAGAGTAGGCACTTTACAAATCCAGTTCTCTTGTTTCTCCAGTCAGTCTTGTAATTCTGAATTTGTCCTCAACCTGGACAGATCAAAAATATCAGATGTTGTATGTAGCTCAATGGGTGGATCCTCATAGACTCAGTGAACACAGTGAAAGCTTTCCATTTTCAGGCCTAGCTGGACCGGTGTTAATCATGTAGCTGAGATGGTGAGGATCCCAGGATGTCCCTGGTGTATAGTGGAAGGAGGCAGAGAGCTCTGTCACTCGCACGCTGTCCACAACCACTTAAAAATGCTCAGCGTCCTGTGGGATCATCTTCTCCAGGCTGGGATGGAGCAAGCAAGAGGTCAGAAGAGACTGATTGTACTAGGAGGAGGTTAAAAAGGCAACAGACTCAGCAAGCACTTGTGCCACTGTGCGGTTTGTCTGAGATGGCACTCCTGCAGATGAATGAGGAGTTGGGGGGTTTGCTGAAGCCGAGGTATCATTGACCAGGGTGAGTATCCCGCCATGGCATGGGGGAAAAAAACATTTTGTATCTAATTCAGTGAAACAAACAGAGGAGCTCCAGTGTAAAACTTTAACAGTAAAATTGGAGGAATGTGGCGGCTATTGTTTCAGCAGGGCAAAATTGGACCACAAGAGAGACAGAGTAGCAGCCACAGTCAGCACTCAGGTAGAGGGACAGTGGACATGTGCAATAGTGGGGGGGGTCATAACAAATTTTATGAAATATGACAGCTCCTGCAGGAAGGAAAGGTGGTTGTGGAGCAAATATATTAGCTAGAAGATGCAGCAAAGTGTGTGAAAGCGGCCTCTCTCAGGCAAAACAGAGCTTGGAAGAAAAGGGGAAGTGTAGAGAAGAATATATTTTGCTGGCAGGAACTGTGGGGCAGGGACTAAACTGAACTAGTCACTGTTTGTGTTAGGTATGGTAACATGTGGAAGTTAATGTGTCATCTTTTCAACTGTGTGTAACTGAGTGTCTGTATAAATGCTTTGGACACTGACACAGGGTATAGCCAGATCCCATCGTACAGTATATAAAGCCAGCAACACATTCACTTGTTTTGCTTTGTTTTTATCTTCCAGCAGTGTATTACAAATATGAGGGACTTTGTTGTCGTGGAAATTATATTCCTGGTGTACCAACTGTTTTCTTTGAAGAATTTATTTAACAAAAGAGAATAAACAGAGAAGTACTAAAACACATATACAGCTGGTCCAGAGACCTGCCGCCTAGGGCGGCTTCGGGCAGCTTCGGGTGTCTGGCCCCGAGCAAAGGGATGCATCATCATTTACACAGTCTAGGTTTCTATGTTTTGGGGAACAGAGATCCTCTTTCGGCCTTGAATGAACATTCCAGGAGAGGAGAGGAACAACAAGAGAGGAAAACACCAAAATAATCTCACAGCTCTGACCTAAACCCTAGTAAATGTGGACAGACTAACATAAGGAGTATAGGAGAGGAAAGGTTAAGGATAAAAACACAATACATATATATCTATAAGCCAAAACGAGAACAGTAATAATAATAATAATATTAAAAGATTATACATAAAAGATTAAATGTAAGAGGACACAATTTTCTGCCATAACATTTGTGTGTTGTTTTTATTTCTATTTATACTTTCAATTCATCTTGTCTGAGCACACATGCCTCTATATGCATTGTCTTGCTTCACATTCATACAGTTATCAGCAGCAGTAACTAGATATACTGTACAAAGTGCATCAACATGCTATGTATTTTGGCATGTTTATTTGGGTGTTAAAGCAAACAGTTACACATTATTTGGGGAACATTTTAGTTTTGCATGACTTTGGCATCACCTCTTAAGTGAAACCTTTACAATGTAGATAAAAACTGGCCCTGATTAGATGAGCGTGTGTGACTTTAATCGAACAATGTTGATAAGTGGCCTTGTTTGTTTAATCCACATGAATTGGTTTCACATGCATGACCAAATGAGTCGGCAAACAGTATTTTCAATCTTGCTGCTGTCACATTGGGGTCTGTCCACTATGACAATACACTTAATTACAGATGATTTCATAAACCACAGGGATATACTTAGAAGTTCAGTGATTTAAAACATACCTGCCAACATGTATTATCTTGATGCACTACACCATTCATATATGGTACTAAAAGTAGGTCAGTATGAAAGAATAAGAATTATTTGCAATATTTTGTCCTAGATTTGAAAACAACAGCTGCTAATAATAACATTTATTTTGCATCCAAAACTACTTTAAAAGAAGCTGTAGTAACAATACTAGGCCAATATGAAATGCAGTGTACAAACATCTTTCATCTTTCATCCACACCTTTCACAACATCCTCAGGAAGGACTGATGAAGTGCTAAGAATATCCACCAGATGTGATGTCACTAAAGGGACAATCAGATTTGTCCTATTGGAAGATACTTTACATTATGTTGACACACTTATTCAAGGTGACTTTTAATGACACACAACCTACATACCAACTCACAGGCATGCCCTGTGCAGTATATATTTCAAGAGATGGTTCCTACAGATAAAGCTATCAATCAAGATCACATCAACATGAGGAGTTTTTATTGTATAAATAAAGGAAGGCAGACTTTAGGTATCTAGAGAACGCTGATAGAAAATTTAAATAGACAGAGTGCATTATTATAACAAAAAATGAAACCTGCATTATAGTAAAGTTTGCTTTGAGCAGATTTACATGTCCTCAAATTTGCAAACCAGCAGTGATTTGGTCTTGCAACGTGAAGGCTGTACTCACTGATCCGTGTCCGTTTGAAGGAGATTCCTCCAGCCGGACCCGGTGAGAACACACACAGCCCTGAGCCTTCAGCAGCGTCCGTAAATCACACTCTCACAGCTCCTCCTTTCTTTCTCCTTTTCATTTCTCTCTTTATATATTTAATTCTTTTCATTTTTACAGTGCAGTGAGGAATGCTCGCTCTACAGGGTGGCTGGTGTTCACTGGAGCGACTCAACTCCCATGTCTCACACTCATCCCATGTGTCTCATATTAGCTACACTCACCAAGAGAGGGAGGGACGGGCCGATGGAAAGAATGGGGGGGGGTCAGAAAGAGAGGGGGGAGGGGGAGGATAGTGAAGAATTTGATATGCTTTGTGCATGAGTGACTTGTATAAAACAAAGACAGGGGCAAATAGTCTGAATGTATGTGAGAGGGTGGAAAAGTAGTGCAAGCAAGAATACTCAAGAGACTAGCAAAAAAAGATTATAATTTATTTCCAGATTTTTTTGCCTTCATTTGCATCTTGTTTCACAAGGTAAATTGAAAATAAAAAATAAAAATAAAAACCAACTGCCATACCATGAAAATGTAAAAAAATAATACAAATAATATGTACTGTATATATAATTATATCATTATCAACAAACAGACAACATTAATCATAATAACAATACTATTGATCATAAACATAACATAACACTAAATTGCTGGTCTCATGCATATAGAACACCCCTCAGATACAAAAGAGGGGGTAATTACTAAAAATAGAACCAAAAGTTCCACCAGTTCAGAATAAGCGCCTAGCTACATGCAATGACATAAAAGAGACTCATGTACACATTCCTTCTGCAATCAAGTATTTTACACATACTGTACTTCACTATTGTCGTCCCCATCTAATATACTGTACAGAGCACGATACAAAACATTATGCAGGGAAGTGCTAGAGTCTGGACCTTCAACGTGGTGCAGTTAGCAGGGACTGTGTGCAACATTTTCACGCCCCTCCTTCCTCTTTTGTTAATCCTTCAAAATCTCCTTGTTTTCTTCAGTGAATTCCCTGTCCATTAGTCCAGCTTTTGTTTTGAGTCTGTGTTCCTTCATTGTTTTCAGTGCTTTTGTTTTGCTTATAATTTTGCACACATTCTCCCTCGGGTTTTCTCCATGTTGCTCTTTGTCGTGCCCCTCCCTCACAGGGTCTTGTCACTTTCTTTCTTCAGGTGACTGGAAGTACAAAGGAGAAAACATGTTAGAGTTCAAGGTTGTTTTGGGATACATTTTAAAAGCTTTATTTGAATCCATAGGTGGAAGTTTACAGGATTCAAATATAGCACAGAGGTTGTGCAAATTTTTCAACACTTACAGCTGAGATGCATCAGAATCTTGCCAGCTTTTTTCTTTGGTAGGCCAGCCAATTGTAACCCACTAATGGACAGTTTGTGAACATGCCCATGGCTGCCAAATGTAAGCTGTGATGGACATTTTTCACTATTTTCTAACATTTCATTATACATTATCAATTAATCAGATGAATCGACAATGAACATAATTGTAAGTTCAACCTTACAGAACATTGAATCTCACACTGCATTAACAGAGGTGGTTAGACTGGATTCACACACACACACACACACACACACACACACACACACACACACACACACACACACACACACACACACACACACACACACACACACACACACACACAGCCTCCGTACCTGTAGTACTCGTCCTGGGTGAGGGAGTGGTGGTGATGGTGATGGATCCACTGTTGTTCGAGGGCCAGTCTCTGGATCTGCAGCTCTGCGCTCTGGGCCTGCTGCATGGCCTGGAGCTGATGGGCTGCTGACATGGGACCAGTGAGGGAGGACGGCTGGGGCAGGTCACGGAAAGGAGCACCTGTAAACGATACAGGAAGGAACACAAAAGAAAAACAAAAAAAGAAAGGAGGGGAAAGGGCACCAACGTCAATCATCACCATCGTACTCAAAAAGCCTCTTCATAAACTTTCAGCACTGTGGAGTTTTTAGAGAAAAAAACTGAACAAGTACATGGACGCGGAGCCTTCTCCTCACCGAACAGCTGTTGGCGGAGCACCTCGCTGTCAGTGAGGGGGTGAGCCAGGATGGGGGTGCCTAATGTGGCTCCTGGGTAAGGGAGGCGTGCCAAAGGAGACCCCGACGCCAACGGGTCCATCAGGGGGTGAACCCCGCCCGTCGCTGGATGCCAGTGATGTAATAGGAAATACAGGATATATTCAATAAGAGTCAACGCATTGAATTCAAAACAGAGAACACAGCATGAAAGGCATTTATGTTCAATTTTAACTGATGGTGGATTCTTGGTAACACATAAACAGCCAAGACAGTTGAATAAAGTCAGAGAAATCTGCAAAGTGGCCAAGAAACGCAGTGTGTGAACAGCAATAATGTTTTTACAATTGTATTCAATTTAGAACAAACTAAAATGAACCAAATAAGCATGCAAACATTGGTAAGTGGGAAAAAAGTGTCCTGTGATCCACTGTACTTTGGAAAAATGTTCGTGTGCCACGTGTATAAACACCTTGCTTTGTGCCTACTATGCAGATTTAAACTTTATATATGAATTCTTTCAAAAAGACAACATGCTTCTTTTGTATGTCACACCTTTTCTACTGATTTGTGTTAACAATCTGAGATCTGAGTAAATTAACATCTCTTTAAGAACAAGTGAACTTGAACAAATGGTTCTGTCTCAGAGAAAACTATGGTCCAACATCCCTTGAAATCAAATAAAATGTGTCTTCAAAGCTGAACTACACTAATAAAACATCATTTACAGTGCAGTTAAAGCATAAGGCTGGCGTTGTCCTTTGTTTTTCTTACTGTTCACAATTCCCTCGAAAAGACCAAAACAAACAGTGTGTTAGTCCATCTCTCAAAACTTTCCAACTTTCCTGCCCTGTCCGTTGGAAACAACCCCAAACCCATTTCTTCCTAAAAAAAAAAAACGAGTCACAAATATAAAGTTTTATGTTTTTCAAATATTAAGCTTGATTTATTTTATTTTATTTTTTTACAGCTAGTCACTGTAATTTTTAGGAAATGTTACTGTTAATTAACCATTGTCAATTAGTGCATTTGTTTGTGTCTATTTTCAGTAAATGGATAAAGACACATTTGGTGTGTCTATCCCACATATGCTGCAGCATGGTGTATGTGGGATTGACTCAAAATAAACTACAGCGCCCAGGTTCATCGTAAAGAAGGAACATGTCATCAAGGGCAACGGTGTGGCTCTTAGATTTGTTTTTGTTTTTTGGTCAACAACGAAGGTCTAAGGTCTATTGAGTATTGCTAGCCTTATCCTTCACTTTTTTAGTACACAAATCTTACATGCATTTGACTACAAAATGTTTTCAGAGTAACATATCTGTGTAATCTCAAGGCTGTTGATACTGACAATGACAGCATTGTTAGTAACAGTGGGTACCTGTGTCTTGCTGGTGCAGGTGAAGATGTGAGTGGATGTGTGAATGCTGGTGATGATGAGGTGTCACGTTTAACATCTGAAGACGCCCCAGATTCTCTCCTCCACCTCCTCCACCTGTTCCTCCTCCACTTCCACCTCCTCCTCCTCCGCCTCCACCACTTCCTCCCCTTTCTCTCTCCCTTTCTCTTTCTCGCTCTCTGTCCCCAAAGGCCGGCAAAGTTGCTCTGTCTCTCTCCCTCTCCCGTTCTCTTTCCCCACTCCTGTCTCGCTCATAAGAGGCAGGAGAGCGAGTGGGAGTAGGGTAGGTCTCAGGGGGGAGCGGCTGGGGCAGGGGCTGGTGGCAGATGTGAGGACAGGGAGCTGGGAAAAGAAGAATGGGGGACTGGGTGATGAAGTGAGGCTGCGTTGGAGGTCGGCGGAGCAGGTGGAGGGGGAGCTGGCGGAGGAGCAGCAGGGCCTGGGGCTGGGGCTGGGGGGGCAGCAGCCGGTGGTGCAGATGATGGGTGAGAAGGTAGAGAGGGTGGAAGAAGAGATGAAGGGGGTGGATTGGACAGGGACTGAGGGGCAGGAGGGTTGGGAGGTCTAGTTACTGGAGCCAGAGTCGGGTTCTGAAGGTGCGGGGGGCCAGCGGGAGCTGGGGGAGGAGGAGTGCCATAGATTGACACCTCATTACCTCCCGCGACACCTCCTCCAAGGAGCAAGGAGTGCGCATGCGCATGGGCATTGGCATGAGCATGGTGAGATTGAGAGTGAGCAAGGGCAAGAGCTGCAGGATCAGGTATGGACCCTGGTGGATAAACCCGCTCATCACTCTTAAATTCAAATCCTGGCTTCATTCGATCTCGATGTGCAGACATTGCATGGGGAAAGCCAACGCCTCCTAACCCTGCACCTCCAATACCTCCAGGTATTGGGCCTCCTGCCATCCCAGCGTGGCCTCCAACACCTGGACCCCCTTCAAGGCTGCCACCATACAAAAAGCCCAAGATGGCTGCAGCTGTAGCTGCATCAGTAGGCAGGTGATGCGGGTGGCCTAAAGCATGATTCTGGAACTGAGGAAGGAAGAATGAGGGGTGGACATGGGGGTGGCCATGGTGAACTTGTGGGTGGTGTGCCTGGGCACGACTTACTGCCCCGAGTGGAGACATAGCATGAGGGCGGGCATACTCGCTCAGGGTTCTCAGCGCTGGGGTGTCAGGGCCCAGATACGGACCTCCTAAACTTATTCCCAGGGCTCCCTGAGGGCCAACCACTGCTGATGCCCCACCCATGGATGGCAGGAGGAGGGAGTGTGGGATAGAGTGAGCAAGGGTGGGGTGGAGATGGTGTGCGGGAGGAAGGTGAGCATGCGGGTGTGAGGGATGATGCTGGGGGTGAGGGGGAGGGTGGGAGACAGAGTTGCACGTGGAGGAGGACGAAGAGGATGAAGGGTCAAGGATAATAGAAGATGAGGAGGGGAAGAATAGAGAGGAGCCCTGGCGACCCCCTCCAGCAGCGTTGACATCCTTCTGCTGCTGCAGAGAAAACAGTAAAAGACAGTCAATCACATCTGCCCTGATCTGCTTTGCTCCCCTTCCATTAAGGTGATCAATTTAATCTACACCAAATCCATCAAATGTGGTCACCTGTAGATGTCGATCCAGCTCCCTCTCACGCTCACGCTCCCTCTCTCGTTCCCTCTCTTTTTCTCTTAGGTCTCTGGCCCGCTGCTCGACCTCCCTGCGTGCCCTTTCAATCACCTCATTCCTCTTCTTCCACAGTTTAGAGCCATCCAACGGGACAAAGAGGACATCACTGCGGGCACAAGAATTCCCGCTGCCACGATCAAGGACCTTGTGAAACCTAGACACGAGTGACAGCAGTGTAGTACATCATTACTACAACCATCAGAATTCAGAAATACCATCGTAACAGTTACCATTACTGTTAATTACATCTGATCGCATGAAGAGGGACTGAGCAGAGTGACACATTGACAATCTCAAATAGGATAATGATGTAATTTTGACTTTACCGTGCAGATTGGCTGGCGTGGATGGGAATGTCCACAGGTTTGGGTTCAGGAGAGGGGCTTCTCAACACTGGTGGTGGGCTTTCACTCTCTTCCCTGTCTTCTATTGGTTCCTCTTTGATAACAGGTGTGGGAGGTGGGCCTGAATCAGAATGTCCATCTCCACCAGGGAGAGAAGAACTAGAGGCAGGGGTTGAAATGCTGTTGTTGTTGTTGTTGGCTGAGTTGCCAAGAGGTGGAGGTCCTTTTGAGACATTTTGAGGCGAAAGTGATTGCGAGTTGGTATTGCTGCTATTGGGTGCGCTACTGTTGTTATTGCTGTTGGCCATGTTACTGCCGTTGTTCCCATTGGAGTGGTACGTTCCACTGAATGGAGGGTGGCTGTTCAAAGTGCCATGGAAAGGGGAGGGGCGACATCCAGGTGAACAGCTAGATGATACACCCGGCCCAGGAAGTGGCATGTTGGGCCCAGAGGAGGAGCCGGGGGGAAAAGATGGGAAGCCTCCCATCTGATTTGTGGATGGGCTGGGTAATGGAGATAGCGGGGTTGGAGGAGTCTGGGCAGAAGACTGGTAGTGCGGAGGACGTACATTGGGTGCCATACCTGATGGGGGTGGCTGGGTGTGGGAGGTTTGAGATGGGGGTTGAGGAGCCTGGGGAGGAGGAGGGGGATAAGGAGCATTCGGAGGATGTCCATGGTGGCTGGAAGAGGAGGAAGGAGAGAGTGCAGGAGGTTGATTTGGGACTCCACGATTTTGGTACAGAGCAGGCTCTCGCAGGTTTGAGTCTCTCTCTCTGTCTCTGGGGGCCGGACTGGTAATGGGGGTGAGGTGGGTGGGGGTGATGGGTTCCTCCAGGCCCTGAATATTCTCGTCCCAGGTTTGGAGTTACCCCAGGGGGGGCTAAGGTACTCTCGATTTGTGCCAGTTGAAGGAGGCGCCCCAGCAGGAAACTCTTTTAATGCTGTGGGAGGATACTCTCTGTGAAAGTGGTCTGCTCCAGAGGAGGGGGTTTGTGCCTGGTCCATGGGAGGAGGGAAGTCTCGGTTGGATGAGTTTGGGGGATGTGGGTGGGGGTGTGGGGGCAGGGAGGAATGGGAAGGGTGACTGGGATTGTTTTGGGGTGATGCAGGTGGGTCTCGGTTTAGCATAGGGGTGACAGGTAGCCCGCTGGTTGAACTTGGGGGGTTTCCCTGGGGGATGGAATTGTTGTTTGGGTTACTGTTGCCTACAACCTCTCTTGTCTGGCCCCCAAACTCACCCCATCTGCCTCCATCTTTGTCTCTGGGATGACCCCCTCCAGTTCCATTGGGGCCAAAGTCTCTACTCTGGTTTTGGTTTGGCAGAGGAAACTCCCTCCCTGCATCCCGCTCCCTATCCCTCTCTCGCTCTCTGTCTCTGAAAGCTGGACCAAAGTCTCTTCTTTCAGGACCCAAGTTAGGTCCATCTCTCCCAGAACCTTGGAACTCCCGGTTCTGACCCACTGACAGACTTCCAAACTCCCTGCCTTGGATGCTGTTGGACCCCCCCATCCCACCACAAGTACTATTACTATTACCCCCGCTACTATTGTTGCTGCTGTTACCAATGGGAGCAGAGAACTCTCTGTTGATCTCCCTCCCCCCACACTCCCCCCTCACTCCCCTCTCCCTCTCTCCTGCAGCCCCCCTCTCTCTGTCCCCTGCCCCTCCAGCGTACCTGGGAAGGTACTCCCTGTGGGGGTGGGGGTGAGGATGGGGGAGGTAAGAGGGGTGGGAGGAGGAGTGGCGAGAGGATGGAGGGTTGTAAACAGAGGGAAGTTGCTGCTGCTGCACCGGGGGCTGGTGCTGTGGTTGATGTGCGTGGTGATTGCCAGGGTAACGGGTGTAGCCCCAGCTCCCCTGGCAAGCAGTTGCTGTGCCACCCTGCCAACTGGTGGAGCTGTAGTGGTGAGGGTGGGTGGAGGGTTGGGCCTGGGACTGTGGTTGGGGGACAGTCTGTGGCAACAGAGAAGGAGGAGTGGACTGAGCCTTGTCCAGGAGTTTGTCTGCCTTTTCTATTTTGTCTCTTTCTGTCTTAATCTCAGCAGGCAGGTTTTGTCCCCCAAGCTCCAAGGGCTTCAGGGCAGGTGGAGGCGGAAGCGGAGGGGGCAAAGAGTGGGGAATATTGGGGCTGTTATGTGTAAAATCTCCTCCTGAGACAGTTGTCTTGGTCACACACTGAGTGCTGGCTTTGGAATTTATTCTGTTGCCACTAAGTGCACCGTCAACGCCCGTGGGTCCACCATACTCAACTTTGCACATCAACTTGGAGTCCAGGGAGAAATAGGACTTCCTCCCAGTATTGCTGTCGTTTGATGAATCCCCTGCTCCACGGAGAGAGGGAGGCAGACCAGAGGAAGAGCATGGAGCGGAAGGGGGCTTAAGAGATGGACAGTCTTCAATTCGTGCATCCACATCTCGCTTTTCTCCATCTCCACAGGACTCCTCCCCTCTCCCATCTCGTAGCGCTCTCCTCTCCTCTCCTGCCACCTTCGCCACTCCTCCCTCCTTGCCTTTCTCCCGTTCCCTCTCTCCTTGCTTTGGTGAGTCTGGGCCATCAGAATCAGAGTCCAGGCTACCCAAAGGTGAAGCGGAGAGACTTGGGGATGAGGAACGATTGTCCTGGTCTATATCCCGCCCGCTGCTCAGACTACTGCTGCTATTGGCCAGGCTCCCTACAACTGAACTCCTACTGCCCTGGGATTGGCCATCTTCGTTGTCACTCTCACGGGATTGGCTGGCAGCTGAGGTTGGAGGTGGGACAGTGGAAGGAGCAGAGTTGTCAGTTGAGTGTGTTGATGTTGGAGGGTTTGGGGCAGAGGCCGAATCCTGACAAGAAAAGATCATTTGTGAAGCGGGAATTATTAGCTGTCTATATATTTGTAGAAGCAAAGAATATAACCCTTAATAGCTTAGACAGTGCCTTTTATAAGATTTAGCTGAATCAAAGCTTTATAATTAGTCTTTATATAACAGGTTGATAAAATGTAGCACAAACCTGAACTTTCTGCCTCTTTGGAGGAGATACAAGTTCCTCCCCCTCACTCTCTGATGAATCATGGCCTTGTGATCTGCGACTGAAGCGATTTCCAGCCAATTCCTCACCAGCACCTCTTTGCTAAAACAACACAAGACTTTTAATTCTTCAGTGACGCCTTTGAATCCTTAACAGGCCTATGACTGTTTTTAGAACAAAGCCATACTTGCATGCACAAAACATCCATGTCAAACATGAAACATCAAAGATTTCAAAGTGCTAAGCTGTAAAACACACTATTGAACAATACTGACACTGCAAGGGTACGTCTGTGGCAATCATACTGATGACTCATGCACAGACAGCACACAAACACAAAATCCAACACACAGAGACAGTTTTTTTTTTATTCTTCATGACTTCCGTACTTGCATGCACACACATAAAAGATAAAAGAGGTAGGCTCTAACCGTCTGCCTATCATTGCGCTCAGGGCGAGTGGGGCTGGTGTGCGGTCGTCTACCCCTTCTCTCCTCACTCGCCCCCCGCCGTCGCCCACTGCGCATGGGCATCTGCAAAACCCAAAGTCCAGCAAATGAGGAATGGACAGGAGTGGACCATTAGTTAGAGGAATCAGGAGAGACACACACACACACACACACACACACACACACACACTCACAGAAATAAGGAGATGTGTTGAAGTGTAATTAAAATAGTTAATATAAGCTGAAAAAACATCATTCAATTCAAGGTGGAATGTAGCAAGGGCAACAACAAGTGGAGAATAAAAAGGGGAGGGAGGTGGAAAGAAGAATTGGGCATAATAGAGAGTAGGCAGAAGGACAGAGAAGAGGGCGAGATTGTAAGCAGAGGAAAGAATAAAATACCAAAGTGCAATCTCACAACCACATAAATAATACATTATTATTACATCTTAGTCATTCCAGTTATTTTGAAATACTACCCCACATGAACTAATTATGATGTAGCTATATACTCCCAAATATAGGCAGGTACATCATTGTGAAAAATAGATGTAGGCCTTGTTCATACCGATTCTTTGTGTGTCCGTGTTTTCATTATTTCTTCTTTAAAACGTCCATTTTACAACACAAGCCATTGTAGGGACTGAACTGGTGTTGCTGTTTGCTTACTGACCGGGCTGTGTGTTACACCATGAGAGCTACCAAAACCTGTAAAGAAGCATAAACAAAGAAGGCATTACTGGTATTCAGTCTTTATCTGCATGGAAATCCTATAGAGAACTCAGTGTTTTCCAGGAGAACATCAGTTCAGGTAAGGATGCAGTAATAAACGATATTGTTTGCTGTCGGGGCCCAGTGAGGAATTCAAGAATTTGTGACATTATGAAAACATCTGAGTTTCGAACTGCAAAAGTCCTGTTACAATATTTAAATTCCCAGCATGCTTCACACTGTAATGGCACAACAGCTTTTCACTCTCTGTTTCCTCTCTGCCTGTCTTCACCACAGCAGCAAAAACCCACAGGCAGAATAGGTTAACCCACTCACATTAACAGAACGCATTGATTTGGGTATAGTATAATTGGATGTTATAACTCTGAAACAACAGATAACAGGAGCAGAGCCAAAAAGGTGCCGATTGGTAGACTGCATTTTGGATGTCAGTCTGCAGGAGACTCAGCAAACATCTTGGGAATATGGGGCCACACCCCCCTCCTTCCACCTTCACCACAACAGCCCAAACCCACAGCCACTTGTGGTTAACCCACATGACCCGGTTATGGCCAGCAGAATCACATGCTTATTTATCCAGCCAGCCAGCCATTAGGGAAACGTACAAGCTCCTTCATACATTTGGGTGTGCCTGACAACATAGGTGGACTACTTTGCAAGGGCTCATCTAATCCATTCATTCATGGACCACTACAATGAAAAAATGGCTCATGGATATTGAATGAGGATATAAATAGTGCTCACCACTGGATGAAAAAAAAGATATATTTGGCTTAACAGTTAGCAGAGCTAATGGTACTCTGCTATGCAGCCAATAAATAGCTACAGTAGCCACACATTGATTTTGTGTGTTTCATTCAAAGTAGACAAGCTCCTGTACATCCTGCTCCACTACACATGGCTATGCATTAATTATTAGTGCATCCTGCAGTGACTGAATCAGTCTTGAGAGTAAAATGTTAACTGTCACAATCACTGTTCACACTTCATATGCATAAAAGATGGAACATGTATTCATAGGCAATGCAGTGTATCTACAGCCACCTTAATGAACATACACATGACTAAGTTCTTCACACAGGAGTGGAAAACATTCAGTCCTGTACACACAATGCATCTCAGTTACAGGTGGCAGCTTTTGGCCTGTCTGTGGTCCACTGGCAAGTCCTTGGCTGTGGTCAGTAAACAACTAGGACGCAAACACAGCACTAACATACACCAACATTAACGTCACGAGTCCCTCTGCACGTTTACGCACAAACACACACGCACACTGCACATGCATTATCAACAAATTGACCGCTGCATGTGATGCAAAGCAGCAGCATGCAGTTCCTCTGCTTACATCACCAGCGAGCGGGCACTGCAACGACTCTTTCTTCTTTCTTCCTGCGAATGTTATTGATACACATGCAGAGGAGACCGGCCAAAGCTGCTGTACAAGCCTGCCCCAGACTACCTCCGGCGGAACACAGTCCACCTACGACGGGTCGAGTCGTGTTCGGCAGCACATACATGTTCACAATCAGAATGGATGCCTGTGCAGCGCTGTTTCCACACGCTGCACATCTTATATAAAAAAAATGATATGGAATGGCGAATCATGGCATTTCACACCGGCTCTCCCTTCCCCTTCCTCGCTGGAATGTGAGTGCGCGTCGTGCACTCTTATTAGCATTAATTCACTGGGACGTAATTCAGCCATAACGCAGGAGTATGATAATAATTAAAGCACAAAGGAAAAAAATGGGAGGGAGAGCACAAACGTGGCCAGCAGGAATAGCTCCAAATACAGAGTATAAGCATCCATTTTTTCCTTCTCCTTACCTATAATATCCAGCGATGCGTGCTCTCACTCTCACTCTCCCTTTCCTTTCTCTCCCTCTGTTTTGTCGTTTTATGTTGCACGTTGACACGCACACCTCAGAGCCCAGGCGTCTGTCAACAGAGGCTTGTGCTGGCTCATATTGCAACGGGCTCCGGTAATAACAATAATGCAGAAGAAACCTCTTTCTATTCGTTGCAGGAAAAAAAACAGGGGTGCCAACTGAAGACTACAAATTGATGCGTACCCTCGCCTCTTCCCCACCCCCTTTCGCCCCCTTTTTCTTTTTTTGCCCCCTCCTCTCCCACCCTACCTACTCCCCCCTCTTCCTCTAAGACGACTTGCACTTTCTTTTTCTTTTTTTTTCTTTTTTTTACCCCTCTCCGGTCTTACAGTCACAATTTTTAGCCGAGGGGTGAGCCAGAGAGAGGGATGCACGTCGGGTGAGAGAAAAGGGAGAGAGAAGAGGGCGTGATTTGCATGAGGAGAGAGAGGGGCAGGCCAGAGGAGGAGGAGGAGGAGGAGGAGGAGAAGGAGGGAGTAGTGAGGCAGGGAGAAGGAGGAAGAGAGGCGCAGAGAGAGGGCCAAAACTCTGAAGAGGGAGGGGATCGAGAGGGAGGGTCTCTCTCTGTGTCTCTGTTGCCTAGTCCCTCCAGAGTCACCTTTACTGTATGGACATGATCTGCTTCAGACTGAATAACTGTGTGGCTTTATCTCGCGATGAACCCCGAAGAGGAAGAAAAAGTCCAATAGGCCTTTGTTCAAAAGAGGACATACGTGTGCCTTATTGTGCAAGCATTTTAATGACAGTGACAGCGACTTGACAAAGAAAGCTCCAACTCGTGGCATAAATCAAACAATTAACAAATGAGTAATTAAACCGTGCTCTAGCCTATGTTATGCCATGAGTCTGTCCAGCAACTGTCTATCTGGGAAAAGCTTGCAGCGGTGTGTCCAGTCAAGCGGCTCTGCAGACCTCCTCCTCCACCCCTCTCCGCTGCTGTCGGTCTCCCCCTCTCTCCCCTTCACGCAGCCCCCTGTCCCGTCTCCTATTGTGTGGTAACTATGGAAACCAGGCCGGAGACTGTGCCTGGTGCGCCTGCGCGGCTGTAGCCTTCCGTCATCATCATCACCAGAAGCCCAGCACGCGCTTGCGCTCCCTCTGCTGCTCGGCTTGCGCAATGACGGCTCGTGCAAGCTGATAATTGATCTGCAGTCGCACGACGTTACAAAGTGTGAGCTCGAGGTTGCCCTATTATTATTTTAAATATGCTATGTTGCAACAATACATATTATTGATCCCCGAGGAAATCTTTGGTACAGATTCTCGCAAGGCATAAAAGGAATATAAGTAATAGTAAAAGTTGGTAAGTAGAGAATTACAAGAAGATATACTTTATTTAATCCCCAGAGGGGAAACTCCATGTTTTCACTCTGTTATTATGTTAGTATACACACAGGTCTGAAAGACACACACATGCACAAACACGACCCACAGCAACCACGGAGAGATGTCAGAGTGAGGGGGCTGACAGTCAGTCCCGAGCAATTGGGGGTTCAGGAGCTTGCTCAAGGCCTCCTTCGGCAGTGGCCAGGAGGTGAACTGGCACCTATCCAGCTACCAGTCCACGCTCCACAACTCTGGTCCGAGCTGGATTCGAACCGGCAATTCGACCGGTGTTGCATGTAATACAGATTTCTCTTGGTACATATTTTTGCATGTGCAGAAGTAAGAGAGGTGGCCATGAATTATTGCTTTAGTTCCTTTAGCTGGCATCATGCAAGAACTATGAAAGCAAATTCTTGCAGATGAGTCAGAGGATTCCTCCTAAGTTCCTGCAGGATTTGCTGAATTCCTGTTGAATTGCTTCAAAAATTCCTGAAGGACTCCGTCATGATCCTTTAAAGATCCTGCAGAAAAATTATTCCCAAAACCCTGTATACGTGAGATAATATTCTTGTAGATTTTAACCAGCAAGAATGACCATAAATTATTTTCTGTAGGATTCCTGTACGATCTTTTTTCGTAAGCGATGTCAAACACCTGCTGTGACATCAATATTTAATGAGGCCGTAAGTGCAACATGCTTGATTGTTTCTACTTTCTAGAAAGCACTGCAGACAAAGTCATATTTGATTCAGTGAAGCAAGAGAACAAATGGCAGAGCCTCCTCTTTAAACAAATACACAGAGAGCTTTGGTTTGAGTTAACAGGTATCCATTTCTTTATTAAGCTTAACCTCAGACAGACAAAAAACAGATACAATTGTTTGGCAAGCTGCGGAGGGTTCACATCAAAAATTACATTAGAACTGGAGGAAGAGGAAACAACAGGACACACAAGATCAAAACACATCTGCAGTGAGTCAAAAGGAGACAGTCAGAGGGATCAGGAAAGAGAAAGAAACTAACAACTGCATCAGGGCAAGTGCTCATCTTGCTGAGAGGTGAAACACTGATTTTCCCCCCTCCAGGCTTTGCTCAGGATTTGCTCCAACTGGCTGGAGTCAATTAAGTCAATCATTTGCAGAGGAGTCAGGTCAATATACTGTAGCTACGGTGCATTATCTGTGCATTTTAGTTATTTGAAAAGGAATTAGTCTTAATGCTTTTAAGTGTGTTTGGAGCTTTGCTAAAACAGGTGTTATTATGTCATTACTATGCATCCGTCAGGGAAATACAACATGATTTGTTTGTATGCGTGCTTTCTTGTGTGCCACTGCTAATGGCCTGGTACTCAAAGGGCACTAGGGTTGCGAAAGTTGTGCCCAGCGAAGCGGGCCTGGTCACCCAACTCTTCCTCAATCCTGAGAGGGAGAGGAGGTGAGGAAGAGGATAGAGAGAAATGCAGAGCAGACGGATGAATGTGTAAGAGGACAACATATGAAACAAAGAAGGAAAGAAGAAGAGAAATATAAAACCGGCATTAAGTGCTTTAAGTGGTAAAGATTTTCTACACATATACAAATCAAGCTATGATTACCAACCTCATGAGCTGATTGTATTTGGCCAGACGTTCTGATCGACAGGGAGCTCCAGTCTTGATCTGAAGGGAGACACAAATACCACAGATCACAGAGAGTAAATAACACTTGGTATTTGGACAGCAAATAACAGTTATTTTCACAGCGATCTTTCGATTTTGGATAAATCACTTCTTTATCACAGTCTGGCAAAATGGCAAAATGGCAACTACTCCTAAAGTTGTATGTTAAGATTTCTTGGACTGTACTGTTGCTGCAGTTTTGCATCGTCTCATGACACAAATGAAGAATTCTATAAGCAACTAAAATGGGAAATGGAGTATGTGTGGGAATGTGCGTTACCTGTCCAGTGCAGAGACCAACCACCAGGTCAGCTATAAAGGTATCCTCTGTTTCTCCTGAGCGGTGGCTCACCATCACACCCCAGCCGTTCTCCTGGGCCAGCTTACACCTGAGAGGCAGTGGCGGTATAAATATGATGCTTGCTCTCACATGGCAGGCATGTACACGGACATGTGTGCCTATACCCATGCAACAAATACACTCAGAATCAACTCACGCCTTGATGGCCTCTGTGACAGAGCCAATCTGGTTGACTTTAAGCAGCAGGCAGTTGCAGGCCTTGTCCTCCACGGCTCGTTGTATCCTGCGTGGGTTAGTGACCGTTAGATCGTCTCCAACCACCTGCACAATTTATACAACAAAGTTACAGACAGATTGATAGTAGCAAGTCTACTTAGCCCAGTGAGTATTAATGTTTGTTGCTGCCTGACGTACGTAAATCCATAAACCAAAAATATTAAAGGGGAATTCCACAGATTTTACACATGACAATCACCATATTTGCCAGGCAAGGAGAGTCAATAAAATCTGCTATGAAATTTCATTACCGACATTGCAGAATCCAGCATTTTGCAGCCATGACGGCAACTAAAAATCAGAATATTTCAACCTCTGCAGCATCAATGTTGACCATTTTCATAAACAGTAGTGCGAAGTGTAATACTCAATTGCTGGAGTACCCCTTTAAGGACCTACTGAACTAATTCACTCCCAGATTACAAGGACAAAGTCTGATATCTTACCTGGATGCCCACTGAGGCTGTGAACTGCGACCAAGCAGGCCAGTCGTCCTGGTCAAAAGGATCTTCAATAGACACCACTGAAGGAAAGAGAGATGGGTAGGATTATTGTTTTGCATACGTCTAATATTATGACCTTTTTTTCCATGACTCACCTAAAAGTCAATAGGAGTAGAGCACCAGTGAAATTGCCAATTAAAGGTTCTAATGGGAGTAATGTCTAAAAATTCACTCACAGATGCACACAGGCACTTTGCACACACACGCAGGAAGCACACCATTGACAGACTAAAGAGCCACACCAGAGTAGGTCCCTGCTTGCCAAATGCGTGCTGTAGGGCATAATTAAAACCTCTTTAACGGGCCTGAGTGTCAGGAGGAGAGATCGGGATGTGGAGACCTAAAGCTCTTTTGTTCTGTTAGTTTCTCTAAGAGGCAATGAAGAAATATGGCAATTGTAGAATTATCCATCTTTGCTTATGTCTGCTTTTGCTTTAATTTGCTTTACTTACTATATTACTGTTGCTCATGCCTGTCCTTGCTTGTAACTGTAATTTGTGCTGTTTTTATTGCCGCCCGTGTGTGTTCTGCTTCTACTGTAACTGACATGCCATACAGCATAATGATTATTGTTTTTAACTTGTTTCTTGATTTTAGATTGACTTTAGTCTGCCAGCATCACACCTGGCTAAATTTACAGATGGAAGTTAAAACAGCTTTTAACACTGACACACATCTCTCAATGAGTCTATGCCTTGAGGCTCAGTGAATACAGTTCCCTTATTTTAAAGGTCCACAATGAATGGGAGTCGTCCACATGTTCTCTATTTAGCTGTAACAGCTGTAAGCGAAAAATTATTTTTTACCCATTTCTGGGCTAAACTCTGACTCACACACATCAGAATACACACCTGGGTAGTTGTTAATGAAGCCCTGGTAGATGCTGGCCAACTCCTCAGCACTGATATTACGGGCAGCATTGGGTGGAGACTTAAAGTCCAGGTCGTACTTGCCCTCGATAAAAAACTCTGAAGCAGCAACATCCATCCCTATCACCACTTTGTCTGTGAAGCCCGCTTTCTCTATGGCTGTCTTTATCAACTCCAGGGCTGCAGGAGAGAAACAGAAAGATGAAAAGTGGCATCACAGGAATACAAAGGACGGGGAAAGGAATGTTTACATGTGGTTGTGCTTACCTTCACTGTTCTCTTGTATATTAGGGGCAAACCCTCCCTCGTCTCCCACATTTGTTGCATCCTGGCCATATTTCTCCTTGATGACACCTCTCAGTGTCTGGTAGAGCTCCGCACCCACACGCAGAGCATCACGGAAAGATTCCGCCCCGACAGGAAGTACCATGAACTCCTGCATAGCCAGCCTGTTACCAGCATGGGAGCCCCCATTGATCACATTAAAAGCCTGAGTGAGGGACAGATATGGGAGATGAGATTGTTTTGGGGCTCTTGTGTTTGTCATTCTCTGCACAATACAAAAATATAGAAGACTCACAGGAACTGGGAGGACCAACTCTCCATTTCCTGCCAGATCAGCAATGTGACGGTACAGGGGGACACCTTTCTCTGCTGCGCCAGCTTTACATATGGCCAGTGATACTCCAAGAATAGAATTGGCCCCAAACTTAGCTGGGAGAAACATAGGCAGTCACACAACACATGGGCGCAGTCAGTAACCACTGGGGCAGAAACATGTCATTACACATATGCCATCAACATACACGAGATGAGGCTTACATTTGTTGTCAGTGCCGTCCATTTCAATCATGATGTTGTCTAGTTTCTCCTGCTCCAACACACTGATTCCCTGAAAGAAGAACAAAATGTCTATCATACAATAGTTCTTCATTTTTCACCATGTTGTTTAGCCATGTCTGCTTAAAATTATTCATATTCTGCACTGCCACTCACCGACTGGATGAGCGCAGGTCCAAGGGTGTCATTAATGTGACCAACAGCCTTGGTAACACCTTAGACAGCAAGACAGAGAGAGAGAGACACACAAGAAAAAGCTCAGCGCAAAAGCAGAGAGGGGACATGAAAGAGACACAGACAATACATCTCGTTCAGTGTTCACCTTTGCCCTTGTAGCGAGTCTTGTCCCCATCCCGGAGCTCCAGAGCCTCGTAGATGCCGGTGGATGCCCCGCTAGGTACAGCAGCCCTGAACAGACCTAGAATAGAGAGGGGATTGGCGGGTGATGAGAGAGGTCCATGTGTAGGGGTGAAAGGTTGAAGCGGTGGCAATGGCAAGAGGATTGGAAAAGGGTAGTTAAGCTTGTGTGAATACACACTTGTGATTTTTCAAGGTTCAGATTAGACAAGGTATACTGTCAAGCCCATTATCAGGCAAAAACACAAATACAGTATGTGAATGATGCTTTTTAATGTTTTTTCTTGTTAACCTTTGCCAGTGTGCAGATCTACTTCCACAGTAGGGTTTCCCCTGGAGTCCAGGATCTCCCTGGCAACAATATTCAGTATGGACATCCTATAAAAAAAACAAGAAACATTACCTTTATTTAACCATTTGTACTGCACATTACAACCCAGCACTCATATACAAAATCTTAAGGACTCCATTTCATTTTCCTTAAAAAAAAACATAAAAAAAAAAAGATAGATGCGTATGAAATTTCAAATGCTACATTTATGCTACACTAGCTACAAGGACTTCACACTCTTCCTGATAATAGTGACGCAGCCTTAGGGATGGAAAGGTGTGGAAAAGATGCTTCCTAGGATGATTGCTGGCACACACACACACACACACACACACACAACCACATTTTCAAAGAGGAGACATATATCAAAAGCTAATAATGCATACCTATTTATTAATCTACTGTCAACCTGTTCCGAACCACAAGCCAGTTCAATTTTCTCTGCTGTTTCAGTGAGAGAAAGAAGACCAATGGAGAGATGAGATGGTGAGTAAGTAAACACAGCGCAGAAGGAAATGAGAAGAGGGAAGGGGGATGGAGTACGTTTTAGAGGGATGGAGGGAATGAAGAAATAGATCAATCTTTTTAAACGTTACCTGCAGCGTGTTTGAAGCCTTGTGGAGAAAGTGAGCGTATGTGGGCGAATGAGAGGGAGACAGAGGGATTGGGGAGGTGGGAGGAGAAGGGGTGAAAACATGACACATAGGGGGAGGGGGAGCATGTGAGTCATTGGAAGATGCAGAGAGGAGGGGAGGGAACGAACGAAACTGGGAAAGGAGAAAAAAATAGGGTGTAAGGAGGGAGAGAGTTGAATAGCAGAGGTTGCACACATTTCTTTTGTTTTAGTAAAGATGCAGGGAAATAACTCGAGGAAAAAGGTCAAAGATGTGTTTTGCACCGTGACTTTACGTTTAACATCATCTTCCTGACTCCCAACAAATCCTGTCATTTGTTTGGTACTGCTCGCCCAGCATACACCTGCTCATCTGCAGCAGCATTCATGACATGTGTGCAGCTACTGTCCCAGCACACTGCTAACATGATAATTGTTGTTGTGGTTGCTGCCAAATCCCGGCAGTGCTGTTATCCTGCAAAGAATGTCATAACTGGCTGAAAAGTAAGGAATTGCTAGAAAAATGGAAATAACATCTGTACACTTCAGATGTGGATGACAGGCAGAAAATGTCAAAGAAACAATGAGGAGGACACATCTAAGCAAAGACAGATGCACCAAAAGAGCTGCCTTGTCGGAACCTTAGAGATCTAATGATGGGGATTAAAGGGGACAAGGAGACAGGTAGACAGGTGACAAGAGCAATGCCTGCTAGAGGGAGGATTTGCATTTAAAAATAGTTGTGGATGTAATTAAAGATCCAGCGAAACACAGGAGGCAGGCAGGGCTATACAGCCTGCTATGGCAGTGATTTGTCAGAAGAGGATGGTTTTCATTGGCTGCTCCACTTTTGAGCTCCATCTGGATGTCACATGACCTGCAGACATGGTGGCATAGGGAAGGGGGAGCACACGAATACATGCAGAAAGGGTGGGGTGTGTGTGTGTGTGTGTGTGTGTGTGTGTGTGTGTGTAAATACAATTACAGAGGAGCAAAAAGAACTGAAATAATTGACAGCTTTAGTTGATTTGAAGCTATAAGTTGATGAGTTGTGCAATTTTGTTAAAAAAAAACACACACATACACAACATGCAATCTCAAACACAACCACAGCAGAGACACATTTTGTAATTATCTAACAATGTTTAATGAACTTTTATTTAGTTAGATTAATTAGTTAACAGTATACAATTCAATTCACTGACACACTAGTGTCTTCACAAACATACAATGGACTGTACAGCAGACGTACTGTATACTGTAGCACTTAAGTGCAGTGGGCAAAAACACATGTCAAGTTTTGAGAATGAGTTATATATATATATATATAGAGTGTAGTTATACCCTATAGTTTGCACAGCGGTGCCATTGTGTGTGTTGGGTGTAACAGTGGAGAGGTACAACTGTAAATGTAACTATCAAGTGTGTGGGGGGTTTGTTGTATGTGTGCATATGTTGTTCATGTAAAGACAGTCCAGTCATATCAAACATTTACGACGGGTAGTTGTGACGTTCATCAACTTCCATCTTCAGCGTGGTTCACAGCATCGGGGGAAATCTTCCCTCAACTCCTTCCATCTGGTCGCCCAAGTGTGACACCTGCAGGGACAATTCAACCAAGACCAGTGTTTTACAACAAATTACAGACAGGCAGATGGCATCAACAGAGCTAAACACAACATGAACCACAGTAGTCTATCCAAAATGGTGGTCCCGGACACACCCACAAAGCCAATTCAGCAGTTAGGTGATCAAAGACAGCTTCCATCAAAAGTCTGTTTTTTATTATATTAAATTTTAGAGTGGTACAGGTAGATGGAAGAGTTGTGAAGTTGTGACCTGCATATTTTCTCTTCTGGCATTTACATTGTTGTGCTACTATTTAACAGACATTCAATACACAATCTGACATTAAAACCAGACCCATCTCGTACACTCTAACATGCAAAGAGCCTTCAACATCACGGTTATTGTAGGAGCGCAAATTTTTACCATAACGTGCCAGTTTTATATCATCAGACATCATTATGTCTACTGTGTCTTGGAGGCTTGAGGATTACTCAAACCAGAATACCTGGAGCTCTATTTACGAGGTTCAGTTATGTTAAACTGATCTACCAATAAAAAGTAAAAAACATCCAAATGTAAAATGACACCCACGTCTTGCGTTAACTGAAACATAAAAGTTTTTAAGCCAAGTGACACCCAACTCATCACTTTCTGCACCTGCTTCAAATCTAAAACCGTCTCTCCTCTGGGAGGTTTTTATTATCTGGATGGTGTTGTCTGATTGGTGGTGTTGTCTGCTTTTATTGTCTCTCTGCAGAATTTTGTCCTCATGATGAACTGTGTTAAAGGTTTTGTTTTACTAACTTGTTACAGGAAGCCATAAAAAACACAACTTTATGTTTCAGATGTGCAGAGACGACATTGTTTCATGTACAGTGAGGGAATAAAAGCAGACATTTAAAATGAAGCCCGACCCATTTAGATGTACAACCTGCACATTTTAATGCCGATATTGATATTCATTTTTGAGAGTTTTAAAAATCCGATAATATATTGGCTAAAATTTATATATTTTAAATCATAAACATAAAACATTTTTGCTTTGAATCCATTTTTTAAAAATGTGCCCAAGATATGTATTGAGCAAGACATTTTACAGTAAAAAAATAAACAGTCAGTGTGTAATGGTGACAATTAGAGAAGCACCTAAAGATTATTTTTTAAATTTACTTAACTATAATATTTTCAATTAGTCGATTATTCTAATGACTAATTTATTGATTATTCTAAAGATTTTTTTATTTTTACTATTACTCAATTTATATTACAATTAATTTATCCAAATAAATATAAAAAATGTGTCTAATTAATAATTAAATATTTTATTCAGTCATCATCCTGAAAGAGAAACACATAAAGCACATTTCAATAATGACAGTAATGGCATATTTTAAAGTGTGTCTAATTTCCACGTCACTGCTGTGTTATGCTATTTATAATAATAACAGTCCCTATTTGATCCCTGATCAGAAAAAAATGGACCTCAAATTGAAAAGGATTGCTGTGGCACACAGATTAATTAAATTGGATGGTTCCATTTCATCACTGAAGTAATATGCAGTAAGATAATCGCAGGCAAATTTACAGTAAAAAGTAACAGTCTGTAACGTTTAAGCTATTTTCTCACACAGTGGCCATTAAACGTTTAAATAAACAGAAAATAGAAAACAGCTAAATGTTAGATGACACATGGTGTAATGTTACCATAACAGCAGCGGGGAAGAAATTACTTATAACATGTAATCAATTTCAGGTGACTACTCACAGAGACATGTTCCTCGTGTTGATAATTCTAATATATCGTGCTTATGTGGGGACAAAAAGTAAACACGGTGCTGTCTTGCTGCCATCTTGACAAAGTGCTCTGGGATGATTTTGCTTCACATGTAGGTGCTGCTTTAAGTGTTGGTGCACAGGGGAGCGCCACGTTGTTGGGTCCAAAATACTCCCAAACTTTATATGGTCGTAAAGGGAGATTTTTAAGCTGCAGCTTTTTTCCCTGGGGGAAATGCCTGCTTTGACTGGTTGTAGCACTTAATTACAACGTGCCAACACACTTTCTGCAAATCGAAGTATTTTTGTAAGTGATGATGTTGATGAATCACCCAAGGCGTAGTGACAAAGTTGCAAAAATAATTTCTGTACTACAATTTCTTGTTATCTATTAGCCAGCATATACGGCAAAACAAAAATCCATGTATGACTATTTCTTCTTCATCTTTATGTAAATTGTGTGTAACGTTAAGAGCAACGTCAAATTCCATAGATTAGCCAGATAATAGCCATGTCAATGTAATAAGTATTTTGTTCCCTCACTAAACCCGGCGAGAGAGTCAAAGCTGTAAATACTCAATGCTCTTGTTCTTACCTCTCACCAGTCATAACGTGGACGGGTGTGGGGCTGGCGGTGTCTGGGGGACTCGTGCCGATGGCCCGGTGGGGTCGTTGAGCTGGGAGGGGCAGTAAGGGCCAGCTGCTGGCCTCCTGCCCGTCGATCCCGGCCATACTCCAGCGCCCGGGCAGTCGGGGGAACGTATCTTCCTGCCTCCCTCCTCCACTCCTCATCGAATGCTGCAGCGTCAGCTAGTGGGTAGTAACAGAGGGCAGGTTGTTAAGTTGCACAATTAACATCTATCTAATGTCACTGTAGCATTATCAACTAATTAATTAAAAGACATTACCTCCGTTTCTTGTTAAGCCAGACAAATTGTTGTACTTCTTTGAGTACTCCCTCCTCCTCTAATCATTAACAATTTTCTTTCTAGCCCATTGACTCACTCTCATCAAGGTTAATGAAGTCTTGTCGTTCCTCGCGGTCTCCAGTGCGGCGATTTCGTGAACGCTCCATTATGTGTGCACGATCCCCAATGTGGTGGCCGATGGCGAGACGCTCGAGGCCGCTCTCACTGTCCCTCATTGACTGCCGCGTCTCACGGATCTGAGGTGAAAAGTGACCCAGTACTAAGACAAGCAGGATGCTCTGTACTCTGATTGAAATGAATGAATTTATATACCAACTATGATATTTATAGTGGCCATGATCTATTTATTGTCACTACTATTACTAGTGATTTTATGTATTAATGAGGCCAGAAGGACACAGTCATGTCTGGACTAACAAAGCATGAAGGCCACATGTCCAGTGAGGCTTTGGGAGGCTGAGGAAAATAATCAGGTCTACTTTTATGACACCCACCAGGCCTCCCTACATGTACTGTAATCATTTCAACAACCGTAAGTTACTCTCACCCCTCCGGGGCCTGTTCTCGTTTCACTGGTCTGCTGATAAACTTCAGGAGCCCCTAAATCTGAAGAGGAGTAGGAGATAACTGTCGACGAGGAAAACGTCTGACAGTTTGGTGAACCGGACATTCTTTCCTACGAGAAGAAAAATAAAAAGTTAAGATAGAAGGGCGGATGGAGTCCTGGTCAGATACGACTTTCATTCATGAGGACAATTGCTTCTGTTGATTTGAAATTGGCTGAGACAGCTACTCACCACATTTCCCATCATTTCTCCCATCATTCCAAACATATCCATGAACCCTCCACCCTGCGGAAATAAATTAAAAGGAGATCTTTAAAAATTCTCATTTGATGAAACATCAAGTGTAAACAGAGTGGTACACAACAGCGTTCATTGTCAGTTCAGTGCCCCTGGGGTCTTCCTTTCAGCCCCACAACCTTACTTTCAGAGCAAAATGATCCATGAACTCTTTTGTGGCAGAGAAAAAAACATCATGTAATCACATTCTTAAATGACAAAGCATGAATGGTTAGCCTTTTCTCCAGTGATCACTGATGATTATGGTAATAAGGTGAAAAACGACAAGCACAGTTCAAGTACATAATGTGTACTCATCTTTTCTCACCTCAATGTCCATATACTTTTTGGCCATATTAGTATTTATGCAAACTCTGCTAAACCCAAACTAATTTGAAACCTAATCTATACCATACCGGAACCTTTTTCAAATCCTAACCCTGGTTCATTTAATCACAAACCAGAATACCTGTAGACTGCTTTTCACACAATACTGTCCTTTCCACCTGAAGCTCTTTTTGATGACTCTGTCAAGTCACTTGATAGTACATGTGTAATCTGTAATATTAAAAGACACTTTTAGACATATAAGTTCAACTTTTAGCAGGTATTGAAGGAGGTCGTAGAAGCAGATACTCACCATTCCCATCATGCCAAAGGGGGTCAGCTGATTAGCCTAGAAGAAAATGTACAATTTTAAACACAAAAACAAACAGATAAACTAATGTGGATACCAAACACATAAAACCTACAGCACACATGAATACAGTCCATTGACATAGCAGACCATTACCTGTCTGCGTGGTGCGCGGGGTGGCTGTATCTGGGGGGCGAGGGCAAAGGGGTCCATGCCAAATGGTCCAAACAGAACCCTCATCTGCTGCCTGTGAGCTGCAAATGGATCCCTAGAAGAAATCAGATTACACTGAAACGTATTTGACTTTTTGTGAATTGACTGGGTGTAACTGAGAGACTAAACTCACATAGAGTGAGCTAAAATAACATGGGGAGGGACTGAAACTGTGGAATATAATTACTGTATGTATGACTGTAAACTTGTTAATTAATTCTTTCATATATCAATCATGATTTTTTCATAGATTGTTTTTTATTTTCAACAGATCCTGTATGACTGTTTGAGGAATACATTTTGATTGAGAGATTTCTTTTGTTAACAGGAATATGGGTTTGCAAAACAAAATTTGCATCAGAACCAGTATCAAACATTTTTAAACAATAATACACCCTACATATCACTTGTAAAAGGTTTTTCTGGAGTGCCTCTTCCTGTGAAACCAGTGAATGATTTAGAGTCTAAGAATGCAGCTAACAACTGTTTTCAATTCTGATTAATCTATATCGTATCTTTTCAATGAATCAAAAAAGTCTATAAAATGTCAGAAAGTAATGAAAAATGCCCAGAACAAGTTCCCAGACAACAAAACATTGATTTTACCATGACATTAAAACAGACAAAAAAGCAAATCCTCACATTCAAGAAGCTGAAACCAGTGAGTGTTTGGTATTTTTACTTTACAAAGTAAGTATCCTTGTGTTTTAGACTGTTGATTGGACATAAAAGACATTTGAAGACACCTTGGTATTTTTTTTACTCTTGTCTGACATTTTACAGACAAATCAGTTAACCGAGAAAATAATAGGTAGATGAAATTATAAATTAAAATAAAAATTAAATGCAGCCCTGGACTTTATAAAAATTGCAATATGTTGTTGACCCTGACTTGTTCTGATATCATAAACTAGTGCTAATGGTGTGACAGGTGGTGCACATGCTGGGGGCCCACAGTACCCCCTTAGAGAGCCACCAAGATTTTAGTAGGATTGCATTATTTCAAACTAATAATAAATCTTGTGGGTCTTGGTGCAGTAAATCTGTAAAAGGGGTGCTGATGTATCGAACCCCTTCAACTCAGTTTCTTGTGAATGCATATTAATGTATATTTATTTTTGCAAAGGGTAGGGTGGTCAACATATTTCAGTTTCATGCATTTGTCATGTATGGGATACTCTTCAGGTAATGGTATGTAAAGTTGCTCCCGCACCTAGTCTAGAAAGCCAATTGACACCTGCCATCAATTAGCTAAATCTCAATCTCAAAGCTATTTGGGAAACAACGGGAAGTTACACGTGTATTAATAATTGGCAGTTTTAGCTATGCTAGCTACGAGATTAGTTAACAAAGTCCTGCTGAGCTCTGACAGCTTTTTTTGTTATTGTCTATCCAATATGGTGGACCTCTGTAGGCCCCCACAGCTGGCTGGAGTAACGTTAGGTACCTGCTTAAAGCACAGTGAAAAAATGTGATTAAGCGTGCCAGTATGTAGATTTTCTTGCAAAACAGAGAAATAACACTGTCTGAGCAACATTTAATTACTGTCAATACTTACATCATGTAGGGGTCGTCATCAACGTCATTCAGGAACCGAAACATGCTAGGTGATTTAACTCAGCTGGCTGATGCTAGCCAGCTAGCTAGGTAAACAGTCGTGTTTTTCAAGGATGAAACAGAATGACGGACTCAAACTCTAAACAGGCTGAAATGGGGAACCTTTTTTCCAGCCCCGTCACGAAAATACTAAATCGCTGCTACTGTTTATCAAAGCGACAGATAGCTCAGTCTTCCTAGATAGTAAATTCCAGAAACCTGGACCAAACATGAAAACGGAAGTCGGTCCTCTGACAAAGAGAAGCGACGCTATGATCAATTTAGCATCCCAGCTAACAACCGCGACCTCCGGTCTCTTTATTTTTCAAAATAAAGTACTTCCCTAGAGACCTTCACAGCAAACTTTTTCACATAATGTCATGACTTAGGATGTGAAAGTGTAAACAAAAATATAACAAAAAATATTACATTTTACTAATAAAGCATACCATAATAAACTTAAATTTTGGAATAGAGTTTTGTCTAAAGAAGTAGAGTTTAATACAACAGATACCAAAATAGCAGTATGCTAGGCCTTTTTTATAGAAGATATTTTGATTAAGGAAAGTAAATGTGTTATTACTTACATTAATGATGGCTTGTTTTATTCCAGTGTTCCAGTAAGCCATGACAGTGTGAGCAAGTGTGTACAACACCAGGGCCCTGAAACTGAAGCATTAAAATGGAATTAATAATAATAACTTTATTGCAGACACAGGTCCATATAACACATCATACAGTACACAATACAAGGAAATACATAAATAAAAAATACATGCATAAAAATTCCATATTAGCCTAGGATATACAGACTATTGCACCAATGTCGTCTTAACCTAGAAGTGAATCTATAGCGGCTTTTCAGAGGACTGACTAGGGCTTCAATTATAGTCAGAGAATCACTCTGACTTGTCCAGGCGACACATAAAACTAAACATCAGTTGTCTTAAGAGTGCCTCCCAAGTTGGCACTCTAGTAGACACTCTAGTAGACACAAACAAATGATTAGCAGTATGCCACCTAGGGACACGAAGCAGCAGCATACTCTTTTTCTTATAGTTAGACCACAACTGAGCAGTATATAACGGTGTAATGTAGATTCTAAACAGAGAGCACTTCACACGGTCAGAACATATGGAAACCTTCCTTATAAGTACATTAGTTTGAGAATAAATTTTACAGCGCTGACGATATAGTTCTTTGTCATCCCTCCAGTCATTAGATATGACATGACCTAAATATTTAACTTCCTCAGCAAGAGGGCTATCTGACAAATAAAAGGTCGGGAAAGTTGAATTCCTGTCCTCATCGCTTCTAACTATCATTATGTGACTTTTCTTAGCATTATACTTTATGTCATAATCAAGGCCATACTGAGAGCACACCTTCATCATCTGCTGAAGCCCAGCACTATATGGACATAGCAGGACCAGGTCGTCTGCATACATAAGATGATTAACAACAGTGTTGCCCACAAGAAAGCTAGTTTTTAACCTATTTAGCTGGTCTGATCATTCATCCATAACTAATTAATATTTGCATCATTCATTTTATCATTTACACCTGTACTTTCCCTACTGTGACATGTGAAAACTCCTTCTTATTGAAAAAGGCCTATTGCGGCTGCATTACCAACTGGGAAAGCGGGTAACTGGCCCTGGAGCCCTATGCGGGTCCAATGCTCCTGTTTGTGATAACTTGTTTGCAGGACTGGACAGGGACAAAAAATCGTCCCAGGCATTTTTGGCCGAGGCAGCCCACCAAAATCGGTCGGTCCATTGATCCATTTAGGGGGTCAGATTAGGGGTATGATGAAACACTGAGACACAACATTTGCACAACTTTGCAATGACAATGCAGATGTTTCTTTTATATTTACATTGCATTGCAGGTTTTCTTATTGTGCAAATAAACCTTTCTCATAGCATTTTCATTTGTTAATCAACATTTCTTGGTGCAAGCCATTTTTCAGAACATTTTTAACAAATGCTTTCAAAAAGTGGTGGCTACATGTCCCCAGCGTCCCCACTGTAAATGACCCTCCCTCCCTGCTCCCTTGTAGGTTGAGCTACTCCATGCTTACCGCTTCACCTCCACTCTCCTCCTGCTCTCTCTCTCTCCCTCGGCCCTTTCACTTTGTCCTTCTTTTTCGCTAACACACGCCTCCTCCTCTGCCAGGCAGTGGCCACCACAGCTCTTTTACTCCTTCAAGTGCTGGGGCTGCTCTATGCAGGGTACTGCAGCTGATGTTGAAGCTACCGCTGCCCCGGCAGCAAACACATCGGTTGTTTTCGCGCATTTGGCGGCAGCCGTCTGAAGGGGTTTCTTTGGCCCGTAACACAAGAAACAGAGAGCAGAGGGGGTGGTGGCTAGTAAGAGATGTGATTGGGCCTGCACAATGTCAGTATAGAAAATTACTCAATGGGCCGCTGTCCATGCTTTATGGGCCGATCGTTGGCCCGTTTTTTAAAAGCAGTTATATAAATAAATAATTTACGTTACACCGCCCCCAAAGGCAGGCATTTGCCTGATTACCTGTTTGGTAATAGCCTACTGTACAGTAGCCTATGTGCCATTAAAGCAGAAAGTAATCAGAATCAGAATCAACTTTATCAGCCAAGTATGTTGACACATACAACAGACTGGTTCACAGTAACTCTTGACACACTTATACACTGTGCAGAAAAAAAGAGGATAAAACTAGATTATTATTATTATTTATTATTATTATGTTATGTGCATAATAATGCACAATGTTTGTTAAATTATTATACATGTATGCTGTAAAACTTTTTAACATCCTATATTTTAATTTCTTTAATCAAATAGCAAGCAACGTTGTTACAGTTTTTCAATTGCTAACAAGTGTCGGTTAAAACTGAAACCACTTTTTCAAAACTCTTCATACAGTCTACATTTTCAACATGTGTCTTGGCCAAACAGTCAATCTCACTTCCAAAGATTCATTTAAACCACCTGTGATGGGTAGGCTTTTGGCCTAGCAATGCCACAATCAGTTTCGACCTCTCAGGGAAGCTCCACACACCTGGCACACACCTGAAGACCAGTGCCTCTTTAAGAGCTGATTTACAGGGAGCCCTCAGGACCTCTTTTGAGGCATTGTCTTTTAGTGTGGTTAGGGAGCAGGTATGTCTTCTGGAAGGTTTCATCAGGGCTGACACTATTAACTTTTATGAACATGATTTAATTTGTTTTCATTACAGGCATTTGAAGCCACCTGTTGTGCAGACCTTGTGGACTGCATAGCCTGTTGTGCTAGAATTCACAGCAGAGATGGCATTGGAGGTTGATAACCCAGAGGTAAAAAGATGCTATCTAGAACTATACAATTTTACTAGTGTGTTTATGGGTGACCTGTGGTTTACATTGCAGTTGCATTAAACGTCACGTCCGTAAATGAGGTGGTGTCAGAGCGGGGTTGATTATTTACTGCATTGCTTGAGGTAAATATCAACTACCAACTATTACAGTGTTTTTGGACCCTCTTTTAAACGAGATGCTGCATCTCAAGGGGCTATTCACTAATAAAATTGAAATTGAAATTAAAACCCCCTGCATGTCTGCCTTCTGTAGATGCTGATGTGTTAACAGTTTGCTTTTATCCTTTACCATCCCTGGCAGCGTTGACATCTACATCTTGTCTGTTTTTAGAATTGTTTGAGTTTGTCTAGTGAATAAAATTGCCCAAAACCTGATATTTAAATATTGTTTAAATCACCCTTCCAGTTGAAACCCATGTCTCTGATTTTTATTAATTGTGGGGAACCTATGGCAACTGTTAGATATTTGGGGATTTAAATCCCTCACCACTTGCCTCAGTTACACACCAAAACATTTCATACATATATCAAAATAAACTCGTTCATCTAAACACTGGCAACAATTCTCACTCAGAAAGCAAACAATGTCACTCATAACACACACACACACATTAAAAAAAAACAACCCGCTAATATGTTTAATGCAAACTTTTTTATATATATATATACAGAAGTTTGAGTTTTCAGTAAATCAGTATTTAATTTATGAATAAGAATAACATATTCACTTTGTAAACTGTACTTAAGTATATGTAACAAATGAATCAGAAATGTCCTTCAATATCCTTTATTTTTCTATATCATTGCATGTAGTAATTTACTTGTGAAAAAAGTGAAACCCAAAAACCAATTCCTACTACATTCAGTGTGGCAGAACAGTTTCTCAGTTGTTTCTACAGTAACACTAAAACCTAAAATGCCCACAACATGTAATTCATGTATCAACCCTGTGAAACTGTCAACTAAAATACAAGCACATTTCCTGCTTTACACTCAGACTGCAGTTCGAAACCACACTTTGTTCAAAGCACTGAACACATTTCTCCACGCAGATGAACATAAACAAAAATTGCACACACATATTCTGCTAAGATTTTTTTTTATGTATTTCAGTCTGGTTAGCAGCAAATGCAGGACATTTACCAACATTCTATTTGAATGTGTTTTTACAGTTTTTCAATTGCTAACAAGTGAACAACTGAAGCCACTTTTTCAAAATGCTTCATACAGTCTGCATTACCGACATGCATCTTGGCCACAACTGTAATCTCACCTCCAAAACTCACTCAAACCACCAAAACACTTCATACATGTCTCAAAATAAGCTTGTTCAACCAAACACAGTCACTGATAACACACTGACATTGTAGATTACACAAACGATGCATTTTTATCTTTGACATTTGAATGATTTTTCACATAAATCAGTATTTCATTATAGAAGTAGAATAACATATTTTCACTGTTTTGACTGTACTAAAAGATGTAACAAAAACAAATCAGAAATACAGAAATTTGCTATCTTAAAATACCTTTTACAGTATTTTCTCTACATCATTGCATGTAGAAACTGACTTGAAATATAAAAAGAAACAAAAACAAATTTCAGTGCTGCAGTACAGTTTTTCCTCCGTTGTTTCTACAGTAACACTTGAACTGAGACACAGTGACCACAACCTGTAATTCCTGTACCAACCCCCTGAAAAAAATCAAACACATTTCCTGCTTTACACTCAGATTGCAGTTCTAAACCACACTTAGTTCAAAACACTACACACAGTTCTCCATGCATGTCAATATTCTGCTAAGATTTTCTATATATTCCAAGAAATTTAACAACAGTTAAATAACAGTTTACAGTTTTGGATGTAGTTTGTTAGCATTTGATTTTGGAGAAAGTGGTAATTGAATGCAGTTTGTGAAAGCAATGAAATATGATTCACTCTGACACATTTATGCAAATTATTATGTACAATTGTCTGCTGTTTCTTACATTACCAATTGCTTATGTCATGTTAATCACAAATTATAATGGTTCTCTGTTGAATAGTCTTACTTCCACAAACATTTAGACATAAGTTCATTGTATAAGTCACTACATGCAAATTGGTTGCACACATTGCCATAATCTGTTGAGCAGTTTCATTGAGAAGTTTCTTGTAAATGTGTCGTGAATTGATGAAGACAGTCTCGTCTTTTTCTTTTTTGCATCATAGTGACATGCTCTGTCAACAAATCACAGTACATACAGCAAAAGCTGTGAATACTGTCCAATCTCTTGCAATGTGTTACTTTACTTTTTTGTAAAGTTGTGTGCTTCTGTAGGCTACCTTTACTTACAGTTTTTCTCGATCGATTTGGCACATTTACTGAAACAAACTTACAATTGTCAAAACTCTATGTACAATCGTCACACCATGTGGTCCATTCAGCACACCCCTCTATGACCTGCGACAGGTGATTACTCAATCAAAAGAATGAACTTATGTTTCAAATACCTAAATAATTGTAATCAAAACCAAAAAGAACAGGACCATCAAAATGCAAAGACGTCTTGTCAAATGACAAGCATGCGCTGAAAGTGTGATGGCTACCCATTATGTAATATTTTCCAATTGCTAACATTGTATATTTAGGCAGCTTAATAGTATTGATGTCAGCTATGGCACAGACTGTACTTTAAATAAAACATTTCTGTATTTGACAACACTGTGGACCGGCCCAGATTAGGCTGCACTCTGTCATACTTACACAATGGTTGATTAA
The DNA here is from genome assembly GCF_014851395.1 of Micropterus salmoides. Lineage (NCBI taxonomy): Eukaryota > Metazoa > Chordata > Actinopteri > Centrarchiformes > Centrarchidae > Micropterus > Micropterus salmoides. The sequence goes on from NW_024040152.1 coordinate 14,412,489, forward strand.
TTTAGGCTACATGGTCTCTAATTGTTGCCTATATCTCATTTGAGATTTCTGTGTCTTTACTTTTCTCTGGCTCTTCCTTGTCCTCATGCTCCATATTCCACAGCTGTAACATCTTACAGCTCTTGCAGTATAATTATGTTTGTGAACTAATTGGTTATGAGTTTTACCTGCAAGCTAAATTGGACAGCAGTTGCGTTCAATTGCTCTAAATTGTGAGGAAATTAAATTGTTCCACATCTAGCCAAAGTCTATCCATCTGACAACTTTTATAACAATACCACATAACTGTATCTAATATGTGTGACAGGTTCTTGTGATTGTTGGTCACTCTATTTAGCATTTAGGGATTTACACAATGAATGTGTATAATTGCATTTAAGAGAAATATGATTTAATAGTGAACAAATGCAAAATATTTTAATCGGCAAGGCTTACTTAGTAGCAAGCAACTCAAGCAACTATAAATGACTAGAGTCGTAAGAACAACTGACCTAATGTTCATATTGTTTGACAAAATGAAGGTCATTTGACCAAAGCTATTGAGGAAAAGTGTAAATATTTACTTACAGGATGTGAATACGCCTTCCACTACTTTAGATAAGTTCTCTCTTTATTTAGACAGGCAGATAGACTAAATGTCCTGCTGTGTGCGGTTCTGTCCAGCAGGCGGCGGTGTTTCTATCTACGTCGGTTGCTGTGGCTCGTCTGCTCTGCGGCTGCGCGCAAAGTTATTCGACCCTCAAACCCGGATGCAACCAACGCCTAACCTGTCTGAAGAAAAACGGTGAGTGCAGTTGTAAAAAACTGTCTGAAATAACTATTTATGGTTAACTACAATATGGTACGGACGTAGGAGAGTCCCCTTAACAATATTAAGTCTCTTCCGAGAAGAAACGCTTGTTCGTTGGTTTGATAAATTCGCGAAGTGTTAAGTTTCCCATGAAGCTCAGTTTAGTGTTGGCTAATATCAATCTGGGTAATGAAGTTGTCACAGTTGTCACTTACCATCGCTGGTTGTGCGATTATTTCCTCGTGTTTGTTATAGATTGAGCTGTTGCTAGATTAGTAAATAAGCTAACTAAGGCAACAATCTGACACTGCAACGTTTTTCATTTTCTCACTTAATAAATCTGAGCTTATACTTATCTACAGTCAGGCTCAGCTTTAGCTCACTGCTCGTTTTATGTTAGCTTCTACATTTAAAGTTTCAGTTTTCAGCCCTGACTTTGTCCGAGGAACTGCTTATTTAGCGGAAGTGTTGGGCGGTATCCGTTTCTAAATTACATTAAGCTAATAGGCCGTCGTTTTTTTTCACCCATGGTATGTAACCTATGCGGAAGTGCTTCACTGTCATTAATACTCTTTTGCACGCACATGTAATAACAAGCTTAGTACAACAGATGTGAATTCTACCACCGTTATTTGTCAGTGAGATCTTTTGTAAACAACAAAATGGGAATAACGTTACATAAAGTCAAGTGAGTACCTCAAAGCTGTATAAAGTGAATGGCTAATTGAGGAGTTGTGCTTGTCCCATCTTCTGTGTCTGTGTCTATATATTTTCCCTTTTTCTCTATAGAGAGAGAGAGATATAGATAGATATTATATGTGTGTGTGTGTGTATATATGTATGTGTGTGTGTATTTGTATGTGTAAATATGTGTGTGTGTGTGTGTGTGTGTGTGTGTGTGTGTATATATATAGTTTTAGCAAGGTGTACCTAATAAACTGCCAACTTTAAACTGAAATATTTAGTAACTGTTAACTAAATGCAGTGGGGGAAAGTACTTCATATATTGTATTTGTATATAACACTGTAAAAATGTGTACACGGAGTAAAACTTGTAACAGTATCTAAGTATTATTAGCAAAAACGTAAGTATTAAAAGTAAATGTAGTCAAACAAAATGGCCTCTGTGAGTGTTATAGTACTGTGTATTATATTTTTTGATTACCAATACCCTCTATCAGTGTCTGTCTGGTATACTGTATTCGCCGACACTCTTGTGACGTTTCCTATTTTCTCTTTATCCCTGTAGATGCAGACTATAAAATGTGTAGTGGTAGGGGACGGTGCAGTAGGAAAGACCTGCTTACTGATCTCCTACACAACCAACAAGTTCCCCTCAGAATATGTGCCTACGGTAAGAAGATTTAATAAAAGCTGTGTCATGTTTAGAAGTACTGCATGTCGTAAACACATTTACTAAGAAACACTTTTTCCTTTTAATATTTCTTCATGGCTGAAATACAATGCAATCAAACATGCTGCCTTTTGTTTTTTCTCACATGATTTGTCCTTTTTTGTGTGTGTGCTTGAAGGTTTTTGACAATTATGCAGTGACTGTGATGATTGGGGGAGAGCCCTATACGCTTGGCCTGTTTGACACAGCAGGTAACATGAATGTCTTTGAAAGTCTGTCTTTTTCTCTCTTATTTCTGTCACTTGAAACAAATAGAAAAACTTCCCTGTTTCTGTTGTGATCGTTGTTCTCAGGTCAGGAGGATTATGACAGGCTGCGTCCTCTCAGCTATCCACAGACAGATGTGTTCCTCGTATGTTTCTCTGTTGTCTCCCCCTCATCATTTGAAAATGTCAAAGAGAAGGTCAGTCAACTGTTTCACTGACTAGGGAAAAACATGACCTTAACTTTTGTTGTTAAATGTATCTGTGGTGCTGGTTTGCAGAATTTCTTTGACAGACGTGTGGGGTTAGGATTATTTTCTCAATTAGTTGATCAATTGTTAGGTATATAAAATTTCAGAAAATTGGGGGGGGGGGGGGTTTCCCAAAGCTCAAGATGATGTCCTCAAATGTCTTGTTTTAGCCAAACCCCAAAGATATTCACTTTACTGTCAGATGAGTAAAGAAACCAGAAAATATATGCATTTAAGAAGCTGGATTTAGATAATTTTTCTTAAAAAATCACTTGATTATAGACCTGTTAATCAATTATCAATATAGTTGCCAATTAATTTAATAGTTGACAACTAATAAACTTTTCAATTAATTGTTGCAGCTGTATTCCAGACATAAATATTTCTTTTACAAAAGTAAAAGTTCTAAAATATTAAATGTTTTATAAGTACAAATAACTGAAAAAGAACGTTCTTTGCATATAGTACCCAGACTTAGATGTGACCAGGAAGGATGAAAACATGAATTTAATCCTTGTACCTTTTTTATTATTTTTTATCCCCAGTGGGTTCCTGAGATTTCTCACCACTGCCCACGCACACCTTTCCTGTTAGTGGGTACACAGATGGATCTGCGGGAAGATAGCAACACGGTCGAGAAGCTGGCAAAGAACAAGCAGCGCCCCCTATATCCTGAGAGTGGAGAGAAGCTGGCTCGTGAGCTGAAAGCTGTCAAATACGTGGAGTGCTCTGCTCTGACACAGGTATGGTACACTGCAACTGAAAGCAACATATTTGTTAAGTCAGGCAATAATAACTGACAGTATTAAAATGTTCGCTCTGTCTTGTTCTGTTCTGTAGCGAGGGCTTAAAAACGTGTTTGACGAGGCCATCCTGGCAGCCTTGGAGCCTCCTGAGACCAAAACCAAGAGAAAGTGTGTCCTGCTATAGATGAACAACAACAGTGAGAGACGTAACGGTGTGAGAAATAGGCGGGGTGAATCAAATCATCAGAAAGATCAATGGCCATTATGAAAAAATGGACAAAACAAAAGGGGAAGGGAGGTACAGTGCCATTGAGACTTATTCTAATACAAGTGTACACTGATTGTGCCTTCAAAATAAACTTTGAAAGATGCTGAGGGAATAAAACTTCAGCATGCAGTAAGTGTCACCTAACTCCTTTTCTGAAAGCTTTTAAAATTGCAGTGTTCTCTCTACAAATATTGAGGTGGGGCGGGCCCCCCCTGCCTGTCACTGTTGCTCCATTTCTTTTTTTAAGCAAATATTCTTTTATCTAGCCACTTTTGGCCTCCTCTGTGTTTTACTTATTTTGGCGATTGGGGCTTTAAAACCCAGTGTAGGGAAACACTTTTAACATTAAGTTTTTTAGTGAACTTTGGTAAGGGGCAACTTAATGTTAAGTGGTTCTCTATTAGCTTTCTTTTCTGACCCTTTTGGATTGAATAATGAAAGCACAAGAGATTTGTTGTCACTCCAAGCAAAGGTAGATGTCTGTAATACTTTCTTTCCAGTTCCCCTCCTTCTGGGGAGGCCAAGTGCATTTCCACAAATTTCCCTTCTTTAGTGGACTTATGAATTTCTATTTTATTCTTCTTTTGTGTATATTGTATTAATTCTGTGACTCTGTTTTGGGAAACTTTTAGCAGTTATTCCTTTTGAAACTTGAGTTTTTATTTTATCAAGATTTTTTTTTTTATTGCTAGACTGCCAACTTTGAGCAATTGATAATATAACAAATTAAGTTTTAATATTTTGAATAGATCTTAATTGTGTTAGATTGAGATGTTAACCTTTTGCTAGTAAATTTCTGGGTGTTTGTAATCACAGGATATTTTTAATAAAATGGTTCAAGGACATGGAAAGCAGCCATTATTTTGTATGTTTGAAGGACAATGCTCAACGAATCATAAGGGAGATCATTCTAGTTAACCATGTACTACACACTTGCTTCTGCCATCATAATACAAAAACATGTACAAATATAAAAGAAACAAACCGTGAACGTCTCCAAAATACGTGTTTTAAACAGGGACCTGTTCAGCAAAACATTGCTCCATAGTGCCTCTAGTGGTGAAAAACTCCACAGGGTACCTTTAACTTTGCAGCTAACCTATGTGCCTTTATGCTGCGTTCTAGTCACAGTTGGAGGTGAATATTTCCCAGTGGAAATTTCCAAAGTCCGCCCTGAATTGTTCCAGGTGCATGACGCCAAACACGAATGAAAAACATGCCTGATCTTGAAAAACTGATGTTTCTTTGTTAAATGATGTGTTGACATTAATTTACATACAGAACAGGTGTTACTATATGATAGTATGCATTATTTAAAAGAAATACAGGCAAATATACTTTATGTTGCCTTTGAGTTGATGGTTTACCATTTACAATATGTACTTCCCTGGGTGCTGCCATAGTTTTGTGATGTCAGAGAGCTGCCTCTTCATGAAGTCAGGGTAGACGGATTTACGCCGAATTTACCTGTAGGAACTCCAACTTTGAGTGGCGTACTTTTTCCAGTAGGAGCTCGGAAAGTCGAGTACAAAGTTGTCTGGAATGCAGTATCAGTCGGGAATTGACTGAATTGGCAGTTTGAAAATATCTTTTACATGTCAGGTCAATAAGAAACTCAAACACATATTTTGGATAAAACTACTGTATTTATTAGATTTTTTTTTGAACAGACCTAAAAGCACTGCTTGTGCAGGAACATGCAGAAGAGTTTCACATGATGGTGAGGGACAAAACACAAGACAGACACTGAAGTAAGTAAAAGTTATTCTTCCTATTTAAGAGGTCTCTGCTGGAAGCTGAAGTAAAGCAAAAACTTAAATAAATAAACCAGAATAGAGAAGAAGACATAAATACAGTAAATGTTCAAAGACCTGCTAGTCTATGAGACATAACGCGAATAGTTTGCATAAAATAAAGAGTGCTGTAATGTTTCCCTGTTAGTCCTGGTTTAGTTCAGCTTTAAAAGCTTTTGTTAGTTCAGTGAGAGATTAACTGTTCATTAACTGTTGTGTTCATGTGAATTTGTGTGCACGCATGTCTATGTCTGTGCCTGTGTGGCCACCTGTCCGCCTCTGAAGGTGATTTTAATTTATACCAGATGTACTTGATGCTTTATCATTGTTTTTGTCTACATTGCTTTGTTTTTACATGTGTTCTAACTTTGCAGCGTTTACAGAAGAATCCTCATACATAACTCGCCTCACTGCTTCAGTCGCAAATGAATTAAATTAAGAAAATTTGGTGCTAAATGTGTGAATTAAAGACTGTTATTGTCTATATTCTTAGACCATGTTGTGTTCAAGAGTGGTGGTGTGGTGGTTTGTTCGGGTCTTTCTGCGCAGGCAGTTTGGTCTTTTTTGGGCCCTCTTAGACTCTGCAGGTGTGAATGGTGACTGTGTTCTTGCACTGCTGGCAGCGGACTGAGCAGCACCAGGAAAACTTGCAGGAGCAGCGCTGCACCACTTCAGCCCGGCCTGCCCTGTAGCCCGGTCCACAGCACACCAGCTCACAGCCATCTGGTGCCAGCCGAGAGGTTCCTTGGGGTATTATTAGAAGAGAGCAATGTAATTTTTCAGTAATTGTTTTGATTGATAAATTGGATTATCTGGATTGATATCCTGTGAGATGATCTTTACATTGATCTTACCGTTACATCTCCTACCAGCAGTTCCAGGGATACCGTTGTCAGGGTCGAGATGGCAGAAATCTGGGGAGGGCGCAAGGTACACAAGGTCTCTGGCAGCGGGGGGTTTGACCTGCGGATCACGGGGGAGCAGCGCTGTCCTGGATCCAATACGAGTCAGGCGAACCTAAGAGAAGGATGATGTTGAGAGAGCTACACAGACTGAACTTTCAAGGTTTCAGATGAGTTTCTGATTAAGTATCCGCTTCAGGTTATGTGACTTCATGTGTTCACCAACTGAGCTGAAAGAAGCGCAAGGGTGTATTCTGATACCTCTGTGGCTCCATCAAAGCGTTCCTTGAGCACAACGCTGACCCGCCTGAATGGAGGCATAACCTTCCAGCAGGTCCTCAACTCACAGGAGCCAGAGACACCATGACACTTACACTCCACCTGCATGTTGTGAAGGATGGCCTGAGGATGAGAGGATAGTGAATGTAAGGAGAGCAGATTGATAGTGAATCTCACAGATGACAAAGTTAGAAATTAAGTGAGATGCTGGCAGAGAGCGGAACAACCGACCTTTCGACCAGCCTCGTTGTTATGGAGGTTCATGAGTGGTCGCCCTGCTGACAGCCCCTTGGCTCGTTCTGGGTCATCCACAAATGTTTGGGAGAAAGCCACACCATAGGACAGGTTGTCACTGCAACCTGACCACTGGAATCCTGTGGTGGGACAGAGACGGTACTGTGCTTTATTGCACCCTTTAAACAACTACATGTTTTAATACAAATATTGAAAAGATGGCTGAATCCACACTGGACCACACATACAGAAGCTGCTGCTGAGCTGTCTGTCGTTTCAGTGCTTCATACATACTGCACTTATGGTCAGTCTTATCTGTAATGTCACATCATGGGTGTTTTGCCTGTGACAGCTGATGGGAAAATACCTGATGTGACGACATTGTCTGGGACATTAGTGCTTCATACTTCATACATAAGGATTTAATCCACAGAAAACGGTGCAGCAGCAGTGACTCAGTGTGGATTCACCTGTTCCATTTTCATGCAATGGAATCCAAGCTCACCCTCGGGGCTGACCCCCCTGACCTTCCTGTCACAGCCACACCTATCCAGCTCCCCGCGGGTGCAGGCTCGGGTCACAGCCACTGCCACGGCTGCTGAGGACAAAGCATGCACAAAGGCCGCCTCACGAGTCCCTGAATCCAAAATAGATCACATTAAAATCTTAATTTGAAGTGCATATGAGAGTTTCGCGGTGTATGGATTCATGAGCAGGTAATTTTCCATGACACATTTTCAATATGAGGACACCTTGGTTCATGACTCTGCCAAAGACATTGATCCCACGTGCCGTGGTGGAACAGTTCCAGCGGCGATCCCTGAACTGGTGCTGGCACTTAGACAGTTAGACAGTGACATGCATAGCAGTTAGGGAGCTCTCATATACAAATCTAACACACACTGATGAGGCTGATAATAAAAGCATCATGGAATTAGTGGCTGTTTTGAGGCAAATTGTGAAGATGCCTGCAGGTCATGACCCTGTTACTTCATGCCCCCTGACCATACCTCTTCTATGACCATCTCGGCTGCCTTGCGTACGGACTCCATGACCTCCCCTCGCGCCCTGCACACACCCACCTGCCCTGGGGTCAGCCCCCTCAGCCGTGCACATGGGGCAGCACCGGACACGGGCCTGGAGCGAGGCAACCTCGCCAGGGAGCTGGGACAGAAAAGGTGGGCTGTGTTATTGGCTCAGAGCAGGTTTGGAAAAGGGAGCTTATTGTGCAAGGGGGGCAAAATGAGAGGATGCATAATGAAGAAAAGCGGAGGGAGTGAAAGAGGAAGAAGGTACAAAAAGGATGAAGAGGTAATGACTGGGGAGAGTTTTAAAGAGGATGGAAACAAGGGGAAGACCAGGCGAAGACGACAGTGAAGGCAGAGAGATAGAAAAGAGAAAAGGTCACTAGGAGTGAGACAAAGAAAGCGAGGGGAGCAACTGAAAGAGATTTAGAGACATGTCACCATCGTTTAAAAGTTATAGCATGACAAACAAACTCCCTTTTTCTCTTCCTCTCTCGCACACTATACTTACAGCCAGTTGGTTGCCATGGTGGGGTGGGTTGCCCATAGCAACAGGAGGAGGAGTGGTGCCCTGAGATTGACAGTGGAGACAGTTGGCATCAGACTGTCTGTCTGTCTGTCCCTCTCCGTGCGTCAGGCTGGGTCTTTGGACAGCCCGCTGCCCGTCTCCACAGTTGAAGTGATCTGTCTGTCTGTTATGGTGTTGGTTTATGTTTCTGGCTCAGAGTCTGGGGATGTTCCCCGCATATCTGTTGAGATGACAAAGGTCAAACAGGTCAGAGAAACAAAATCACAAAAACTGGAGCAGTTGCTCATCTTTTTTACAGAAACTTTGAATAAACAATAATTTGACGACTAATATTTCAGTTTGAACCTTTATGTGATCATGCTGCTGCAGCATTGGAAGCTGCAAATATTACTTACTAAATATTAATAGTGTACTAAGACTGTATACACAATTTACGTTTCACGAAAGTAACACTGATTCTTACCAGTTCATAGTCCTGTGATATCCAGTTATCCTTTTTTTTATAGTGGTTGATCAAATTGAAATTTAATCCCAATTTCAATCAGTAAAGATGAGTTTCTTCATGTGTGCTGTCAGTGACAGCAAAACCATGCTCACAGGAGTGTCTTAGCAAAACTCATCCTTTAAACACAAAAATAAGTCCACACGTCCCAATTTAATTGAACATTATAGTAGAATGTACCCCCCCCCCCCAAAAAAAAACAAACAAAACAAAATGTAAAATCCAGAAGTGCTAGTGAAATTCAACTTTTTACAAAAAAGCGCAATAACATTGTGTCAGCAAGTCCTCAGTTTGGTTCCCCCACCAAAACAGATGTGTCCATTCCAAGCTGAAAAAGCAAGAATGAGTGAGAGTTGTGAGATGGCACTGATGGGTTATAAAGGAGGTAGAGAATGAGGGTGGGAGAGAGAGAGAGGACAGGCGTGATGCAGGGTGTGGAGTGATGCCGAGGGAGGGGAGGAGGTGGCTTTGGGAAGGATAATAGTTGTACTACGCAAGTATTAAGAGTGTAAGTATGCTTTCCATTGTGTTTGTTTGGCATGAGACCTAAGATCTGAGCCAGCACTGGAGATAATGTCCTTCTGATGATTATCACAAATAAATGTGTGTATATGTGTGTTTTTTATCCCTGCATATACATGTGTGTGCAGGAGTGCATTTGCTGCTGAGAAACACTTCATGAGAACACAAACTGAAGCCTTTTTCCCCCTAGAAATATGTCCCACAAAATACTTCCACCAAAAACAGTGACACAGCATTTCTGTTACCACATATGTATATGCATGTGAATGTGCACGTCTTACCTAATGTTTAATTTTCCCAAACTTTGTTGCTCATTTTACGAGTTCCCCCTCCTCCCCTTCCTCTATCTCCCCCGCATTTGCCCTCTCATTCTCCCTCTCTCCCCCTCCTTATATTGTCTTAGAAGAAGGGGTGACATTTAGACAAGGGGAAGAAAACACACTGCCGACAAATATTGGAACTGAGGCAAATAAATCACGAGGTAGGAGGGAAAGGAGGGCATTAGGAGAGAGCGGGTGGGTGTTACATTGGGTTAAAAAAAAGCAGTAAAGAATAACAAAGCAGGATTGTGACATGAGAAAAAACTGAATGACATTATGTTTGCAGATTTGATCACTGAGATCAATGTTTTATTAATTTAAGCGAGCACTAAGGAACACAGCTTAACATATAAACTATATTGCATGATTAATCTTTATTTACTGAAAAAATTTGATCATGGTTATTCAACCAAAGCGCACTTTGTTGCAGTTTATTTGGTAGTTCTTCCTCATTTTGGTCTCTTACCCAGTGATATACAGAATCTAACAATTCTGTGTAACATTACAGAATCTCTCATGTCTAATTGTTTAATTGTACTATAATAGTATGTAACTGGAAGGATAACAATACATAATATTGTTTTATCTTTAGAATTTAAAAAAAGTGTTGCAGCTCCGCTTTCAGTTTTTGTATGTCAGTTAGCTGTAGGAGTTGTAAAGCATATTATTTCTATTTTATTCCACACAAGATATGACACCTGTGAGGAAAGCTCTAATTTTATTTTTATTTTAATCCTGATTTTTATACTGTTGTTTAAATGTTTCTTTGTTGTGGAATGAACTACCTTTGAGGTGCTACCTTGTCAAACTGTGCAACAGCTTAATTTCATGCCTTTTTAAAATGATTATCCCTACCTTCGCCCCCCAAAGGAAAAAGTCAATCATTGTCACAGTCCTTGCATGAGGCCTAAAATAATATAAAGAGCAAATGAATCTACTTTTATCATCTGCTAATTGTATTATTCCAGCTTTTTTGTCCATTGAACTAATGAACTAATATAGAAAATATTTTTAAAACTTTAAATATGTGATTTAAATCCATACAACTTCATACCAAATCACATTAATGCCACCACTGTCAGAGGCTTAACCTAGATGGCAGTTGTGTTACTCAGCTCGACTAGGCTAGTTTGCTTTTAGCTAGCTAGTTTATCTGATGTTTTTTTTTTCTCCATTATGATTCGCTTTATTTATGGGGCAAAACAAACTTTTTCAATTACATGAGAAAGGTAAGACTAAGTGTAGATGTGCGTTGTGATTTCCTTAATTTTATGGATGAATAAATTGATCCTTGAAGACATTTCTTTTTAATCTCTTAGGCCAATAAAGTAACGATTTGTGCTACAGCTTTGTCACACCTGATGAAACTTTACTGCTCTTGAGGGATCATTTGTTTAATCAGATGAGTCAAATGCGCCAGTGGAACCAAACATTTGCAGACTCTGTCACAGTCCCTGTCCAGGATTTGGTGGTCCATTTACCTGAACCCTCTGACACCCAGTTACTGAGTAAATGGTCACTCCATCCACACACACACTTTTCTCTGTCTATATCTGCAAAGACAGGTTTCTTGTAGGCCCCCTTCACTTCTTTTTTTGTCCTCCTCACGTCGTATTCCTCCTTTGTGTCCCCTGTTTCTCCAAGTGACGTCTTCCCCTGTCTCCCACAGCAACGCCATGGTGATGAGCTGGCCACTGTCATGTCCGGCGCCTCTGTTATGCTCATCCCTTCACCCCGCTCTCGTAAATAACTTGCCCTCTTTTTTATCTTTATCTTTCCCCCATTTTGTGGACATTCTATCATGCTGAAATGGTCCAGGACTGATGGACTGTAGCCAGGTTGCAGAGCTTAAAGAGATGCTTGTTAAAGCTTCAGCATGACATATACGTAGAGATGACTTGCCTTCTCTCCATTATAGTGGGAGACAACAGCAGACTTTGAGAGACTCTGCCATGAGATGGAGCAACTCTAAACTGATCTAACTTTGTCCAATGATACTTACAATGGGATGGATGATTGGGCCTCATTCAGAGATGGTCGCCTCAGGGTGACTCTGAACTTGATGAACATTTTCCCGCCCAAGGTCATTAAGAGATGTGACCCACCACCTTTTGCTCTCTTCATTTGCTTTATTACTTCTCTGCACTTGAGGGCTACCTGCCTCAGCAGTCTGAGTGCGGATAATCATAGCAAGCAGGAACATGACTGCTGTGCATGAGCACGCTCACATTGCTCAGGCATCTCTGCCAACAAAGAGCTGAATGCACTGCTGTGTATGAATGTGTGTGGAACGTGTGTATGAATATTATGGGATGGCGGGTGGTGGTGTTGTCAGGCAGGGAAGTGGGGGTGGAAGAGTGGGCGGTGAGCTGTGTGTGTCTGCACATGGGGGGAGGGGGCAGAGGGAATGGACGACCCATGAATATTATGGAATGATGGTGGTGTTGGGGCGGATGTGCAGTGCATGTTAGGTAAAAAGATAGCTGTGCATATAGGATAGAGGGAGTAGGAGGAGGTGTTGGTGACGATGTTGCACGTGAGTGCATGTGCACACGCATACATGCATGTGTAAGGGGCATTCAAGCGATAGTACCAGACAACTGCCAGACATAGGCCTTTGTTGCTATGCGATCTGCATGTACTGTACAGTGGGGAATATTGCAGAAGTGCCACAGTAGTAGAGGAAGCAGTGGAAGGCCTCTGGGCTCACATTTTGACTGTTCCTGCCCTCTTACAATATCCACTGAACCCAACGTGCAGACAGTAGGTTTTCACATATAAGGAATTTGCTTTGGTATATTGGTGCATAACATAGTAAGTAGAAAAAAAAAATATATATATATATATTGTGTAGACAATACCATCTCTGGTACAACAGAAATCCTTTTTACAATGAAATACAATGGAAAAGAACAAAATTAATGCAGCTTATGTGGGAAATGTTTTTTAGTTTTCACGGTACATAAATGCCTTTTTGGTCTTCAGGGAGCAAAGCATAATCTGGAAGTCATAAATTACTGATCACCTCTCTGTTTAACAGTGAAGAAATAAATATTGTTGCAACTTTAAACTATTTTATCATCTAAAATGAAAGCACATATGCAATGTTAAAAACTAAGATACCCATTTAAAATGTACGAAACCTAATTCAAATTCAGTGTGTATTGACAGTATAGTAATACGTGGTTGTCAGGCTCTATGGTAGCTTGGCTTACTTACACTTTAACAAGCAGCGGCCTGCCAGTGGGTCAGTAACTCATTACAAAACTGTTGATGTGCAGCCAACCATTGTTCATATTCAACTATATTTCAAATTAGTAGTAGAGATTTCCACATTTTTTAGCACAACAAATATGTCACGCAAAATTTTGGGTAAATGTTTATAAAATGATGCACAAGACATCCAACGAAAAAAACCCCGGTGCTATCATGAAACACAGGGAGTCTAGGGTTTCAATTTTTCACGCATTGTAAACATAAAGCTTCAATAAAGAGCTGGAACAAGATGATATGTAAAATACAGACAGTGTGGGATGAGACAACTACCTAAAAAGCGACTCAAGGGGAATTAGTGATGAAACAAATTTTTTTGTGGGTGTGAAAAAGAAATGTGGTGCTCGTACAGTCACATATTGTACATGCCCGAATCAGATTCAGTGTGATTAAGAAGTGCAAACCAAAGAGTAATAGATGACTGAATGCCTCCCACAGTACATCAGTAAGTCTGTATGCAGCAGGACCAGACTCACGTGTGGCCTTCAAGTGCTCCTTCTCAGCTCTTATTTCAGTTCAAACATTTAAAATACAACTTGTCGAACATTCAACTTTCACTTTAAAATATTGGAAGGCTGCCATTTTAAGCTTTTTCTAGTGTATTTCTAGCTAGTGTTTTTAAAAAGGTTTTAGAAATCAAGTAGTACGCTACACCACAAGAACTAAGTTCCAATAAACGCCGTATGCAGTAGGCAGTTTGTGTCACGGCACAAAGTACAAAGTACAGGTATGTCGTCACAAACGCTAACAACAGCTATAACAACAACATCAGCCATGCCAGCATCCTTGGTTAAGGAAATTCAATTCATGAATAAATAAATACATAGATTGCCTTCCCCAACATGCGAAACTCATGAATAAATAAATATCTAAATTGTATCCTGCCCCTATACTAAAATCATGAATACACATATATTGTACCTCATCCATAAGGCTACCACATTAAATGTATTGGGGTTGTTGCCATAGGAATAAGTTTTAGAGAAATGTTCTCACTTTCGACCTGCATCCACACAACATCAGGCCAAGACACTGCCGTCACTCTTGTGCACATGCTGGCCTGTGTTGCACTTGAATCCCCATGCATGATCAGATCACAGATGTGAGAAAGACATAGTGCAGTCCAGCTGTGATAAAACAATGATGTGACAGGAGGCCTCAGTCTACTTCAGGGATGCTGAGCTGGGTTGTAAGTGCCATTGTTGTACATATCCAAATCTGATTCAGTGTGTTAAAGAAGTGCAAGTAAGAGAGAGGGAAATGAATGTGCCTCTCTGACTGTGTATCAATAAGTCTGTATTCAGAATGACTGGACTTACAAGTAGCCTTTAAGTGCTCCCCCTAAGCTCTTGTTTCAACTTTAACCTTCTTTGACCTGGATGACTGAGAATCTTCACAGACCTCTTGTTTCAACTTGTTCCACTTTCAAGTGTAGTTACTTTGAAATGGTGTTGCAAACAAAAAAGACCCTTCTGAGCCAAAATGACTATTTAGTGGCCACTATTTATTTATTTTAAAAAAGATTTTAGGAATATAAGCAGCATAAAGTTACAATGTGCTGCAGCACCAGGGCTAAGCGGAGAAATGCGCAGCTGGAGCAGGCCTGTAATGGATGTTGTAGTTCATTTATTTTACACTTTATACAGTGTAATAGCTGTAATTGTACATGTTGATGTGTCATATGTGCTCAGGTGCCTGAATGTCACATCTTGCAATTCTAGTACCACTGAAAAACCTAACTTTCATTCATGTTTGCTGTTTTGATCAGTCTTGTATTACAAACTAAACTTGAAGGCAACCTTTTCTGTATTTTTATGAATCAGTTTACTCAACTTTGACCTGCTTTCCACAACATCAGACAAATACACTGGTAAACCTCTACACCTGCCAGGACTCTCGTGGACTTGAACACCTGTTGGCCTTTGTTGCACTTGAAGGACTTGACCATACAACTGGATCATAATCTTCTTGATCAACGAGATCGATGTGGTGCAGTCTTGCTGTGATAACAATGGGGGGGATGCTGAGCAATGCTGTAGGCATCATCAAAGTATTTGACACACATCCAGTTCTGTTACACCTCCAAGCTCCGTAGGCCTGCACACAGCACGCTGGCATGTCGTCTACCTGTGTGTGGATTGTATGAACATAAGTGATGGCTCTTTGACTTCTTGGTGTAGTCATGCTCACACCCAGGTGGATGCTTGGTGAGTATTATGGTCTGTCACCAGTGGACTTGGGCTGCCTTGGAGACCATGTGACTGCTATTTTTTTTTCTTTCTTGTATTTTCAGGAGTTGTATATTATGGGATGTATGCTGCTACTGCTTGAGTATTATGGTCTGTCGGAGGAGGGGGTGTCACCATGACAACGGGGTTGCTAAGGGGGCTGGGACTACTAGTGGAAAGGGGAAGGAGGAGTGTGCATGTAATGAGGCTGGTGCATGCATGTCTAGTGGTGGTAGTGTACGTGCGTGCGCGCGCGTGGTGGAGGAGGAGGGGGGTGGGGGAAGGCTGAATATTATGGTCTGTCCGTTGCGAGGTAACTATGCAGAGTCCTGTGCGAGTGTGGGAGGGGGGGGGGGATTATTATGGGATGTCTGCCCCCTTTGTGTGTTTGTGAGGATGTTAGCTAAGCTCTGCCTGTACGACTGGGGGAGAGAGAAGAGGGGGACGGAGCAACGTGTTTTGGGTCATTGACGGCTCATTTTTTTTTATTTCGCTGATCAGTGGTTCAGCCGGGTTTAATGAATGGGCACTAAATGACAACAACTGCCGCACAAACAGCCTGACTTGTATTATTTCCTGCACCGCGAGAGAGAGAGAGAGAGAGCACACCTCGACCCGGGACTACACACGCACACTACAGTAAGTTTCAAATGTGTGAAGGTAGGGTTTCAATGCTTAAACTTTTCTTTGATGTATTGTTATAACTCGACAGTGCGCTCATACTTAATAATAATAATGCATGGATGTCACATTTAACTTAATCCACTCCTGTGTTGAAAAAAATATACCTGCAGATCAACAACAGATAATGTCAAAGCATAGATAATCTAGTTATCCAACTTGTTTATTAAGTACGCAGGTGGTCAATTAGATGCAATGCAAATAAAACCAAATGAGTAAGGATTATAGCTACCAAGCCATGCCATTTATATTTTTTATTTTTCAGCACCCTCTGCCCCCTCCCTTCCTGGACACCCCCGGTCCATTCTCCAACAGTCCCACGTCATTTTCCCTCCTCCCTCGCCGACCGAGGAGCAAGGTTTTAGGAGGGATTAATTCGACCAGCAAGGAATAAAATTAAAACGCCGGGAAAATGTCGGGCAGCGAGGAGGAGAGGGAAGACTTTAGAGCCGCGGACGAGCACTCACTTCTTCACGGTAAGCTCGCCTTTTGAAGAAGGTCCATCTCTCTGTCACTTGAGCTCGCCGAAGCTAACGTTAGCATAAGCTAGCCAGGAGTAGTCGGTTCCGTCACTCGCCATAATAGATTAGTTAGCTAAGTTGTCAAGCAAGTGTTTGTAGTTTTATTTGTATTCCTTAAACCTCACGCGTGTGTTCTTGAGCGCGGGTATGAACTGTCAAAGTTTCAAAGACGGAGAACAGGCAAGTTTCAACCTGTACTGTGTGTGTGTGTGTGTGTGTGTGTGTGTGTGTGTGCGTGCGTGCACGAACATGCCAAGTCGTGCCAGTGCGCGTTCTGCTCTGTCCTCCCTCTGGTCTGCAGCACTGTGCTTCTGTCCGTGTGCGCACTGTCTTATCCTAATAATTAATTAACGCGTGTCGCCCGCAGGTGAGGACGAGCCGGAGGATGCTGTGTCTGACGTAGACGAGGTACCCAAGTCGAAAAAGAAGAAGAAAGCCAAGAAAAGCAGCCGAGAGAGCAGGAGCAGCAAGAGGCAGAGACCCATTAGAGAGGTTGGTTTGCTGTTTTGTTGTTGTCTTTCGCCAAACTTTTCATATTAAGGTGGTAAAATAAAAACCGCCATGGTTGTGACTCAGGGAACTCGGTGAATTTGACTTGGTAAGCAATTCTGCAACAATCAACTCACCACGTGGGGTCACATGTTAGGGAGTGACATGTTGCATATTTGGATTTATTGCCTGTCTAATATTGCACACCAACACAATCACAAGAGACCCTTGTGAGTCCTTTGGGCTCCACTTTAGGACCCACAGATCTACTGGACATGCTTAGAACATCCCAAAGTGATGGATGTTTTGCAGTGAGCTAAGTAGTATTATAAGTAGTATTGCTCTGTGCTTCTGAGATTTATTCACAGCAGGACAGTGAAGAAAAACAGCTGTGGAAAAGATGCATGAATCATAATTTATTTGGATATACAGTGTAATTAATATGTAGGGTTAGTATTAAAATAAGAGAGATAAGCACATTTCCTGAATTTATGGCAGCACCTAACAATTTCTTTCGTTATTGATTATATTATAAAATATCTGATCTGACACTCCATCTGTCCAAAACCCTTAGATCACAGTAAACTGTTTTCTTAAGCAATGATTAAAAAGATTAATTGATTATTAACATTGTCTAACAGTCTGATGATTTCAATTCTACCTGAAATTAGGGTTGAACGACGCACTGACCAATGTAGCTCCATGGATGAGCAGAGCTGTTTGACTTTCAGTGCAGACTTCCCCATCCCAATAGAGTGACATACTTATTGCTAGAAATAAAATAAAAAAATATGAAACTTTAATTGATTTATTTGATGTACACAATTTATATGATGTATACAAAGTATATAAGCACCAGTGTCTTTGTGTAATTTGCAAAATGGCTCTTTGTCTTGCAGGAGTTGCCAGTCAGCTCCCCAGAGCACCTGATTGGAGTAGAAGCAGCAGAGAGAGATGCGGACGAAGCAGGTGTGCGGTCAGAGAGTGAAGGAAGTGATTATGCCCCTGGGAAGAAAAAGAAGAAACGCTCCAGCTCTGCCAAAGAGAAGAAGAAAGGAGGCGTGGCTGCAGAGAAAGGTGGCTCATCCAGCTTGAAGAGTAAACGCAAAGATCCAGAACCTGAAGATGATGAGGATGATGATGATGATTGCCAGGTAAAGATTCATTCAGACACAGAATGCTGAGTGGATAGTTAATTAATTCAGGGCCATCATGACAAACTAACCCTCCACCTGGTTGGTTTTTTTTCAACCCCTCTACTTCTGCCTCAGCCTAAAAGCTCTACCCAGCTGCTGGAGGCCTGGGGCATGAAGGACATTGACCACGTCTTTACTCAGGAAGACTACAGCTCTCTCACCAACTACAAGGCCTTCAGCCAGTTTGTCAGGTGAGGAAACCCCTTTTACAGTAGATATTAATGTTTTCCTCTACCCCCTATGAAGAGGTACGCATGTATGAAAATATAAATAATCACTGCATATTCTTATGTCCTTAGGCCTTTAATTGCTGCAAAGAACCCCAAAATCGCTGTGTCCAAGATGATGACTTTAATGATGGCTAAGTGGCGAGAATTCAGCACCAACAACCCTCTGAAGGTATTGCAATTGTGGACATGGTTGAAAGTCTGACTTGTAATGAATGAGACTTGTCATTCATATATTGCCGTCCTCTTGTGTATTTGACAGTAGAGAGCAGAGTTTATCACTGTGTGCTGTGTCTCCCTGTAGGGTTGCGCCACTGCCAACGCAGCCCTGGCAGCTGCCAATGTGGCTGCGGTTGTGGAAAACATGGTGGTGGCAGGGACAGACGGAGGGGCAGAGACTGCTGCTGCCGCTTCACCCATACCTCCTCCTGCTCCTGCCACTGCTCCGACACCTGCTGCACCCCCGGCAGCCCCGGCACCTCCACTCCGCAAGGCCAAGACCAAAGAGGGCAAAGGTAAAATAGGATAAAGTATGAACATGATTTTTAAGTTTAACATGATGATAGTGCATGAAGATAAAGGTGGTTTGTCATCACTCTTTAACAAAATAGTTTTCTTATTGTGTTGATTAAATTAAAATCTGCTACTCAGGTCCCAACGCTCGCAAGAAGTCGAAGCCCACGCCTAAGCCTCTGCCGAAGCCCAAACCTAAGAAGGTGGCTCCGCTCAAGATCAAACTAGGGGGCCTCAACAGCAAGAGGAAGCGCTCCTCTGTAAGATAATTTTTGTGCAATCTTATTTTTCTTTTTTCAAGTTTTTGGCTTCTCTTCACATTTGAGAACTAAAAAATCAGAATATTGTTAATGTTCTATAATGTAACCAGACATTGCTCTCTTTCTCAATGTCCTCCCACGAACTGTGTCTCTGTCAGAGTGATGAAGACGAACCCGATATTGACAGTGACTTTGACGAAGGGGGTTTCTCTGTGTCAGATGGCTCCAACCGCAGCAGCCGCCCTAAGAAGAAACCCAAAAGTGCGAAAAAAAAGAAGAAAGGTTGGCATTGAAACATTAGTTAAATAACATTTCTGTTCTGTCATCTGTGCAGCAACGCTGGACAAAAAATTAGGAACAGACGGCGGCTTAATGCAGGATGTTTTGCTTTTTCAGTCCAGGCCAAAATGAAGGCCGTCTTTTGCTTATGTTTCCCCGGCCTTGTGTCTAATTTTCTCAAATTGTCTGCGGTCATGTCCTCTCAGTAGAGACGGAGGACGGCGATGGCTATGAGACAGACCACCAGGACTACTGTGAGGTGTGCCAGCAGGGGGGAGAGATCATTTTGTGTGACACCTGTCCCAGAGCTTATCACATGGTCTGTCTGGACCCTGACATGGAAAAGGCACCTGAGGGCAAGTGGAGCTGCCCACATTGTGTGAGTATTGTAAGCTCACTTCTCAGTGCTGTGCATAGGAAGACCATTAGGTCCTAGCCGAGGTTAGAGAAGATTGGGCGTGTTTTCTGGAGTATGGCAAGGCAAAAATTGTACATGTCTGTTAAATAAGCATATTACTGGAAAGTTTCACTGACAGGAGGGCTGATTGTTGGGAAATAGACTTTGTCAATGGGGATTTAAATTATTTTTTGTGTTGTCTTTGACCCCCCCCCCGCCACCACCCACAACCCTTTCGGTCATGTTCCTGTATATGCTCTCCTATCCCCCCATCCCCCATTTCCTCTGCTTGTCCCTCCCCTCCTGCTCCCTCTCTCCAATGACTACACATGCACACATGCACACGCATGCAACACGCACACACACACCCCACCCCCGACTCTCTTGAAAATCACCCCATACCCCTCCCTTTTTTCCTTTCATTCTGTTCCGCATACCTTCCCCGCCTGTCTGCACACACACGCACATGCACACGCACACAAAAACACCACCTCCCTCTGTCTGTAATTCTGCCACCAGGAGAAGGAGGGGATCCAGTGGGAGGCCAGGGATGATCTATCTGAGGCCGAAGGGGAGGATGAGGAAGACAGGAGGGATGAAGGGGTGGAGGAAGAAGATGACCACCACATTGAGTTCTGCCGGGTGTGCAAGGATGGAGGGGAGCTGCTTTGCTGTGACACCTGCCCCTCCTCCTACCACATCCACTGCCTCAACCCTCCTCTCCCTGAAATCCCCAATGGAGAATGGATCTGCCCCCGCTGCAAGGTGAGCGCTGTGCACATGAGTCTGCGCGTGCATGTGCTCACGTGGGTGTGCATGCGGATGCAGATTCCATCTTGTGCACAGCTACAGATAAACCACGTTTTTATTTTGCTGATTTCTCATGTCCTAAAAATTTTCCATTTATATAATTTTAAAAAACAGAATTTCTTATCAGTGGTAAATTGCTTCTGTTTATTGACGAACATCCTATCCTAAATCATTTCTTCTCCTTCATAACAGTGTCCGGCAATGAAGGGCAAAGTACAGAAGGTTTTAACATGGCGATGGGGGGATCCGCCAGTGCCCACGCCTGTCCCTCGGCCTGCTGACCTTACTGCTGATGCTCCTGATCCCCGAACCACTGGTGGGCCGCAGGGAGAGGGAGTTCTTTGTCAAATGGTGCAATATGTCCTACTGGCACTGCTCCTGGGTGCTGGAGCTACAGGTACCACACACACTCTGAAACTGTATCCACTTGTAGTCACAACACACACACACACACACACGAACCCAATGGTCCCGCATATTCAGGCCACTGTTTTTCTACCTCCCTGTCGCTCAGTTGGAGCTGAACTGCCAGGTGATGTTCCGTAACTACCAGAGGAAGACTGACATGGACGAACCGCCACCTGTGGATTTTGGAGGTGAGGGCGATGACGACAAAAGTACCAAGAGGAAGAACAAGGATCCTCTATTTGTCCGCATGGAGGAGGAGTTTTGCCGTTTTGGAGTCAAGATGGAGTGGCTGATGATCCACCGCATCCTCAACCACAGGTAGGACATACATAATCTCATATGAAATATGTAGTTCACCTTTAAAATGAAACCCATGCATTTAATTTGCTTTAAAGTCGTGGAACCATCAGGCTGAAATAGTATTTTAGTCTTGAAATTGGTGTTTTAATGAATGATTATTCTATGTAGTGCACATTGCTGTAGTTACTAGCTTGAAGATTGTATATCTTATTCCTAATAACTCATAAAGACGAGAAACTAAAATAGTTTAAAAGAGTGATTCTACAAAAAGCATAGGATTGCAATATAATTTAACTCCAAAAGAAAGATTAGAAAGGATATCGTAGTGAGAAAGACAATTAAATGTATGATGCTGAAATATTTTACTATTATCTGTAGTACACAGATGTTTTCACACACAGTCGACATTTTTTTCTTTGTGTCAGTGTTGATAAAAAGAACAATGTACATTACTTGATCAAATGGAGAGATCTGGCCTATGATCAGTCAACCTGGGAGAGCGAAGAGATGGACATCCCAGAGTTTGACACCTACAAACAGACATACTGGAATCACAGGTATGCAGAGATTTTCAGAATATCAGATAATTCTTCTCTCGTGGTGTACGTAAATGCAGTTAAAAGTATGTTTTATCTAATTTTCTTTAAGAGAGTTGATGGTGGGTGAGGAGGGCAGACCTGGTAAAAAGCTGAAGAAGACAGTTAAAGTCAGGAAGGCAGAGCGACCACCCGCTAATCCAGTTGTAGATGTAAGTATTTTTGAAAGTCCAAACACAGCCTTGGTTATTGTGAAACAGATCTGCAATATATAGTTTTTGCAATGGACCACTGGATTATTAATGATAACATGAAGTGTTGCTGTGAAGCATACTATCATGGCAAAATAAAAGCGTGAATCAGGACAGATGTTTTATTGATATTCTTCTTGGTTTCTTCCCTCTAGCCCACCATCAAGTTTGATCGGCAGCCTGACTACCTGGACAGCACAGGGGGCACACTGCATCCCTACCAGCTGGAGGGGTTGAACTGGCTGAGGTTTTCTTGGGCTCAGGCCACAGACACAATCCTTGCTGATGAGATGGGTTTAGGCAAGACTGTGCAGACTGCTGTCTTCCTCTACTCATTATACAAGGAGGTGAGAACAGTGTATATGACTTTTTTGTTATGTTATTGTGGCAGTGGTATTTTTGTGTAATTTATAAAGTTAAAGCCTCATTTCTTAAATCTAAAATAAGACCTACTTATGCTGAAATATTGTTAAATATAAAATTAGATTAAAATCTGCAAGTTCCTTTGTCCAGTCTGCCCTCCCCTGTCAATCACTGTTAGTGGGTGGGGTTTCAGACATGTGACACACAGTAACTCTGCCCATTAAAGGGGATGAGTTCTAAGTAAGGAACTCTATCCTAAAGGCAGGGCAAGACAAATAAATTAGTTTACATATCTTGTAGTCTATATGATATACGTAATTTTCTTGACTTGGGCTCAGGAAGTAGAGCAGATCAGCCGCTGATCATAGGGTTGGCGCTTCTCCTGTCCACATGTTGAAGTGTCTTTAGGCAGGACACTGAATCCCAAATTGCTCCCGATGGTCACACCAGCACCTTGCATGGTAGCTCGCTGCCATCTGTGTGTGACTGAGAGGCAGATTATGAATTGCTTTGGATAAAAACACTAAATAAATATAGCTATTTAATAGTAAATCTCTGACATCATCACACCACTATTACAGGGTCACTCCAAAGGTCCCTTCCTGGTTAGCGCTCCCTTGTCCACCATCATTAACTGGGAGCGAGAGTTTGAGATGTGGGCCCCTGACATGTACGTGGTCACCTACGTAGGGGACAAAGACAGCAGGGCTGTCATCAGAGAGAACGAGTTCTCCTTTGAGGGAAATGCCATCCGAGGCGGGAAAAAAGCATCCAAGATGAAGGTAAGGAAAAAGTAGACGAGAGCGAGGATACTAAAGGAGAGTATTAAAGATCCTGTAGTATATAGTATATATAGTATTAGTAACCAGGGTTTTTCCTGCATAGAGAAATTTTTGGCGCCCCCCAAAGAGGTTTTATCGAGCACCAAAGGAAAATCACCAGCGCCAAAATGATCAGAATTGGAAAAAAAAGCATTTCAAATATTCTCCTAATGTGTTATAATAGACATTTATCAAACAACTGTTGAGCAAGCAGAACATAAACTCAAATATGACTTCTTGACTTCCAGCAGTCACCTCTCCTCTCATCCACAGCGCTGTTTTTTTAATTTTAATTTTTTTATTTTTTTACACATGCAGCTGGCCCTGGATAAATAAATCAGCTGCTGCATTGGTTTGACTGCGCCTGAATGCTCCTCATAGGAAGCTGAGCATGTGCTACTGGGAGAGATGACTTATTATTATTATTATTATTGTTGTTGTTGTTATTTCTCACAATATAAAATCCGTTTGTGCTTGAAGTGTGCTGGTATTCACCGTTATTGCCACTTTTACATTTCACTCTTTGGCGCACCGGTACTCTTCTCTGACCTCTCCAAATCAGGTTTTCTGGGCACTACGTGACGCTTACCTGTTCCCGTTCTTGCCTGCCTGCTGGTCTCCGGAGGGAGATCCGGAGCCTTTCATGCAACCATGTGCATCAAGCTCGTCAAAGTCACTTTTCGCGACCAACCAATCATAGCCAGGAGTAGGCGAGACATTAAACAAAAAAGGTTGAGGCACTACAGCAAACTTTAGAAATGCTGAACTCGTTGTTCTGTATGCACGGTTATTATTATTGACGAGTTAGAAGGCTACTTTGCATAAACAAATGAGAGACTAACCACCAAGTACAGCACAGTCTTGCACAATAATTGAATGACTGAAAAACACCCACAAAAATGAAACTGCTGTTTTGTCTAACTGGAACTAATATTAGGCTACTAATGGTAAGCTATAGTAGACTAGAGCCTACTATGATCTGAAATTATAATGAATACACTAACAAACCTTAACCACAGTGATGTAGGCTAATATCAGAAAATGGTTTTATTTGTGAAACAGCTGAATCTCAACTAATAAACTATCTGTAAGCAAATTATGTAAGCAAATTGTATTATGAGGGTCGTGATGGTGCATAGATAAGATGCTTGCCTCTGGTGTGGAAGACCTGGGTTCGATTCCCACTGTGAGACATCCACCGTTGTGTCCCTGAGCAAGACACTTAACCCCTAGTTGCTCCAAAGGCATGCGACCTCTGACATGTATAGCAATTGTAAGTTGCTTTGGATAAAAGCGTTAGCTAAATGAATAAATGTAAATTATCCAAATCCAGTGTAACCTGTAAATGTGTTATTATACCTTACGTACACCTTTCCTCCTCCAGATTGTGGATATATTTTGTTTATCAAATGGTCAGAAATTACAAGAAAATGCATATATTTCGTTCCTAAGGTAACTCATTGCCTTTACTGTACGTGTACCGGCCATGCTTACTGTCACGCAAAGTCACCCGCCAAAGGCCCACTCTGAGCCAGGGAAAGCCCTGATAACACTGGTTGGCAATTTATATAAAGGATCAAACACTAGTTTTAGTTTGTGACACTATAAAACTTGTGGAAGCAATCTACTACTTTGCCTATTTGGCAGCTTAACTTATGTCCCTCTCTCTCTGTGTGCTATACAGAAAGACTCAACAGTCAAGTTCCATGTCTTGCTGACATCCTATGAGTTGATCACTATTGACCAGGCTGTGCTGGGCTCAATTGAATGGGCCTGTCTGGTTGTGGACGAGGCTCACAGACTCAAAAACAATCAGTCTAAGGTAATAACATAGGACCTTAGTATATGTGTTTGTATCCTGTGTTTGAAATTTAAATCTGTTCACTGAAAATAAGTTTGTGCATGAACACTACCTGCATCACTGCTGTGTTTCACATAATAAGGCTAACTATCCTACGTTGTTGTTTGCCAAAGTCCAATGCCCCCAAAAATAATGTTGTTTTTCTCTTTTTTTGTTAGTTCTTCCGAGTGTTGAACAACTATCCGCTGCAACACAAGCTGCTGCTAACTGGCACGCCTCTTCAGAACAACCTAGAGGAGCTCTTCCACTTGCTGAACTTCCTGACCCCAGAGAGATTCAAGTCAGTATTCTCATATGTGGACACAGCATATGTGGCTTTATTTCAGATACAATAAGGACACCCACACAAATCTTATATTTCTGTTTCTCTTTTTTTCTCTGCAGCAACCTGGAAGGGTTTCTGGAGGAGTTTGCAGACATCGCCAAAGAGGACCAGATCAAGAAGCTCCATGACATGCTGGGACCACACATGCTCAGGAGGCTGAAGGCTGATGTTTTCAAACACATGCCTTCAAAGACTGAGCTCATTGTCAGAGTAGAGCTGAGCCCCATGCAGAAGTAAGTTAAGATAAGATGTGTAACAGTATATTTAAAGTACACATCCATGAAATTAAAACCAGTCTACATATTGAGGACTAGGGGCGGAAAGTGAAGGTTGTAAGATCTGAATGCTGAACACGAGTGTAGTATATTTCATTTGTCTGATCTCTGTAGTCTCTTTTCTTATTATTTTTTCAACAACGTTTCTTTGTTGTATCCCAGGAAATACTATAAGTTCATCCTAACACGTAACTTTGAGGCCCTGAACACTCGTGGAGGAGGAAACCAAGTGTCTCTGCTCAACGTGGTGATGGACCTGAAAAAGTGCTGCAATCACCCCTACCTTTTTCCTGCAGCCGCCACAGTACGACCCAAATCTTTTTACGCAAATATCTAGGAGCAAACGCTGTCTTCTGGGGGTGCTGTCAGTTAATTTATTCTCTTATTGTAGGAGGCACCAAAACTTCCAAATGGCATGTATGAGGGCAATGCTCTGACCAAGTCTTCAGGAAAACTGACGCTGCTCCAGAAGATGATGAGAAAGCTGAAGGAGGGAGGCCACAGGGTTCTGGTCTTCTCCCAGATGACCAAAATGCTGGACCTGCTGGAGGACTTCCTGGAGAACGAGGGATACAAATATGAGAGAATTGATGGAGGGGTCACTGGCAACTTGAGACAGGAGGCCATTGACCGCTTTAATGGTGAGCCATATACATACACTGTTTGTATGACTTTAAAACAGCTGCCATGGTAGGCTATCAGTTAGGGCTGGGCGATATGGCCAAAAATGTTATCATGATAAAAACATTTCATATCACTCTATCGATAATTATCACAATATATGTCAAATCATTATTTCTTTCAAGTTTAAAGGCTGATTTTTGAAGAAACCAGATGGTTAATTATGTAGTTAAACTTTTCTTTTTGGTCAGAATGTGACACACACTTGATGCCAAACAGTGGATTACATAACAAATCTGACTATTAGACTATCTAACTATTATGCTACAATCTTTTTCAACAAATTTGATTAGTAAATCTTTTTTCAGTCCCTTTTCCTCAACAAAATAAATATTTTAATAGAAAAATTAAGTGCTAATTTGTAAGTGATTCAAATGAATTAAACCAAATATAAATTGACAATATATTGAACATTAATTATATTGTTATTGAGGAAAATTATATTGCGATAATTATCATATATTGTTTTATTGCCCAGCCCTACTATCTATCATCTACTTACAACATCTACTATGTTGTAATTTTCTTTCTCCATGCTGTTTTTTTCGTGTTGTTCATCCCAACAGCTCCCGGTGCTCCCCAGTTTGCTTTCCTCCTCTCTACCAGAGCTGGTGGTTTGGGCATTAATCTCGCCTCCGCTGACACAGTCATCATCTACGACTCGGACTGGAACCCCCACAATGACATCCAGGTATACAAACTCCCGGGCTCAGCCTCACATTCATGTCAGTATGTTTGTTTATTTGGATGATAGGTGATTATGTTTGTTTCACGTGTGCTCTTCGTAGGCGTTCAGCAGAGCTCATCGTATAGGCCAGAACAGGAAAGTGATGATTTATCGCTTCGTTACCAAAGCCTCTGTGGAGGAGAGGATCACCCAGGTCTGTGAACTACACAAGAAATTACCTCTTAAAATTATATGAACTGTCAGGATAACCTGCTCACCGCTTGTTTGTCTTTTACCTACTTCCCACCAGGTGGCAAAGAAGAAGATGATGCTCACCCATCTGGTGGTGCGACCCGGTCTTGGCTCCAAGACAGGTTCCATGTCCAAGCAGGAGCTCGATGACATCCTCAAGTTTGGAACTGAAGAGTTGTTCAAGGATGAAGTCGGAGAGGGTGAGTCGACTTTAAATCAATCCAGATGCATCTATTTTTAAGATCCAGTATGTCATATTTCTCAAGCATTGAAATGGTAACTAGATCATTAATGTGCTGTAATGCACACTGTTTTGTCAATAGGTGGCAAGGATAGGTTTTACTAACTTTCAACTGCACTGCACGTTGTTATGCTTGTGTTTGGTAGAAAAGCAGCACTGGGATGCCTGATCTGACAGATGTTACAGGGAGTAAATGTAGTTTCTGCTATTTGACTCATACTCCTTTCAGGGGACAACAAGGAGGATGACAGCAGTGTGATCCACTACGATGACCACGCAATAGACCGCTTGCTAGACAGGAACCAGGATGCCACAGACGACACTGAGCTCCAGAGCATGAACGAATACCTCAGCTCCTTTAAAGTGGCCCAGTATGTCGTCAAAGATGAAGATGATGAGGTATGAGTTTGCTTATAAAATGTGTGTGTATGAATATGTAGCTTTAATGGCATAAAAGGTTTTACATTTTCAAAAAGCTGGAACAACAGGCATTGTGTGAATTCTTACTATATATCATATTAAATACTATATATCATATTAAATTCCTTTTCTCTTTGTTTGAGGAGGAGGAGGTGGAAAGGGAGGTGATCAAGCAGGAGGAAAGTGTTGACCCTGACTACTGGGAGAAGCTGCTTCGTCACCACTATGAGCAGCAGCAGGAGGACCTCGCCCGAAATCTGGGCAAAGGAAAAAGAACTCGAAAGCCAGTTAACTATAATGACGGCTCCCAGGAGGACCGAGGTATTAGACAGGGTACAGAACAACATATAATGCAACCTCTTTTTGTGTGTGTGTGTGTGTGTGCGTTGTGCAGTGCTGTTTGGTGAACTTGTGTTTGTGTATGGTGTTGACGTAACTAGGTAGGAGATCCAATGAGTGCATGGCATGAAGTTTTATTTTTATTTTGTGACTTTAGATTGGGCATAGAAACATGTTAGTTACTGAAGAAAACCCAGAATCCCCTCATATCAGGAACATTTAGTGATGCATAAAGATCTATTCTCCTCAGTGCTGTTATCCAGCTAACTTCCTGCTTTATGAGATGGATTGGGCAGCATGTAGAAGACAGCATCACACCACTAAAATGGTACAGAGTCTTGCTGATTCACTTGCAAGTATTTAGCTTAAATGCATGTTAAGGAGACTGTAAGTGTCCTTTGCCTAAAACAACCAGCTATTGCATTTGTAATGAATGCAGCCTTTGGGCTTTTAACAAGTCTCATTAAATCTTTTAAGGAGAATAAAACTCCATTAATGTTAAATTTGTAAAGATTCAATTATATTGCACAAAAGGGGCAGTACTGTTGCAATGTTAATATTTGCACCAAAAGTCTAGCAACAAAATAAGCCAAAACATGTTAAATGTTACTGAAAACAATATTAAACATTCTCTACTCTCCTCCTCCCCAGACTTGAGCAAAGCAGTCTCGTGAGTGCTTTTGTGAGCTACTAAATACACCAAAACCAAACCAAAAGATATTGCAAAATTACCAAAAAAAAAACAGGTCCTTATTTAAAAGTTAAAACGATTAAATCAATGACTATAGAAAAGTACTAAAAAATGTTACATCATGTTGAATGTTGAATTTGTTTTAACACTCTGGTTTATTTGTAATCTTACATGGAACCTAAACAAGTCAAAAAATCACTGTGGTTCAAACCAAAGGAGACAAACAACAGTTTGTACTCATACAAGTTGAGAATTAGTTCGGCCTTTCTATATATTTTGTTGTATAGTCAGTGTCAATCTGACCTGATGCAGTAGCTCCCCCTTCTGGTTAAAAGCCCAGGTAACAGTAATTCAATGGGACTGCAGCTTCACGAGGAGTTTGAATGTACTTTATCTTGTCTATCGGTAAGATAGATTTCCAGGCAGTGAAGAGTTTTGTCTTTTTTTATATTATCCCTCATCAACATTTCTTTGGCTATGCTCTTTTTAGACTGGCAGGAGGATCAGTCCGATAACCAGTCTGATTACTCAGTGGCCTCGGAAGAGGGCGATGAGGACTTTGATGAACGGAGTGAAGGTAAGACTCACTGTTTTGACCTCTCACACAAGGGAAGAGGTATGTGTGTGCGGGTGCATTGGTGGTAAGGTGGACTGTGAGTGCCACCACTCTGAACGATTTATGTGAAGCCATACTTAGTCATTAAAAGGGCTGAACGATTTTGGAAAATAATCTAATTGCGATTTTTTTTCAACCAATATTGCGATTGCGATTTAATATGCAATTAATTTTTAAGCTCTTTACCTACATACCTGTATTATTCAAAACGGACAAGAAATAAATCAAGTGTATGGTATGACCAACACAATATTAGATAGATTAAACGTACACCGTTCTTTCTTGTAGGCCAGGCCTGTGTTATGATGAAATTAGGTGATGCATGAATTGCATGAATTATTATTATGAGCAATGGTGGAGAAGAAGTATTAAATTTTAATAATATGAGAAAGAGATAATTTGAGAGTCATGTCATTAAATAATATGGTAGAACATCATCAGGTAGGCCTACCTACAGATAAGAAAAACAAAGTTCAATCTCTCATCATCACCATCGCGGATGGCCCAGTGATTTCACCCACCACCACCACCAAGTTACCCGCGGGTGCTACTTTCATTCCCTGTGTGACACTAAAGTTTCTGTAGTGACAGCTTCTGTCAAGCTTAAGGCCATTGTACAACAACAAGTCAAGGTACAGTGTAATGTGCGAAGTTGATGCTTCCTCTGCAGACTGGTTTACTCTCGCATGTCATGTGACCAGAGCGTAATCGCAGCCTTTGCGATTAGAAAATCTTGTTTTATCATATCATGATAATATCACAAATACAATTAATCGTTCAGCCCTAGTCATTGTCAAGTTGAAGATTTGGTCCCAGCAATGCTTGAGACGTGGACTTGGACCTTCCTGTTAATCTCTACTGTTTGAGCCCCAGTTCTTTCATCCACTAACATCCTTCAAACCACCTCTACAGATGTTTATTCAGATTCAGACGACAGCTATGATATCCTCATTGACAACCTCTACAACAACCCACCAAACAGACCTTGTCGCTGCATCTTCTGCATTGAGCATAGAGAGGCAAGAAAAGACAAAAAGAAAAAGGAAGAAAAGAGACAGAAAAAAGCAAAGACACAGGGAAAGAAAATTCAAATCAATGGTTTCTCGGCCAGCTGAACTGTCTACTTGCTCTCCAAAGAGATTGTTTGTGTTCATATTAATTGTTAATGAAGTTGTTTTGAAATGCAAACAAGCACTTTTCACTACTGTTTCAAAACAAATTGTTCCCTCATATATAGACAGTTTCTATAAGTTGATATAAATGTTATTTATTTGGCAGTGCTCTTACGAAGTGCAAAACGATGTCCTTGTTTTTTATTGATTGTTTCATTCAATTATGGATCTGTTACTTCACTTTAATTAAATGACGTTTACCCCAACACTGCTTTCAGTTGTAAAAGTTTTGAAAGCTTTACACTTCAAGAAGAACAATTTAATGTAAAAGTGCTGTAAGATTGTGAGGAGGTGCAGCTTCAGCAGGATCAGTGTGCCGCCATGAGTCGTAAGTTGAACATGTTCACAGAGCAGCTTTAGGACACACAATCGTACATTAAAATTCAGTTTGATTTTTAAATTTAAATTTTCATGGCTTCAAGTCTAGAATCTGCACTGCATTTCAGATAGAGTAACTATGTTCATTTCGCTTTAGCAAATGCCCGCAGACCAAACCGGAAAGGGCTGAGGAACGATCGGGACAAACCTCTGCCTCCGCTGTTGGCCAGAGTGGGCGGGAACATCGAGGTGAGTTCCTAGTTAGTTAGCAGAAAAAGAGAAACCAATTTGATAAATGCCTTGAAAGAGACTTCCTAACAAATTTCCTTTTTTGTCATGTTACCCTTCTGTTAAGCATTTCCTTTGCAGAGATCTTGACCACTTTATTTCCTGTCAGGTTTTGGGCTTCAATGCGCGACAGAGGAAGGCTTTCCTGAATGCAGTGATGCGTTATGGGATGCCACCCCAGGATGCTTTTACCAACCAGTGGCTGGTCAGGGACCTCCGAGGGAAGTCTGAGAAAGAATTCAAGTGAGTTCAAGTCTCAATGAGACATTTATCTTTTTGTTACAATAAAGGTAATGCTGGATTTCAAACCTCAATACTGTTCTTACTGATAGTATTATTATACTAAACATCTTTAGCAAACAGTATGAAAAGTAACACGGAGAGCATTCAGATTCCTAATCTTTTTTACTTTATCGTTGATCAGAGAGTTCCTGATTTAAATAAAAAAAGTTGTATGGCTTCTTATGTTTGAAACATTTAAAACAATACCCAGCCTTAAGAGGTGTTACAGCTAAGTTAACTGGTTAGTTTGCTCTGGATGCCTCTTGACCCTTTATAGTAGTCATGAATCTGGTATATGAGTGTACGCCAGGCTCACAGGGATTTTGACATTTTCCAAACAAATTTACAGTGGCATCCCCCACTTTCTTTTTTCACACATATTCACAGGGCTTATGTGTCTCTGTTCATGCGTCACCTCTGTGAACCGGGGGCTGATGGAGCTGAGACCTTTGCTGATGGTGTCCCACGTGAGGGTCTGTCACGGCAGCACGTGCTTACTCGTATTGGTGTAATGTCCTTGATAAGGAAAAAGGTAGGGTTTTCCAGTTAGAAAAGAAATGGTACAAAACATGTTTACTTAATTGAAGTTTCTAATTACTGGTTGAGTGATGAGCTGACTGATTAGCCTGCTGATCAACAGGTGCAGGAGTTTGAGCATGTGAATGGTCAGTGGTCAATGCCTTGGATGGCGGAGCTGGAGGAGAACAAAAGGGCTGCAGCATTGGCTGCAGGTGAAGACCCAAAGACTCCTTCTACTGGGACTCCTGCAGATACACAGCCCAACACTCCTGTCACAGGTATGCACACATACACACATGCATGCACGGACGCACACACTGTAATTAAACTCATAAAGAGAGACACATAAATGTATGTTGTAACACTGTCTTTATTGGGATCAATTCACAAATGACATGTATTTCCTTTTCCGCCCTAACCTCAGCACAACATGCTTTACCTCAACTTTTACCCTAACCGAAGCTTAATATGTACTCTTACTTTCGTATCAAGTATCTCCTGACTATCAGCTTATTCACTGTCCAGAGAAACAGGAAAAATGTCATGTAACAGCTGTCCACGAGTCACAATTTTCTGGCTCAATGACAGCTATAACAGACACATGATACCTGCATACCTATCATTGATATGTGCATCCTGTTTTGTCAGAAGATATGTCTAAATCTGACGACAAGGAAGAAATGAAGAAGGAGGGTGAGGATGTCAAAGGAACCAAGAAGGCAGATGATCCAGAAGTAAATTCTGCTTTTACATCCATATCACCCATTTGTTTTTTCAGTCTGGAGCAGCAACATTATACTTGAATTTGCTGATTTTTCTCATTTGAAACTGTCCTCCCCCTAGATTATTGAAATTCCAGATGAGTCTGAAAAATCCCCCATCCTTGAAAAGAAAGAAGGAGAGGTAGAAACCGCTGTAGGGAAGGAGGACAAGGAAGCAGGAAATGGAGATGAAGGCAAGGATGCTGAAGACAGAAACAAGGAGAAAGAAGAGAAGGACAGGGCTTCAGAGATGGACAAGGACACTCCTGCTGAGGTCAAGGGTGAAGGTTCGGAGGCCAAGACAGATTCAGAGGAGGACAAGTGTAAAGGTGAGGCAGGTGTTTAAACTGTTTTACACTCTCTCTCGTTTCCTTATTTTCTTTTTCTGTCATTCTAACAGTGCTTCTCTTGTTTCAGCTGAGGAGGGAAAAGATGAGAAGATGGACACCAGTTCACAAACAGAGGAAAAGAGAGGTGCACACACACACACACACACACACACAAACATACACACACTTTGCAAAGAAGGTACATGTTGTAAAATGTTTATAAAAAGTCAGATGGAGACGTCCTAAATATATTTACACTCACCAGCCACTTTAAAAGGTACAGCAGTTAAATTGCTTGTTTACAAAAATAGCTAATCAGCCAATTACATGGCAGCAACCCAATGCATTTAGGCATGTAGACATGGTCAAGACAACTTGCTGAAAGTCAAACCGAGCATCAGAATGGGGAAGAAAGGGAGTTTAAGTGACTTTGAACACGGCATGGTTATTGGTGCCAGAGGGGAACGGGAGATTTGCGTCATGGATGTGCAGCTGACAAATCTGCAGCAACTGCGTGATGCTATCATGTCAATATTGGCCAAAGTCTCTGAGTAACGTTTCCAACACCTTATTGAAAGTAGGGCTGCACGATTGATAGAATAGTGACTGCGATTACGATTTTAGCTTCCCACAATTAACTGAACATGATCGACTGCGATATTGCCGTTGCAATAATGCGTGCTCCGCTCATGGAAAACTATGCTGCATCTCAAATCAAGCGCTTCCTAAACTTACAGCCAAGGGAGCGATTTGGCTGCGCGCGCACTCTCCTGCACTCTTGCACTGCAGTTGCCGGAGCTGGTTGCGGCCCTTCTAGTCAATGGCTAGGAGTCCATCACACGCAGCATGTGCCAGATGCAGCTCACGGCTCCGCTCCGCGAAAAACACACAAGTCTTATTTTTGACGGAAGGCGCATCCAGCTGCACAGAGCAGACCGAACTGGGCAGGAAGTGAGACACAGAACGGCATAGAGAACCGGGTTAATTTTCAAAATTAAACACCCCATGCATACTCCTGATCATAAAATCAATAAAAAACATGGTTAAAACAGACAAAAATGACCTTTATCTTCGTAGCCTATTTAATCCTATAAGAAGCACAAAAAGCAGGCACTGATTACCAAATCAACAAAATGTTGCTTATATTTTGCTTCTAGGAGATGATGTATTTTAAGGACCGGTCTTATTTTGATACAAAGATTTGTACATTAGCAGAAATGCAACACAACATGGATGTGAAAGCAGTTGCCTGTTTTATTTAAATTTCAAAGTGCAACAAAAATATGTTGTCCCTAAAATCATTGAATAATCGTGATAAATAATCGTGATTATCATTTTGGCCATAATTATGCAGCCCTAGTTGAAAGTATGCCAGCAGTTTTGAAGGCAAAGGGGGTCCAACCTGGTACTACCAAGGTAGACCTCATAAAGTGGCCAGTGAGTGTAAATGGTAAAGTTAAATGTCTAAATGTAAATATACTCAACACAATGTCAACAATGCCATCGGTATCAACGTTCAATTTCCATAATGAGAGGGTGTCTTCATTTTTGTTGCTCACACGCTTCTGTTTCTCACAGAGCAAAAAGAAGACAAGGATGCTGTGAAAACAGACGAGTCTGGCAAACTGCAGAACGGAGAGAACACCAAAGAAGGAGGAACAGCTGCGCCGGTGGTTAACGTCAGTGAAGAGAAGAAAAAAGCTACCAAGCAGAGGTTCATGTTCAACATTGCTGATGGAGGATTCACAGGTGAACACACATACACTTTTTTCTCTACTTCTTTTTCTCTTTAGTTTCGGTCTTTTAACCTTTCTTCCCTCCTTTCCAGAGCTTCACTCTCTGTGGCAGAATGAAGAGAGGGCAGCCACCGTCACCAAGAAGACCTTTGAGATTTGGCACCGCCGCCACGACTACTGGCTGCTGGCTGGAATCATACAGTATCCTGTCCTTGTTCAATTCTCATGTGTGGTTGCCATCTTTCCACCTCATTAGAAATGAAATGATTAAATGACTAATTGATTGGTCGCTTGTCAGAAAAATCTAGTTTTGACATCTTGAATATGAACATTTGCTGGGTTTCTTAGTCCACTATAATAGAAAGTTGAATATCTTTCTTTTTTTATTGTCTGAATTTTGAAGTGGTCAGCTTGGGTTTTGGGAAGTTGTGATTTTCTCTTTTTCACTATTTTCTAATCGACTAAACAATGAATCTGTTATTTGAGAAAATATCGTTAGCAGCCGCGTCATATCATATTGCTACATTCTAGATGATAGAAACTAGAAGCTGCCACAGTGAATCATACCAAGCTGCATTCACAGCCCTTAGTTTCCTGTTTTATGGTTTTCTGTAACGGGAGAGAGGTGTTAGGAGTCAGACGAAGTAGTTAAGACAGGTAATGAAGTGAGGGACCTTCGCAAAAGAAGAGAAGAAAGTTGACCTGAAGTCTTACAGTTAGTAGTATTTGTAGTGCACAGCTTGTATAAAGTTGTCCATGCATGCTAACCAGCATTTATTGTCATTAAAACTAGCCTGACAAAAAATTTGCATATGATATTATAACCCTCACAAGACAATAATGTTGTTAGTCTTGACCTCAGTGTCTCTCAGACACGGCTACGCCCGCTGGCAGGATGTGCAGAACGATGTGAGGTTTGCTATCCTAAACGAGCCCTTCAAAGGGGAGATGAGCAGAGGAAACTTCCTGGAGATCAAGAACAAGTTTCTGGCCCGCAGGTTCAAGGTGAACTGAGTGCGCTCTGTGTGTGTGTGTGTGTGTGTGTGTGTGTGTGTGTGTGTGTGTGTTTCTGTTATATCTCACTCGGCACTTTGTTTGTTTCCTGTATAGTTATTGGAGCAGGCGTTGGTGATCGAGGAGCAGTTGCGCAGGGCAGCTTACCTAAACATGACAGAGGATCCGGCTCACCCCTCCATGGCCCTCAACACTCGCTTCAGTGAGGTGGAGTGTCTCGCTGAGTCCCACCAGCACCTCAGCAAGGAGTCCATGTCTGGAAACAAGCCTGCCAATGCAGTTCTGCATAAAGGTATGAAAAGATTGTGGATTTGAGCAAAATTTAACAAGGCCTTAAATTTGTTTGAAAATAATTTCCCGTGAAAATATCAGGATCTGTAGACTTGACTTGTAGACTAGATTGTCTCATAACTAAATGAAAGGGACAATATGGGGACAAGTGTACTGCACAGGCTTTTGCTCTCGTTTGGCAACTGCTTAGTCAGTTGCTGTCCATCTAATGACATTACATGTAGCTAATTATTTCAGCTTCCTTGAGAGGAATCGACTGACACTCATAATCCTCTTTACTTTTTAATGAGAAGTAACAGCCTTACAACTAACCAACCAACTCACAAATTCACAATGTCACATTTAGCAGGCTGCACAGTGTCTATAAGGAGGAGAGCTGTACATC
Organism: Micropterus salmoides; assembly: GCF_014851395.1. Classification (NCBI taxonomy): domain Eukaryota; kingdom Metazoa; phylum Chordata; class Actinopteri; order Centrarchiformes; family Centrarchidae; genus Micropterus; species Micropterus salmoides. The sequence goes on from NW_024040152.1 coordinate 14,449,283, forward strand.
ATTAGCGAGGTCATTGCTGTGAAAAAACAACATCTTCACCTGCATGAGAGTATACAAAAATGAATTTTGTTAACGACAGGATAGTATCTATCATTGTTTTTACTACAGAAATAGACCGGTTAACTGATGCACTGGCCCTATTAGTCATAAAGCCAGTCGTGACTGCTGTGGTAATGCAGTGAGTGAGGTGACTGGAAAGTGATCATCCTGTGTTAAGACCTTGGCAGGAGAACTGTTTTAATGCTGTACTGTCCTCTCATTTAGCTTGAATTAAGAACAGTCTATAGTGTCTAAGGCAACAGTTTCCCACGTTCTCTCTCTGTGTGGGAGAGAGAACATGTTGGCCATTATTGTGATGGTATCAGGAAATGGGGTAAAGGGGACTGTTATATAAACACAAGTATTTAGATTTTTTGGCTTATTATAGCTGCAGACATAATCAGCAATAAACATTAGGTGCAACATTGCAGTTAAAAATGGAGCAGCTTCCAGGTTTGAACAAGTACAGCTTTTCATTACCTCTTCAGGAAATGAACAGTAGAACCACTCAGTAGTTGACCTTTGAGGTTGTAGAGATGACAGCTGGCACAATACTAGGGTTAGATTCCCGACTGCAACTAAAGTCAATTGTCATCCATCCATCCATCCATCCATCGTCAACCGCTTATCCTGCGTACAGGGTGGTGAGGGGGCTGGTGCCAATCCCAGCTGACATCGGGCGAAAGGCAGGGTACACCCTGGACAGGTCGCCAGTCCATCGCAGGGCCAAGTCAATTGTCATTATTTTCTTAATTAATTGATTAATCGTTTTATATCAGAAAATGGTAAAAAAAAAAAAGAATGACATTCATATTATTCCAGAGTCTAAGGTGACATCTTCAAATGTTTAGTTTTGTCCAACCAAAACACAAAGATGATCAAAGATGATTACAGAATTTCCCTTTGGGGATCAATAAAGTATTTTTGATTCTGATCAGTTTACACTGATATAATACAGATAAGTCATCACACCTGAGCTGCTGGAAACATCAAATGTTTGGCATTTTTGCTTGAAAAGTGACTTAAACGAATGTTTGTCAACATTGTTGTTGATTATTAAATACTCGGCAAAGTAATAAAAGCAGTAGAGAAGGGGGGTTGCTGCTTGGCTGTAGTGGCTGAGTGTAGTAATAAAGTGCTTGTTGTTAGTAGCCGCTGTATAATTAACAACTTTGTGGACTGGCACTTTCCACGCTAGCTCCTGCTATTCATCTTTACAACCCTACCCCTTCATGTCCCCTCTTGCTTTTTGCCACATCATGTGAATACATTTTGCCAGGTGGAATCTGGTCTCACTGCAGCTTAACTGTAAAATGTGGTCATTTTTAATCCAAGACTCAAAACTGACTAAAACTGACCTTCATTTAGATGATCATGGTTGTGCTCATAGCTCATTTACATGTTGTATTTCCAGTTCTCAAACAGCTCGAGGAACTGCTGAGCGACATGAAGGCTGATGTTACTCGCCTCCCGGCAACCATCGCCAGGATACCCCCTGTTGCCGTGCGCCTGCAAATGTCCGAGAGGAACATCCTCAGCCGATTGGCCAGCCGGGGCCCCGAGGTCACCGCTCAGAGCCAATCACAGACTTCACAGCAGATGCAGGTGCCGCGCTGACCAGTCACCTCGCACATGTCACTTTCACTGACTGAGGCCAGTCGCCCTCACCTCACCGCCATGTAGCAGACGTCCTCCCCCTCAACCGCCATGTACAGCACAGTCAGGTTAGTCCTTGTTCTGCACCCACAACCCATCTCCGGACTCAGAAGAGCATCAGCTGTGCTGCTGGACTTTGATTTGAAAAGACTGGAACTGTAGATGTAGGATGGGAGTGAATGGAAGAATCACTTCCTTCTGTGGCAGACTAGAATAATGTCTTTCTCCTCCACTGGGATCCAGATTTAACTCCTGTAACCTGAGCACTGTTTAACTGCTGGGAAGCTCCACTGACCTGTCCTGTTCTGTCTTCACAGCAGGGTCAAACGTGTGTATGTAATTATGTGTAAAATGAAGTGGAAAAAGTTAGACAGGATAAAAGGCAGCATGTTTGGAGTTTACTGGTGCTTTGTAGTAATTTTTTGGATTATTAAAGAATTCGAGGGATTTTATTGTGCTCATTTTCAACGTTTCAGCTTTTTTTAAAAGTCATTCAACTCTAATGTCCTGTGTGTGTGTGTGTGTGTGTGCGTGTGTGTGTGTGTGTGTGTGTGTGTGTGTGTGTGTGTGTGTATAAAATAGGGCAAACTAATGTGCATCTCAACTGCAGAATGCCCCCGACTCTGAGAGACTTTTACTCGAGTCACTGTCATTTTTCTATCAGTCAGATCTGTTACCTCCCGCGTCCTTTCCCTCCATCACAAACCTCCATCTCTCGTCAGGTGACCTGATCCAGGAATTGCTCTCTGTGCTCACACCCCAACCAGCACCTTGACATTCCTAACTGCACCACAGACACCAGGTGCTCCCTGGAAACCCTCCTGTCTTTGCCCGAAATACAGACATGCTATAGCTCCACAGTGTTTAGGTACATGGGATGGTTTTGAGAACGATGGCAATCTTAAGTTAATTTAATTTCTTACAGTCTATTGTTATGTTGTTTTACATTATTGAATATTATTATTATTATGGTTACCATCTTGTCGTTTTTTATCATTGCTGTTTGTTTTTTGGACTACAATAAAAAATTCAACAGTATTTTTTATGTTTTTTGTCAATTCTTCTGAATTTTTCCGGCCGGTCGGTCAGTCGTTCGGTCCATCACTTTGATCCAGACATAAATATCTCAACAACACTCGGACTGAAGCCTACTGACTTCAGTAATGCTCTGACTTTTCCTCTAGTGCCACCATGAGGTAGAAATTTGTTGTTTTGAGTGAAAGTAAGTACATTCATGTTCCACTCAGTTGTACTAAATGTTTTGTGCAAATTAGCAAATGTCAGCATGCTGACATGCTAAACTCAGATAGTCAACATAATAAACATACCTGGTATAATTAGCATGTTGAATTGTGATTACGAGCATGTTGGCACGCTGACGTTGACATTTCACTCAAGTGCAGCCTCACAGAGCTGCTAGCTTGGCTGCTCTTTCTAAGTAAAGAATGCAATAAAGTGACAAAGACTGTTGAACCACCACTAGCTGCTAGAACAGCTTCAACACTCCTTTGCATAGATTATTCAAGTGGTTTGAACTTTACTGGCTGAATTAACACTATTCTTCCCAAAGATATTCCCTTATTTGTTGCTTTAGAGATGGCAGTGAAGAGTACTTATCTCTCCCATAGGTGTTCAACTGGACTGAGCTGGTGGTTGTGAGGGCCATAGCATATGATTCACATCATTTTTATACTCATCAAGCCATTAAGTGACCCCTGCATTTGTTATATTTCAACTTATTTATTCAGGTTTTTTGTTTTATGTTAGAAATACTTCTATGGATGCTGATACCAGTTTAGGAAAGTTGAATGATGCATAAAGACCATGATGTGCTTTGCATGCAAGCCTCGAAAGAGAAGGAGGAATTTACATGGAGGCAAATGTTGATTTGCAGAGGAGATGGAAAAGCTAGGGAGCCTTTGCACATGGACGTAGTCGTAAGAGGAACAGAAGGGGAAGAAGGAGACAGGAACAGGCAGATTTTCTCCCATAGATAGTCGGTTAATTAAGAAAATTAGAGTAAATTACAGGGTGGGAGGACTGGCCAGGCTTCTAATGAAGCCTGATATCTTATCATGAGAGAGAGTTGGAGGCTAAACACGAGCAAGGCCGGGGACAAGTGAACACAAAGTAAGATCAAGGAGCTGACCTGGTTGCATGAGCTGCTGTCAATGTAACCTGACTCTGTCTCCAAGTTTTTCTGTGTTTGGAAGGATAGACATACTGAACATCCTCACAGATAGCAACACAGGGGAGGGACTGCATTCGACCCATCACTTCCTGATGCAGAAGAGCCCAGACTGCCAGTGAGTCCCTACTGCAAGAGTCCCTACAATGTCTCGTAGGTGAGTGTTGTGTGGATTTACCATTTTTCAACATGTGCTTTAGTTATACTTCCTTAACACTACTGTCACTTACAAAAGTGAAGAAAGTTTTGTTCATGTGTCCCATGATTATCTATTGGCATGTGCACTTTGACACATCTCTAGATGCAGATTTAATATTTCCACACACTTTCTATCATTACAGTAAAACCAGATCTAGGAATTGGTGATATTGATAAAATCCTCTTTTTTATCTATCCTCACGGTACATGTAATTTGATACTGCGATATTGCTATATATCGTAAGTGAGTGAGTTAAATACCTGGAAAAAACCTTCACTGCATTGAGGCAAAAATAATACTAAAATCAAATAATGCCATAAAACAGTCATCGGCATTGACTTGGCTTAATAAATATATTAACCATAACACAGACATATTAATGTAGATGCCTAAATAAGCTAAACAACATTTTGGAGAAGTGCAACCCAAATGCCAGAAAAATGTGAAAAATGGCTTATACAATATCCCAGAGCCCAAGTGACGCCCTCAAATGGCTGATATTCAATTTTAGCTTTTGAATTTACAAAGATATAAATGGGAAGAAGCAGCAGATCCTCAAGAAGCCGGAAGCAGTGACTGTGAGGATTAACTTACTAATTGCTTCAGCACAATTATTATTATTCTCATTATTTTTCAGAGATTTAGACAAAGGAGGGAAGAACAGAACAATGTGTACAGTAAATTCCTCTAAACAGACACAATTTGATGCATTGCAACAGTCTGATGTCCCACAATGTGTTGCCATACTCAAACTAAATCTAGGAAACATCTTCTTTGAGGCTGGGAAAGAAAAGAAAATCAGTGTGTGTGTGTTTGCGCCGTTGGCCACTTTGCTGCGTTTCATCCTGCAGCCTGAGAAGTGAAGCTCTGTCGTGTCAGAAGGGAAGAGAAGCCAACCCAGACTCAACTGCTGAACATGCGAATCTGTTTGGAGAATAATGCAAACTGCAATAGCTGGCGTTAACCACGACACCTGCAGTGCTGTTTGTGTGTGTGTGCGTGTGCTTGTTTAGAGTGTGGGGTGGGGCTACAGTATACTGTATATATTTTTCTTAGCTTTTTGTCCAAAGTTCCAAAACGGTGACATTATCAGCTTTACACATGTTTGCATATTTACACCAACACTAAAAATAACATTTTACAGTTCACAGTGTAATGAGGAAACTGTGTTTAGCTTGGGAAAATAACTGACATACTGTAGTTTCCAGGAATTCAAATGTGTCCTCTCAAACCTCTTGTAGGTAAATATGATTTGCAAGTTAAATGACAGATTATTTCTGTGTTAAACATGTTGTGTTTGCAGTGTAGCCAAGCCTTCCTCATGGTGCAGTGGATTTGTGTTGCACTGTGGGGAAACTAGTGTATCTTGCAAGCCTCTGCATGCTTCTTATGATATCAGGGGGAAAAATTTAAACACATAGCTCACGATTAACTGCTTGCCAGTCTTCAGAGTTTTAATCAGTAGCATTATAATGAGTTCACAGTTGCAAATAGCTTACCAGCTGAAAGTAGCTCACACACACACACACACACACACACACACACACATATAGAGGGGGGATGGTTGCGCTTCAAATAAGGAAGTGCTCTGTGACTCTGACCTTTGTGTGTTACAGACGCACGCACACACACACCTGGAAGTAGAGAACAAACAGAAAACAGTAGTGGCAGACAGGTGGGCAGGCAGAGGGGAAAAGCTTTGCAAATAGCAGTCGGAGAAACGGAGAGTTGTGGGTTTGTTTGCGAAGGCTCACACTTATTCTCTCTTTTATTTTGTATTATTTTTTTCATTCCTGTAACCAAGGTGGAATTACTGGACAGACACTCTCGCTCATGATTCACAGATGAAGGGAAGAGTTTGAGCCATCTCTGCTGCGTTATTCATCGGGACTTGCACAGAAAATTAAGCGATGGAGCATCAGAGAGCAAGTTTCCAGAGTTTAAGCGTACTCTGATTTAAAATATGATGAGTTTTTGTTTTTGTTGTCTTTAAAAAAAATCTCTATCTGCTGGAGGAATTCCGGCCTGTCAGCTATTTTGGTTCCTGTCTTGCTTTCACTATTTTGTGAAAGGAGACGTAAAAAGGAAGGAAGGGGAGAGCGAGCGCGAGAGGAGGGAGAGAGACGTATACAGTCGAAGCGTCTCAGCGAGTGTCAGTTGTTTTCAGAGGCAGCTGCGAAGAGTAAGTGTTTACCTGCTTTCCTATTGGGATGGAGAGAGGGGTTGGTTAGGACGAGGACTGGGTGGGGGGAAGTGTTGAAGGAGAAGAGGAGGAGAGTGCGGGTAGTTTGAGGGTTGCTTTGTGAATGTGGTGTGATACAGAGAGGTAGAGTTTTGATATTTCATGTATATACGTTAAGTGTTAGAAGTAAGTGTGTGAAAGAGCAAATGAGTTATTCTATATCTATTCTATATAAGCGAGTATGCTGCCGTAAAGTGAGGAAGTGTTGAGGAACTGGCTGTTTCTTTTTGAAATTAGAGATAAAAAAAATATAAATACTGTGCTTATGCCTTTGAGTATGCACATGTGCAGGTAGGAGTGACCAATCACTCTCCATCTATTTGGTGCCAGAACAAGTGAAGAGACAACATGGTTCGGTGAGTCAAGCCCCCGTTAGACAATCTAATGCTCCATTAGTCAACTCTTGTTGTGTATTCTGTGCTTTGTGCAAGGCGTGATGACAACTTCTCTGTTTCCATTCCTCCTTCTGTCTTTCCCCAGCTGTCGACTCGTCCCTTCTCTCTTCCTCTTATCATGTGATTCTTGATGTGTTTTCTGTTGTTTGTGTAAAGAAAATGCGTCATAAATGATGGTTTAGTTCAGCGGCAGAGTATGAGATGCTTTTTTTTGTTTCCTCAGGCTCTTTAAAGGTTCTTTCCAAGGTTGTCTTCACCTTGGGTTGATGGGTCTTTCCTTCTGTGACTGTGTATGACCATTTGTTGTATCAACGCTCTCTTGTGGCAACTCAAAGCTGAAGAGGGGAACATATATTCAAGCGCAAACACAATCTAATTGTCAAAATAAGTGCATATACTGGGCTCCAGTATATGCACTGGGCAACATTTCTAGCTTTATATTGTACATTTTAACCCTGTAACTGTGGAGGAAAATGTTATGTTGAATAATTAATATAGATTTTTTTAAATCTACTAATTAATTACTAAATTAATTTACAAAATTTGAAAGTAAACTTAAAGTTTCTGAACATTTGTGTCATATTTTTTTGAATTAGTGGCTCCATCAAATGGTGTACCAGATGTTAAACAAGTCTTTACGGTTTGAGTGTGCGCCAAGCTTGACCACAACACTTTCCATCCTCAAAGAGCTCCAGTGAATGATAAAACTGTTGCTATTCTGAACTGATGCAATTATGTTACACCAAGTAACTGAAGTACACAGTGTTGCTGAAAGGGTTTTACTGCTTTAATTTTTAGGTTTATAGTTATGTAAATATACAGTATAATATCTGTTACTGTGGTATTCTATTCTGAAAAGTGGGCCTTTATTAGGCCAGTGGTAAAGGTGTTGATGGAGGTGTTAATAAATAGGTTACCGTGGTTATAAGTGAATTGATTAATGTTTCTTCCAGTCTATAGTCAGAGCTGTGTTTGCTACAGAATGAAGAACACGTTCTTTATAGTTTTTATGTAGTAAAAGTTTTTATATAGTTTTAATGAATAATAAAGACTTGGGAATTAAATGATTTGTTTCAATATCAGTTAAGTTATCGATTCATTAATTCATTGTTTAATCTAAAAAGTTAACAGACACCATAGTCACGTGTTAAAATTGGTTATTTATAGGTTTTCAGTGAAACAGGAAAATGGAAAAAGGAAAGGAAATCTTTACATTTACGACAGTTTAACCCCCAAATAATTGGTAAGATTGTCAGTATTGTAAATTATCTGTCCATCAGCTAGAAGATTATTGGTTAATCGTTTCAGAAGTAAGCAAGTCTGAGGTGAGACTCTCCTGCAGAAGAGATTTGTTCTGCTGAGCGGGAAATTGTTAATTAACAAACTACTGTTAGATTTCTAGAAAAAGACATTTTTTTCTATCTATTTTGTATGTTTTCTGAAAAGTAACTTAAATAACTGTTCGTCAACACTGAGCTGAATGTTGTGAGGAAATAATACTGGGTGTGTTTATGTGTATAAAGCCGGACGTGTTTATATTTATCTGATGTAAGTCTTATCTATTTGTAAACTGTGTGTGTACTGTGTGCAGTTATGTTCATATCGAGTGTATTTTTACTTTTTGTACATGTATGTTGATGCAGGTGGTTCCACAGAGACATCACAGGCCTGCAGGCTGAGGAAGTGCTGAAGACTCGAGGCATTCATGGCAGCTTTTTGGCTCGGCCCAGCAAGAAAAACGTTGGAGATTTCTCCCTGTCTGTCAGGTAATAATGTTTGCAAAACGCTAACCCAAAATCTCTTTTCTATTTTTCTGACCTCACAGCTGATGAAATCTTACTTTCCTTTCCTATAAAACAGTGCTGAGTCCACCCACATGGCTCTTCCACTCATTAAACCTTAAAGTAGGACATAAATGACAAGAGAATGTGTTAATATTCAAAGCCGCAGCACATGAGTGGCTCATCTCAGCAAACCCTGATGCAAACACTGGACTCCTACATCTACTGTTTTTTTTCTTATTTACTTCCAAAATGTATCTGCCGCCTTTAAGCTTTATTACAAATCAGTTTTTCAACTTTGTTCAGAAGAGATGTGCCGAACATGGGAATATTCTTACTTTGTATAGACGGAAATAAAACTTTCCACTTCACCTTGTTGATAAGATAACATCACACATTGCATTTGTAAATGTGTTATTACTACATACAGTTGTACAGATAAATGTTGATGCTTTTTTAATTTATCTAGCTTTAAAATGTAGTTCATTTGGCTGTAATTCACAATTACATTACAATTCACAAATAAAAATAATTTACAAATTAACAAAATAATTCTTTGGGCATTACTTATAGTGCTAAAACTAGAATTGTAACAGAATACGCTTAATTACTAAAAATAACACCAAAGCAAAATGAAACCAATTCAGTTAAATGTGATAAATGAAATGCCTTGCTGGACACCCTGAGATTAGATTTAGATTAGATAACATGTTTTTATAAGGTTCGATAACCGCTTGTGCGGTGAATGTCAATGTTAAAAATCAATATACTAATCTCAGCACTGCAGTCTGTAGTTCAAAGAGGTGATAGTTTACATTTGTAAATGTACTGCATCTGTACTGATAAATTAATAGTTTATATTAATATCTCGGTAAAGATATTTGGGTTATATTCATGTAGCTGTTCAGTATATTGTGAGAATTGCTGTTCTAATGTTAATATTTATATTCAGGCCATTAAGGCAGGCAGAATATATGCGATCAGTAAATTATTCAATTCAGTTCAAAGAACTTTAATTATCCGTTAGGAACTTCATTTGTGCTGAGCATCAATGCGTGTATATTTCCACAAACACAGCACAATATACCACACACATTACAAAATAGATAAATAAAGAAGTAAAATACATCACAATTCCTCACACACGGACATACACATTGATGAATAAGTTAATCAACCATTCATGTTTCTAATGGACGTGGGCACAAAACTTGTGATGGCTCTCTTAGTCCTGAATGTGAGTGATCTGTGTTTCTGAGTGTAGAAGACTGTAGTGGCTGTGCAGTGTGTGAGTGGTGTCTGAGGCTATTTGTGTTAATTTTAGTTTAGTCCTCCTGTTGTAAATACTGATAAGGGGTTCCTGCACTTGTCTGATTATTTTACTGTGAATATTGATCACAGTACAGCAGTCTGTTGTTGTAAGAGGTAAAAGCTGAAATAAATTGTAGATTTTCTGAATAATTGACCCCTACAGTGAAAAAAGGTAAGTAGCAGCATTTCATACCCTACCCTCCTGTCATTTTTGCAAAATTATAAAAAAGACTTCCTGGGCTTTTCTCTTTTGAGACGTCAAGATGTTCTCATGTTCACATTTGTACGTCCCAAAGACAAACGCATCAGGTGGACTTTTGAACTGCATGAATGTGATGTGTTGGCTTTGTGACAGACCTCTAAATGTCCTGCTAACTTTGATTCTAAAATGCCCCTAACCTAGAAAAGACTTGAGAATTATGACTCTTTCAGGTTTTCAGATATTTTACTTTAATCTTGGTGTTGTTTTTATTTTATTGTTTATCTCCAAATACTATGTACATTTAAACTTCATGGTTCTAAATAAGGAAACACCAAATTCAGAAAAGCACTTCTACTGTGATAAAAATACTGTAGTTGCAGTAACTGCAGTTGTTGCATGATAGAGAGTGCTGAAAGTTCATGTGTGTGTCATAGACAAACATAGCTTCTATATACAGAACATACAGTATATAGCACATATAGGGTTCGGTTTCAGAATATGTGAAAATCAAATAAAGCTATGTGTGTGGATCGGATTTGTGGCCAAACACATTTTGGCTTTTGAAATAAAGGTTGATGAAAGTTTAATTTGCAGTTTAAACTTTCATACCTAAAAGCTACTGAGAGACAGATGCTCTCTTTACTGTCATCCAGAAGTTCTTTGTCGAGGAAGAACTTTGACGGTTTGACCTGACTGTTTCATCTCCTCAGGGTGGGTGAGATGGTGACCCACATCCGGATCCAAAACACAGGAGACTACTACGACCTGTATGGCGGGGAGAAGTTTGCCACCCTGTCAGAGCTGGTGGACTACTACACATCGGAGAACGGCATCCTGCAGGACAAGGACGGCACCACCATCGAACTCAAATACCCCCTCAACTGCTCCGACCCCACCACAGAGAGGTCTGTGCACTCTTACTCCAACCTCGAGGCTTACTGTTTAACCCCCTGTAGGTTAATGTGGCCCACACTCACTGGCTGCTAAGCTGCCTCCACCTACACTCTCAGGTTAAGTGTAAGAGTGTTTGGTTAGGTGGTTAAGTCAACTTCAGTTAGCTATGACAAGCAATAATTCCTCTAACAGGTGTTTATTTACTGTGGATAATAAGTGTCATCTGTGGGTTTGATATTCCATGGGGTTTAAACATTTTCCTCTGGAGTAAAGGCGTTGTGTTTGAAGCCACTTTTGAATAATTTTGGTGTTAAAGCATCTTTGTCAGAATGTGAGTCAGTGATAATAAACACCCACACTCCAGGCAAAAGAGCACACAGCTGTCGAGGCTTCATTCCTACAACTGCCTCACTGCTGCAGCTTGTGGATTACATGTGATGAGGGTTATTATCAGAGCTGAGAAGTAGCAAAAAGCACTTTACTAAAGTACTTTTCTTGAATATTTCCATTTGCAAACACGTCACACTTTTACTCTGCTGCATTCCAGACAGAAATGTTTAAAATTTTTTTGGTAATTGAAGATCCTCTCCAGATATGTTTAAAGAGATAAAATACTCTGCTTAGAGTAGTGCTTCTCAGACTGTTGGGCGGGCACCACTGAAGGGGCATAGAGCCACTGCAGGGGAGGGGCGAGGATGACCAGGGGAAAACTAGTGGAACTAAGAATGAATTATCAGAATCAGAGTCCGAATTAAAAATACTTTATTGATCCCCAAGGGGAAATTCTTGTGTTACAGTCGCTCACTTTGCACATCAAGGCATTAAAGGAATAGAAATAAAAATAGAAAGTTGGTAAGTATAAATTATAAAGAAAATACACAAATCAGTGTGGGAAAATGTACAGTATTTTACAGTATATGACATTACTGATAAATAGTAGCAATGAATAAATAGTAGTAATAATAGTGAGTACTGATTGTGTTGAGGTGGAGTAGGTTAAAGTCCTTAAAAATTGCAATATTGGGACAGAGAATATTGCATGTAGGAAAATAAACAAGAGTTGCTGATGCCATCGTGTTAACTTTCATTTTTTGCTCCCCAATATTGTTAATGACAAGAATTAAGCCAGTTTATGTGTGGTGGGGGGGCATGAACTTTTTCAGTTTGTGATGGGCGGCATGAAAGAAAAAGTTTGAGAACCACTGCCTTCGACTGATGATTGGTGTCTGATATGGTTTTCCACAACAAATGTATTACCTAAAATGATCCCAAATCTATGAATATGCAAATAGTACATATGCATCAAAGGTTTAACTGCTAAACTCCTGTCTGACTGGAAACACATATCACATATCACACATCACACATGTTGCATAATGAACCAATTTGTGGCTTCCAAACTAGTTAGTTAGTGATGTCATGCTGGTACATAAACGTGTTGTAACTTTATACAAATGCATCACTCTGCACAGTGAAGGTCAAACATCCAAGTGAAGTAGCTATAAGCAGAACGCCTTTTTTTGGTAAAGACTATAATGCAACATAAAAGAAAATTATTGAAGAACAGGTAACAGAACATACGTTTAATACAATAAACTAGCAATAATCAGTACAAAGTACAAATACTAATTAATAATTATTTGTAATTTTACTCATTCGCAAAAAGAAGAGACTAAATAATGGTTCTTAAGTCCTGCTTCACTTTTCTCAGAGGGAAATATTGTGCTTTTTTCTTCAATGCATTTTGGGTGTCTGTCAGATGTAGTTACTGGTTGCTTTGCAGATTAAGATTTTACATTCAACATTAGATAAACTAACAAAAAATATCATTATGTTGGGAACCGTCTTGTGCCTCTATAATGTAAACTTTACGGGAACTACTGTTTTTTTTTTTACGTTGAGAGTTTTAGAAACATTGTCAACTTATTTCAACAGTATAGAGGATCATGTTATTTGTCAAGTATTCTGGAAGCCCAAACTGAAAATGCACGGCTTTTTACTTAGTATATGCATAGAGCAACTTTTGAATATTTAAAATGGTGATATCACTGACAGAAACGGTTCTTCACAATGTGTACTTCTAATTAAGGTTTGTAAAAAGTTACCTGAAAGTATGCTTTTTTTTATATATACAGGATCTTGCAAGCTTGTCTGTTTGCTAAATATAGTTACTAGATCTTTTTACAGATATTTTCTAATGTCTGTGCTTGCGTGCAGAGCTCACCACATCAAAGGCGTCCTCCAGGCTGCTGCTGTAAATAAGATATGAACCTATTTGCTGTTTGTCAAATGCAGGTTAAAAAAAGACTAATTCTAATTTGCCCCCATTGTACATTTGACTTCCATGACATTGCTGCTGGAGGAGTTTTTCTCTCAGCTAGAAACTTTGTGCAGCTGTAGGCTGATTAAAGTAGGTTAATATCCAACTAGAGGTGATGAATAAACTCAATTAAGTTGCACTCCTTTGAGTGAAGGATGACACTACTTTCTATCGCGTGTGCGTGTGTAAGTGTGCACGTGACTTCATACTTCACCCTAGCTGGAAGCTCTACACTGTGCCCCCCCTCGTCCTTCTCTCTCTGTCAGTTGTCTAACTTCCCTTTTGTTGCTGCGGTTGGAAACTTTAAGTTTTGACACTTTTGAAAGCAATGGCCAGACCCTGCTTGTCTTCCTCTATTGCACACTCCATCATGTTCTTGCTCACTCGCTGTCTTCCTCATATCACCCAATCTCTCTCTCATCTTGAAGCATGATTACACACGCACCTCAGCAGGTCACTGTGTGGTGCAATTTTTCTGTTTGTTCTCATTTATCTGGCAGCTTCTCAGAAAACATGGTCAGGGCATTAACTTATTGCATTATCACGTGTCGATTCATCACATTCAACCATGCACATCCCAGACTGACATAATTGCATGTTAGTCTGGGGTGTGCACAGTTAAATTATTTTCTCAAACTTGTTCACTTACTGTACAGTACTCTGTACTCGGCTATTCTTTAGCTTCTGCAAAACTGCACGGACAGTAGACCTTTTTGCTTTTTTTGCTGCAGGAACTTCAGGCAACCTACTGTAATTACAAACCATTAGGTGGAGTCTCATTTCAGTTTCTGTAAAAGCATGCACTGTGATTGACAAGAAAGTAAATCAAAGAACTGAATAATTAAAAGCTTGTGTGAAAGGCATAAAGCCAGTGGGGTGGGGGGGTTGAGGGTTCTCTGGATGTCACACATCGAAGTGGAGGGGGGGGATGCAGGCTATAAATACTTTGTCCTCTTCAGTCGTGAAATCTGTCATCAGAAATTTTCCGACCGCAAGCAGGAAGTTTAGAAGAAGAAATCGAGAACTCTGCCTAAAATTAAGTCACAACCCAACTGCATTCACTAATTCACATACACAGAAAGTACAGTGGTGGACATAAATATGACCCCCTTGTAACAACCTCTGTACATGCTGTTTTTTAATATTCACCATAGTGAGCCTGATTCTTCTGCGGCTTTCTATTTCTACTCACTGTTAATTGTGCACAACAGTCCAGTGTACCACATAAGTGAATGTTGGACAACTGCACAGCCTTGAATAAACTGATACATCACACTGCAGTCGGAACCCTAACAGTGCTCTGCTCACATACAATTGTTGGAGTGATGATTTTTTTGTGTTTTTTTAGTTGCTGTATGCAAAATGTCAATGTTACTGACATTTGCGCAACACAGAAGATATCTTGTGGTTATCTTCCTTTTTTTGCAGTCAACCCACAAACAAACCCAAATTTAGCACAAGGCATGAATATCTTTAAAAATGTGTACATTTGGTAGCTGAATGGTTACAGCGTATGGCCACACGGGTGCAACCATCGCTGGTTCCAGCTGGTGACCTTTGTTGCATGTCATACCCCCACTCTCCCCTGTTTCATCTCTGCTTCTGTCCCTATCAAATAAATGCAAAAAAAAGCCCTGAGGAATAATCTTTAAAAAAATGTGTCCATGTCATGTAGGCTTGCATCATGAACCATCAGTGCCTTTGTGTTTCAGGTGGTACCACGGTCACCTGTCTGGGCCGAATGCAGAGAAGCTGCTTGTGGCTCGAGATGAGCCGGAGACCTTCCTCGTCAGAGAGTCGCTGTCCAAACCTGGAGACTTTGTTTTGTCGGTTCTGACGAACGAGAAAGGCAAAACTGGAGGAAGGAGGGTCTCTCACATCAAGATCATGTGTCAGGTTGGCACCTGTCCTCCTATCTGTGTGTGACCATGCAAGAGAATGTGTGCATGAAACGAGGGGTTGTTTTTGGTCAGTCGTGTGCTTTGAATATACAGAATTAGGCCCCCGAAACAGATTCACATCATGTAGAAATACTGAGGGGCATTCCCAAGTTGTGTTGTGCACTAGGTTTAAAGTCTCATTTCCCCTGTCTTATGCAATGAAAGACTGTTGCTCATACTTTAACTCTACTATTGGTCATAAATGTCAGGCATGGTTTTACCTCAGTTGTTCAACAGCAGTTTTTCTCAGGTACAAAAAAGTACTTTATTTATTTTTTTATTTTTTTAAACTGACATTATGTGCTGACATTATTAGATGTTTAGACACTCACTGTGAACTGCTGCTAATGATATTCACCGTACAGCAACCGGTCACACCGCCGTCTCTCAAGTCATTTTCATAGATTGTGTCCCTCTGTGGTCAGTTTCCATCAGGGCCTTTGCATTTTATTTTTAGCAATGGTTCACCTTATAGAAAACACAGTTCAGGCCTCATTTAAATTGAAGCCACTGTTTTTGTGCACCGCCGGGGTTTGGAAGATTAATGTGACATTACTTGAAGGGTTACTAAGGTCTTTTCACGACATTTACACATCAGTGTACATTCATTGCAAGTAAATAAATTTTTATGGCCTGTAAACTGTGTCATTTATTTGATTAAAGTGTTGTAAAGCAGTCAGCCACAAAAAAAAAATTGGAACACTAATTATTATATTATTGGCGGGAAGTCTTTTTACAGGAAAAACATCTCTTTGGAAGTATTTGTATTTTTTTGCTTCTCAGTTGGTCAGTACAATTATTTTTGAAACCTTGGTCTTCATTTTCACACCAGACAGTTTGGCACAACCTCTCTGTGCGTGTGTTTATCCAGAAAGATATATGTCGTATGTTTGTTGTGTGTGTTCAGAATGACAGGTATACAGTGGGAGGTTCAGAGATGTTTGACACGCTGACAGACTTGGTGGACTACTACAGACGCAAAGGCATCGAGGAGATCTCTGGGAACTGGGTGTATTTAAAACAGGTGAACTGGGCTTTTCTTTGCATCCAAATGATGTGGATAAAACATGTCATAATCTTTTGACATGTCTGAATTCAGCAGGCATTCCCTTGTGAAAAACAGAAAGGTCTCTGTGGATAATTTTAGAACAGCAGCACAGCCCACAGATAGGAAATATTACTCACATCTTTGAGTTTGTCTTAATGTGGCCTGACTGATGTTGATGATATTGTGTATGGCGCTCATTGGCTCATCTTTTTCTTTCATATCTATTATAAGATTTTTCCTTCTCTCTCTCTCTCTCTCTCTCTCTCTGTCTGACCTCCTGGCAGCCGTATTACTCCACCAGAGTGAATGCAGCAGATATCGACAGCAGAGTGAAACAGCTGGACCAGACTGCACAGCAGCAGCAGGAGGGCGAGGGACAGAAGACCAAGGCTGGCTTCTGGGAGGAGTTTGACGTAAGATTTGATCCAGCCTCGATTATGTTTACCATAACTGTTTCTTAATGAAATATCTTGATGCTTTATCTGTGGTGTTAGCCACAGGGTTTTCCTAATGTGGGAAAAATGAATATGATACATCAGACATCTTATTACAAATTGACAGTCCATAAGCCTTTAACCTCTCAAGACTTACTTCCTTACTATAGACAAAACTAGAAGTAGTATACTACCATCTTGTGGTGGTGGAATACACTCTTACTATACCATAATTAATTCAAACTTCAAGAGTGGCCAAATAAATTTAAATTTAAACACTCAGTGTGCATTCTAAAACATTTGATTTTATGTGAAAAGCAATGAAAAATCTACCTTCAGGTGACTAGGGCTGCAACTAATTATTTGCTTCATTACATATTAGGATGTTGTATGAAACTGGGTATCACAGTCACCTCTCTCTCCTGCCAGGCTCTTCAAAAGTTGGAGGCAAAGGTGAAAAAGAGCAGAGAGGAGGGCCAGAGGCCTGAAAATAAGAGCAAAAACAGATACAAGAATATTCTTCCCTGTGAGTTTTTAATCTTCTTAGTATCATTATTCTCTAAATTAACCAAATCTTATGAATAAATCCACGTTTTATAGCACTGACATTAACCAAATGTTCTTGCTCTCTCCTCTCCCACTGTGTCTCCACTCCACTCACTTCTTTTCACAAGTCAATGACACCAGGGTCATACTGCAGGACACTGATCCTGATGTTGTGGGTTCAGATTACATCAACGCCAACTACGTGAGAGTAAGTCTCCAAAGTCACTGGCCTCGTAGTTTTACAAAATAAAAAAAAAAAAACAGAACAGAAAACTGTCAGACATTCTCTTTTCATCATCCATTTCTCTTTAAGCTCATTGTTGTTTGTTCACTGTGTGTTTGTAGAACACCCTCTGGGAGTCTGCAGATCAGAAAGTTTACATTGCCACCCAGGGATGCCTAGCAACAACTATCAACGATTTCTGGCAGATGGTATGGCAGGAGAACACGAGGGTGATCGTAATGACAACAAGAGAGGTTGAGAAAGGGCGGGTCAGTATCAAAACAACAATCTTGTTGACAAATTTGATCTTTAAGAGTGTTTTGTTTCACAAACCTTTCAAAATGCCAAAATAAAGTCAAAATATCTGCACCTTTTAATGACATTTCCACTGGAGGACACTTCCTTCTTTTTGTCATTTAAAAACAATCACGCAGTTTCTGTCACAGTCAAAATAAAAAACCCTGGGGAGACTTGTATTGTCTTTTATTTACATTGTGAGAAGTACTGTAAATATCACACCCTCTGTCACTGCACTGGCTTCCATAAATAGTTTGAATTGACTGAGGATTGATTAAGATTCTTCTTCCTCTGTTTTTTCCCATAATTTGTATTTTGTCATTTTTCTGTGTCCTCCAAGGTCGATATTCCTTGGGGGTCACTGTGGTTTTAACCCCTTTGTGAACACAGCTGTAGTAATAAAAAAAATAATACTCTATATAAATAAATCAGAGTTGACAAGAGATTTAAATAGAGCTTCTGAGTTGACTTATTGCTGTTACAACAAATGTTGTTAGGAAGTGGCCTTGGTGAGCTCAATGTGCAATAGGACAGACAGGACAGCATTCAATACAACATACTAATAATAAAACCATCATACACACAGGAACATATTAAAATACACAGAGTACCATAAATATAAAAAGATAAGCTACAAATTTATAATATACTATAAATAATACTTACACAGACAACCATAACCCTAAAAAATAAATGCTGCACAGAGGTTCCTTCTCTGTGAAGTTAGACTTTACTTGATTTATTCTTTCTTTTTGTGCAGAATAAATGTGTGCCATACTGGCCAGACTCTCAGTCATCCAAAGAGGTGGGCCCATACGTGGTGACCAATGAGTCCGAGAGGGAAGCTGCTGATTACAAAATCCGAGTTTTGGAGATCGCTCCTGTGGACAAGGTAACCTTCAAACACTAACCTCTGACTTCACTGCATGCACTCGAGCTATGCTAACGTAAAGTCTACACCAGGACATATTCTTTTAACACATTTTATTATTGTATTCCCGTAATTGTTTTCTCTTCCGCAGCCAAAACTTTCTCGTACCATCTGGCACTACCAGTACTTGAGCTGGCCTGACCATGGTGTTCCTCAGGAGCCAGGTGGTGTCCTCAGCTTCCTCACCCAAGTGAACTCTAAACAGGCTGAATATCCTGATGCTGGACCCATGATCATCCACTGCAGGTACTGGACTGCTGTAGCCCAAATGCAGGGGTTGGAGAGCCAATATAATGATTCTGGGGCCCCAGAGCTGAAGGCATCAGGGATTGTAGATATTTACTGTTTCAGAGCTGTTGTTGAGATGTGGTTAAGGGGCCCCAAAGTAATAGCGGCACCCCTGCATGAAACCTGCATAACATTTAGAAGCAGACTCAAAGTCTGGAGGTGTGTGATTCCTTAGCATTGATTGCATATAAGGGCTGCAACCAATTATTATTTTCATTGATTTATTTGTCAGCCATATTTCAAAACACTGATTAATCATTTACTCTTGAAATGTCAGAAAGAAATGAAAAATATATAATATAATAATATAAATATAAAGTGTTTCACTTTTTTAGCTTGATAAATGATCTAAACAGTTGTAACTGATTATCAAAATTATCATCATTTAATGTTTACGTTGATTGACTAGTTAATTAATTGTATCAGCACTGTGTAATACCACCTAATCCAAACAGTTCAAATTTTCAATGTCTCTGGTTTTGCAGGACATGACAATATGTTTCCCACATGGAAGTTCTGCCAAATGGTGGTTCACAGCATGAGTCAGGGAGATTAAAACGTGTGAAGTGCTGGAACTTGTGAAAGACATACCAAGCTCAATTCGCAATTCGCAAGTGCAATTTCATAACTGTAAATTAGGTTTACGATTAACATAATATTTTTAAGGATTAAGATTACTAGTAGCTGAACTAAAGGTTTCGAGTCAACTGACAGTGTATCCTTTCGGAATTTTCCCCATGTGATGTTGGTTAAATGATTATATATATTGGTATGTAAGCATGCATGCAAAGCTGCACACACACAGTACTAAAATGTTGATGCTCAGGAGTTGTTTAACAAGTCTTGTTTGATTGATGGAACGGCATGTTAAATTTGTGTCTTGTGTGAATTTGTGCAGTGCTGGAATTGGTCGAACAGGCACAATTGTGGTGATTGACATGATCCTCGAGACCATTGACACTATTGGTAAAACATCTTTTCATCAGTTCTTCAGATATGTATTGAGTAAAAACAAAACCATTCAAAATACACAGTTTCTTTTCCCTTTTTCTCATGCGGCCTCCTTCCATTGCTTTCCTCACTTCCCTCTGTAGGTCTGGACTGTGATATTGACATCCCAAAATACATCCAGATGGTGCGAGAGCAGCGCTCCGGCATGGTCCAGACAGAGGCCCAGTACAAGTTCATCTACCTGTCTGTGTCTGAGTACATTCAGACCACCAAGGCCAAAGACTGTGCCTACATGGTGAGAGACAGGGACAGGAAGACAGACTATTAAACACACCTGGATTTTGCATTTTGTCGTCGCTGAAATACAGATTTAGAGAAAACAGGAACATGTTTCAAGAAAAGAAAATCGAGATATGTATGTATAGGCCTTTGCACTTTTGACTGAGCCAAATTCAGTGCCAACTGAATGATATGTTATCAGAGAGCGGCTAGTGAAAGATGAACGTTGACCCAGAGGCAGAAAACAATCCACAGCATAGACCAAACCAGACGCATGACCTCTCTCCGTGTTTCAGTACTCCTTCAGTCATATCTATAATGTCTCTGTTTCTCTCTTCCTTAGGAAACAGAGACAGAGTATGGAAATCTGCAACTCAAACACCAACCAGCAAGCAGGAAGGTCTCAAAGTGAGTGAACGGGTGTGTGTGTGTGTGTGTGTGTGTGTGTATGAAAAGAGTGTGTGTGAAATGGATGGCACTAATACATTCACATTGCTCCTCTAAACCTCACACAGCCGCCCTACTTTCATTTGAAATACATGACTTAGTCAGATTCTTCTGCCCTGTGTCAGCAGACTGTCTCATGATGTGGCGAGAAGGAGTTGTGGGTGGAGGATGCACTCAAGTTTCAGCTGGACTCAGTTTCATCATTTGAGTTTTAAAATATTGTTTTCCTTAAGTCAATCACTGTTTGTAGTCTAGCTTTAACCACTAGACATACATAGGAACTATAGAGCCTTTGCTACAGTGTATAAAAGTACCAATATGTACTAGTAGTAGCATGTTCTTAACAAGGAGTCCAACATGAGGCTATCAGTCAATGGTTTGTATTTTTAGCCACTAATTGGCAGTACATATGGTATTGCTGAAGTTGGTCCACCACTTTGGTCCATACTCAAATGTTTCTACAACTATTGTTTAGGGCTGGACAATAAAACAATAAAAATAATTATCGCAATATAATTTTTTTCAGTAACAATATAACAAATGTTCAATAAAAACTTTATTCACTGGAATCATACACGAATTAGGACTGTTTGGCATCAATTTTGTCCATAAAGAAGAGTTTAAACCACAATTAACCATCTGTTTTCTTCAACTTTCACTCAGGAGAAAAAAAATCAGCCTTCAAACTTGAAACAAATAACGATTTCAAACTTATCGTGACAATTCGTGACTTTTTATAACATTTTTGGCCATATCGTCCAGCCCTACTATTGTTTCGATTGCCAAGACCCCTTGACTTTTCATTTAGCGCCACCAGGAGGTCACAGTTTTCACTTGTCCAACTACAGTTTGACACAAAATTATATACAGAAGTTCCAAGTTGTCGCACAGAGGCTGCCAATCCCTCTGTAAAGTGTGAGCATCCAAATCCAACAAGAACTAAATCAGCCCACAGTGAATCAAATTCCAGTTTGGTGACTTTTTCTTTGAGTGTTGGTGGCTAGTTTAGGTAAAATGCACCTCATCTGGATTAGTTTTTATGGCTTGCAACTGTCAAGTTAGCTGGGCGTCAGAGGCAATCTGAGGGTTTGTCTTTTTTTCTTTGCGATTCTCAGCTCCAGTATGCGCTATGGTGACACAAGGCATATCTGTCTGGCATATGTCTAATAATGGTCTAATACCATCAGTTCTGACATTTTATTAAAAAGACTTTTGCTATGTGGATCAAAGGCTTTTTATCTGACCACCATCTCAGCAACTTCTGTCTACTTAAGTATGAAAAATAGCAGTGGTGGGTTTAATGTTTAATGTCAAGGGTAATGATGAACTAGACCGTTCCTACATTAATCATATCAACATCTATTAACATTATGTCTTTGCTCCTAAACGCTTACAAGACCAAGGAATTTGTTGTCAGCAATAGGGGTGGGCAACGACTGTGTCAGCAAATTACAATTTAGGGCCAAGTTACAGAGATGGTAGGTAGTTTTAAATATTTAGGAACTATTTTAGACACCAACTTTAATTTTAATGAGCACAAAATTTTATAAAAGCAATGCAGATTGGTTTTTTAAAGGAAAAGATATAGCTTTGAGAAGTTCTGAGGATGGTTTACACCAGTCTAGTGGAAAGTACAATTTCCTACAATATCACCTGCTGGTATGGAAATTTAGGTGCTAGGAGGAAAAGCAAGCTCACAAAAATAATTAACACAACCAACAAGATCATATGGAACCGACAAAAACAGTTGGTGGCGCTGTACACCACACAAACCAGGAGGAAAGCAACATTAATAGTTCAGGACCCTTCACATCCTTTGTTTAATGAATTTCAAACTCCCTTCAAGAAGAAGACACAGGGTACCCACAGCACCGAGAAATATCTTTAATAGATCTGTTATTCCACGCTCTGTCATCTTTCGAAACAAATTAAATATTAATGACTACTGCTGTTTTCATTTTGTTTATTTAAGATATGTAATTATTGTTATTATCTCAGCACTTTCATCCCAGACTATTTGTTATAACAGGTCCATTTATTTGTTGTTGATTTATTTTAATTTAAAAAAATGTATCTCATGTATTATAACCTACAGCCATAGAATGTTTTTAAGTGTATGTAAGTCTTTGAAATGTTGAAGTGTGAAGCTAAAGATGAATTTCCACATGAATGGACAGAAAAGATCTATAAAGAGACATCCTGAGTTTTCTAGTATGGGTCGAGCTCCAAAAAATGCTGGATCCTACAATTCCTGTAATGCAACTCAGTAGCATTTTTCCTTAGACCCCTAATGACATCTTTAGGGTTATTTCTTCAAACTTAAAAAAAAAACCCTCCAGAGCAGCAGAAGAAATTGCACAACTGTTTTAACTCCTCATGACGAGTGAACCAAACTTGTGTCAAATCAATGCAGTGCCCTTTTAATAAATGACCCCAGTAAACAAGACACAACTAATTTTTTGGAGTGTATAAACAAACCCAAGACACCAGGCTTGTCTCAGTTCTGTTTTCTGAATAATTTTTTTGTGACCCCCGAGCCCGAACTCCACTCACGTACAAACTGAGCAATGTTCTAATTAACCAATGAGGAAGATAAAGCTGCACACAACACTGAACAATTTAACCCCAAACACTGTAAACTTTGCCCCACTTGGAGTG
The DNA here is from genome assembly GCF_014851395.1 of Micropterus salmoides. Taxonomy (NCBI): domain Eukaryota; kingdom Metazoa; phylum Chordata; class Actinopteri; order Centrarchiformes; family Centrarchidae; genus Micropterus; species Micropterus salmoides. The sequence continues at coordinate 14,472,552 of NW_024040152.1, forward strand.
CTGAATAGTTGGCTGCCTGCTTTGAGTCATGGTTGGTTGGTCTGTTAACCAACCTCTCCAGTGTGTATTATTCACTTCTAGCAAAACTGTGTCTAATCAGGGTAGGCAGGTATATAAAAATATATCACAAAATCACTAATGAGCTTTTTCTTTGTATATTTCCAGAAACAAGGAGGACGTTTACGAGAATCTGTCAAAAGGAAAGAAAGACGCGAAGAAGCAAAAGTCAGACAAGAAAAGTGGCTCAGTGAGGAAAAAATAGAAGAGACTGAGTTTTATCAAAGTACGTCATATTGTTATATTTATGCAGGCATTCTTTTGTTAAATGATTTGTATTTTAGTGGCGACCTTATGCAAAATGAAAATAAAATGAGAGACAAGATAACTCGCTGACATCTGATATGTCACGTGAATGCTTGTTTGATGCGTTTGTTGAAAATAAAGCCAGAACATGTGTGAACACTGTAATTGTCTTTTTTCAAAATTTCACTTATTTGAAGAAAGATGCCATCATCTTTGTGGGATGCTTCAGTATTTAGATGGGATGGTTTTTAATCAGCTACTTTATTTTTTCATCTCTTAAGCCTTGGGTTTTTAGTAGCAGGTGTAAATATTTAATCACTTTAAGTTTATTTAGTCCTCTAGCCTAATATATATTATACTTAGATGCAAATTAGTGACCAGCAGTGCATCAAGAGCAGAAGATTAACATAACTGTGTTTATAACGTACCATTCAGAGATGTAACATGTTTTTAGCTATTTTAGATAATTTGAGGACAACAGAGAAATGTTAGATTTTATTCACTTTAATGTCCATCTGTTCTTTATGTACTTCTGTTTATATACGTGCCACTAAACCACTAATAAAAAAACGTCCATTATTTTTTCAGTTATAGATGAAATTATACTTTGGGCCACTTTGAAAGTCATTTTCAATACAAATTATTTTCTATACAAATTTTGACTGTGACAATTCTCTTTTCCCTTCCCTAACAAATAACCCCCAGAGGCACGTGTAGATCTTAGAGGTGATGGAGCACCAACGTTTTACCAAAGCACAGTCTATTGTTCTCTCTTACGTTCACATTTTTTCCCAAATCCTTTTACTTTCCATAATCCTTCTCCTCTCTCATGCCTGGACTATGAAATGTGTATCTTTCTCGAAGGCCCACAAAGAACACTGATAAGACTGTTATCTGCTAGTGTGGCATTAGTAAAGGTTTCATTACATGAGTATTTGAGACAGTAATTTAGTCCTGTCAATGTTTTGTCAACTGCTGTTTCCAAGGTCAAGAAGGAACTTTGAACATCAGCTTTTAAGTTCTTAAAGTGCTCACAAAAACATTTAACTCCTTGATGTCTGAATTTATTCACAATAAAAATAAAATCTGTTTTTATTTGCTTTCAAACTTATATTAAATTAAGAGGAAATTGTTAATTTGTCCATAGAACCTAGAAAAGATGTAAATTCAGATATGGTGTAGGTGCGCAAATAAGCGACAACAGGCATAAACCAGTGCTTGCGAAAGGTTTCCAGGTACGTATCGAATATGCACATAACACACACAACAGGCATTGGGGGAATACATACGCTATCTCAGCTGCAGTCTGAAAGGAAGAGGTGTGATGCAAATTTTTGATAATTGGCGTCAAGGGGTTATTTTACAGTTGCAAACTGTCCATCTCTGTATTGCTTCTATAGCATCAGTAATGTTTAGGGCAAAAACATTGATAAACACAAAAATGCTGGTTGGTCATCTAGATATCAAACTCATCAATTAAATGTTTGAATTTTAGATGTTTATAGAGCCAACATCTACAGATTGGTCCTTTAACCTGTATATGCAGAGTTGGGAAACCGTGGGAAAGTGAGTGGATAGTATTTTTATGAGTGTTGATGTTTCTTGCTCACTGGTGGAAAGTTACTGTACTGTACTTGACTTACTTGCACTTTACTTGAGTATTTCCATTTTATGCTACTTTATACTTCTACTCCACAATTCAGATGGGCATATTGTACTTTTTACTTACATTATTTATTTGATAAGATACTTTGCAGATTCAGATTAAAGATACTAAATTATACTCAACTAAAATACTAATCAACAGATAAATCATAATGTATAAGGTTTAGATGAGACTTTATTGATCCATTGGTGAAATTCAAAAACGACCCAGCAGTATCTATTGTGAAAAATTTATACTAGGAATGCATCAATAACTATAATCCAATAATAATATATATTATTCTGAAGTTGGCCATTCTGCACAAGGAACGTTTTAACTTTTTGTACTTTTAAAGTTTATTTTGATGATAATATTTTGTACTTTACTGTTTAACTTTTAAGTAACATTTACTTGTAACAGAAAATTTCTGCATTGTGGTATTGCTACTTTTACGTAATTTTAAAAATCTGAGTACTTAATGAACTACCGTGATAACCCCACTGGGATTATCAACAAACTGCTTAGCTCACAGTTTGTGAAAGTCTGAAGTATGTGCGCTCATTAGGCCTGCATTCACCCGACCCACCACATGTTGTAGGGATCCGAAGCACCGCCTCTGCCAGCAACTGATCCCTCTGAGTGAAGCATGGACCTCCCCCTCAAAGTGGTCCTGCACTAACACTGCTCTCAAAAACCCCCTTGTTAAAATGCCCAACCTTACAGCAAAAATCATGTTCACAGCGTGACGTGGTTTAGTCTCTATAGCTAACTCCCCCTCCATGGCAACTGTACGAGGCTGAATCTTTACATAATTCACCAATTTAAATTATATTAAGGCTTAAAGTCATGCATTATTAAGGGAGTGGCAGCTTTGAGTGACAGGTGGGTGTCTTCCGAGGTATCTGACAGCTCCACCCCTTTTGCCCATTTTTGGATTAGCCGGAGGGACAGATTTAATGCTCTTATAAATTTATGGGTGACGTCACGGACAACGCGTGCATGATACAGACAATAGTGGTGTTGAGTCTCCACCAGAGGGGAAGAACGTGCACGGTGGAGCAGCCTGCAACTGAGAGGAGCTGAAAACATCTTGCCACAAGAGTGTCATTTTACTCGCATTCCCGTCCAATTCAGGCATTGTTGAGAAAGGTTGCACAAGTGAAACTGATATCAAACAAGGCAACAGCTCATCTGTGGGATCCAGACTTCAGACTCCAGGGGGGAAAAGGCGAGAAGGAGGAAAAGTAGAGATTTCAGCTCGTCTGGAGTTTTGCAAAAAACAAAATGTCTAAACCTAATTACTCCGGCACGTTTCATATGGTGGAGCAGCAAAATATGGACGGCTACCTCGCAGCTTTAGGTAAGACTCGTATAGCCTTTGTTCCCGTTTACACAGATGTAACACTTAAACCAAAGAATTTTTGTCGCCAACCGCATGAACTTTCAGACGTTTGTTGCACTTTCTTTACAAAAAAATTATAAACAAGCTTGTATATTTGCATTGCTTTGTTGCTTTGAGGTCCTCTTCAATCATTGCTTCATGATGTGCAGCACATCAGAGGACTGAAATCATTACCTTGTCCTTTACATGCCCCCAGACACACACATGCATCTTTGTTCATCTATCCTCTTGGGGACATCCCATTGACATAATGCACTCTCTAGCCCCTTACCCAAACCTTAACCTTCACAACTATATGCCTAATCTTAATCCTTACCCTAACCCTAATTTTAAGATAATTGTAACCTGAACCAAGACTTAAACTTCAAAAAGCAGTCCCCACCGGGATACAAAAACATGAACACACATGTTCAGAGGGTGTATTCATTCTGTGTGACACAACCCCCTTAAATAAAGTAACAGTAAGACATAGCTCATGTTATATAAATTGTTTTTTTTTACTCATCTTCTCTTAGATGTTAATTTCGCTCTGAGGAAGATTGTATGTCTGTTGAAGCCCACCAAAGAGATCACCCATGATCCGGCCACAGGAGACATGAAGATCCGCACTCTCACCACCTTCAAGAATTTCAACATGGATTTTAAGATCGGAAAAGAATTTACTGAAGACCTGGGGCCAGTGGATGGCCGGACCTGTCAGGTGTGTGTTTTTTGTTCTGAATAAACACTTTGACTAGTTTGGACATGTTTACGGGCGGATGCAGTGAATACACAGTATCATTACTTGTTCTGTAAGTTTGCTTTGTGTATCTAATTTTGAATGTCTGAGGAGAGTTCACCCACCTACTGCTGTGTTTTTGTGTTGCAATCACCTTCTGCTGCTTAAATCTGGGCCTAAGCCTGCAATAAGTGATGTATGTGTGAGAAAAGAAAGCAATGAATAAAAAAAGAACACTATAGTCTTCAGTTTAGAAAAAATCAGGAAACTAGTCCATGAGTTAGAATTAGCAGCATTATTTTTCAGCGTCTGTAACAAACAAAAAGACCAAACGGAAGCAAAAGAAAGGGAAAACCAAAAAAGTTAGAACCCTTTGCAATAAACAAAGACTCTTGTCCCTGTGTGATTGAACGTGTGAGCTACTTTACATATTAATTGCAGACCGTAACACAATATATCTGTGTTTATGCAGACTACAGTGAACTGGGAAGGAGACAAACTGGTTTGTGTACAGCGGGGAGAGAAAGAAGGACGAGGCTGGACACACTGGCTGGAGGGCAACAAGCTGCATTTGGTAAGGATTTATGGATGGAGTGATCAGAAGTGAGGCCAAAGCAAAGGGAGATGGGGGAAACAGAACAAGGAAAATTAAAACGTACAGGGAAGAAGATGCTGAAATTGATATGCTAAAAGAGGGAGACCATGCAAATAAGAACTATGCATTGCCTTATTCTGTTGTACTACACTGTCCTTATTGAAAGGTTTGTGGAGCATTGTGCCTGCCTGAGCCCAACAAAGGAAGGCAAACACAAAAGAGGCAGAAGACTCTTGACTGTATGTCTTAAAGGGAAATCTTGGCATATTGACCGAGAAAGCTGAGTTTGCCAAGTAGCCAGGGGGTACACTCTAGATGCCACTCTTTTTGCTTGTATTGCAAACTAGCTACGTTTCCAACAGCAAATATGGCATCCCAAAATATGAGTGCAGCAGATATAATGGACGGGGATACATTTTAAAATGTTTTGGCTGACTTGGATATTCAACCATATTTATAAGAGCCAGAGAAGAAATACAGCGGAGAGACATTCTACTGCAATGAATGACGCCTGTGTGCTGGATATCTTCTTCAGGATCCCGAAGATAAAAAGAGGGCAAGTGACCACCTAACGCTATTTTTTTGGCCCACAAAATAATAGCTAATGTTATAGGCTAGGGTGGTAACTTACTCCCACAGGCTGACGTAGTGTTGGACTGGATGTTGTAAAATGTAGGGGCAGTCAAGAGAAACTGTGTGAATATTAAGGCTCATTTGAAGACACCTACATAACTAGAGTAGTAGGTTAGATGTCGGTAACTGTTTTTACATGTCGCTTTTAGTGGAACGCCAGTGCTAGCTGAGGTAGCGTTGTTATGTGTGTATGTAAATTTATTTATAGACACACCCGGATAATAATGACATAACTACATGTAAAAACAAAAAAAAAAAAAACAAACAAAAGAAATGGTCAAATTCAGGAATTTGTTTATTCATTTGTCTGGCAACTTTGTGTGTAACTTTGATTAGCACCCAGCAGCTAGCTTGCTCAGAGTGTGTGAGAGTGCTGTAGTTGCCTGTAGTTTGCACGCAATGCATCCTGGTTCTGTAGGCACGGCATGGCTCTGTGAGCAGGAGAACTCTGCTTTCTCGTTCAATATAGCACGCACTGAGGAATTTATGCAAGAATTTTCCCTTTTAATAAAGTGCCGCACTAATTTGGGAACGAGGTAGAGCAATGGTTTTCCTCATTTTGGTTGTAAAAGAGTTTAAGATTATAGCTAATCTGTCAGTGCTGATTAAGATTTAAAACGATCAGTATGTTCCGCTAGACGGCTTTCACAGGATTTCTAATACCTCTGCTGCAGTCAGGACAAAGCAATGTTTTGTTGATGTTGTGTTCAAATTCAGAAGAGAATTGGGAAAGAAATGCCAGCAAGGATCAGGCTCTTAAGATGGTGGATTCTAAAGCAGGAGAAGGGAGCAGCGACAGACTAATGAGTCTAGAGTGAGTGAGTGGGAGTTGGGGGGGGTGCGGATTACGGGGTCAAAGAATGAGTAGGAGGACAGGGGAGAAATTGGATTGTATTTTGGATACAATCCCAGGTTTCTGTATCACTCATTTATCTCTCCTTTGATGTGCCAAACTGTCTTATTGATTCTCCCTATTCATTCCCCCCCCCCCCCCCCCCCCCCATGTTTTTTCTCTCCCCCCTTCTCAATGGTCTCTTTCCTCTCTGCAGGAGCTCAGAGCTGAAGGCGTGGTTGCCAAGCAAGTCTTCCAGAAGGCTGATTGAAGTGAATAACTTCATTTTATTCTTAATAGAATATAGTTACGGACTTGGTACTTTGAATAATGTTCCAATAATGTTTAAAAATTGTAATCAACATTATTTTGAAGTATCATAATAATACTGAATATCTGTGAAAGTACTGTACATGTACTTAATTGTTTGTGTCAGATGGTACTAACTGAATGAAGTAACTGTAGCTGCAGAGCAGAATGACTTAAATGACGTGAATTGTGTAAACATTCCCACATACTCATATTGCACTCATCTATCTTCTAAATGTTATAAACAAATCATCTGTCGGGGGTCATTGCTGCATCTTTAATACACCACATGAGTGTGCTGCTGCATGTTGTAAAGTTTCTATAGTTTTATAAATACAGAAAATTCAGTGGTCAAAATTTACATTAGTATGTACTTAAAAAAAAATGGACAGATTTTTGTTGGCGTTAAACTAGTTTTCATGTACAATTCTCAACCTGCTGGAACAATATAAGTTACAATTAACAACCTTTCAAATATAATTACAAAGATATAGTTTACAGTAAAGGAAGGACCACAGTGTTTCTTATTGTCAACAAATCCCACAAAAGGTCCAGTGGTGTTTTAGTCCTTTAAATTTCTGACAATCTACCATGTCTGTGGCACTCGAACCTCAGGCCCATTCATTCTTACACAGATGTACTTTTTTAAAAACAGGCTGCAAATAAATAAAATTGCTGAACACTGCAGTTTTTAGCAGTTTAATCAAACAGTAGAAAATGGAGCACTATTTTCTAATGCGCGTTGACTCAAAAGAAACTACAGTGTTCATGGAAATGAAGGAACAAGCTACACTGTGCAACAGAGTGACTCGCTGTATTTAAAAAATAATAATAATAATTTTTTGACAATGGAGCTCTATGGCACAGAGGAACACGCTACATCAGGCTTTGACTACACATACATACTTGTTGATAGGATACATCCATTGTTGGTTTTGGCCTTTTCATGGGATTTGTCTAAACATAAGAAAAAAATATCAACAGGCTTAAATAAATCCACAGAGCTGTAAAAAATCAGACAGTGCTGCCTTGACTTGCGAAGCATCTATAAAACTAATTCACATCAAAGGAAATGACTCAAATACTAAGCTACACCAGTGGTTTAAAAAAATGTTTTAGCTGTCAGTTTCATTTTGTATGCAGCTGAAACTCTCACCAGTGTCCTGCAGTGGACAGTAAACCATCAGCCAGCCTCAAGTCTCCTGAACAAGAGAAACCCTACTCTCTTTTTCTCTCTTTGGTATAAATAGATCCAGTTTATAGTTGCAGTATCTCCATGTCGCAGAAGGAGCTCCATCAGTATACTGTTACGGCAATATTTGCTTGATTATGTCCCACACCACTCGTCCTCCTGTGGCTCTGAGTAGGTCCTGAGGAAGTTGCTGGTGCTGTATCCAGCACTTCCATTGATGTGGTTGGATTCAGCGAATGAAACTGAAGCCTTCAGTGGTGTTATAGGAAGGCAGCTGTCCACACTGTCTTGTGTGCAACTGACCACATTATCGTCTGGGGAGGATAACAAAATTAATGTTAAGTGTGACCATCCTTCAGCGTAATATTGGTCTACATCAAACATGTTTTGCGCTTGGTGATTTATGGCCATCTTAATGGGGCTGAAAGCATTTATGAGCATGGGAATTTTATATAGACTAGTACTGGATAAAGGAACACAGATGGATGACAACATTGTGTCTTAGCTTGCAGTTGGGTACTTCAGTGCTCTTAGGTATAGATTCTTTGAAACTCTACATGAGGGATTGACGCCAGTACAAACTTCAAATGATATTCTCCCATTTGGCATTTTAATGATGGTGGAGATTGTTGTCTTTGCACGTCTTACAGGTGTTAAGATCTGGTGACTGCAAGGACCATGTTGGATGATTTGCATAATTTTCATACTTATTGGCCCTTTCATTGATCCCTCAACCTTGTATGGAAGCATCTGCATTTTTTCCTTGTGTCTTATCTATACAACACCTATACAAAATTTTAACAATGACAGCCAAAGACTACAAAGACTGTAAATTGGGAGAAAAGACAGTATTTTTGTGAGACCACATATGGCTGATAAGCAGGACATATGTGTTTTGCTCATGCTCTACATGTGTCACTCCCTAGTCTGAGTCTAGTTGGGGACGTTCCTGTCATCTCACTACTGTCAATATCTCTAATAAAGGCATAAAAAATACTTAAAAACTATAACAACACAATAAAACTTTTGATTGAACAGTGGAAAGCTGGTGTGTGTCTGCATACAGCAGTGTTCAGTTTTTTTTTCACCTGGGTTAAATATTGGTAAATCGCAGCCGTCTACAGTGCAGCTCTCTTGGCAGTAACCGTTCAGCTCTGTGGGCGGTAAGGGCAGCTTCAGCGGACTGACAGGTGCTGCAGGAACCAGGTTAATGAAGGTAACAGGAGGACTCGATCTGGCTGTCAAGATAACCACAAATAGGGTCAAAAACAAGATATTTCAATAAGGACATTATGGACATGATGAGTAGTTTGAATTTAATCAAATGCAACAACTATACTACAGATGGATAACTTTTATCATTTGGAACATACTGTAGTTTTGGTGAGTCAGTATCTGCACTTATAGTGATTGGCCTACAGGTGGCACTTTAATCTCAAACAAACACTTCAGTTCCGGAGCACTGCTAGTCAATCAGATATGACATGATCCTGATAAGTATCTGGACATGCTGAGCAACTTTATTTCGAGGAAACTTCTTCACACTTCTACATGAATAGATCTGCAAATTCAAATTTACAACAGCTCAGTCTGACTCAATATTACAGTGATAGGCTACTCCTTGAATTTATCCTTTCGGTATCAAATACTCATCTCCTGTATAGACTTGAAAGGCGGTTGAAAAAAGTTCATAGTTTCCTTTTTCACAGAAAGAAGTTGTGGTCAGCATAACTGGCTTCTCTCATTCATTGGTTTGCGCAGTATTTACCAAACAGTCAGCAGTGCTGGATTACCAACCAGGAGAAGCTGGCAACTGCTCTTTGACCCTCATGGGCCCCGAATACCCCATTTTTATTGTGTGTCTGTCTGTTTGTGGTAATTTGATTGATTGAAAATTTGTTTGGTAATTTACACCACTAAAGCACAATATCACCTGAAATGAGGTAGCTTATTTCAGGTGATATAAGCCAGACTTATTATTAAAGTACATATGCCCATCATCATTGTCTGACTTGTGTAGTAGCCTTGTAGAGACCTTGTTGGGTCTAACCAAATTACAACAAACAGGGACAGAGCTAAATTTCACCCTGATGCTTAGATTAATCTGGCCGTCATAATTCACTTAAAGATGTTTCAGACATGTTTAAAGACATGAAAATACTCTGCTCTGAATAATATGTAATGTCTTTTATGTTTCTCTACAAAATTGTTCAGTTACCTAGTTACAATCTCTTGCAATTACATCTGTCCTTTCTCCCTCAGTGAAAATCTATGAAAGTACATATGTTTTACTTTAATAGTTTAAATTCTGGGCCATGATTTCTGCTTGATGAAAAGCCCGTTCTGAGTGTATGTGAACTGCAGGTTTCAAGTTTCCTCATCACATTGTGTAAGGTCCAAAGTAGTTGTGATGACACAGAGTCATGCATGTGTGAAAGTCTCCCTGTTTCTCCCTGAGACTTTTGGCAAATGAACGTGAAAACAGCCTTTTAGTGTCAAACTCTGTGTATACATCATTCTGCACATTGGCGGTAAAAATCTTACAGACTGATATCTCAAAACCTCAACAGACAAAACCGAAACTATCTTTATGGTACGATACTACTACGAGAAGGAAAATGTGCATTTTAGCAATTTGGGTGGAATCATCCCTTTGAAGATACAGTATCTACATGCTGGTATATTAAGATCTGAATAATTGTGATATTGTGAATCACTTACCGCAGCGTACTCTCTTACAATGAACTTTTTGTTTATCAATTGCTTCAAACACCAAAAACCAAAGTAACTGAAAATCTACCCAACCACTGATGAAATCTTTAAAAAAACTGACAAGTGGTACTTTTGAATTGAAAATAAGATCTTACTATCAGACTGGCTGAACAACAGACTTGTTGAAGCCCAGCCTTCTCTCATTAGTTGCATTTCATCTGTAAATTCCAAGCAAAATGCTTCACAGGAAATACAGTAAATGTCAATGAATTACAGCACGTCAGCCAAAACAGTCAGTTATGAGATTGTACCACATACGTAGGACTTGCTTCTCAGTATGAGTTAGCTGACTATGAAATATGCGTCACATTATACCAAATAACTATGTCAGGCTGAATATGTACAGGATGTGGTTTCCCCATTGAGTTTGTCATGCTTGCTAAACTTACTGTGTTGCATAGAACCTTATTTAACCTGACTGGGTTACAGGATACTAACTCAAAAATATTCTGCTTTTGTGCAAAACCCCCCAGAAATTACACTTTTTTTTTTTTACTCTTTTCACATAAATGAACTCCAGACTACACTTATTGTAATTAATGAACGGAAATGAGGTATGTAAAAGGAGTCACTGTAAAGGAAACAGTGGGAGGGTATGTTTAAAGAGTTAAGCAGTGACGTACAACTGTAAGACTTCAAAGCCAATTGTGTCACACAGTTGTGGCTAGCAACATGCTTAGTTACTGCCAGTGAGTGGGCATGCCTGTACACCGCTTTGTCGCCTCCTCAGGAAGACCTTCTTTAAAGTATGAGAATAAACGTGTGAGAATAACAATTACAAAACACACCTACACACACTGGCACACTGTACACACCTGCTTTGTCTGACTTGCGTTTTGCTCTCCAGCAGATGAGACCAAACACAATGAGTGCAGTCAACACGAGTCCTGACCACAGGCTTGCGGGCAACATCCAGTGACAATCTGATAAACAAACAGAGGTTTTTAGAGGGACCCAAATACATTTTAATTAGTTTTTTCTTCTGATTATGCTAATAACTTATGGGAAAATAAAGTGGGAGTGAGTGATTACTAAATACAGATCTTCCTCATCAAAAATATAAAAAAAAACGGTAATGACTTGATATAGAATTATTGTGGCTATAAAATGCTTCTGCAATTCCCTCTACAAAGACTAACTATTATGTATTCAATTCGATTGGCATTTAATTGCGTTAGCCTATTGGTAAATAGTGATTTCTAACAGACTATCAGGTTACATACATTTGTACACACACACACACACACACACACACACACACACACACACACACACACACTTTATAACTGTACAAATATGAGTAACATAATTATGTACGCATAATATTTCTATGTTACTATAATGTTTATACAGCAACTTTATATGTCCATATTTCTGCTTATACAACTACATATAGTGTGTAAACTATTAATGCATTTCATACAGCTTAATAATACAAAATAGGGGGGATCAAAATGAAGTGCTTCCGTTGTCTCCTCAGCCCCTGTGGTTGGAATAGCTTTTTCCTTTTTTGTAACGAAACAGTTTTGTTTCCAGTTAAAAATGTGTCACAGGTAAATTTCCCACCTGTTAGATCTGTAGTAGCGGAAATTAGACCTGTATATTATGCTTACTTGATGTGTTTGACTACTTTACTTGACTTGATTAAACTAAACTGTTTCAGACACTGATCTCACAAATATTGAAACTCTGATAACCTGAGTGAAGAGTTCTAAAACACACAAGTAGGAAAAAGTTACAATGTAAAAAGAGGTTTTTCTAAATGCATTTGTTTGTCAGTACAATACTGAAGATCCTGTTTACATTTAAAATGTGGTGAAAATGAATATTGTTTCTGCACTTTTCAGGGGACACAAACAAAACTTAGTTTCTGTCACCCAAATGGGTTCTTTGACCTTTGTGACTTGTACTGTCCTGATTTATTTGTGTTTTTAGTTTTGTAGTATTTTTTGATTTTTAGTATTTGTCAAGACAAAAAGACTATTGTGCCTGTATATGAATGATAAATGCATTTTATAGATGTATATCAGCTCCATACGACGTCGATGTGAGTATATTTGAGCTTCATGCCCCACCAACATCAGCTTCGGAGTAATAGACTTGTTTTGAGTGCCAAAACAAAGATATTTCTTTATAATGTCCACTGAAAAAACCTTTGGCAAGGCCAACGCACACACCTGTCAGTGTTTGGTGTTTTGTCACTCACAGCCTCCACTTAGACTGTACTCTTTTCCTTACACCTATAATAACTGATGTTTTGGACACTCAGGAGCAGCAGAATGAGTTGTGACATATCATCGCCATATAAATTGATATGGTGATACAGTTGCTTAGTTTCACATCCAACAGTTACAGAGCAACATTATCTATCATTTGGCCACCTGATGAATGTAAGTCCAATATAAACTTGTGTTGTAGCTCTGTTTTTGGTCTCTACCAACTCCTGAGGGAAATATCTCGCTCATGGCTGCTAAGTGCTCCACTATGTTCACCAGCTTGTTGAAGCTGGTGCAGCTAGTAACTGTTGGTGGGGTTTTAGAGCTTTTTCTGTGACAAAAAAACAACACTACAAGAGCAGTGAGAGTGAACAGAAACAGTAAAGTTGAGGCTGGACAGTTAAACAATTAGCTGAAACTCACTATAAAGCTCTGTGAACGGGAGCACTTTGTTATTTGATACATTGCTATTATAAAAATATTAATTGTTGGAGCTTGAGTCTTTATTCTCTAAAGGTGAAATTACTCTTTACAGCCAGTCACCACTCTTGTCAGAGACACTATTGCAATGAGTGCCTTCCATTTCTCTCCTTCTCAAGAATTATTTCCCATCTGTACTACTTCTACTTCCTCACTTTATAACATGGTCATATGACATTTAGGAATTGAAGGTCAACCGGACCTCACTGAGTTACTCACAGGATAAGAGCATCCGCTGCATTGCACAAGTAAATGTTATGGCTAAAAGATTTTAAGATTTGAATATAAATACAGAAATGGAGACTTACGAGATTTGAAGTTACCGCAGATAGCATCACTTGTTCGGGTTCCCGGAGTTTTCAACACTCTTCCAATATCCTCACATCTGAAAAAAACACACAAAGACAAACAAATAAATATCCACAAACTGTATAATGTATCTTTTTCATTTAGACATGTTTGTCCCAGTAAACCTACTGAAAGGGATGTATAAAAGGTTTCAGACAATATCAAGAAACAGTTATGACATTCCTTCAGTGTGGATGAAATTTAGTTACAGTAGGTGTGATGTGGGATGTTTCGGGTTTGTAGACTGAGGATTTCAACCGAAAGACTCATTTCAGCTGCTGTGTGTCGATGGAGTATGACTAATGAATCATTTACACACATCTGACCGCATTTCATACATTGACATCCTCCTTTAATAATAACAGTAATAGTGGAGATGCAGTCTGACCTGGTATGTGTTTGACAGGGTGAGTTGAAGTCTGTGACGTTGCTATAGGTCCCTTCTATACACAGAGCACACACTGTATTGTTTGTGCGAGTGGCTGCAAGAAAAAATTAGACATGGAGTCTTTTCAGTTGCCAGTTTTTACTCTATTTTGGCAATATCTGAATGCTTGCTGGAGTACATGATTATTTCTTTTGCATTTTACAATGGACTCCTACCTTTCATCTTGACCCCTTCACCCATAGGACAGTCTTTCACTTGCAGGCAATGGTCACAGTCAACATTACTGCAGTAGAAACCAGTCACACACTCACATACTGTGTCCTCCTTAGTTGTACAGTCCTTTACTGTCCTCTGATTATTAGCTGAAAACATAAAAGAGAGATAAATTCTGTCCTGGAAGAAGGATCCATCTTATGTTCTGATCTGCTGCGTTGTTTTGTGTCTCTGTAGTCGTTTTGTGTTTCTTTGTGGTTGTTTGGCATCTCCATCGACTACAACATTTTGCATTTCTTTGTAGTTGTCCCTGTGATTGTTTTGTCTCTTTTAGACCTTTTATATCTCTATGTGGTAGTTGTGTCTCTTTGTGATTGTTTTGCATTTCTTTCAAATACAAATCTGTGTCTCTTTGGAGTACTGTTTTTGGTAATTTTGTGTTTCCTGACATTTGATTGACTACAGCAAAAAATAGTGACAGGTTCAATTTGAAATGTAATTTCCCCCGCAGCCTTAGAAATGTGAGTAAACAGAACTAAACTTAAATAAATAGTTCAAATTCTTCTCATTAAAAGTGAAAATGTAAAACTAAATTACTTATGTTCACAGGATGGATGTTTAGTTTAATCTAGATAACAGTTGGTTTCACTTTACAGTTACGTTCTCAGTTTTTCATTTGATACAAAGGTTTTACAATAGTCTCTGCTGTGTTGGAGCTACATTGATACCAGAGTTATAGCAGCCCCTAAGTTTATTTACTTAGAAGTTTGTTGGAGTATTTACTTTCAAGGTTGTTAAAATCATCATATTCCACATTGACAGTACCACATTTATATGTAGAGGCTTGTACCAGCACTTCACTGAAACTGAACAATGGTTGCACTGAGTGAAATATTTAAATCAATATTTTATATAAAAATGTGTTTATGGTTGCACAACTCCGTGCACAAAATCAGATGGAAATATTCCAGATATCTTGTACATCATTGTATCCACATTTCTCTACAGCATGACATACATGGCATTTTTCAAAAACTTTGGGATCTCCACTAAAATCTTAAATAAAGATTGAAAAAATTTAAACAAAGTTCAGCTACACAGCATGAGTTGATGACTGACACCCACTGGCAAGTAAGTGAGGTTTAATGGCTTGAAATCAGAAAAGAGGAAGATTTGTGATGGTGTTAACGTCAAGAAACAATTGCAAAACATACATCTATAGTCTGTAAAAAAGGCAGTAGAGAGGAGAAGAGGAAGTAACTGCATTTGTGTTTGCAGTACAGAAAAAGTATCTGCGTTTATGTGCATGAGTATACAGTACTGTTTGTGTTTTGTGTATAACTTACTAGGACTGCAGATCTTGCATTGACGACAGTTAGACAAGTGATTTTTTGTGGCTGTGTAGCCTTTACGTCCACATTCAGCACACTTGGTCTTCGTTGTGCCGCTACATTCAGCTACCATGTATGATCCTGATAATAGTTGAGAAAACAGAGATATACAGAGAATCGGATCAGTCAGGCTGTAATGCAAAGAGAGTGTGTGAGGAATGCTGGAAAGCTGATTATTTCCAATAAAGACGTTTTTTATCCAAAGAGCAATGAAAAGAAATGTTAGTAATTAAATCTTTATGATGTTGACTGACCTGCATGGCATTGATCACAGCATCTCCCATCTTTACTGTTGAACTGCTCTTTTGTGCAATTCATCTTAGCTATTTCTTTCCCATTCGATTACAGTCCTCCACCTGTGTGTAAAATATCTAAGCTCAAGACTAAAACAACCTGTACAACCTCTAAAGTCTTCCTGTACACTCTTCCTCTGGACCTACTGCTAACCTTGGAAATGACAGCTATTTATGACTCGAGGTTCGATCTCTTTACCCTTTCTCTTTTTCTGACGTTCACTCATTCACTGCTCACATTCTTCTGTCTCCACTCTCTTTCTGCTGTCTGATCGTTTGTGACTACAGATTTGTTCCCCCCCTCACTCTGCCTTACCTACTTCTCATGTCTTTTCTAATCCTACACAATGGAAAACCCCAATGACCCTTATCTGCTGTGCTGTTTTCCCCTCCGTCTCTCAGTCTCAGTCTCTGTCTCTGTCTCTCCTCATTTCCTTCCTGTGCTAGCCCTGCGATGTAAGCTGTGTATTTGTTTCCGTGTAGCTACAGGACGAAATTGCTGGTTTTGGCACATAACACAGCAGAATGAAACATTTCCTCTCTCCTCTACACCCTTTCCTTCCACTCCATTGTTTTCCCTGAACTTTTGTCCCAGTGGAGAAGGGATGTTGTTGATTTTGTTGTTTTGTAACACTCGATCAGAAAAGTTTCGGGCTCAGTCTGTCTTCCTGCCACCCCACTTACCCAGAGTCACTCTTTTGTTTCTGCAAACATGCAAAAACAATCTACAAATAGATTTATAAAATGCCTACGAGTGCAAATTATGAGTGAGAGAGAAAGGGGGGCAGCAAGGAAGAGCGAGGGATGGAAAGTAAATTATTTAAAAAAAGGGGAAGGAGAGATGTTGAGGTAGTTTATTTGTGAAGAGATTTGATCGGATCACGATGTTGCGATTAAGGTGGGTCTGGATTTTTTTGCATTTTAGGACTCTAAAACATATATACAGCATAATGATTTGCAGTAGACAGGTAGAGTGCTTGTAAAATGGAAAGAGGTTAATGGGTTTCATCTTTGGCTTGTCTATTTTTCAGTACAGTATAAAAGGGGCTTTCTCTGGATTAAATAAATATGTGAACATTAAATAATACATTTTCTTTCTTAACTTTGTGGTCCTTTCCTTTACATTGTATCACACCCTCCCCTTAATTCTTTCCCTCAGTCTCCTGCTTCTCCTGCTCTCCCACTCGGCCTACCCAATGTTGCTAGGATGGGTGGAGTCTCCAGGGTATCCCAATGGATACTTGCCCCATGCCAGTCTAAACTGGAGCAGGTGTGCCCCCAAAGGTCACACAGTCTCCATCAGGTTCATCCACCTGGACTTGGAGGACAGCGAAGACTGTGAAAACGATGCTGTGAAGGTCAGCGGTCAAGATAAACTTAAAGGTTACTAACTTATGTCGGTACTGTTATTGTACCCTTTACAACTGAATTTTCTGTTTTTTTCCCAGGTCTATTCAAATGGAAACCTAATTTCTGTTCTGTGTGGCAAAAAGGAATTTGAGGAGCTTCAGTCCTCTGTAAATCCCCTCCACTCCTCCCCGGGCGGCTGCCTCTCTCTTTCGTTCCACTCTGACTTCTCAAACACCAAGAGGCACACCGGCTTCAGAGGCTTTTATACCAGTCAAGGTGAGATGTAGAGGAGAAAAAGTCCCACCAAAATCCATTTTATTTGTACCCATTTTATTTTTCCACATTCCCTAGGAGAGCTCAGGGGGTACATGCATGTATTTCGTCATTGTTAATATTTTTGTAATCATATTGTTAGTAAGGTAACATAACAATTAAGATAACAATTCACAATGGTTGCAATTTATAGTTGTACAAGGTGTCTTGGAAACAGTTTGACATCAGCGTCCAGGGTGACCACAGTGAGTTTGTGTCTTGTTTCCAAACTGAGGCACTACGACAATAAGTAGATAAATTAAAGCAAGACATAATTTTAATAAAAATAGGACAAATAAAATAACTGAAGAACATGCTTCTAAAGCAACACGTTCTCACTCCCGACTTATCATTGAGACTTTCAGTTTCATTTCAAAGGTGCTGACGGGGCTGCAGTGACTGAAATCACATCAAAATCCTGTCTAACAAACAACCCCAGTTAAAACAATCTTGGCTATACAGTGGGAAATGAGTTTCACAATAATAATAACAAAATCCTGTATGGTATACAATGACTTTGATGCAGTATGTGAAAGTAGTAGAGGTCCATTAATTAACTTTGTCATTACAATCCCAAGAGGGTAGAATTGATACAGTAAACAATCTCGGCTTTAATGCTTGTCTCCATACTCATTAGTAAAAAGAGATTTGACTCAAGGTGACTGAACAAACAACAGACTCCCCACTGAATACCTTCTGCTACATATGTTAGCTGGTACACAAACAAGGTGAACATATAGAGTACTGTGGATAACTCTCAGATACATTACATGAACAGAAAGTGGCAAAATACAAAGAAAAGCAAAGTTTCTGTTTGTTTAAATTCTGTTAAAATAACCAAGTGTCAGTGCTCACCTATAAGAAAAAAAGTCCTTTAAACTGCCTTGTGTGCCATGCTTATACTTTAATGAATTGTTTGCTCAGACTTTGATGAATGTGATGACCCAGACAACGGATGCACCCAGTTCTGTCACAACTTCATTGGAGGGTACCACTGCTCCTGTCGTCATGGTTACCACCTGGATGCGGACAAACAGACTTGCACTGGTACAACTAATTTCATTATAAGGATCAATAAACAGTGTACAGAATGAGAAGTTAACAGTCAAAAGTAGGCAAGGTACAAAATTGAAACATGAAGTGAAAATGGGAAAATAGAGGAAGCAGAAGCTGGCAAATGAGGGGTGGATGACAAGGGGGCTGATTGTGTAATACTTGATGATTATGTTGACTAAAATGATGATGGTGATGACAATTAACTCTTAACTACAACACAGTGAGTTGTACTGAGGATCTGTCAGGGCTGAAGAGAGGTGACATATCCAGTCCCTCCTGGCCTGCTTCATACGCAGAGAATGCCAACTGTCAGCACATTCTGTCTGTGGAGGCCCACCTGCAGTTGGAGCTGCACTTCTCTGAAGATTTTGATGTGGAACAAAGCCCTGATGGCCAATGCATAGATGCATTGACGGTAAGTCAATATGGAGGTGTGTCTTTCTAAAACATGTAATTTTACAAAGCAGGAAACAAAGAGGAAGTTCAGACAAAAGTGTTGAAACCATGGATTTTTACAACTATTACCCATCCTATTTTGGCCATTTCATAGTCTGTCTGTGTTACACATGTTGAATTTATTTATTTTTTCTTTGCATGCAGTGCCTATGAAATGTCCAACCCCTTTAAAAATGTCATGTTTTACTGTCTTACAAGATTAAATCAAAGTATTTTAATGTGCTCTGTTTGATGCTGATCTATAAAGAAGATTAATTTCAAAAGAGATTGATTTGTGACAGATTTTACAAAGTGATCTAAACTTACTACAAATATAGATAAATACTTGCTAAGAATTTACCTCCTCATCTTTGACAGAAATTATTGCTTTGAGTCTGTATGGATAGTTTTCTTTCGACATCTGGACACTGCAGTTTTTTGCTGTTCTTTGGATCTGTACTCTGACTGACCTTTTAAAGCTAGAAAAATAATTTTCTCCCAAGATTTCTTGCAGAGAGCATCTGAGTTTCCTCCAGGATTTCCCTCCATAGCGGGGATGCTATGTTTATGGTGATGTGCAGTGTAACAAAGTGTTAATCTAATGGCCAGTCTAATGGCCAAAAATTAAAATTTTGGTAACGGCAGACCAGCTGACTTCAGAGTCTCTCATGTGCTTTCTGGCAAACTGAAGCCCGGATTCAGTTTTATTGTAATAGTCTGCAGTCACTCCAGTCTCAACCTCTGATCCTTGGAACTCCTTCAGAGTTCTGCTGGCCTCACTCGTCTCCTTCTTGCATTGTCAGTCAGTTTTTGAGGACAGTTGTGCTTTCTTGAACATTGAATTAGGGATGTTCAAATACTTGTATTTATCCCCTGACTTGTGCTCTTCAGTGTTTCTTTGTTCTTCTGGTGTAATTCTGGGAATAGGTAATCCTTTACATTGACATTTACACACACACACACACACACACACACACACACACACACACACACACACACACACACACGCACACTGTATATACATAGCAGAGGGCAGGAGCAACTAGGGGTTGCTGCTTGTTAAGTGTCTTGCTCAGAATCCTTGCTCAAGGATACACTGGTGTATGTGTTGCAGTGGGAATCAAACCTGTGTCTTTCACACCAAAGGCATATGTTGTTTTGTTTGCAGATTGAGACTCTCTCCGGGACTCTGGGGCCGTTCTGTGGCCACACGCCTCCCCCATCTCCCTTCCTCACCCACTCAAACCATGTCCAAATCCACTTCATCTCGGATGGCTTTGGCACAAACAAAGGCTTCTCTCTCCACTTCAAAACCAGAGGTACTGAGCTTCCTCACCTTTGACAAAATGGGAAAAGTTTATGGAAGATGTTTTATGGAAAATGATCATAATAGTTCTTTTCACATATTAATTGCAGACAAGGTCTGTCCAGCAGTGGTAACCCCACACTCCACTGTGACTCCTCAGCAACCAGAATATTCTCAGGGTGAAACAGTGACAGTAACTTGTGATCTTGGCTATGTTATGAATTCTGTGAGTATACGGACAACCAGAACCTTTAATAGCTTTACATTTGATGTATTAAAGCCACTGTTCAGCTAATTAAGTTGTCCTTTTGCATAGTAGCAAGGCACTCAGACTCTGTCATCAGAGTATGTGACAACCTGCCGGGGTACAGGCATATGGACTCCCACTTACATGTGTGAACGTGAGTCTGACTGCAACTAATTCTCTTTCTGAAAATTTCTTGAGCTGTCTTGAATATTTTAATTTTGTTTTACTTTTTACCATATTCTTGCATGTAGCTGTGGATTGCGGTTTTCCTGGTATCCCAGAAGATGGTATCCTTCAGTTGGTTGGCTCAGCACACACTCAGTATAAAGACCAGATCCAGTTTAACTGCAGTTCAAAGTACTACACACTGGAAGGAGATGGTGATTACTAAATGATTGTACACATCCCTTTTTTGTTTCCTTTCCTAGAGTTTTCTTGTTTTATTATTGTTTCACCAATATGCTTTCTTCAATCTTTCAGACACATTCACTTGCAGTGCCAGTGGTGAGTGGGTATCAGATGGTGGCAAGACAGAGCTACCCAAATGCACTGAAGGTACGCCTTTAAATTTGTTTTTCATATTATCTCATATTAGCCATCCTTTGAATCTATAGAAGACTCTTTGTGTATTTCAGTGTGTGGGAAGCCTGAAAAACACCCTGCAAGTACAGGCAGAATATTGGGAGGTAAGAATGCAAAGCTGGGAGAGATACCATGGCATCTCTTGATAAAAGAGCCAAGAAGAGGAGGAGCATCACTGATCAATGACCGATGGGCGGTCACGGCAGCTCATGTTGTGGAAGACGTAGAGGAAACCTCTTTGCGCCTGTATGGTGGACTGATAGATGGAAGAACAGCAGATAGGTTGTCTGATGTAGTTGTCGTGGACAGTGAAAGGATCATAATTCATCCCGACTACGTCAAGGGCATTGAAGATCGCACCAGTTTTGACAATGATATTGCTCTTATCAGATTTTCTACCAGAGTGAATTTAGGCCCAAACCTCATTCCCATTTGTCTGCCAGAGGTAAAGAGAAGTTGGGTGGAAAATGAGCTAGGGACTGTGTCAGGCTGGGGGAAGACAGAAGTGCAAATAAAAAAAGAAGATGCAACACGTTTTGTCACATCTGCCCAGTTAAAATATGCTCATATTGGGGTCAAACCCCTTTCAGAGTGTGAGGATACCCCTTTAACATCAACTAAGAAACGCATGCTTTTCACTAACAATATGTTCTGTGCTGGAGCAGACGGAAAGGACAGCTGCCAGAAAGACAGTGGAGGTCCGTTTGTTTTGCCTATGTTGGCTGAAGGCAGAGAGCCTTATTATCTGACTGGCATTGTGTCCTGGGGACCTCCCTGTGAAGAAAGGCAGTACAAGGGTTATTATACCAAGGTGGAAAATTATGTTGACTGGATTAAGAAGACAATAGACACAATAGAAAAATCTTAGCGTGAAAAAAGATGAGGGAGAAAATACTTTGCTACTAACCATAATAACATAATCCATGTCAGGACTGATTCAGATCTTTGAAATAAAAAAATGTTTATGAACACAAAGACTATATAACCTTGTAATCAAATGTACCATCCTTATTATCATGAAGCTCTGAACACATTACGACTTCATACTTCACTTGTGTATTAAAGGAATTTGCAAATCAGCTGCAGAGAATGTGTGTTTTGACATCCTAACAATATACTGGATTTTTGTCTTTTAATCGTTAACAGCTGAGACACACACAAAAGTGTGTTTTCTTTTAAGGCCTCCATACACTGGAATACTAAATTATTTTGTAATTTATACATTTGCCACTAATATGCTACTAGGAGATTTGGTTTAAAATAGTATCACAATACACAACATTTACCAGCTTTGATACATATTTCATGAAATGGCAAGTGCAATTTTAAACAAATTATTCTGTTATACATTTCAGGCCACTCCTGTGATTTGTTTCATGAAATATTTTAAACACATCCTACAATATGCTTAAATAAATACAATTTACAATACAAACAAATCATAGTTGCTCTCTTAAAAAAATGTCTCTAATGTACCTTCCTGATGTGAAACCGTAGAACTTGGAAACAAGCAATGCTCTACTTCCACATTTTGGTGTCACTAATGGATTTAAACCGGTCTCTAAATCAGTCTGGTCAGGATCAGTTAAAGCTTGTTCCTTTCCTTTCCTTTAACTGTTTGTGTAGTATTAGTTTGAGCAGACTGTGTTTGTCTATTGTTGTGACTTAGATGAAGCTATGATCACATTTTATGACCAATTTATTCATAAATCCAGACAATTCCAAAAGAGTTTACATACTTTTTTCTGCAACTGTTTTTCTTTAGTAATATGTTAATGAGGAAGCAGGACTACAATTTTAAATCAACCACAGTGATATTGGTCAGACATGGGCGCAATTTGATGTTGCTTTGTAGGCGAAGCGCACACTGTGCTCAAATTACTCCTATGCTATGTGTTTGAGGATGCTGAAAAAAGTCTAATAGCCTCCTCTAGTGGTAAAATGGTTTGTTGGTGAATGAGCCAGAGTTTGAAATATTGGGCATAAAGCTAGAGAGCGATTTAAAAACAAATTCAGACTGCTAATTTATATTTCAAATGATTCTCAATAGATTAAAAGAATTAACATGATGTCTTGTTTGTATTCAAGATCTTCCTAATATTGTAGTTTATATGAATTATTTCCGGCATTGAACCTTTTTCTCTACAATTCAAAGTCAAGCGTTCATTTGATTTTGCCAAGACAAACAACACATATTCCTGGCATTAACGCAGTGAGGTGCTAAACACTGGAAACGACAGACTTTGTGACATTAATATTTCACTTGATTGTGAGACATTTGCTCCTGCAACAGTGGATCAGTTCACTCACGGATAGAATTTGAATACAGAGATGGGGTGGACTTTCTGTTTCATCGGGTAAGTTTAGATGGAATTTAAACCCATTTGTTCTGTACATAAATAGTTTTTGAAGTATTTGTTTTGTTTTTAGCTATAACTTCTATCATTGTAGAGCTGCTTCTTATACCATTTTGTATAATCTTCTGTAAAAAACAATATTACAGATGAGCAGTATTTTATAAGTTGATCCATCTCTCTGTATGCCATATATAAAGCCTCTACAATGTTATACGGTTGCAACATTTATGTTGATTGTTTCACTGTGTTTGTTCTTTCTCTGTTTACATCAACTTTGGACCAGCAGCTCAGACGTCCACAAACTGATAAACAGATCGAACTCTCTCTTTTCATGCACCTTTCCAGGTTTCTGTATGTGTCAGTGAGTGTGTGCTGGCGGTGGGATATAAGCGTGCCCATGGGCTACCAGATCCGAATCACCATCACACACCTGGAAACTGAAGCTTCTGCATGCTGCCATTACGATGCCCTTACAGTCAGTCACATTTCAACATATATGATATCTCAAAAAAACAGACTAGTGTTGTATTTGAGTTCTAAACCTAAGTATGACTCAGCCTGACTCAGGCTTGCATATGAACGACTTGACCTGTAGTGACTACTTATAGACCTCTCCATGTTTCGCTCCATGTTATCGCCATCAAATGTGCTTTGATATATCCCACTAACTGCATGATGGTTGTTGCAAAATACCTCTATTTTCTCTCAAAATCAAATAAGGAGAAAGCTCCATGTTATTTTCGGGGGATTTTGTAGAGGTTTTGTCTTGCTAGTCAACCGGTGTCTCACATGGGGTTTCTCGAAGTCTTAGCAACACAATCATGCTCAGTCTTCAAATTATCAAATTACATGTCCAAGAGAGCCAAACTATTTCCAACTATTGTGGTTTTATTGTTGACATACATACAAAAGTTTACTAGATTGGTTAAACTCAAATGTGTTAAGTTCAGCTTGTGGCCTAATAGTGTTCCTTGGCCCCAAACGAAGACACAAACACGGTACAGGTAAAGTTGTTGATGTTTATCTGACAAATGGTGAGATTTAAAGTGGCGGTGAAATTGGCAGTCCAGGAAATTGACAGTGTCTAAAAGAAATTGATAATCCACACATCGAACAAAAAGTTAAAATCCACAAAAAGGAGGCACAAGAATCTCTGGAGAACTCTGGTGAAACACTGGAGTGAAACAATGGACTGACAAAGAGTGAACAGATCAAACCACTTAAATACACTAGTAGGGCTGAACAAAATGGCAACCAGGTGAAACCACTAAGACAATCAAGGAAATGAGACAGGTGCAAATAATCAAGAAAGCTGGGAAGGAACACAAGAGGAAAACCTAAACAATCACTGGCAAAGGACAAAGAAAGCAAACACAATGACACAAAAGACTAATAACCTTCAAAATTAAAACCATTAACATGAAACACAAAACACCAACCAAGAACCATGACCTGTTTAGAAGAAGAATTTAACCTTCAATAATTTAGATTTTTGTTTGGAGGCAGTTGTAAACAACATTGGCGTTTTATTGCCTTGAGGTATAGTGACTCAACTGCAACACTGCAACATATTCTGCTGCTGATAAATGCTGCATAGTGTATTACATCCTTGTCAGCATTTGTGCAATGAGTGATTTTCTTATGATTGTGTTCAGAATAACTGAGCCCAGACACACTTTGGGTTTGCACATCAAATGTATCCCCGATCCTTCAGGTTCTCTATGATGGAAAGGTCCTGGGGAAGTTTTGTAGCCATGAGAATTGCACAGATGGGCATCGCCCAGGCAACCATTCCATTATGTCTCCAGGAGACAAAGTCTCCCTCATTTTCCAGACAGATGGCAACAACCCAGAGCGCCACCAGAACGTGGGCTTCTCTATTCAGCATCAGGCAATAGGTAGCACTTATTCAATTTCTGTCAGCTTTCCTGTCATTTCACTCTTCCACTACTGAGCCACCTCCCACTGACTTCACGTCTCTCTCATTATCAGACATAGATGAGTGTTCAGTGCCAGAACCTGGAGATGGCTCAGATCCACTCTGCTCTCAGATCTGCCTAAACACCCTTGGCACATACTTCTGCTCCTGTCACCATGGCTTCCAGCTTCACTCAGATCAGCGCACCTGTGTGCGTGAGTATTGTGCAGATACACACTTCCCATGTAAGTACACATTAGAGCAGTCAGGACGTGTAGGAAGGAGGAACAATGCTTAGTCAAACTGTGACTCAATTTTCGACTACGTTGACTCACACCAACATTTATTTCAGCCAGAGACACTTTTTGACTAAAATGGTTACAGTTAGTTTTGTCAGAAAGGGCTTTGCTCTTTGTATGAGCTCTGACAAAATCTGAGCAGCAACAAGTAGTCTGCTAGAAGTAATCCCCACTCAACAAAAACATTCAAACCTGCTCAGTCAGGGTTGCTGGAAATATGCTTATTTGCTAGTTGCTTTAAATTAGTTAAGAAGATTGATGTAAACTAAGTTGCCAGATTATTAGGAACACCTAGCTAAAAATACTGCAGTTCAATACAGCAGTGCTGCAATAAATCCTCCATTCACGATGGCTTACTTTTATAATCGATATAACCCATGAAGCTGTGTGGTGGAAGGAGACCAGGTCTGATAATCTGATAATGATGACCAAGCAACGGCTGGAACCTGGACTACAGCACACACAACAATAATCAGAAAATCCTGTATGGGATACAAAACTTAGACTCAGTATGTGTCAGTGGTGAAGATCCAATTATTAACTTTATCATTACAATCCCAAGGGGGTAGAATTGATACAGTAAATGATTTTGGCTTTAATGCAATAAAGAGGTTCAGCTCAAGGTGACTGAACATACAATTAACTCCCCACTATCTTCTGCTACAAAGAAAAGCAAAGTTTCTTTTTATTATTTAACAATAGGCCACATGATGGCTGAGAGGCAGTGTATTGACAGTAGAGTTGTAGAGTCATTGTAAGATGTAGCTGCTAAATAAAATCATTAAATAAATAGTTTGACATAATACATGTATTTGCTGTCTTGCTGGTTAGATGAGGGGATTGACATCATTCGAATGTGTGTCTGGTAAATAGGAGGCTACAGCCAGAAGACAGATAGCTTAGCTTTGCACAAAGACTGGAAACAGGGGAGACAGCTACCCTAGGATAACAAATTAGATATAACATTCAAATCAGTGAGCTTCAGAGGGCCTGGTAGGTAGTTTTTGTTAGCTTTGGACAGAGCCAGGCTGGCTGTTTCCCCTTTGTTTCCAGTCTTTATGCTAAGCTAAGCTGGAGTGGCAATGGAGCAGTGGATAAGAGACATGCCTTTGGTGTGGGAGACCCTGGTTTGATTCCCACCACGACATCCACCAATGTGTCCCTGAGCAAGACACTTAACCCCTAGATGCTCCAGCGGTGCATATGTGACATATATAGCAAGTGTAAGTCGTTTTGGATAAGAGCATCAGCTAAATAAGCCAATCACCAACATCTCCTTTCAGCTGTCTTTATTGTCATGTTTTTCCTTTATTTAATTGTTCCCTCAGACTTTGACAAATTAGAGGACACTGACAGACTGGCACTTGTACACCTCATCTCATCTTTAGGATCAACAGTGTTCAGAATGAGAAATTATCAGTCCAGATGAACAAATGTAAAAGCATGAAGTGAAAATGGGAAAACAGAGAAAGCAGAGGCAGGCAAATGATGGTGCAGGGGATGGGGCTGATTGTGTAATACCTATGATATTGTTAGTTAAAATGATAATGATGGTGAAAATGAACTCTTATCTACAACACAGTGAGTTGTACTGAAGATCTGTCAGGGATGAACAGCGGTAACATATCCAGTCCTTCCTGGCCTGCTTCATACGCAGAGAATGCCAACTGTCAGCACACCCTGTCTGTGGAGGCCCACCTGTGGCTGGAGCTGCACTTCTCTGAAGATTTTGATGTGGAACAAAGCCCTGATGGCCAATGCATAGATGCACTGACAGTAGGTTTTGAGTCAGACTATGTATGTAGGCCTACCTCATGGGTATGTGTCTTTCTAAAACATAGAACTTTACAAAGGAAAGTTCAGACGAAAGTGTTCAAATTATGGATTTGATAACTATTACACATGCCTTTTTTCATTTATTTTATCCTATTTTGGCCATTTCATAGGCTGTCTGTGTTACACATGTTGAATTTTGTTTGCCTTTGCATAAAATATCTAACTGCCTTGAAAAATGTCATGTACATGTACTTACAACTTTGAATTAAAGTATATTTTACAGTGCTCCTTTTGATGCTGATCCACAGAAAAGGTGAAAACATATCTTTTCAAATTGATCTAAATTAATTACAAATATAGACTACAAATACCTGTTAACACCTCCTCCAGGCCAGTTAGTTTAGTAGACATCTTTGGCAGAAAGTATGGCCTTGAGTCTGTATGGATAGTTCTCTTTCCACATCTGGACACAGCAGTTTTTCTTTATTTTTCTGGATCTGTAGTCTGACTGATTTTTTAATGCCAGAAAACTAATATTCTCCAAAGATGAGTCCTTACAGACAGCATCAGGGTTTCCTCCAGGATGTCCCCACATTTTGCTTTATTCATTTTAGCCTTCTTCCTTTACAAGCCTTTCAGAGCACGCTGCAGAGAAGCATCCCCACAACATGATACTGCACAGTGGGGGTGCTATGTTTTTGGTGATGTGCAATGTAACACTGTGTTTTGTCTAATGGACAAAATGACCAGCTGACTTCAGAGTCTCTCATGTGCATTCTGGCAAACTGAAGCCCAGATATCATGTGAGTTTCATTATAATAGTGGGTCTTGGTTGTAGTCTGCACAATCACTCCAGTCCCAGCCTTCAGAGGTCTGATATCCTCCCTCACTCGGCTCCTTCTTGTCAGTCAGTTTTTGAAGACAGCCCGCCCCATTGGCAGATTTACAATGCATATAAAAAGTATTCACCCCCTTGGATGTTTCACCCATTTGTTTCTTTTATATAAGAAATCATGGTCAATATAATTTGGCTTTTTTGACAAGAATTTGCAAAAAAAAAAAACCCTCTTTAATATCAAAGTGAAAACAGATTTTTTACAAACTAATGTCAAATAATTAAAAATATTTAAGGTAAATAAGATGATTGCAAATATATTCTCCCCCTTTCAAGTGACTGACCGAATTCAACAGAAGTCCAGCTAGTTGATGCCAGCAGTGTCACAGTTAGTGAAAAGGAGATCACCTGAATTCAGCTGATGTCTGTCAAGTGGTTGTAGTATAAAAAACACCTGTATCAGTCTCTGGTTCAACGGTATTTCTACTACAATTGCAACATGAAGAAAAAAGAACATTCAAAGACACTCAGAGAAAAGATCATTGAAAATTACAAGTCAGGAGATGGCTACAAAAGATTTCCAACTCACTGGACATCCCACAGAGTTAAATCCATCATTCAGAAATGGTTGGAGTATGGCACTTGTTTAAATCTGCCTAGAGATAGCCATCCTCACAAACTGAGAGACCGGACTTAAAGAGCTGTTCACGGCTGATCCCCGAGCAACCTCACAGAGCTTGAACTGTTTTGCAAGGAAGAATTGAGAAAAATCGCAGTGTCTCATATGCCAGCCTGATTGTATCCACACAGACTCAGTGCTGTAATTGCAGCCAAAGACGCAGCTACTAAATACTGACCTGAAGGGGGAAAATATTTATGCATCTTCTTTACCTTATATATTACCTTATATATTGTTAATTAATTGACATTAGTTTGTAAAAATCTGTTTTTACTTTGATAATTTGTTTTGCAAATTCTTGTCAAAAAAGCCAAATTATATTGACCATGATTTCTTATATAAAAGAAACAAAAGGGTGAAACATCCGAGGGGGGTGAATACTTTTATTGGCATTGTACAGTTGTGCATTCTCCTTTCTTAATGATTGATTTAACTGATATTCAAATACTTGTATCCATCCCCTGCTTTTAAGTAATCTTTTCTGGGAGCTGCTTGAAATGTTTATTTGACTTCCTGGTATAGGGAATAGAATACCTTTATTGTTTTGTTTGCAGATTGAGACTCCCTCTGGGACTCTGGGGCCGTTCTGTGGCCACACGCCTCCCCCATCTCCCTTCCTCACCCACTCAAACCATGTCCAAATCCGCTTCATCTCGGATGGCTTTGGCACAAACAAAGGCTTCTCTCTCCACTTCAAAACCAGAGGTACTGAGCTTCCTCACCTGTGACAAAATGAGAAAAGAATATTTGGTATGGAGTTGTTTTATGGAAAATGATCATAATTGTTCTTTTCACATGTTAATTGCAGACAAGGTCTGTCCAGCAGTGGTAACCCCACACTCCACTGTGACTCCTCAGCAACCAGAATATTCTCAGGGTGAAACAGTGACAGTAACTTGTGATCTTGGCTATGTTGTGAATTCTGTGAGTGTACAGACAACCAGAACCTTTAATAGCTTTACATTTGATGTATTAAAGCCACTGTTCAGCTAATCAAGTTAAGAGTGACAAACACAACTGCCATCCTTATCGATAATATTTTATTTCTTTTTATTATGTATACTACTCAGGGATATTGCACACAGACATTTTAGCCCTATTCCCTACATTTCCTTTAACTTCAACAACTGGTGGTATAGAAAGAATGTCTAAAGATGTTCCATAAGATGATATTTATTTTCAACATGATGCTGAATTGGAATTCCCATTTTTACAAATACTCAACTCTACATTTAGTAAGTGCTTTCCTCTAGTTAAGTCTAAGATCAAGTCAGGCCAATCTGTTGGTAAACCATGGTTCTCTTCAGGATTATTAAAATCCTCTTTAAAGAAAAATAAAAATAATATAAAAAGATGTCTGCAACGTCCAACTCTGATACAAACAAACAATACAAAAGTATATTTTCACATCTACTCTGTATAGCAAAAAATAAATACTACTTGGACAAGTTTAAATAGTCTGTCAATAACATAAATCCACATGGAACAGCATCAATCAATTACTTAATAAAAAAAAAGGCTTCTGTGAAAACTCATCTCAATTTACTGATGGTGATATTTCTGTTACTAACCTTTTTGACATAGCAAATAGATTAAATGGCTTCTTTGCCAATGTGGATAGAACTTAGTGGTTACTTTCCCGCATTGTGTAGATTTGAACCCCCTACATCCAGAGAAGTGCTTGACATTATTGTCAACCTTAACAGTGCTACAGCAGGTCATGCTGAAATCAAGGCCAAGCTTTTAAAAGAAGTGGTATCAATTAGGTTCTCTCAATCTCTTTAAAAAGTGGAGTTGTCCCAAAAGATCTGAAAGTTGCAAAGGTCATGCCGTTATTTAAGGAAGGGGATCCTAACCTTTTCACTATTTACCGACCAATTTCTCTCAAGTTTTGGAAAAGCTAGTCAATGCAATAATGTTAAAACACCTGAATGATAACAATATCCTGAATAAACACCAACATGGATTTTGACAACAATACTCAACATATGGCTCTGTTACAGCTTATAGATAAAATCACCACAGCGTAGGACGATAATGTACAACTGGTATATTTTGAAACTTATCGAAGGCACAAAATTCTGATTTCCAGACTTCACTGTTTTCACGGCCTTCAGGATGTTGGATGCCTAAGGACAATTTTAGAGACACCAATTAACCTAGCCTGCATGTCTTTGAATGGTGGGAGGAAGCCAGAGCACCCGGAGAGAACCAATGCGGACACAGGGAGAACATGCAAACTCCACACTGAAAGGCCAGAGCAACAGGGGTTTGAACCCACAACATCCTTGCTGTGAGGCGACAGTGCTAACCACTGTACCACCGTGTCACCCTCACATTAAGTCAAAAATGTTGGGTTTATTAGTAGATGAAAAACTGTCCTGTAAAGACCACATTGAGTATGTGTGCAAAAAAATCATGATGTCGTTGGGCATTATAAGAAAAGTTTGACCAGTGGTAAATCAATCCAGTCTTTTAACACTGTAATGTATCTGTATCATACTGTAACATCGTTTGGGTAGTAATTATAACCCAAAATACATTTTAAGATTGGTAACTGTGTCAAATTGCTATCAATCTTCAGTTCCCCTGTTCAAGAAAGTAAATCTGTTATCCATTTTCAGCATCAATATATATCAAACATGTGTCTTTTGTATAATTGCAGTCTCAAAATCACAGCTTACCAAGTGTATTTCATAACTTCTTTATAATCCACTCTGATGTCAATTCATAAACAACCTGACAAGCAAAGAATATACATCTTCCCCATTATCATCCAACTCCTGGGCATTACACCATAAAAAAAGAGAGGAACATCACTTTGAAATACTGTTCCCCTCCCAATCAAAACCTGTACATCACTGTCAGTGTTTAAGTCCAAAATGTGTTTTTTATGTCATACCTAAAATTTATGTATGTGTGTTTATGTGTTATAGTTGTTTATTTTTTTTGTTTCATTTCACCCAGACACTTTCATCAGAGTATTTGACAACATGCCAGAGTACAGGCGTATGGACTCCCACTTACATGTGTGAACGTGAGTCTGACTGCAACCAATCGTCTTTCTGGAAAGTTCTTGAGCTGTCTTTAATGTTTACCCCCCCACACACATTCTTTCATGTAGCTGTGGATTGCGGTTATCCTGGTATCCCAGAAGATGGCATCCTTCAGTTGGTTGGCTCAGCACACACTCAGTATAAAGACCAGATCCAGTTTAACTGCAGTTCAAAGTACTACACACTGGAAGGAGATGGTGATTACTAAATGACTGTACACATCCCTTTTCTGTTTCCTTTCCTAAACTAACTTATAAGAATAGTATTTCTGGTTTTATTATTGTTTCACCAATATGCATTCTTTAATCTTTCAGAGACCTACATTTGCAATGCCACTGGTGAGTGGGTATCAGATGGTGGCAAGACAGAGCTGCCCAAATGCACTGAAAGTACGCCTTTAAATTGCTTTCTTATATTTCTCATATTAGCCATCATTTGAATTTGAATATGGATCTTTTGATTACTCTTTCTGTATTTCAGTGTGTGGGAAGCCTGAAAAACACCCTGCAAGTACAGGCAGAATATTGGGAGGTAAGAATGCAAAGCTGGGAGAGATACCATGGCATCTCTTGATAAAAGAGCCAAGAAGAGGAGGAGCATCACTGATCAATGACCGATGGGCGGTCACAGGAGCTGTGATTGTGGAAGACATAGAGGAAACCTCTTTGCGCCTGTATGGTGGACTGATAGATGGAAGAACAGCAGATAGGTTGTCTGATGTAGTTGTCGTGGACAGTGAAAGGATCATAATTCATCCCGACTACGTCAAGGGCATTGAAGATCGCACCAGTTTTGACAATGATATTGCTCTTATCAGATTTTCTTCCAGAGTGAATTTAGGCCCAAACCTCATTCCCATTTGTCTGCCAGAGGTAAAGAGAAGTTGGGTGGAAAATGAGCTAGGGACTGTGTCAGGCTGGGGGAAGACAGAAGTGCAAATAAAAAAAGAAGATGCAACACGTTTTGTCACATCTGCCCAGTTAAAATATGCTCATATTGGGGTCAAACCCCTTGCAGAGTGTGAGGATACCCCTTTAACATCAACTAAGAAACGCATGCTTTTCACTAACAATATGTTCTGTGCTGGAGCGGACGGAAAGGACAGCTGCCAGAAAGACAGTGGAGGTCCGTTTGTTTTGCCTATGTTGGCTGAAGGCATGGAGCCTTATTATCTGACTGGCATTGTGTCCTGGGGACCTCCCTGTGAAGAAAGGCAGTACAAGGGTTATTATACCAAGGTGGAAAATTATGTTGACTGGATTAAGAAGACAATAGACACAATAGAAAAAAAAAGATGAGGGAGAAAATACTTTGCTACTAACCATAATAACGTAATCCATGTCAGGACTGATTCAGATCTTTGAAATAAAAAAATGTTTATGAACACAAAGAATACAGTCTTGTATTCAAATGTACCACCATTATTATCACGAAGCTCTGATCACATTACGAATTCATACTTCACTTGTGTATTAAAGGAATTTGCAAATCAGCTGCAGAGAATGTGTGTTTTGACAATCTTAACAATATACTAGTTTTTTGTCTTTTAATCATTAACAGCTGAGACACATAATTTTCTTTCAGGACCTCCATACATTGGAATACTTCATTAATTTTATCATTTATACATGTGCCACTACTATACTACAATAAGAGACTAAGACACACATTTTGAATACTAGGAGGTTGAAATTAGCTTTGATACTGTATGTATTTCATGATATAGCAAGCGTATTAAAAAACACAAATAAATGAATTAAAATGATCTTCAGTGCAGTGTGTTTCAGTGATAATGTGTTCACCAGACAACATTGTTCACACAAGTAAAACAATAACTTCAGTAACTCATGTTGTTGTTTGCAGTTTAAATTACAATCTTCTCATTACCTTTTAAAAGAAATTATTCTGTTGTCTAAATAATTAACACAAAACAATACAGCTGGAAGAGATATCTTAACTTATGATATGATATGTGGACTAGAAAAATATAGTTCTGTTTGTACCAACAGCCTGGAAGAGCTTTACATGAGTAATGCACATGTTCAGACAACCAGAATCTCAGTCCCACTGTCTTGTAATGGTCAATAAGCAGTTTCAGAGTTTCAGGAGCTTGAGGATTCAGTGTTGATGGTATGATAGAGCATTACACACATTTTCCAGGCCACTGTAGTGATTTGTTTTAATGCAATTCTTTCACCACTTCAGTATGATTACTGATTACAATTTTGACTATATTCTAAAAACGTATCTTAGTTGCTCTCTTTAAAAAATGGCTCGGATGTCTCTTCCTCATGTGAGGTTGTAGTAGTTGGAGAACAATTAATGCTCTACTACCACGTAGTGGTGTCAATGGATTTGAAACATCAGTCTGGTCAGGATCAGTTAAAGCTTCCTTTTCCATTGAATTTCTGTATTTACATGTAGTTTTCTCTATTTTGATTTTCACGATTCTCCACTTTAGTTTTACTGTCATATTTGCATTTATGCATGTTTTCTTTTTTTTATCATATGATAATGAGGAGGCAGAACTACAGTTTTATGGCCATGATCAACCCCAGTGACATGGTCAGGTATGGTCTCAATGTGATGTTGCTTTTAAGGGAAAGGGAACACTGTGCTCATTTTACTCCTATGCTTTGCCATGGTGCAAGCAAGATACAGCTGCCTTAATTAGCTGCTTCACCTGGCGTTTTGATTCCCAAATGTTATACCAACATGTCTGCCTGGTCTAAAGTGAAAGGCCATTGCTTCTGTGTAAGCTGAAAAAGTCTAATAGCCTCCTCTAGTGGTAGAATGGTTTGTGGGTGAATGACCCAGAGTTTGAAATATGGAGATAAAGCTTGAGAGCGGTTTAAAAACAAATTCAAGCTAGTTCTTTATATTTTACGTTACTCTCAATAGATAATAATCTTAAAAAATATAAATAATATGAGTTGTCTAATTATCAAGATCTTTGTTATTCTCTTTTTTAGATGATTTAGGAATATGTGTTGTTTGCCAAGACAAACAACACATATTCCTGGCATTAATGCAGTGTTGCTAAACACTGGAAACGACAGACTTTGTGACATTAATGTTTCACTTGATTGTGAGACATTTGCTGCTGCAACAGTGGATCAGTTCACTCACGGATAGAATTTTAATGCAGAGATGGGGTGGACTTTCTGTTTCATCGGGTAAGTTTAGATGGAATTTTAAACCCATTTGTTCTGTACTTAAATCGTTTTTGAAGTATTTGTAGTTATTTCTAGCTTGATTTCAAAATTTGCTGCGTATGCTTTCTATCATTGTAGAGCTGCTTCTTTTTCCATCATTTATTCTCTTCTGTAAAACCAATATTACAGATGACCAGTATTTTATAAGTTGATCCATCTCTCAGTATGCCATATATGAAGCCTCGACAATGTTATACGGTTGCAACATTTGTGTTGATTGTGTCACCATGTTTGTTCTTTCTCTGTTTACATCAACTTTGGACCAGCAGCTCAGATGTCCACAAACTGATAAACAGATCGAACTCTCTCTATTCTTTTCCAGGTTTCTGTATGTGTCAGTGAGTGTGTGCTGGCGGCTGCCTGATTCAGAGCCTCTAATGTATGGGGAGGTCCAGTCCCCCCAGTATCCCCAGCCTTACCCTCCCAACCTGCAGGAGCAGTGGGACCTCAGTGTGCCCGAGGGCTACCAGATCCGAATCACCTTCACACACCTGGACATTGAAGCT
The DNA here is from genome assembly GCF_014851395.1 of Micropterus salmoides. NCBI lineage: Eukaryota > Metazoa > Chordata > Actinopteri > Centrarchiformes > Centrarchidae > Micropterus > Micropterus salmoides. The sequence continues at coordinate 14,508,211 of NW_024040152.1, forward strand.
TCTGCAGGCTGCCATTACGACGCCCTTACAGTCAGAGTCACATTTCAACACATATGATATCTCAAACAACAGACCAGTGTTCTAATATTTCAGTTCTAAACCTAAGTATGACTCGAGTGCCAGTTTTGACAAACTGACTCAGGCATGACTATTGATGACTTCACGTTCTTAAGTGATCTGGTACCGGGTGTTGTGCCTCTGGCCTCCAGATAAATGTAGCTTTTAGTAATGAGAGGATTTGAGACTTTGTGACCCACACCGGGTGACTCAACTGCAACACTGCAACATATTCTGCTGCTGATAAATGCTGCATAGTGTATTGCATCCTTGTCAGCATTTTTCCAATGAGTAACTTTCTAATGATTGTGTTCAGAATAACTGAGCCCAGACACACTTTGGGTTTGCACATCAAATGTATCCCCGATCCTTCAGGTTCTCTATGATGGAAAGGTCCTGGGGAAGTTTTGTGGCCATGAGAATTCTGCTGATGGGCATCATCCAGGCAACCATCCCATTTTGTCTCCAGGAAACAGACTCACCCTCATTTTCCTGACGGACGACAACAACCCAGAGCGCCACCAGAACGTGGGCTTCTCTGCTCAATACCAGGCAATAGGTAGCACTTATTCAATTTCTGTCAGCTTTCCTGTCGTTTTACTCTTCCACTACTGAGCCACCTCCCACTGACTTCACGTCTCTCTCATTATCAGACATAGATGAGTGTTCAGCGCCAGAACCTGGAGATGGCTCAGATCCACTCTGCTCTCAGATCTGCCTAAACACCCTTGGCTCATACCTCTGCTCCTGTCACCACGGCTTCGAGCTTCGCTCAGACCAGCGCACCTGTGTGTGTGAGTATTGTGCAGATACACACTTCCCATGTATGTACACATTAGAGCACTCAGGACTCAGGCTTTGTCAAACTGTTGTGACTCAATTTTCGACTACTTTAACTCACACGGACATCTATTTCAGTCAGAGACACTTTTGTCAAGGAACTGACCATTTTTGACATAAATTTTTACAATTAGATTTGGTAGAAAAGACTTTTCTCAGTTAACCCACTTAACAAAAACACCAAAAGCTTAACATGGCAACAACATTGGGATGATGGTATCAGCAGAATAGTCAATTAAAAGTGTCTGCAAATACAAAAATAATAATAAGGATAATATAATAGATCTTACTAGTAAGCATCTGATGAAAGAATGGTGACACATGAATGAAGCACGTGGTCAATCAGTAAGCTTTGCTGGAATAACATATTTGCTTTGTTTTTTAAAAGTTAGTTGAGAAGATTGTTGCCAGTTTATTAGGAACACCTAGCTAAAACTAATGCAATACAACAGTCCTGCAATAAATCCTACCCTCATGAAGGTTATAATGTTTGATATAAAGTGTTGGACATAATAACCGAAAAGCCGTCGATACAAGGCAATACAAAGCACCACTGCAGCCTCCACAATGACTGTACAGTTGAATCAACACCTCTCTAATATTTCAGCAGAAATGTAACATTGTAACCTTCATTAACATAACATTTATTGCTGGCCTGTTGTATTTGACTGAAATGATTGTTTCATTACTTTTCTGATGGTCTTACTTTTGAGCTCCACAGAGTTGAGGGGAACTTTCATCGGGATGTTATTTTTAAATTATTTTCAGTTAACCTTTATTTTACCAGGGAAGTCCCATTAAGACAGAGTTTCTTTTACAAGAGAGACATGGCCAAGAGAAAGCACAGTTAAATTTGCGGGGCCACTGTTAACATGGAAATATTGATTTTAGCAACATAAAGTTCATAAAGTCAAGGGCAACTTAACTTTAACCTTCTTTGGATAACTATGACATGGATGACTGAGAACCTTCACAGACTTCTTGGCAAACAACAGCCAGACATCGTGACTGTGTGCATCTTCTCTTATTCATGTCATTAAACTGAGGTTGCCAGGTTGTTTACCTGTACATGTGCTTGTACAGAGGTCTATAGGGCTATTGTATGAAAAACGACTTTCTTCCTTTTCCGATTGTGCAGTGTCCTGTGGCGGTGGTATATTTGATGAGCCAGAGGGACATCTGTTCAGTCCAGGGTATCCCAACCCCCCACCTCATGCAGTGTCCTGTCAGTACATTATTTCTGTAGAAAATGGCTTCACTGTCTCTCTTAACTTCACTGACAACTTCCACATCGAGAGTGTTGACACTCTGCAAGGCCCAGTCTGTCTCCATCACTGGTTACAGGTAATGACCATAGGTAATGATAAGCAGCTTCCAAACACTATGTATTTTTCTATGAATAAATGGAAATTAACGGAGCACCAAACAGATTATTTATGCAATAAATGAGCTGTGTACTAATCCTCTCTTAAAAGGTAACCATTCCAAACAGAGAGCCCATGAAGCTGTGTGGTGGAACGAGACCAGGTCTGATAGTCACAAACTCCAACACTGTCACTTTGGACTACCACACTGATAATGACGGCCAGAGCAATGGCTGGAGCCTGGACTACAGCACAAACAGTGAGGGAGAGAGGAATGAGAGTAGAAATAAGCCAATTGGAAATTAAACTGCAATTGATAGCCCTTCCAGGTCATGAGTGTCATTGTCAAAACATTTTGGCAATCAGTATGTTATTGCCATATTGTGTGATGCCAGTTAACGGTTAACAATAGATATACAGTTGATGTTACATGTCTGCTTGTCTCTGGTGTTTGTAGGGGTGAGGTGTCCATTTCCCGGTAATGTAGCTAAGGGCAGGGTCACTCCTATCTTGACCGAATATCTCTATAGAGACTATGTCTATGTGCGCTGTGAACAAGGATACAAGCTGATGATGGTAAGCTGAAACTTATTATGTCTAATACTTAACATCAACACACAGCACTTGTTTATTTGCCATTGTGTATATGATATAAAACAAATACTGAGCTGATATTTTATCATTTTACCTTCTTTTTCTGTCAGGATGGTCAGGAGCTGGACAGTTTCTCTACCATGTGCCAAAGCAATGCACAGTGGCACCTCCCTTTGCCAGAATGCCACAGTATGTTACCTTAAATGTAGAAATTTGTAAAATTAATGGAAACTTTGTTGTGATTCAACCACAGATTATGTCTTCTTCATAATTTTCCTGTGTCACTGGCAAAATATTAATATGTTCTTGTTTTGCTCTTCTACAGTAATTGACTGTGGAGAACCTGAACCTTTGCTGAATGGAGGAGTGACCTTCATGTCTGGCTTTCAGAATCAGTACCTTTCTGTTGTTCAGTATCACTGTAATGAACCATTTTACTCTCTCCTTGGGGGTGTAAATGGTAAGATATTTACATGTAAATATGGTGCAGAGTGTAATGTAGTGTTTTAGATTTGCCCTACCAATCATACTGGCAATTGGTTTCCATTGGCACACTCTTGAAACTTGTTTGAGTTTTATAATCCCTCAAGGGGAAATGCATTCATTTTCATCATTGTTACACATCATAGTGTGGTAATGCAGTGTAAGTAGCCTAAAGACTGATTTCACAGTAAGTCTTGCAGACTTGGTGTTTAATGTGATGAATACACAACTTAAGCAAAAAATGTGCTAATCAGTTTTCAATAGTACATAAATGAATGAAAACCAATGGAATCCTGGAAATACATTTAATACAAAATATATTTTTTAAAGCATTTACATAAGTGCATTTTACAAGCACAGTATTAGAAAAATGGTTAGGTGTGTGCTAATGCAAAGCTAATGGTCCCTAAAGAGTAATTACACACCAAGCTGAAAAACATAAGCATGACTAATGGGTGTGCTCAAAAGTGTGTTCTGTTGTACCTGTAACCACAACCACCGGTGATGTCACGGTGCACTTACACACCCTGGAGTACACTTCTACTTCACTGAAGCTAAAGATTAACGCCAAACCATTTTTTTCCTTTTGTCTTTTCTCTACTCTTTAGTTAGCTTCACCTGTGAAGCAGACAGAAAGTGGAGATCCAACAACGATATTGTAGTCAGTCCAACATGTATACCAGGTAAACCATGCCAAATATAATCTTGTTATTTGTCTACAATTATTCTTTAATTGTGTCTGTACTTGTGTGAAAGTTTACACATGTATTTATCTCATCCAGTCTGTGGCCAGCCTACAAAACACATCTCTGCCTATCAGAGGATCATTGGAGGAAGTGAAGCTCCAGAAAATACCATCCCCTGGCAAGTGTTACTGAGTGTACAAGGAGATAGAGGAGGAGGCATGGTGATTGGAGACCGCTGGATTATGACTGCAGCTCATGTCGTTAAGCATAAAGAAGTTGCATCAAACGATGTTATACAGGTAAGGCAATACATCATCATACCTAAATAGTAGGATAGATGGTTTGCCAATGATTCCCAAAATATCATATATGACTGCTGGAGAGAGTAGGCTACCAGTGACAGGCGTACCGGATGGTCATCATGGTAACAATAAGAAACACCTGGTTAACACTGTGGTAGAAACTGAAGTTGGGTTATATCATGTGACTCACAAAATGCAGTTTGATTAGGTTAAGGCACCAAAACCAAAACCACTTGGTTAAATAAGTAAGTTACTTAAGTTAAGTTAAATCATATAATGACTTATTAACACACATAAGTCAAAATAAGTCAACCTTGACTTTGAGTTGAGTTTTAGTTTCTCCTGGGTAAAAGTCCTGTGTTTGACACATCCATCTATTTATATACTGTGATTCTTAATGCTGAATCATTAATAGCTGCAAGCATGTAGGCCTAGGGCTGACTGTGAAAGTATCAGGCATGTTTTCTTATAATAATAATAATAATTATCATTATTGTCATATGTATGTCTCTCAGCTACGGCTGTCTTTGCGACCAGACCTTTCTTTTCTCTGTGAGAGGGAAGAATTTAGAAAGTTGCGTGTGGAGAGCCCCCAGCTGCAGTAGTGCATGGATCATGCGTAATATTCATCCAACCAGAGGGAACAATCACGAACCGTTCACAGCGCATCGGTCATACTAGCGACACAACCCGTACCAGAGAGGGAGTGGGGCGGACCACGGACAGAAGATCGCGGAGCAATCGTTCCCTCTGGCTGGATGAAGTCTGACACTCCGCATGATCCATGATGATAGAGAAATATTGAGATTAATGTTAATAAGGCATGCTGTCAATATTTTAGAGACTCCCCAAAATATCACAAATCATGCTTTTAGGGGAGCTGATGTCTTATTAAGGCTCCCCCTGGCTCACCTGTAGTTTGCACCCTGGTCAGTACCTATCAAAAGTGGTCCAAGGAAGGAAAAGTGGAAAACCAGCGGCAGGGTCATGGGCAGCCAAGGCTCATTGATGTATGTTGGGAATGAAGGTTGACCTGTGTGGTCTGATACAACAGACGAGCTATTGTAAGTCAAACTGCTGAAAAAGTTAATGCTGGTTATGATAGAAAGGTGTCAGAACACACAGTGCATCACAGTTTGTTGCATATGGGTGGTCTGACTGGTCTCAGGGTGCCCATGCTGACCCTTGTTCACAGCCGAAAGTATCCATAATGGGCATGTCAGCATCAGAACTGGATCACAGAGCAATGGAAGAAGGTGGCCTGGTCTGATGAATCACATTTCTTTAACATCACGTGGATGGCCGAGTGCGTGTGCATTGCTTACCTGGAGAACACATGGCACCGCGATGCACTAGAAGGCAAGCCGGCAGAGGCAATATTATGCTTTGGGCAATGTTCTGCTGGGAAACCTTGGGTCCTGCCATTCCCATGGATGTTAATTTGGCACTGACCATCTACCTGAGCATTGTTGAAGACCATGTACACCCTTTCATGGAAATGGTATTCCCTGATGGCAGTTTAGCAGGATAATGTGCCACAAAGCAAAGGAATCAGGAATCGTCTGTGCAACACAACAATGAGTTTACGGTGCTGACTTGGCCTCCAAATTCCCCAGATCTCAATCCAATCAAGAATCTGTGGGACATGCTCGCAACTTACTGCGCTCAAAGGATCTACTGCTAAGGTCTTGGTGCCAGATACCACAGCACACCTTCAGAGGTTTAGTAGAGTCCATGCCTCGACAGGTCAGGGCTGTTTTGGCGGCAAAAGGTGGACTTACACAATATTAGACAGGTCACCATAAAGGTATGGCAGCTAGGTGTAAATATAATAAGCTGCGTGCACAGATGACCTATTCAGCCTTATTTTAGGTGGAAGATAGTCTGAGTAAATAGGCTACTATAGATGTTATCTGCAAGCCTGTTGCCTTGATGTTTGAATTGACATTTATTTTCTCCTATTCTGTTGATTTGTAGATTTACATGGGACTTACTGAAATTAAAACCGGGAGTCTCTCTCCTGTGTTTGCCGCCTCTGTCCACGTTCACCCTGACTACAACAACCTCGATGATGCCTTAGACTACAACAATGACATTGCCTTGATCAAACTGCAAGACCCAATCACATTCAACTCATCTATTATGCCAGTATGTTTGCCTGCAGAAGGTGCTACATATGTCACTGGCATGATGGGGTAAATAATCAACTTCTGAGTTTCATTTCATAATCCTGCTCAATACATTTAATGTCTTCTTGTATTTTATTTATTTTCTTTGCTATTAGTTTTATGAACTGAATAAATTTACCTTTAATTTAAATCTTCTTTTTGATTTTTCCCTTTATTTTGCCAATATGTGAATCTTCTGGGCAGGAGACTCTGACAAGTTATTTTTTAGATCACCATTTACTGTCTCTTACATTTGTTTTTAGACTGGTGTCCGGCTTTGGTGTTACAGAAGCAGCCGGCAACACACGGATTTTAACAAATAAGTTGAAGTACGTGCACCTCCCTGTGGTGGAGCAGGAGACATGCAGTAATTCAATCACTTTGTTGAAGAGGACAAAGAGTGATGTACCAAGTCTGACAAATAACATGTTTTGTGCTGGAGTCCCTGAAGGTAAGAAGGACTCCTGCCAAGGTGACAGTGGAGGTCCCTTCACCCTGAGTGAAGACGGACGGTTCTGGGCTGCTGGGATTGTCAGCTGGGGGGTTAACTGTGGACAGAAGGGAACATATGGAGTCTACACCAGAGTTGCCAACTACCTGGACTGGATCAACAAGACTATGCAGGAGAACTGAAACTTTCAGTTACAAATTGATTTGAAGATATGTTGATGAAATAAAAGTAAAACCATACACATCTACAATAAAATAAGAAAAGATAACTAATTTTGCTATAACTATACTCTGCAATACATGTTGTGTCACAAAAAAGCTATGATTTAAGATAATCTTCCAGTTGACAATAACATGATCAAGTGGTAATAAGTGGTCTACTTTTCATGACAAGAACCATTTCAAAACATCCTAAAATCACTGAATGAATTTCATACTGATTGTAAAGACATCGCATTGTATTCAAATCTCCCAAAAAGCATTTTTAATAAAGTGACATATTACAGACTTACATGTGCCTTTTCATGCATGTATCTTAGATTAGACACAGATCTTCTTTCTGGTAAATATGATAACCAGATTAGCATCTACATCAACACCCTCTTACCAACTTGTCACTGTAATACTTTGCACACTGACAGATGCCACTATTGCATATTGTTGGTTATTACTCTCTATGTCTACAGTACTAGTGAATGCTAGACCAAGATGGCAGGCTCTCCTTCCATTCACTTTTTACAGTTTTCATTGTACTGTGCACTGTGCTGATTCTTCTACTCTACTGCACACAAACTCTGTTTTACTCCTCATTCTTATAGTTTGGTTAGTCAGTTATTGAGTCATTGCTGCCCCTGTTCTTTTCCAATTCATACCTGCATTTATTTTTGCCAAGACAAACAAACCCTGGAGGTTAAATTCCATTGCAAAATACTACAAACTACAGCCACGTGACGTTCATGTCATTTTACCTAAAACTGTGCACAGGGACACACTTGTTGAAAACATGGGGTGGACCTTCTGTGTTATATGGTAAGCATGGTAATTTTTTTCACCTTTGTATAGCACTACTATAGCCTCAGCAGCATTGTTAAAATCTGGTCCAAGATTACTAGGGTCCAGCTGACAGACCTGAGCTCCCTTTGGAAAAAACGGGTGGTCCAGAAGGCTAGACAGGTCATTCTGACCATGTTCTGAGTCAGGAATTCTGTTAAATGCCCTTGGGATGGTGCTACCTCGCCCCCCATGGAAAAACTAACCAATGACCTGAGAGGCATTGTGTATTTACTTATTTATTATTTACTTAGGTATTTAATTCCTTTAATTAGTGTCCATACTTGGTCCATGCATGGTGACCTGTGAATTGCTGCTTTGCTCTGTGCCCAAATGCTTATATGTTGTCACTGACAGCATGTCTGAATGTTTGATTGATTGTGGTTGTTTGTTTTTATTTTGTTTTTTACGACTGGTAGACTGAAACTGAAATGCCCTATGGGAGTAAAGTTGTTTGAATTGAATTGAACTGAATTGATATTTAAATAAAACTAAAGCAAAACTACATGGTTGGAAAATTAAAAAAATGTGTTCGTTTTCTGTTTGCATAAACTCAGCAGCATTTGAGTTTCAACTCTCTGTTTATTCACAATTCCAGGTTTCTGTGTTTGCCAGTGAGTGAGTGCTGGCAGCTACCTGACTCTGAGCCTGTAATGCACGGGGAGGTCCAGTCTCCTCAGTATCCCCGGCCTTACCATCCCAACTTGCTGAAGTACTGGGACCTTTTCGTTCCTGAGGGCTACCAGATCCAGCTGTCCCTGACACACCTGGATATTAAAACTTCCTCGGGCTGCTATCAAGACTCTTTGACGGTCAGAGCCATAGTGAAACTTAATATTATACAATATTCCAACAAATAAAAAACAATAAATCAGTGTTTTTGTACTCAAGACCAGAACCCAAATTTTAGTCTTAATATCTATTACTCAACTTTGACTTGAGTGCTGACCTGTACAAACTGGGGTATTGAATTGGAACCATGACTCCATCACTTTTGCCATCCAACCATCCTTTTTCAGTCTCTCTTATCCAGTGCCGGGTCATGGTGGCAGATATCCTCTCCCCAGCAACGTTTCACAATGATATATAATCTATCCTGTGTGTTCTGAGTCTATCTCGGGCTCTCTTATCAGTTGGATGTGCCCAAGAGGCATCCTGATCAGATAACCACCTCATGTGACTCCTTTCCATCTGACAGCTCTACTCCAAGCTCTCTCCGGATGGCTGAGCTCCTTACCTTATCTCTAAGAGCCACATGAATATGCATACTTATTCTTTTGCTCTCTACACAGAGCCCACGGCCATAGGTGAGAGCTGAAACATAGATTCACTGGTACATCAAAAGCTTTGCCTTCCTGGTCAGTTTCCTCTCCACCACAACTGCTACAATGTCATATTCTAATCTAATCTCATATTATTGCTGATGTTGTTTCAATCCACCTGTCAATCTCAGACTCCAATTTACCCTCAACTTGTGAGCAAGACTCCATGATCCTGGAACTCCTTCACTTGGGGCAGCAATTCACTACCAACCCGGAGGTGGAAATCTGTTTTCTGACAGAGAAACATGGTCTCAGAGACTTTGAGCTGCTGACTCTCCTCTTGACTGGTTCACACTTGACTGCAAACCGCTCCATTGAGTGCTGAATAGGTCTGATTTATAGTGATGAGGTCTGATGAAGCTAACAGAACGCCCAATGAAAACGTGAGAGAACCACCAGCCAAGACAGCCCAACAATGTCCTGAGACTCATTCGCAATTTGTGCCTTGCTGCAGAGGAGCATGTGAGTTCCTTCCAGGCTCTTTCCATGGCTCAACAGTATGCCCAGTCAGGGTCAGCAGTTCTCTTCCCCTACTGAACATACCCTGAGTGTCCAAGACAAACAGCAAGAGATCTGATGATACAACCACAAACCCGATCATCAACTTTTAGCCTAAGGTGTCTGGTGAGTGTTCCTGCTCGAACATGGTGTTTGTTATGTCTAATCAGCACAGCACAGTAGTCCAAAAAGAGAGCACAACTTTGGTTTATATTGGGCAGACCATCTTCCTATCATCCCCTCCCGGTTTCTCCATCATTGCCCATGTGAACGTTGAAGTCCTGCAGCAGAACTATAGAGGCCCTATTGGTATCCTTTCCAGGACTCCACTTAGATACTCTAAGGGCCGGATTTACTAACATCCCAAATAAAAAGAGTACTAAATTGCGTGTGCATTCTAAAATATTGCACGTGCAATTGTAGGACCTGTTATGGGTGATCAACTAAGAATTGTTGTGTAGACAGCAACAGGTGCAAACACAATGGAGGTGGGAGTATTTAAATGAGGCTTCTGCGTGTTTTAATGGTTTCCGGGAGGGAAAGCAGCCAATACGTAAAAACCTTGGTTTGTTTCAGTCTGTGCGTCCTGAGCATGTGGAAATCATATGTACCTGACCATCAGACCTAAAATTGCACTACTTGGGACAGCACACCTTAAATACTGCTTTGGGAAACCCCAGCAGAAACAGATACAGTATGCTGGAATGACCCAGACACAAGGAAATGCAGGCAGATTGTGCTTCTTCCTATGAAGCCTGAATACTCCAAACTAGGGCTGCATGATATTAGAAAACTGACAATGTGATATTTTTCTTTTCTGCGATATATATTGCAATATAGAAAAGACAGAAATTTAACCAGATGAGACTATCCTTTCTAGAACTTTAATTCAGTCAACATATTTCAACAACTGAAAAAAAAAGAGCAGCTAAACACCAGCCCACTTTCAAAAGTTGCTTTTCTTTTTGGAACCAAATCCGCTATTTCAGTGGTTTTCTCCTGTTCCTCACTCATTTTCAAGATGTTTTCCACAACTAATGGGGGTGGGGCCTGCTTTGGTTATTTGATAAACTGATTATTCTGTCCTGGCAGATACGTCACAGTATTGTTAGACAGATAGCGAACTTTAACAATAAGACTCAGTAGGCTGAACTCCCTTCGTAGTACAGGCCACAGGCCACAGGCCACGGGGTTAAGTGTTTTCTATACTGAAATCCTGATTGTTTGCTTTTTGTAAAACTGCAATACAGTATAAAACATGTTACAGGCAAAAATGTGCAACATCAACATAAGTATATATGTATACATAATATGATTCACTCAAAGAACATAAGCAAATTAGCTAAATAAAACACAGGCAAGTAAATCATCATAAATTAGGCTTAACAGCCTGTGCTAACTCTGTAGCCTATATTTAGCCCAGCTAAACCCATGATAACGGTTAGCATGGTGATTAGCATTAGGAGGAGTCAGAACACTGATTAAGAACGATATTGTGATTGGCGGTTCCCTGTGCATGCACAGCCTGCTTGTCACTCACTAGCAACAAACTGTATCCAAGAACCCTTAAATTGGAGTAAATTATGTTACATCAGACAGACTTCTCTTGTAGATTAGTCATGAAAAATGAGAACCATGAGTTTTCCTTTTGTATCAAGCAGCAAAAAAGTTCAGGTGGTTGAGTTAATTTGACTTGCTTGGTATTGTATTGTTCTGTGATGTGATGTGACTATTGCGCATGGGCACATCATGATGCTCAAACGATATATTGTGCAGCCCTACTCCAAACTGTTATTTAGTGCATAGGCACACACAACAGGCAGAGCCTTCATCTCAGCACCTTGTAGTCGCATAGATGTGACCATATAATTCTCCGAGGAACAGAGAAGTGAAATGGCAGATCAACTAGGGGCTAAGGAGTCACTCTGACAACAGATGAGCCTCATTCATTGATCCATTAAGTACACTTAGACTTTAACTCAAGGGTTTTACTGCTACAACCTTACTAGTTCCGGTATGACCAATGACTTATTGTGGATAGTGTTAGCAAATCTGACCACATCCCTGGCCGTTAGGCTACTAATATCTTGTACCAACCAGCTAGATGATGTCATTACTGATATTTTTAACATCTCACTTTCACTGGAGAGTGTTCTTACCCGCTTCAAAACAACCACCGTTGTTATTGTGCCTGAGAAGTCTGCAGTGTCTTGTCTAAATGACTAATGTCCTATGGCAAGTTCTTTCAGAAACTGGATTCCTAGCATATCAAAAACAACATCCCAGGTAGTTTGGACCCTCACCAGTTTGCATTCTGAACCGTCAGATCCACAAAGGATCTCCACTTTCCTTCTGCTTCACAGGTGAAGAGGATCTCCACTGCCCTCTAATCAAGTGTTCACTCACCTTGAAGCACAGACATCAGAATGCTGTTTACTGATTTCAGCTCAGCATTCCACACAGTGTCCTCCATTAATTAAGATGATTTTCTGAATTTTAGCACCCTTGGCTTGTGTACCACACTGACCTGCAACTGGATATTGGACATCCTCAGACAGTTTCAATTGTCATTCACATCTTCTCCGCTCTAGTGCTCAACACCAGAGCTCCTCAGGACTATCTACTCAGCCACCTCCATGACTGCAACCCCTGATATGGAGAGTACTCTGTTGTGAATTTAGTGGACGACACCACAGTCATCGGCTGGATATCAAACAATGATGATTATTTATGTTGGCAGTAAATCAACAATCTTGCAGATTTGTGCACAGAGACCAACTCACTGCTCAGTGTCAACTAAACCAAGGAGCTCATCATTTATTTTAGAAAGAAGACAGAGAAGACACATACCCCTGTCTCCATCAGTGGAGTTCAGGTGGACCAGTTGAACAGTTTCAGGTATAGAAGCAATCCAGCTTCTTTCCCCAGGCTGTGAGACATTTAAAATCACCCCCCTTACTCCCTCAAAATTAATATTTTTTTTATGTCTTGCTCTGTGTTGTTTGTGTGTGTGTAGCATAACAGGATTACAAATGTTAATTTGGTTATACAGTACAATCGTGTGTTGTAAAATGACCATTAAATGAACCCTTGAACCCATGAGTAAATATTGTTCCTTCGCTTACTTTATGACTTCTGCACTCTTGTTCTACTTTTGACAACTTTATTTGTTAAGCATTTTAGCGAACTGTGTTTGTCAGAAAGTACACTTACACTGCCTTTGTCTCCTGCCAGGCCGTTATTGTAAATAAGAAACTGTTCTTAATTAACTTGCCTGGTAAAATAAAGGTATAATAAAATTTTTGCCCTTTGTACTGTGCAGGTTCTCCATGATCAAAAGGTCTTGTGGAAGTTTTGTGGCCAGGAAATTTCACGTGATCACAGAGGCCAAGAGCAGATCCTTTCTCAAGGCAACAGACTGACTCTCATTTTCCAAACAAGTAACTCCACTCCAGAGTTCCAACAGCACATCGGCTTCTCTGCTACCTACAAGGCAATAGGTAGAGTTTTTCACTTCCCTCGCACACTGGTTTCTACAATTACACTGAACAAAATTATAAACGCAGCACTTTTGGTTTTGCCTCCATTCATCATGAGCTGAACTCAAAGATCTAAGACTTTCTCTATGTACACAAAAGGCCTATTTCTCTCAAATATTGTTCACAAATCTGCAAAAATCTGTTAGTGAGCACTTCTCCTATGCTGAGATAATCCATCCACCTCACAGATGCAGCATATCAAGATGCTGATCAGACAGCATGGGTATTGCACAGGTGTGCCTTAGGCTGGCCACAATAAAAGGCCACTCAAAAATGTTTAGTTCCATCACACAGCACAATGCCACAGATGTCGCAAGTTTTGAGGGAGCGTACAATTCGCATGCTGACTGCAGGAATATCCACCAGAGCTGTTGTCGTGAATTGAAGTTCAATTCTCTACCAAAAGCCGTCTCCAAAGGCGTTTCAGAGAATTTGGCAGTACATCCAACCAGCCTTACAACCACAGACCACATGTAATCAAACCAGCCCAGGACCTCCACATCCAGCATCTTCACCTCCAAGTTCGTCTGAGACCAGCCACCCGGACAGCTGCTGCAACAATGGGTTTGCATAACCAAAGAATTTCTGCACAAACTGTGACCGTCTCAAGGAAGCTCATCTGCATGCTCGTTGTCCTCATCGGGGTCTCGACCTGACTGCATATTCACACAGCCATTGAAGAGGAGTGGACCAACATTTCACAGACCACAATCAACAACCTGATCAACTCTATATGAAGGAGATGTGTTGCACTGTGTGAGGGAAAATGGTGATCACACCAGATATTGACTAGTTTCCAGGCCCTCCCAATACAGTGAAACTGCACATTTTAGAATGGCCTTTTATTGTGGCCAGCCTAAGGCACACCTGTACAATACCCATGCTGTCTGATCAGCATCTTGATATGCTACACTTGTGAGGTGGATGGATTATCTCGGTAAAGGAGAAGTACTCACTAACACAGATTTTGACAGATTTGTGAACATTTGAGAGAAATAGGCCTTTTGCTTACATAGAGAAAGTTCTTTCAGTTCAGATCATGATGAATGGGGGCAAAAACAAAAGTGTTAGGTTTATAATTTTGTTCAGTATAGTTATTTCTCCCAACCTTCAAGAAAAATTCCATCTTAAAAAATAATTAACACAGTGCTTTTCCAGGTATTTTGGTCAGTGTGATTAATATCAACAAACGTATAAAACTAAGCTAATGAACAATATAAACATACAATAACCTAAATTTACCTTTAGGGTAGGTTCTGCCTTTACTGACCTTCTCATTATCAGACATAGATGAGTGTTCAAAACCAGACTCTGGAGATGGCTCAGGTCCAATCTGCTCTCAGATCTGCATCAACACCCCTGGCTCTTACCGCTGCTCCTGCCACCGTGGTTATAATCTTCATTTAGACCAGCGCACGTGTTTGTGTGAGTAATATATACAGTTATTGCATGCTTCTTTGTATGTACTTCAATGTGTATTATTCTCAGTAGTTAAAGCACGGCCAATGAGTCAGTGCAAAAAAATCCACATTTTGAGTTGATCTACTGAAATTCTTTTTCTTGCTACATATATAACATTTGATTTTGCCCCTTGTCAAGTATCCTGTGGTGGTTTTTTTGACAAGCATGAGGGACATCTGTCCAGTCCAAGGTACCCTCACCCCTCACCTCCTTTTCTGTACTGCAAGTACATCATCTCTGTGGAGCCCAGATTCACTGTCACTCTCAACTTCACTGACAACTTCCACATAGAGAGCATGGACACTCAGCAGGGTCCTAGGTGTCTACATCACTGGCTGCAGGTATTGGCAAAGGGCTTCTTTACAACCAATGACAATAAAGAGGGCAACTCTAATATGCCTGTATATACATTTCTTTTTTACTACTCCTGTTGAAGGTGACCATCCCAGACAGAGAGCCCATGAAGCTGTGTGGTGGAAAGAGTCCAGGTCTGATAGCTACAAATTTCAGTACTGTCAGACTGGACTACCACACTGATAATGAAGGCCTGAGTCACGGCTGGAGCCTGGACTACAGCGCAGATGGTGAGGGACCAAGGAAGAAAAACATGGTGTTTCATTTAGTTGATGGGAAAATTGGTAACAGTCACATCTACAGTTGTAGATATGAGATTAATGTGTGGTTATCACATCCAGAGATCAAATATCCATTTCCGAGGAACATGGCTAAAGGCAGAGTGACTCTTGTCTTAGTGAATATTTCTAAATATTCACTAAAGATTTAACTAAATCTATGTGACCTGTGACTGAGAATACAAGCTGATGACAGTTTGATGTTTTCTTTCTTTTACTGGCAAAATATTAATATGTCCTTGTTTTGTTCTTCTGCAGAAGTTGACTGTGGAGAACCCGAACCTTTGCTGAATGGAGGAGTGACCTTCCTGTCTGGCTTTCAGAATCAGTATGGTTCTGTTGTTCAGTATCACTGCAATGAACCTTTTTACTCTCTCCCTGGGGGCGTTAATGGTGAGGTATTTATGTATATTATTCAAAAAATATAATTATTAAAAATGACAAATGTTGATATAGATTAACTAAAATAAGTGCCATTCTCTTGTTTCCTCTGGTCTCCAGTTAGTTTCACCTGTGAAGCAGAAGGAAAGTGGAGATCCAACCACACCGATGTCACTCCAACATGTATACCTGGTATTGATCTGCTGCCAAAATAAAACCATGTGGTGCTTAATCTATGCTCCTAAATTAATGCATATTTGAACTTAATTTATGTCTGTCTCATTTAGTCTGTGGCAAGCCTACAAAACTCATCACTGCTTATCAGAGGATCATTGGAGGCAGGCAAGCTTCAGACAATACTATCCCCTGGCAAGTGTTACTGAATATAGACGGAAGAAGGGGAGGAGGCATGGTGATTGCAGACCACTGGATTATGACTGCAGCTCATGACCTAACACATAATGGAAAACCAGTATTAAAAGAGGCTATACGGGTGAGTGGGATACTGTGTTATCTCCATGTTCATTGACTCCATGTTTTTGAACTGACATTTATTTTCTTGTATGCTTTTGATTTGCAGATTTACATGGGGGTTATTGATGTTAAAACTCAGAGACTCTCTCCTGTGTATGCTGCCTCTGTCCATATGCACCCTGAATACAACAACCCCAATGACTTAGACTACGACAATGACATTGCCTTGATCAAACTGCAAGACTCGATCACATTCAACTCATCCATAATGCCAATATGTTTGCCAGCAGAGGGTGCCACATACGTCACTGGCATGATGGGGTAAAAGAGTTTTGATTTCATAATGCTGCATAATCCATTTGAAATTCTTTAAAATCAATTGTCAGTTGTCTTTTTTTGCCAACATGTTAATCATGTCCAGCCTCTAGACAGAAGAAGAACATTGCTGCCTGTTCTAGATTTTTGTTTTTTGTTTTTTTCAGACTGGTGTCAGGCTTTGGCATTATGGAAATTTACCCCCCACGGTTAACAAATAAGCTGAAGTACGTGCAACTCCCTGTTGTGGAGCAGGAGACATGCAATAATTCATTCACTTTGTTGAAGAAGACAAGGCAAAATATACCAAGTCTGACAAATAACATGTTTTGTGCTGGAGTCCCTGAAAGTGGGAAGGACTCCTGCTTAGGTGATAATGGAGGTGCCTTTGCCCTGAGTGACAAGGGACAGTTCTGGGCTGCTGGGATTGTCAGCTGGGGGATTGCATGTGGACAGCAGGGAACATATGGAGTCTACACCAGAGTTGCCAACTACCTGGACTGGATCAAGAAGACTATGCAGGAGAACTGAAATTTACATTTTCAGTTACAAAGTGATCTGAAGACGTTGATGAAATACTAGTCAAAACAAACAGATCTACAATAAAATGAGGAAAAAGAGGACTAATTTTGCTGGAATTATACTCTGCCTTCAGTTTTAATACATATTGTGTCACAAAAAGCAATGAATTAAGATAATCTTCCAGTTAACAATAAAATTATTATCAAGTTGTAATTTCTATTTGTCATAATAAGTAGCAATTCCAAAGTTCCTGAAATGATTGAATCAATGTCAAAATGACTGTGAAGTCATCGCTGTGTAGTTAAATGTCCCAAAAGCATTATTTTAAGTGACATAATCTAGTGTTACATGTCCCTTTTCATACAAGTAGCTCAGATTAATCCCAGCTCTATAATTGATAACATAATTCAATGCTCTGTCACATTGGAATCTATTACTATCTATGAGTTGCACTTTTAATCTGTGGAGCCAGTAAGTTCTTATAACATTCTTGTAAGATTCAACTCTGCAAGTGAGAGTTTATAAGCCATTATTGGACCCGGTCTTCTCAAATTTATGCCTGCATTTACTTTTGCCAAGACAAATAAACCCTGGAGGTTAAATTCCATTACAAAATACTATAAACTACAGCCTGCGTGACATTAATGGTCCATTGGTGCATGAGACATTTTTCCTAAAACTGCTGTCACACATATATAAAGTTATTGCAAACATGGGATGGACCTACTGTGTAATATGGTAAGCTTGGTCAACTTCTTTTACCTTTATGTTGCATGTTTTAATGAATCTATCTTAAACAAATGCATTATATACATATTATTAGTGTGGAACTACACCAGAGCACTGTTTATGAGCAGTTTTTTAAGGTTGACTATAAGTAACCCATTTTTCAAAATACCATGTACAAAACTATAGTAATACTATGTGGTTGCAAATGTTTAAAATGATTGTGTAACTTTGTTCTTTTTCTGTTTGCATCAACTTCGGACCAGCAGCTTAGTTCCAACTCTCTGTTTATGTACAATTCCAGGTTTCTGTTTTTGTCAGTGAGTGAGTGCTGGCAGCTGCCCAACTCTGAGCCTGTAATACATGGGGAGGTCCAGTCTCCTCAGTATCCACGGCCTTACCTTCCCAACCTCCTGAAGCAATGGGACCTCTGGGTTCCTGAGGGCTACCAGATCCAGCTGTCCCTGACACACCTGGATATTAAAGCTACTTTGGGCTGCTATCAAGACTCACTGACGGTCAGAGCCATACTATAACCTAATATTATATTATATTCTAAACAACAGATCAGTGTATTTGAACTCCAGAACGTAAATTTCAGTCTTAATATTTATTACTTAACTTTGACTTGAGTACTGAAGACCTGTACATACTGGGGTGTTTAATTGAAACCAGGGACTCCATCACTTTTTTCATCCATCCATCCATCCATCCATTTTCTGCTGCCTATCCAGGGTCAGCTCATTGTGACAGAAGGCTGTGAAATGGAATCCAGACATCCCTCTCCCCAGCATTATTTTCCTCTTGGGGAATCCAGAGGTGTTTTGATGCCAGATGAGATATATAAGGAGCAGCACTCTACTCTAAGCTCCCTCGCGATGTAGATGGTTACCCTATCTCTAAGGGTGAGCCCAGCAATGCTGCAGAGGAAACTAATTTCAGCCGTGTGTATGCGCAAGATTATAACCATGGGTGAGGGATGGAATGTAGATCAAGTGATAAATTGAAAGCCTTGCTTTCTGGCTAAGCCCCCTGTTCACCACAACCGTCTATTAGAGTGACTTTCACACCTGTTATCCCATACTCCTGCAGTACATACCGACAGGACTCCCAGGGGGAAACAGTCATAAGCCTTCTCCAAGTCCACACAACACATGTACACTGGATGGCCAAACTCCCAGGCCTATTGTCCCTTCTGATGTGAGGTTCGACAACCAGTCGGAAACCTCCTTTCCAGTACAAGGGCACACGCTTTCCCTGGGAGGATTAGCAGTGTCATACCCCGAAAATAGGAGCACACCCTCCAGTCTGCCAACTCACAAGTCACTGTCCTTGACCTTCACGTGACACTGAAGAGGCATGTCAGCCAAAACAGCCCAACAATGCCTTCAGCATCTCAGGGTGAATCTCATTCACAAATGGCACCTTATAAATAATGTCACACACCTTGCCAGAGTGTGAAACACTTTACCTGACCTTTGACGGAACTGCGTTTGTCAGGGAGTGCCTGAGCATGATCTATGGTCTCATAATGTCTTTCTTTGATCTTTGCACTTTTCAGGTTCTCTATGATCAAAAGGTCTTGGGGAAGTTCTGTGGCCAAGAAAATTCAACTGATCACCCAGGCCAAGAGTCAGTCCTTTCTCAAGGCAACAGAATGACTCTCATATTCCAAACAGGTGACTCCACCCCAGAGGACCAACAGCACATTGGCTTCTCTGCTGCCTACAAGGCAATAGGTAAGAGTTTTTCTTGCCACTGCCCTCGTCCCTACAATGCATTATGCCCATGAAACTTCATGGAAATTTCTAACAGTAATTTCCAGCAGTTCAAGTTATTTTATACAGAATTACAGCAAAGCAATGAAAGACCAATGGCTCCCTCCAGCATTACATAATCAAATGTACTCGTATTGAAGTGAATTCCTCACTAATGTTGTCATTGTGTCCTGGCATTTGTTGAGTCATTATTGGTGGACCAGCTCCAAGATTTGTGTCTCTGCAATGCATACTGTGTCACAAAAAACTAAACTAAAAAAAACTTCCCGTCGACAACAAAATGATTAAGTTGTAGCTTATTTCTACTCCTAATTAGTAGCATTTCCAATTGCTTTAAAAGTATTGAATGAATGTCATACTTGTTGTAAAGTCATTGCATTTCATTTAAATGTCCCAATAGTATTTATTTTAAATAAAGTCACATAATACAGACTTTCATGTGCCTTTTTAATGCAAATACCTCAGATTAGTCATATCTTCTCTCTGGTAAATGGATTATTATTATTTCTATAGATGACGCATTCAAATTCACAAATTAGAATTAAACCAAACAACAATATAAATATACAATTAGGCCTACCTAAATTCAGGAGCAATTGCTTTGCACTCTGCTCACTGCACTATTTGTCAATGTGTCTATATTGTTTTTTTACAGTGTGTCTATTTGTGTTGTCTACACTGAAGCCTCTGTCTTATTTATTTTATTATTGTGTTATTGTATTATTGCATGAGTAAGCACATCTTAAGCAATGTACAATCCCGAGTCAAATGTACACATCATGTACACATACCTGGCAATAAGCTGATACTGATCTTCTGATCTTTGGATCTAAATTAAACTTCAGGGTAGGTTCTGCCTTTACTGACCTTCTCATTATCAGACATAGATGAGTGTTCAAAACCAGACTCTGAAGATGGCTCAGGTCCACTTTGCTCTCAGATCTGCATCAACACCCCCGGCTCTTACCGCTGCTCCTGCCACTATGATTACAAACTTCATTTAGATCAGCGCACATGTTTGTGTGAGTACAGTATACAGTAAATGCATTCTTCTTTTTTGTATGTACCTTATTGTGTGTTATTCTCAGTAGTTAAAGCATGGCATTAATGCTGCTGAGTCAGTCTTAAAACAAGTCATTAATTTTGAAGTGAACTGCTG
Organism: Micropterus salmoides; assembly: GCF_014851395.1. NCBI lineage: Eukaryota > Metazoa > Chordata > Actinopteri > Centrarchiformes > Centrarchidae > Micropterus > Micropterus salmoides. Next base: position 14,529,012 of record NW_024040152.1, read on the forward strand.
AATCTCTTCTTTTTTTTTTTGCCTGTTGTCCAGTATCCTGTGGAGGTTGTATATTTGACAAACATGAGGGACATCTGTCCAGTCCAGGGTACCCTCGTCCCTCACCTCCTTTTCTGTCCTGCAAGTACATCATCTCTGTGGAGCCCAGATTCACTGTCACTCTCAACTTCACTGACAACTTCCACATAGAGAGCATGGACACTCAGCAGGGTCCCAAGTGTCTACATCACTGGCTGCAGGTATTGGCAAAGGGCTTCTTTACAACCAATGACAATAAAAAGAGGGCAACTCTGATATGTCTCAGTGTATATAAATAAACTTTCTACTACTACTCTCATAGGTGACAATTCCAGATAGGGAGCCCATGAAGCTGTGTGGTGGAAAGAGTCCAGGTCTGATAGCTACAAATTCCAGTACTGTCAGACTGGACTACCACACTGATAATGAAGGCCTGAGTCACGGTTGGAGCCTGGACTACAGCACAGATGGTGAGGGACCAAGGAAGAGAGACACAGTGTTTTGTTTGGTTGATTGTTTTGGACAGCAACAGTTTTATAATGGAAAATATATGATTAATTTTTGGTTATGACGTCGTTTCCAGTTGTCAAATATCCATTGAAGAAATGTGGCTAAAGACAGAGTGACTCCCGTCATAACTGAATATTTCTACAGAGACATAACTGAATATTTCTACAGAGACTACATCTATGTGACCTGTGACCGAGGATACAAGCTGATGATGGTTTGATATTTTCTTTCTTTCACAGAAAATGTTAACATGCTCTGGTTTTGTTCTTCTGCAGTAATTGATTGTGGAGAACCCGAACCTTTGCTGAATGGAGGAGTGACCTTCCTGTCTGGCTTTCAGAATCAGTATGGTTCTGTTGTTCAGTATCACTGTAATGAACCTTTTTACTCTCTCCCTGGGGGCGTAAATGGTGAGATATTTAGATATACTGTTCAAAAAGTATCATTAATAAAAATGTAAATTTCAGATATAGCTTATTTAAAAATAAATGCAATTCTTCCTGTTCCCTCTGGTCTCCAGTTAGTTTCACCTGTGAAGCAGACAGAAAGTGGAGATCTAACCACATCAATGTCACACTGACATGTATACCTGGTATTGTATAACCTTATGCTGTTTAATAATAAATAAACTACCTTGTCCCTTGAACTTGTATTGAAAATCTGTGATAACTAATCTAGGATGCTTTAGTTAAAACATGAACATGAGATTTCTGTGTCTTTGTAAACCTAATTTCTGTCTGTCTCATCCAGTCTGTGGACAGCCTACAAAACTCCTCTCTGCCTATCAGAGGATCATTGGAGGCAGCAACGCTCCAGACAAAACCATCCCCTGGCAAGTGTTACTGAGTGTAGATGGACAAAGAGCAGGAGGCATGGTGATTGCAGACCGCTGGATTATGACTGCAGCTCATAACCTAAAGAATAAAGAACAAGAAGTATCAAATGAGGCTGTGCGGGTAGGTGTATATAGGTGTTATCTCCATGCAAATTGCCACAATTTTGTTTCATGCATTGATGATTTTCTCCTATTCTGTTGATTTGCAGATTTACATGGGACTTACTGAAATTAAAACCGAGAGTCTCTCTCCTGTGTTTGCCGCCTCTGTCCACGTTCACCCTGACTACAACAACCTCGATGATGACTTAGACTACAACAATGACATCGCCTTGATCAAGCTACAAGACCCAATCATATTTAACTCATCTATTATGCCTATATGTTTGCCAGCAGAGGATGCTACATACATCACTGGGAGGATGGGGTAAAGAAACAACTTCTTGGTTTAATTTCATAATGCTACATAATCCATTTAATAAATTATTTAAATTCTCTGCTTTTAGTTTTGTGACCTCAATAACTTTAGCCAGGATTCAGATCTTCTTTTTGCCTTTTTCTCTTATTGTGCCAACATGTGAATCTTCTGGAGACACTGATTTGCTTTGTTCAATTGAATTCACCATAGCTGTCTCTACTAAATTTTTTTCAGACTGGTTTCCGGCTTTGGCGTTACAGAAACAGAACACAAAATACAGATTTTAACAAATAAACTGAAGTATGTGCACCTTCCTGTTGTGGAGCAGGAGACATGCAGAAATTCATTCACTTTGTTGAAGAGGACCGGTGACAATATACCAAGTCTGACAAATAAAATGTTTTGTGCTGGAGTCCCTGAAGGTGGGAAGGACTCCTGCCAAGGTGATGCTGGAAGCCCCTTTGCCCTGAGTGACAACGGACATTTCTGGGCTGCTGGGATTTCCAGCTGGGGCATTGACTGCGGTCAACAGGGAACATATGGAGTCTACACCAGAGTTGCCACCTACCTGGACTGGATCAACAAGACTATGCAGGAGAATTGAAATGTAAATTTTCAGTTACAAAGTGATTTGAAGATATTGACAAAACAAAAGTAAACTAACACATCTACAAAAAGAGAACAAATTTTGCTCTAAATATAATCTGCCTTTAGTTTTAATAAATACTTTGTCACAAAAAGCTATGAATTAAGATAATCTTCTAGTTAACAATAAAATTATTATCAAGTTGTAATTTCAACTTTTCATGACAAGAACCATTTACTTACAATAAATAAATTTACTTACTGTAAAGTCATTGCATTGTATTGAAATCTCCCGTAAAGCATTTTTAAATAAAGTGACTTACATGTCCCTTTTCATGCAGGTATCTCAGATTATTCATAGATCGTCTCACTGGTAAAGTTTATTACTGGATTAGTGCCTTTTTCAACTCCCTCTCACAGATTTGGTGTTTGTCAGTCACTGTAATACCTTGCACTATTTGATATTGTTGTTAATTACTCGGTGTTTCTACAGTACTAGTTTGTACTAGTTACTTCATCTCTCTTCATGAACTCTCCAAAATGGTAGGCTCTCCTTCCATTAACGTTTTTGCCATTCTTACTGTACTCTGCAGTATGCTCATAATGTGAAACTTACTGTACACAAACTTTATTTTACTTCTCATTTTTCTAGTCCACTTAGTCAGTTGTGGAGCCATTATTGGCCCTGTTCTTCTCCAATTCATACCTGCATTTAATTTTGCCAAAACAAACAATCCCTGGAGGTTAAATTCCATTGCAAATTCTACAAACCACAGCCTGTGTGACATTATGGTCCATTTGTGCATGAGACATTAACCTAAAACAGCAGTCACACAGAATTTATTGCAAACATGGGATGGACCTACTGTGTAATATGGTAAGCTTGGGCAAATCTTTTTACCTGCATGTTACATGTTTTAGTTTAGATTTTTTCTTTTTCATGAATTTCTCTTTGTTTTAAATTTAAGTATATACACCATATAAGTGGAAGTACATTACATCCCTGTCCATGAGCAGTTTTTTAAGGTTGACTATAATGCATTTCTCAAAACACCATACACAAAACTAAAGTTGTGAATGTGAACTAAATGTGGTTCCAAATGTTAAAATTGATTGTATTACTTTGTTTGTTCTTTTTCTGTTTGCATCAACTTTGGACCAGCAGCTTTGTCACAACTCTCTGTTTATGTACAATTCCAGGTTTCTGTGTTTGTCAGTGAGTGAGTGCTGGCAGCTGCCCAACTCTGAGCCTGTAATACATGGGGAGGTCCAGTCTCCTCAGTATCCCGGGCCTTACCTTCCCAACCTGCTGAAGGAATGGGACATCTTGGTTCCTGAGGGCTACCAGATCCAGCTGTCCCTAACAAACCTGGATATTAAAGCTACTTTGGGCTGCTATCAAGACTCACTGACGGTCAGAGTCATACTACAACCTAATATTATACAATATTCCAAACAATAGATCAGTGTTTTTGTACTCAAGTCCAGAACCTGAATTTGAAACTTAATATTTATTACTTGACTTTGAATAGTGTAATGATGACCTGCACAAATTGGGTTCATAACTTGGAACCAGGGACTCAATCACTTTTTCCATCCATCCATCCATCCATCCATCCATTCATCCATCCATCCATCCATTTTCTGCCACGTATCATGGACAGAGTTGTTTTGCCAGCAGGCTAAGCAAGGGAATCCAGACGTTCACCTCCCCAGCAACCTTTTCCAGGTCCTCCTAGGGTATCCTAGGGTGTTCCCAAGCCAGAAGAGAAAAATAATAATCCCGACATGTTCTGAGTCTTCCCCAGTCTCCTACCAGTTGGACATGCCTGGAAGACGTACTTCAAGCTCCCCTGGGTGTCCTCCTAGGGTATCCTAGGGTGTTCCCAAGCCAGAAGAGAAAAATAATAATCCCGACATGTTCTGAGTCTTCCCCAGTCTCCTACCAGTTGGACATGCCTGGAAGACGTACTTCAAGCTCCCCTGGGTGTCTGAGCTGCTTACCATATCTCTAAGGGTGAACCAACCTATGGATGAAACTCATTTCAGCCACTTGAATCTGCAATGTCTATCACTACCAACTACCCAAAAGCTCATAACCATCAGATTCAGAAAGAGCTTTGTTGCCAAATAATTTTTACACATACAAGGAATTTGCTTTGGTGACGAGGTGCCAAACATAAATATTAGGGCTGGGCACGTTTATGCATTATTATCGCGTTAATTAATTAAAGCTGACAATTATTTTATCGCACGTTAACGCAATTATTATTATTATTCACTGGTTCTGAATACACATACAATCAAACTATGGGTCACAGGAGGGGTGGGATGTTGATCATCCTGCAAATCACCCACCCAAACACGTAGTGGAGGGAGGCTTCGGGAGACTATGCTGGATGCAGCATGTGGGAGAAGTAGATAAACAAAAGCTAGACAAGCGATCAAATGCCATAGCGATGCCATAGTTATGCTGTGGCAGTGATAAATAGCTTTGGTTTTATTTGAGTATTAATATTATTATTTAAGTTGAGATTCACAAGAAATACTGTTCAGTTCATTTCAATTCAAATTTATTTAAATAGCGCCAAATCACAAGCGCTTTTCATAAAAGAGCAGGTCTAGACCGTACTCTATGATGCTATTTACAGAAGCCCAACAATTCCCACCAAGAGCAAGCACTAGGCGACAGAGGCAAGGAAAAACTTCCTTTTAAGAGGCAGAAACCTCGAGCAGAACCATGGCTCAGGGTGGGCGGCCATCTGCCTCGACCGGTTGGGGGTGAAGGAGAGAGAGAGAGAGAGAGAGAGAGAGAAAGAGAGGGATGGAAGGAGAGAGAGGGGAGGGAGGCAGCCTACACAATATACACACAGAGGTACAGACAGTAAAGGTGATGTTGCTATAGACTAAATGAAAAATGGTATAGATATTTATAGTAGTGTTAATGATAACAATCGTAATGTTAATGATTATAATAACAATAATAATAATAGGACTAGTAACAATAGTTGTTGTAGCAGAGGGTGTCGAGCAGGAACACGGGGGCAGCAGGTGACCCGCAGCCACAGATCCAGACTCCACAGCTCCAGAGCCAGAAAACCTGCAGGAAGTGATAGGAGGAGGGGGACGAGAAAGCACAAGACTACCGGAAAGGGGAGAAGTTGTGTTAGTAACATGCAATAATGGGATGAGGTTGCATACAGAGGGAGAGAAAGAAGAGGAGAGAGGAGCTCAGTGCATCATAGGAAATCCCCCAGCAATCTAGGCCTATAGCAGCATAACTAAGGGATGGTTCAGGACTCACCTGAGCCAGCCCTAACTGTAAGCTTTATCAAAGAGGAAAGTCTTAAGCCTACTCTTAAATGTGGAGATAGTGTCTGCCTCCTGAACCCAAACTGGAACCTGGTTCCACAGGAGAGGAGCTTGATAGCTGAACGCTCTGGCTCCTAGTCTACTTTTGGAGACTCTAGGAACCACAAGTAACCCTGCATTCTGGGAGCGCAGTGCTCTGGCGGGGTAGTAAGGTACTATGAGCTCTTTAAGATAAGATGGTGCCTGACTATTAAGAGCTTTGTAGGTGAGAAGAATGGTTTTAAATTCTATTCTCAAGTTTACTGGAAGCCATTGCTGAGAAGCTAAGACAGGAGAAATATGATCTCTTTTCCTGGTTCCTGTCAGAACACATGCTGCAGCATTCTCGATCAGCTGAAGAGTATTAATGGACTTTTTCGAGCAGCCTGATAATAAGGAATTGCAGTAATCCAGCGTAGAAGTAACAAATGCATGGACCAGTTTTTCTGCATAATTTTTAGACAGGATGTTCCTGATTTTCACAATATTACGTAGGTGAAAAAAGGCGGTCCTTGAAATTTGCTTAATGTGAGACTTAAACGACATGTCCTGATCAACGATAACTCCAAGATTCCTCACAGTGGTGCTGGAGGCCAGGGCGATGCGATCAAGGGAAACTATATCTTTAGATAAAGCATCACGGAGGTGCTTAGGCCCCAGAACAATAACTTCAGTTTTATGTTTAACATTAGAAAATTACAGGTCATCCAGGTTTTAATATCCTGAAGGCACATTTGAAGTTTAGCTAACTGATGAGTTTCATCTGGCTTGATCGATAGATATAACTGAGTATCATCTGCATAACAATGAAAGTTTATGGAACATTTCCTGATAATTTTGCCTAAAGGAAGCATATATAAAGTGAAGAGGATTGGTCCGAAGACAGATCCTTGTGGAACTCCATGACTAACTTTGGCATGCATGGAGGACTCATCGTTAACATGTACAAACTGAAATCGACCTGATAAATAGGACTTAAACCAGCTTAGAGCGGTTCCTTTAATGCCAATGAAATGTTCCAGTCTCTGCAATAGGATCTGATGATCAATGGTATCAAATGCAGCACTAAGATCTAATAAAACCAGTACAGAGACAAGTCCTTTGTCTCCTCCAATAAGGTCATTAGTAATTTTCACCAGCTGTCTCTGTGCTATGATGAGCTCTAAATCCTGACTGAAAATCCCCAAATAAACTATTGCTCTGTAGAAAGTCACACAGCTGTTTAGCAACTGCTTTCTCCAGGATCTTAGAGAGAAATGGAAGGTTAGATATAGGTCTATAGTTGGCTAAAACATCCGGATCAAGTTTGGGCTTTTTCAGAAGAGGTTTAATTACAGCTACTTTAAAGTACTGTGGTACATAGCCTGTTGATAGAGATAGATTGATCATATCTAGTATAGAAGTGCTGACTAAGGGTAAAACATCTTTAAGCAACCTAGTTGGGATGGGGTCTAAAAGGTAGGTTGATGGTTTAGATGAAGAAATTATTGAAGTTAGTTGGTAAAGGTTGAGGGAGGCAAAACAGTCTAAACATATATCTGGTTCTACAGCTGTTTCTAAGGTTCCTGAGTTTAGAGATAAGTTGGTGCCAGTTGAGGGCAGGTCTTGGTGAATTTTGTTTCTAATGTTAGAATTTTAGCATTAAAGAAGCTCATGAAGTCGTAACTATTGAGAGATATGGGAATACTTGGCTCAATAGAGCTGTGACTCTCTGTCAGCCTGGCTACAGTGCTGAAAAGAAACTTGGGGTTGTTCCTATTTTCCTCTATTAATGACGAGTAGTACGCTGCTCTGGCATTACGGAGGGCCTTCCTATAAGTCTATAAGTTAAGACTATCTTGCCAAATTAAACGAGAATTTTCCAGTTTGGTGGAACGCCAATTCCTCTCAAGTTTCCGCGATATTTGCTTTAATTTGCGAGTTTCCGTATTATACCATGGAGCTAACCGTCTTTGTTTTATTATTTTCTTTTTTAGAGAGGGCTACAGAGTAGAGTGTCATTCGCAGCGAGCCTGCAGCACTATCAACAAGATGATCGATTTGGGAGGGACTGAAATTAGCACAGGAGTCCTCTGTTACTTTGTGACTTGATAATGAATTTAGAGCTGATGGAATCGCAACCTTAAATTTAGCTACAGCACTATCAGACAGACATCTTGTATAGAATTTTTTGCCCAATGGCGTGTAGTTCAGCAATACAAACTCAAAAGTTATCAAACAGTGGTCGGACAAAGAGGGATTCTGTGGGAACACCACTAAATGTTCAATTTCAATACCATACACCAAAACAAGGTCGAGGGTGTGGTTAAAACAGTGAGTCGGTTCATGAACACTCTGAGAGAAGCCAATGGAATCTAGCGATAAACGCAGTACTAAAGCTGTCATTCTCAACCTCCATATGAATATTAAAATCCCCTACAATAATAACTTTGTCCGTTTTAAGGACTAAAGTTGACAAAAACTCTGCAAATTCAGATAAGAATTCAGAGTACGGACCAGGTGCTCGGTACACTATAAAGAAAAGAATTGTTTGCAGTGATTTCCAACTTGTGTGCGAAAGACCAAGGACAAGGCTTTAAAATGAGTTATAATTTATAATTTATTTATAAATTAGAGGGGCAATACACCGTTTTCCAGCAGAAAACCATTGCCTCAAACTTGGAGGACTAAGACTGCTTTACACTTGTCTGTAAAATGTCACAGTGCATGGTGGCGGTCATGGTCTGATGAAGCCAACAGAACCACATCATCTGGTAAGAGCACCGAAGCAATTCTGAGGTCCGGTCACCACCTTTACGTTTGACTTCCTGCCAAGAACACAGACACAGCTTTCACTCCTGTTATGTAAGGACCGGATGGCTCGTGCCAGTTGCCCCAGTACACCATACTCCTGCGGCGAAATGCCTCAGCATGTTCTATGATCTTACAGTGTCTTTTTTGCTCTTTGTGCTTTTCAGGTTCTCTATGATCAAAAGGTCTTGGGGAAGTTTTGTGGCCAAGAAAATTCAACTGATCACCCAGGCCAAGAGCCAATCCTTTCTCAAGGCAACAGAATGACTCTCATATTTCAAACAAGTAACTCCTCTCCAGAGGTCCAGCAGCACATTGGCTTCTCTGCTACCTACAAGGCAATAGGTAAGAGTTTTTCTGGTTATTTCACTCTTCCCTTTAATGAACGGTGTCCACCAACCTTCAAGAAGTATTCCAACAGTAATTTCCAACATCAATAATAACAGTTCTTCAATTTCTTTCATTGTCATGTACAATTACAGTGAAGCAGTCATTAGTAATGAAAGATATCAGGCTCCCACCAGTGTCCACTAACGACAGCATCACTTTTCAAAGAATCAAATCAAATGTACTGATTTCTCAGTAAATTCTCCATTACTGTTCCCTTTGTGTCCTGGGATTTGTTCAATCATTATGTGTCGATGGAGCAGTTCCAAGATTTGCTTCTGTACATGACGTTGAAACAGTTTTGATCTTGTGTTGATCAGCTTAAGATGAGACTTTTCAAGTTCACAAATTAAAACTAAGCCAAACAATAATACAATAACCTAAATTAAACTTGAGGGTAGGTTCTGCCTTTACTGACCTTCTCATTATCAGACATAGATGAGTGTTCAAAACCAGTCTCTGGAGATGGCTCATATCCCCTCTGCTCCCAGATCTGTATCAACACCCCCGGCTCTTACCGCTGCTCCTGCCACCATGATTACAAACTTCATTTAGACCAGCACACATGTTTGTGTGAGTACAGTATACAGTAAATGCATTCTTCTTCGTATGTGCCTTATTGTGTGTTATCCTGTGAACTGCTGAATATCTTCTTTTTACAATAATATGTTCTTTTGCCCCTTGTCCAGTATCCTGTGGAGGTTGTATATTTGATAAACATGAGGGACATCTGTCCAGTCCAGGGTACCCTCGTCCTTCACCTCCTTTTCTGTTCTGCAAGTACATCATCTCTGTGGAGCCCAGATTCACTGTCACTCTCAATTTCACTGACAACTTCCACATAGAGAGCATGGACACTCAGCAGGGTCCCAAGTGTCTACATCACTGGCTGCAGGTATTGGCAAAGGGCTTCTTTACAACCAATGACAATAAAAAGAGGGCAACTCTGATATGTCTCAGTGTATATATAAACTTTCCTCTACTGCTGTCATAGGTGACCATTCCAGATAGGGAGCCCATGAAGCTGTGTGGTGGAAAGAGTCCAGGTCTGATAGCTACAAATTCCAGTACTGTCAGACTGGACTACCACACTGATAATGAGGGCCTGAGCCACGGCTGGAGCCTGGACTACAGCACAGATGGTGAGGGACGAAGCAAGAAAGACACAGTGTTTTGTTTGGATGGTCACAGTTTTTCAACTGTAAATATGTGACTGATGTTTGGTTATGACATCCTTTGTAGTTGTCAAATGTCCATTTCCGGGGAAAGTGACTAAAGGCAGAGTGACTCCTGTCTTGACTGAGTATTTCTACAGAGATTACATCTATGTGACCTGCGACCGAGGATACAAGCTGATGATGGTTTGATGTTTTCTGTCTTTCACTGTTCATTTGTTGACACCAAAATAAGATGTTGCTTAATGTCTTTCTGTTTAAATTTCTTTATATTTTGAAGTAGACAAACATTCATCCAATATATTGCATTCAGTCAATCCACTCATTCTCAGGATGGTCGAAAAATCAAGACATACTCATCCATGTGTCAGAAAGACAGACAGTGGCACCTCCCTCTGCCAAAATGCCAGAGTATGTCTGTTTTAATAAAGAAAACAATACAATACAATTTACTGTTACACTTGGAAAATATTAATATGTCTTTATTTTGTTCTTCTGCAGAAGTTGACTGTGGAGAACCCGAACCTTTGCTGAATGGAGGAGTGACCTTCCTGTCTGGCTTTCAGAATCAGTATGGTTCTGTTGTTCAGTATCACTGCAATGAACCTTTTTACTCTCTCCCTGGGGGCGTTAATGGTGAGATATTTATGTATATTATTCAAAAAAATATAATTATTAAAAATGACAAATGTTAATATAGATTAACTAAAATAAATGCCAATTTATTGTTCCCTCTGGTCTCCAGTTAGTTTCACCTGTGAAACAGACAGAAAGTGGAGATCCAACCACACCATCACTCCAATATGTATACCTGGTATTGAAATCCTTTGATACCGAAGACGCTTTATTTAAAACAAGTCTGTATCTGTGTGAAACTAATTCATGTCTGTCTCATCCAGTCTGTGGCCAGCCTACAAAACTCATCTCTGCCTATCAGAGGATCATTGGAGGCAGGGAAGCTCCAGACAAAACCATCCCCTGGCAAGTGTTACTGAGAGTAGATGGACAAAGAGCAGGAGGCATTGTGATTGCAGACCGCTGGATTATGACTGCAGCTCATGTCCTAAAGCATAATGGACAACAAGTATCAAAAGAGTCTATACAGGTAAGTGGCTCTAGATGTTGTCAGCATGCCCATTGCCTTCATTTTTAAAATATACATATAGTGTATTTCCTCCTATGCTGTTGATTTACAGATTAACATGGGAGTTACTGATGTTAGTCAGCTCTCTCCTGTGTATGCTGCCTCTGTCCACATTCACCCTAAATACAACAACCCCAATGACTTAGATTACGACAATGACATCGCCTTGATCAAACTGCAAGACCGAATCACATTCAACTCATCCATTATGCCAATTTGTTTGCCAGCAAAGGGTGCCACATATGTCACTGGCATGATGGGGTAACAAACATCTCCTGAGTTTCATTTCATAATGCTGCATAATCCAGTTTAAACATTATTTATTTTTTCCGCTTTTAGTTGTTTGAACTCAATAACTTTACCCAGCATTTAAATCTTCTTTTTGCTTTTATCTCTTATTTTGCCAACATATGAATGTTCTAGGTAGGAGACTCTGATTTGCTTTTTTTTTTAATGAGTTCACCATAGCTGTCTCTTCTATATTTTTTTTCAGACTGGTGTCCGGCTTTGGCCTTACAGACACAGCCGACAGCCGATGGATTGTCCCAAATAAGCTGAAGTACGTGCACCTCCCTGTGGTGGAGCAGGAGACATGCAATAATTCAATCACTTTGTTGAAGAGGACAAGGAAAAATGTACCAAGTCTGACAAATAACATGTTTTGTGCTGGAGTCCCTGAAGGTGGGAAAGACTCCTGCCACAGTGATAATGGAGGCCCCTTCACCCTGAGTGAAGATGGACTGTTCTGGGTTGCTGGGATTGTCAGCTGGGGGGTTGACTGCGGACAGCAGGGAACATATGGAGTCTATACCAGAGTCGCAAACTACCTGGACTGGATCAACAAGACTATGCAGAAGAAGTTTACTAAATTTAATCACTAAGTTATAAAATGTGGTTTGTTGAACACAACCAGGGACAAATATGTCTAAATAAAAATAAATGAGGAAGAATAACTTGGCTCATAATGTCCTTTTTTATTCATCTTACAATAAAATGATGAAGGTGAGGTACAGAACTTCAGCAGCCAGATGAGAATTAGATTTATCTCAAAATGTATAGCAGGTAACTTGGTCTGACTTTCGTTTGGTGCTGGGCAGGTAGCATAATGTGAGTTTAGTAAGCTAAAAAGGCTTGCTAAAAACAGCTGCTTGCTGCCACTGGAAATTAGGTTGATGAGAGCAGTAAGGACAGGTTGTGAATTGTAAAACCAAAATTTCATACTTTTGCACGTTAAAGGAGAAGTTTTGGAATATAATTTGCTTTGTTGCCAAGAGTTAGATGATTTTGAACTTTGATGCCACGCTCATGTCTGAACTTTATAGTAAATGTTGTGAAACTACAGCCAGCAGTTGATTAGCTTAGCTTAGCATAAAAAAAGGCTGGAAACAGGGCGAAACAGGAAGCTTGCTTTCAGCACTTCTAAATATCACTAATTAACATATCATAGCTCATTTGTTTAAAAAAATATATATTTTCTGTATAATTATGCTTTTCTTACCTGTGGACAGAGCCAGGCAAGCTGTTTCCCCTGTTTCCAGTAGTTATGCTAATGGACTAAAGGGTGCCATTTACGTTGGAAGTCGGAGGTCGGAGGTTGGAGCTGGGAATGACGTCACACCTGAGTTGATGGTGTTCCAGTACAATAATAGATTTAAGTTGGAAAAGGAAGATTGATGCCTCTGGCCATTGTTAACAATACCAGTTGATAACAAAGCATTACACCATAGCAAACAAAGCAAACACCATAGCAACATATCTACAGATATAAGTTGGACAGGACTGTATTTAATGAGACACAAACAACGCACAACTGTGATAAACAGTACATTTCTACAGCTTTCACTGCTGTTGATTCCAGGAGCAGCCATCTTGGATTTTGAGGTCAGGATTGGTGAGGTTCTCCTGACTTAAGGGGGCGTTCCAGCTAAAATTTCCGACTTGGAACTCAGAAATTTCAACTTTCCATATAAAATGGAACACAACCATTATGCTAAGCTAGTTAACTGGCTGTTATCAATCACTTTGCAAAAGGGCCAATAGCCATAGGCAGCTCTGTCCCAATTCACCCTTCGCTAAGCCATGCTTTGAATATGCAAGCTGGCCAATGACAGCGCAGTATAGGACTGGTTCTAACTGAGGTGGCTGCAGTCTAGGGCTGACCCCGAATAGTCGAAGATTCAATGCTTCGATGGGCGGAGCCTGATTGGACTGTCAATCTTAAAGTCGAAGCTTCCCAGCGAAACAAGGATCATGCCATTTTGGCGATATGGTGGTCAATGTCTAATTTTACATAGAACTACCAGTTTCCTCCCAGTTTAACTGTCTACCAGTTAATAGACAGCCTATTACAATATACACTTCAATATTTAATGCCCTAAATGAACCTGTAAAAAGAATAAAACTTTCAATAAATGTTTTTAAAGCGTGTGAATAAATCCAAAATTGTAACCCTAACCCTGGGTCGTCAGTGCGCATGTGTAGGCGTAGCATGTGTGTAGTGGCGGAAGAGTAACACTTGCTGAAGAGACCGAGCCCCAGCTTCACTGGTGTTGTGCCGAATTGTCCGCACCTTGCAGGACTTTTGGATAATTTATCCCCGTTGATGAACCACACAAAGAATATTTTATCATTTTTAAATAGCCAGCTGCTTGAAATGGACCACGATGTGCAATGCAGTCACCGCGCACAAATACACACGATTCGACTATCAGTCGACTATTGGCAGGACTTGACGATTCTGATTTGACTATGTAAATCCTTAGTCGAGGACAGCCCTACTGTGCTCCATTGACTTCTATGCAAAACGTCCAAATTTTCCAAGATATAGAGACCATATGGGTGGTAACTGCGCAATGGATAATACACATGCCTTTGGTGTGAGAGACCAGGGTTTGATTACCACTGTGACCCATCCACCATTCTGTCTCTGAGCAAGACACTTAACCCAACGTTGTTCCAGAGGTGTGCGACCTCTGACATGTATAGCAATTGTAAGTCGCTTTGGATAAAAGCATCAGCATCAGGAATAAATGTAATATGATGCCTAAGGGGGTGGTGATGGTGCATAGATAAGATGGTTGCCTTTGGTGTGGGAGACCTGGGTTCAATTCCCACTGTGAGACATCCACCTCACATTGTGTCCCTAAGCAAGACACTTAACTCCTACTTTCTCCAGAGGCGTGCAACCTCTGACATATATAGCAATTGTAAGTTGTTTTGGATAAAAGCATCAGCTAAAGGAATAAATGTAAGTCACTCACTTGCCCATGGGACCTTATTATATAAAAAATATGTACCACAGTCAATGGCGAGAGACAACTTATTTTTTGATCTTGTTTGAATTGTGCCCTGAATTAAACATATTTTTGTCAATATAAAAAAAAAGTGTCCATCAAGAAAGTTGCAGTTTGTCAGAAAACACTAAAGTTACATGTCATTTTGTGTGAAACTGTTCAATCAACACTTCTTGTCTTGCACAATATACAGTATCTCACAAAAGTGAGTAGACCCCTCACATTTTTGTAAATATTTGATTATATCTTTTTATGTAACACTGAAGAAATGATACTTTGCTACAATGTAATGTAGTGAGTGCACAGCTTTTATAACAGTGTAAATTTGCCATTAATGTTTAAACCACTGGCAACAAAAGTGAGCATACCCCTGAGTGAAAATGTCCAAATCGGGCTCAAATTTTATGTGGACCATTATTGGTCCATAAAGAGTGGACAGTAAAGCGTACAGGTGTCATGCCTAAAAGTGATCGGTGGGAGCACGCGCAGCATGTTAAAGCTGTATCGCCCAGTATCTTCACGTCTGCAGCTGCTTTTATCTGGATCAAACAGACATAACATGTAAATAAACATCACTTTATGTCCGTGGTAATAGCGAAGATATGTCTTTGTGATAGGCCTACTTTTGATGTTTCTTTTAACAGAATAATCACAATTGTGGCCAAATAAGTGTTTGCAGTTTATCGTAACCAAGCATGACATTTACGTGATTATAGGCAATAATTGAAGCCTGTTTTTGCCGATAGATTATGTGTTTGGCAGGCCTATGTCTAATATCCTTGTTCATATTTGGAAAACGAATGTAGCTTATAATTAACATGACTTACTGCTGAGCTATATATAAAATAAATACAAGATCTCTTTTGCAATTATCCTTATGTCTCTACATTATTTAACTTGCTGTGTACCAACCATTCCAATCCTTTTTACCTGTTGAAATACCTTTAAATGGCCAAACACACACATAACATTCATTATTCTACTTGCCAGAAAGTAATTGCAGCCTCTACTTATTGACTGAAAGGTAGTTTCTGCTTCAAAATGACTTGATTTCATTCAGAAGAGTTATATTTGACAGATTTTAAAACCGAAATCGTCCCCCTTTTTTATTTCATAATAACATAATAATTTTTTAATGACATACTGACCTACCGAGCTTTATAGGTTTTATCCTTAATATTGTTTTCCTCATTCTCAGTTGTCAGGTAATGTGGTACACTTTAAACCTGTGATCAGTAGGCTTTAGGTTCTATCTTTATGTTTTCATGTCAGTTTGACAGCCTGAATATAACCTTCAAATGTATAATGCAAACCCTTCTGCTTCTTTCTAAAAAAAAAATAAAATAAAATCCTTTTTCCAAAAATTACACAATATTCCTCCAGGGAGAGCAGTTATAGACAGTGGCAGCCGGGGCCATGCTAACAAGCTAAGTATTCAAACCAAGAGCAACCAAGGGGGGCGTGACTTCGCAAAGGGTCAATTTTATCTACATTACATTTATTCATTTAGTCTTATCCACCCCGTAGCCTAAATACCAATTTAGATTAATATCTCTCAATAGTTATAGTTATATAGCACAATAAATACAAATCAGTTCCCCTGTAATTATATTACATAAAAAATAAAAAAGGATCCGGGTGATTTCAGCCAAAGATTGTTGCTAGTTCCCATGGTGACACATGACCCGCTCCTTGCTGTTCTGTCATTGGACGATCCTGTCTGCTCACTTTTACTTTCACTGCTGCACTGCTGCGTATGCTCTCGACAGCGAGACAGGTTACAGGTCCTGTACTTCGTCATGAGTTTATTAGATTATATGTATTGATGTACAGCTATTGCACATTATAGATGCGATGTAGGAAAGGCTGTAAAATTACTCAGACTGTAGCGATGTAACAAGCCGTTGTTAGTAATTGAAATCGAAAGTGAAAGTGCTTTCTCAGCAGTTGTTTTTATTTAACTTGTACCAACGTTAAAATTTGCCTACAACCAGCAAAAAGTCTTACTTACTAAAACACGGAAACAAGACTCCATGATGATGATTGAATTGATTTTTTTGGGATACTTTCTGACGTGCGTTTGTGGTAAGAACACTAACTTAATGAAGGTATACTAATTCAGAATTGAATGGTGGGCTTGCATTGGTTGTCAAGCTCAGTAGGCACATACAGTCTATGAGGAGGCATCATACATCTTTTAGACAAGTAGGCTATTCATTTTACATAGTCTGATAGAGCTTCTTTATGGCTCAGTGAATTCCTAGAGAGTAAACTGGAAAGAACCATGTAACTGTCACTAAGTATACACTGTGTTTTGTACACTTCTGAGTCAATTAAGTGTTAACCTACGTGTAATCTAGAATATACCATAGTCAGTGCATAGCAGGTCATCTGCAAAAATGTGAAATGTGTCTAAAGGCAAGTAAGCAGTTCAACATGTATGTAGAAATTACATTTTCAATAATAAATGCATGTTGAGTGAATATATACTTGAGTTTAAAAGGAGGTTTGTCAAAGTAAAATCTTCTGGAAATCAGCAATTGCTTTTAAATTTAACTCAACTAAACAAACAAAAAATAAGTCTCAGAACTCTATATTTATTTGCCTTTATATTGTACCTAATTACATGGTTAAACCTTCAACATTTCGTTTAATAGTAGTCTTCAAGTATTTGTGTAGCTGATAAGGTTAAAAATGTTAACTGTTCAGTAAGTAAAAGGTGGTTAACCTCCATTATTTTACTATGTATAGTCAAAACTTCATTCAGATGTCATTCATTCCAGATGATACATCAATATTTTTAAGAATTTTTTATATTTTTGAAATCTGCCTCTTGTTTCTCAGCCAATGGGGTTGCAGACGTTGTACTTTCCTGCTCCCTGGTGGAGGAGGGAGCTGGACTGGGTGGAATGGGAGGTGGCGCTCTTTTCACACGAACTCCAGCCACTCTTGTATTAAGAGACGTTGCAGTGGCTCCTGACCAATCACTCGAAACACTCACAGCATTTGTCCCGCCTTCAATCCCTGATCCAGATGCCATCCTGTTAGAAGCCACAGGTTTTCCCTACTTTCTCTTTATATAAAGTTTGGTATCATATAAACACAGCCTGTGTTTAATTCCTCCTCTCATCCTTCTCTGGCAGTGTCATCGCCTGAGATCCCGAACTCAGATGTGTTGCTCCATGCAGACTGCAATGACCAGGAGGTGATGTGCGAAATAAGCAGTTACACTCCTCGTGGATCTCAGGAAAGTTCAGATCCAGCTTATTTCATGGTTTCCCTTAATGTGGAGGGAGTTGACTTCAGCACTGCGTTGATTCTGCAGACTTTGACGGTGAAGAAGGACCAGTCGACCCTCATACAAAACAAACTGCGTCTGCCTCTTAGCCAGTCGGGAACTATTCTGACTGAGGGTGAATTCCTTTCAAAATCACATTTCACCCTTTCATTGAATTGTTTCTTTTCTTTTTTTTGTTAGACAGGCAATAACAAAAATCTCTCCATTTTTCTCTGCTGTTGTCTTTGCTTTCTGTTCCCTCAGTGATATTCCTGGTGTTTACCCACATCAAGTCTGTATCTGCACCTCTGAGAGGTGACGTTCTCCTCAACTGTGGCTTCAAGCAGCAGGAGATACCCTTAGCGCAGGAGGTGGGCATTGAATGGCGACAGCAGCACAGGGGGAAAGGGAGAAAAGTGCTTGAAATGAAGACAGGGCTGGATGATGCTGAAGGGAGCACAGTGGGTAAGTGCTGTGTGAACATGTGTGCATCACCTCTTCTGGTTTATCCAGGAGGATTTAAACACTGAGGAAGGCTTCTTGTGGCTCTGAGAGTGTTGATGATGGTACATTAGTGCAAGATGGCTTCAGTGGCTTGGAAGTTCATGAATAAATAAATGCAAATTGACTGTAAATGCATTTTTAGTGATGTTTTGAGGACAGTGTTGACACATTTCAAACTCACAAAAGAAGTCTTGCCAAGTAGCCATTTTGACATTAAACACTAAGTTAATGCATTAGATTAAACAAAAACATTGCATTGTTTCTAATATTTCCATAAATAAGCCTTGAAATTAGCTGTCAAACCACAAGACCACCTACATGGATGAGGTAAATTGTGATTTTATAATGATCCTAATAGTAATTTCTAGTCTGGACCTTGAGTTGAGATTGTTTTTTCAACACCTGTTTCATTTTATGTCCTCAGTGCATGCAGAAAGGATGGGCTCCAGCATGGATGCTGCCCAGCTTGTTCGTGAGGGTAACGCCTCTGTGACTCTGACCAAGCTGAAAGTTTTGGATGAGGGGGCCTACATCTGTACTGTCAGTATAGGAATTTTCCATGCCCAGCAGGTCATTCAACTCCACATTATTCGTAAGTTTCACCATAATCTCTCAATTCAGAAAAATCCACTGAATGTATCTCAATTGCTCCTCTGCTTCTCTTTGTGTCAGAACCACCCAGTGTTTCACTCTCAGAGGAGAAGTTGGTGTTGAAGACAAAGTCACCCCAGACACTGAGCTGCCACTGCACTAAATACTATCCACTGGATGCTCAGGTCTGTAACTAGACTCTTAGATGTAGCTGTTAACACCTGTTCTTATACCTTTCCTGCTATTCAACAACTTACA
Source organism: Micropterus salmoides (assembly GCF_014851395.1). NCBI lineage: Eukaryota > Metazoa > Chordata > Actinopteri > Centrarchiformes > Centrarchidae > Micropterus > Micropterus salmoides. Next base: position 14,548,148 of record NW_024040152.1, read on the forward strand.
TAAACTTACATAATACACAACATAAAATCTCAGGAAAGTCTCAGTTATTAATTTATTAATAACATTGAAATCCAAAGACTACTGATGACCATAGAGATGAAATGTAGACAGGTATTGTCCAAATAAAGTCTTTGCATTTTCTTAATGTTTATTTATCCACTGCAAGCAAGCAAACAAGAACAAAGAAATCATGCTGCCTATCTTGCTCTGGTATTCACTAACAAGGTCCACGCCAATATGAGATATAAAAGTAGTTTATTTGGATGATGGAGAGTATTTATGATGGAGGGATCGAGGGGAGAGGGATGAAGGGGTTTGTTTCAGTGGACGGCGTGGCTAGGAACCCGGGGTCCCCTTTGTGGGTTATGGTAGAAAGAGAGACAGTTACTTAGTAAAAGTGTTTACTGTAGCATGTATGTCTTTGATGGTGGGAAGAAACCAGAGCGCCCGGGGGAAATCCACGCAAGCACAGGGAGAACATGCAAACTCCACACAGAAAGGCCTGGGATGACCGAAGTTCAGACCTGAGACCTTCTTGTTGTGAGGCCCCAGTGTTGTCCACTGGGCCACCGTGCTGCCCATTAGGAGAGGGGGAGAAAAAAGTGGGGGGGTGAGAACTGAGACAAACGAGAACGACGTGGGTTAGACATGCTTATGTACACGTGTGTGCAGTTGATTGGGTTAGGAAGGCACAGGTGGCTGAATTAGTGCGAGAGAGAGGTGTGGTCCTGTTCCTGAACTTTAGTTATAAAACTCCATAAAAAATAGACCCTTCCAGGTGCATGCTGGTCCTATACCTGCCTACCCATACAAAACTTGATATGCCCATAGTGCTGTCCAGTTCTTACAAAACCAACCTAAACATAAACAAAATAAACAACTAGCAAAACTAAGTAATCTAAAAAAATAACTATTAAAAGAAAATACTAAATAAATCTTATCTAAATGATGCAAATATCCAAGCACTCAAAAGAAGTAACTTACTAACCAGTCCTCACAGTGCTCGCTTGTCAGTTTTTGCACTGTTAAAGCACTTCATGGGCCTACTTGTCTTACATGCCTGCTATGTATGAGACAGGGTGGTCCCTCAGGTCCTTTGAGTCTTTAAGTTGTTCCAAAGAGATGAACAAAAACCTCAAAAAGAGGCAGATTGTAGTTTTTATGCTTCGAGCCCATAGTTCGAGCCGTTGGAACAGTAAAAAACAGCTCAATGTGTTGATATCTTAAAACTTAAAAACCTCTTCAGTTGTCTTTTGTGTTACAGAAATTATTTAATATATTCAATCCTTTATTTCATTTTATTCATGTTTTAAAATGTTTTACTCTCTCTTATCAATTAGATTTTTCATAGGCTTTAATCTATCTTACTGTTTTTAAAATGATCTATCTCTTTTATTGGTTTTATTATTATATTTTCATAATTTTATTTCTTGTGAACATTAGTCTTAAATTCTTTAACTGTTTACACTTGTCTTAATATCAGCTTGTCAGTCAACTCTCAAACACTTTCAATGAACGTACCTGTATGGAAGATGCTATACCAATAAAGTTTGATTGATTGATTCACTGGTCATGATTCTCTGTTTTCTTCTGCCTTTCAGATGGAGTGGTCATACCTCTCTCCTACAGACACAGAGCCTACAGTGTTTCCAGACCAGGGCTCTCTGTCTAGCCATCGACAGCACAGTGATGGGACATATTCCCAGTCATCTCATCTCACTGTGCCGTCCAGTGTCTCTCCTGGGACTAAAATAACCTGCAGGGTGTCCCACCTGGCCCTGGGCGAGCCTCTCTCTGTTAGTGTGATGGTAGAAGCTCCAGAAGCAGGTATTAATGTGTTGCTGTTGTTTGTTGCTTAACCCTGTATTTTTAAAGGAATAGTTTGACATTTTGGGAAACATGCCTTTTTGCTTTCTTGCCGAGAGTTAGCTCAGAAGATCACTGCCGCTCCTATGTCTGGTAATGTATGGTAAATATGAAGCTCCAGCCAGGTGGCTTAGCTTAGCATAAAGACTGGAAACAGGGGAAAACTGCTTGCCTGGTTCTGTCTAATAATAGTAATAATAATAATAATAATAATAATAATAATAATACATTTTATTTCTATAGCGCTTTTCAGGACAATCAAAGACACTTTGTAGTAAAACCAGAAGTTATGTACATTTAAAAAAAGATAAAAAACATAAATAGCAAAATATATGTACATTAGGTAAAAACATGTGGTGCAGAAATACATAAGAGCGAAGGGGCGACCATATAAATTACAATTAACAAACAGCAGCAGGTGCAATATAACATTATTTGATCATATAAATAACAAACAGCAGCAGGTGCAATATAACATTATTTGAGGTTAAAAGCTAGTCTAAAAAGGTGAGTGATGGGCGGAGACGGGCAATGTTTTTGAGGTGAAAGAAGGCAGTCCTGGTGACATGGTTTTTAAATGTAACAAAATCTGCCTACCAGCACATCTAAAGCTCACTAATACATGGTGGAACTTTTTGTTTAATTTGTACCAAACCCAAAGTGTAATCATTGCGGTTTTACAGAGGGTTATGTCTATCACTTAAATCCTTCCATTGTTGTTGTCATCAACGTTTGGATCACCAAAGTTATTAGGAGTAATCCTCTGGGGACCATGAATGGCTGTACAGTGTCAGTCCATTCTATAGTTAGAGAAATGCCACTATGGACCCAAGTGTTGCATCAACAGATTGAGCAACAGACTAAATTACATTGCCATCTCTGGCAAAAAAATAGCAGATCAAAATGTTGTTACCATGGAACTCCAGCTGATTTAGATGACCTTGACTAGTGTAAAGTCTTGTAAGATGGGCTGCAGGCTTCAGAGAAGGGAGCTCACTAACTAACATGTTATAAGTCGTGTTTAATTGGTACAAAAACAATATCTTGTGGTTTTATGGGGGTTATTTTTCTGTTTCCTATGTGAAGTATAATACATAAATGGTTTAAACTATGGTTTAGGTCATATCACAGCCTCTTTTGATTATGTCACAGTTAACTGGGGCATTGAAATGAAAAATATTTCAGCTCTGGAAAATGCAAAAATGCAACTTGTAACTCAACCACAAAATTGTTGAAAACAAAGCAAAAAAAATCCTTTTTATTTTGCACATTAAACATTCCAGCAACAAACATTATTTATTAGCATTACACTGTGACTGTATTGTGTATCTTGTACTCAGTGTCAACCCAGTATAAAAACAAAACCTTAACTGGTCTCTGTGTCTTTCACTCTACAGATTCTTATTGGTGGATTCTGGGGTTCCTGGTCGTCACTGTGATTTTCTTCTACCAGGTCATGAGATAAAGTAGTAGGAGAAATTTTACCAGATACTCCTGACTTGAAACTGAGCCCAGAAGGACTTTCTTTGTGCCATGTGTCATTTGTGAGTCTTTAAGTTATTACTGATTTCATTAGCCATCACTGGTTCTCTTCTGGCTCTCTCTACTGAACTGTGAAATACAAATTTTGGGGGAAAATACTGTATTTAGCTGTACCATTTATTTGCTTTCTAAATGTGTTGTTGAGTATCGTTGGTAGGAGTTTACTTATGTTAAGGTGTGTGGCATGTGTGGAGTTTGCATTTCAGTAACCTGCAACATATTAAATTCTAAGCATTTGGCATAAAACCCACAATTTAAATTCCAAACTAAACTTTCCATCAAAAGTACTTTTGTCACACACAAATTATCCACCGCAGTTTCATTATGTGTAACACTGACTGACACGGACTTGAATTGCGTTTTGATTGTCTTGCGCTGTAGGAAACTTGCTTTCTTACTCAGAACCAAATAGTGTTTTAAGTTGCTCTCAACGTACTAACACAGTTCCAAGAACAAATTACAGCAAGACATGCTGCTTAAAACAAGGACAACAATGCTGAATGAAAACTAAAAATATACATAGAACTAGCATACAAGTAGTTGAAAAAATAAGTGTGTATATGAATTTGAAAGCAAATATCAAATCAGTGGCACTATTAATATGATAATCTGAGACATGTAATGTATGTGCAGTCAAATATATAATTTATTTTGTTAAATTTTTTGTCAGTTTATAAAAACGTGCTGCTCCAATGTTTAGTTATACATGCTTTTCTATGCTGTTGCCCATCATAGAAGTTTACAAAGTTGCATAAATCCTCCACAAGAAGGGACTACAGCTGAAGCAAGCAGTTATACAGTGGACATTAACAAAACATGCAATGAGATACAGGACTATTGGTCTGGTTCAAGCTGGTTGAAGTTATCTAGGCCTTGGATTATTTGTGTGGCTTCTTTGTTCCACTGGCCAGAATAACCATGGATTTTTTTATATCCATTTTTACATGTTTCTGCTGAGAACTTGTAACTACAGATTCACTGTAAATGGGTGTCTTCATTTAAAGCCTCTTAAAGGTTTTCTTTTTGAAAGGCTTTTTTGTTTTACTGTTTTCATACTATTTTAAATGTAGCTAAGATGCTATAATATTTTGTTTCTCACTTGTTTTTGTGTGTTGGATACCCGTTTTGTTGTTTACTTTTCACAATGATGGATTTCAAGACTCAGCAATATTGTTTAAGATATTTTACATTATTTATAATAGAACACTTGTTCTATTATGTCTGGAAACTAAATTGAACTTGTGTTGTAAACAAATCAAAGGGTTTCACTTTCATTAAATGATTACAGCCAAAATCAGGATCTGTATATTATAATAACAAAGCAGGCATCACTTGAAGTAGAGTAGATTGAGGGGAAAAAAATTCTAACAGGGTATTGGCTCAATATGTCAACAAAATATAACAAAGGTCATCACTCAGTTCTGTTGATGATTTCTTTATTGGCATCAGCAAAAGTGGTAAGCATGCATTTGTTTTCCAGTTGCATCTCTCACTGCATTTTCAGGTTGTAAATCACAAAACATGTCCTCAAATCTCATGTGGTAATTACCTAATAAAAATAGTTGCACAATATCAGATAATTATGGCTAACTGCTGCAATTTTGTGCATAAGGTTGTTCATATTTTCTTAATTTTTTGAACTCTCAAAGTCTGAGGAGAGAGAGAAAATTTACTTTTCTTTTATATCAGACAACCCTCCCCAAAAAACCTGAAAGAATTTATAAACATGTTTTCAGAAGTATAATCTGACAGATGTGTACTATTGTTCTACCCATACAATACTACATGTTTAACAGTTCACTGTAATTGGAGTTGTTTGCAGTCTCTGAATATTGTTTTTTCTTTCAAAAGCAAGTGAAATTAACAAGATTTGGCAAACTCTTGAGCATCATCGCATTGCATAAGCATTAGTTATCAGATCAGAAAGACATTATACACAGGTCATTTAAACCACTGACAAAAGAAAATGTACAATCGGCAGTTAGATTCAGAAATGGCAGATACACAGGTCACACAAATAGGCAAAACTATTGACACCGTTTGCCATGCAAGTTAGAAACAAAGTCCTCATTTTGACCCTTTACCATACCGCAGGTGACAGGTAAGTCTGTTTTTATGTGATAGAAGGGGGAGCGGGAGGGCCAGGGGACTCTAGATTTCTAAATCATGTCCTTTCCCCCATTTTCCTACTTTTTTGAAACTAAAGTCAACTTAAACAACAATCAAAGAATCGCTTTGTTTGAACAACCTTTAAAACAAGTTGGCATCTGTCTATGGCTGTGACCCTGTCCAAGTCAGAGTTAAGACACCTTCCTCTGGGTCGGAGCAGTCAGCTCATGTACACAGTAGATTGTCTGTTAGTGGCTGCCTGTCTGTTTGTCTTGCTGTGCATATTACTATGCCACTACCTGTGGTTTCAAAAACCAAGGTGAAATGAAGCATAGTTATACAACTACTTTATCAATAATTGCTTATCAGGCCAGAATTTAGTTTGCTTTATTTAAATAGGGAGAAATGCTGCAATACTCTTACTACCTTCCCCTGAATCACTTATTTTTGCCCTTTTACTCTCACAGAGTCTCTTTCTAATTGTTATTACTGAGCTTTGCAAGAGGTAAGAGAAAGTTAGGCCGGAAAGAAAACAAAGAGTTTACTAATAAAAGCCTATCAGCTAAACTTGGGAAAAGCTATTAGCTACAATGCTTTGGATCACAAATAAGCACACGCACATACAACAAAAATGTTCATAATCTTAATCTAACATGAACTTGTGTTAGTAGGTAGCAATGACGGTAGCGGTTGTGACAGAAAGAGTGTGTTAGTTAGGCATGTCAGTACCAATTTACAAATGTAGGACTCTCAAAAAAGGTAATTTGAACACGTATCTGGGGTAGAAAGGACTGCATACTCTTGTTCAATCTCCCTGCACACATTCAACATCTGTACATTGTACATTTCCCCTCCCAGTAGCTCCGTTCAGAGGGCTTAGCCCCTGTGTGTTCCCGTGTCCCAAGAATTTTCTCACTCCCTCCCTCCTTCCCTTTCTTTCTTCCTCTTTCACTCTGCCTGCTGTGTCCTTCAATAATACATGAGGTGCAGAGACAGGAGAGAGTGAATGAGACTTCATGGTAAAACAGGGGAAGAAGGAACAAGGAGAGGGGACAAAGAGAGCGGGGACACTATGAACACTACTGTCAAGTATAAGTGCAAGATGGTTTGATGGAAGACTGTGAAGAGAGGAAGGAGAGGGCGGATAAAAGGGGGCGCTTGGGTTTCTTTTTTTCTCTTCCCTCTCATATCATTCTCAAGTCCATATCCATCTGTACTGATGGGCAGAGCTCAGTAGAAGAAGTACACTGAATGAAAGAGAGAGCGAGAGAAAGTAATTAGTCTAATGGATCTGACAATGCATCACTTAAAACACAACAAGTAGAGAGCAGCCAGCTGAGCTCTGCTTCTTACATAGTGGCTATGGATTCTGTTTTTAGTAAAACTGGTATTATATAAATAATTTACTGTAATAAAAAGTCATGAATTATTGACAATCAGAACAGAGGTGCAGGCCAGATATGGGCTTGTTAGGGCAGAAACATATAATATGCTTATACCTGCACTCCTTTTATAAAGTCAGAAGGACTATCTCTATATTTAAATTTCCTGTGAAATTAATAGACTAATCATCAGTACTAATATATACTGACACCATATGAATAATTGCCCTTTACTGAGGATTCTTCTCTTCATATACATGTTCCTCTGCTGCCGAAATAAAAAACATAGCAAACACTTAATGATCATCTGCTTTGTTAGTAATCATATCTGTATGTATATATATTAACCTCTGTAAGTCAATCAATAGACTGATCAATCACTGATCAAGTATTAGTATCAAGATGAAACCATCTTCTACTTACAGAATATTATTCCAACCACAATGACCCCAATGATACCCATCATGATCATCATCTGAAAGGAGAAAACAATAACATTTACAAAAATGGGACATACTTTTATAAAGGTTAAGAGACACTGTGACTACTGTTTGGAGTTAGAAAAAAAAGACGTCTGAAAAATAAAACCTTTAAGACACTTGGGATTCTTTGCATTTAGTTATGCAATCTCCTGAGTATTTCAGGGTCTGTAATGAAATCTCTACAATAACAGACCAAAGCATCTGTTCAGTCTTTCACGACAGCTCATTAACAGATTCGTGAAGAGCAGGATGACGGCATTTCCAGAACAGACACTGTGTGTTTGCCTCAGCGCACCTCAGCATGAACAGTTGTTCGATACTTTAAAATAAAAGATATAATCTCTACTGGTTCCATTTACACACTATATCTTTATGTACCACATACAAGTATATTGTTAATTTAGACTTGGATCTTATTGTGAGTTTCTTTTTGTAACAACAATCTGTTTTATGGACCCACACTAATGTGCCCACCTTGCAATTCTTCCACCAGTATTTGTTCTTTAGCTTGGCTGCGCAGCTTTCAAACTGGGAGGCTCCGGCTTGAAGAGCATCTGCTCTGTCATCCAGCTCTGAAAGCTTCTGGTCCCTTTCCAAAACCTTGTCCACATTCACCCGCATGATATCCACCACCTAGATCACGGCAGTGAGGATGAGAAAGCATTTGGCAGTGGTGGGGAGGAGAGACAAAGAGGATGACAAGCATGGTTAAAGGAAAGCATCACAGGGGACAAAGGGTTTTCTGAACCTATATGAGAGTAAATAAGTTGCATCAATCCTTTTACAAATTGCAGCAGAGCCCATTATATATTAAGAAGACGGGGCCTTTTCTCAGAACATGAGAGCTACAAAGCATTTTCACATGCTTATTTGTCTTTGGCCTAATATAAGCACTGTGCATATACAGTACGCCCAGGTATTTTTAATGATTAAGCCATTGATTAGGTTCCCCAGCTGCTTTAATATAGACAAATTGCATGTAACTGCACCAAATTCAGAAGTCTGGCCCGGTCCAGCTCACCTCCTCAACTTGGGCCTGTGTCTGCTGTAGCCTGCGGTTGCTGGAGGTATTAGGTGGGCCGGCAGGTGGGCCGGCTGGGGCTCCATCTGCACCAGGGGCTCCTGGAGCTCCGGGGGCGGCAGCATCTGGGGCAGACCTGAGAAGAAGCAGGAAGTGAGATCGGAGTTAAGGAGACCATTTGATATTCTGATAAGTGATGCATGTTTAAGGCATGTGGAGAGCACATAACTTTAATCTAATTCATCTGCCAGTTATAGAGGAGGGATCAAGCCACTACATAGCAAAAGGAGAAACTGGAGCGGAGATAATAGGATGTAATGGGGAAAGAAATGGGGAGAGAATGAGCAGGTGATAGTTAAGAAGAAAGTAGGATGAGAAAGAAGAAAAAATAGGCCACAGATGGGAAGCAACAAACAGAAATCCCTGTACATGAAGACACTGGCTGAATAATGGGAGAGGAGATTTGGGTGAGAAAAAAAGAGAGGGGAGAAGTTCTCTTGCCATGGATTACAGTGAGTTGGGTGGGACTGAGAATAAAAGGTATAAGGCCTGAAAGTGAAGGGAAGAGGAAAGGGTTAATCCAGCAGAGGGAAGAGGAATGGGTACAGGAGGTTTAAAACTGAGTAAACAAGCTCCCCAGGGGAGCAGCCACTGACTCAGCCAGATGGAAGGTCCAAATACATCCTGGTCACTGCAGGAGGACAAAAGTTTAATGCCTTGAGGTACTCATGAACCATCAATCCCTTGACATTCATTTTCCTCAACATTAAGCAGGTGATGATGGTGACCTCAAACCCACTGATATAATAATATACATAATATATACATAATATACATAATATGTTGTGTAATAATATATTTATATACAGTATCTTTGGTGTAAAATGAAATAAAAAAGCTCCATTTATCTCTGCCTAAAGCTTTTTTTCATGGCAGCAGTCAGCCTTGAAATACATAAGCTAATTTAGTGACGCTGTGATTGGAAATTTTACTTGCGTCAGCAAAATCCATAAAGCTGAAAGAAATCAGTTGTTTGTCACCCTCATTTAAAAAAACATACAAGGCAAAAAAATTGGTTTGGATATATGTTTTTCGAGAGCAGCTTAAGAGAAATTTTAATTGTTTTTTGTGAAAAGAGCGCAGCAGAAAAGCCGCATTAATACTCACATCTTCTATGCAGCTGTTTGAACTGACTCTGGCAGCAGAGGAAGGGTGACGGGCAGTGAGGCAGGAGAGGGAGGGTCTGAAGTACAATACGAGAAGAAGAAGAAAAACAGCAAGATCAAAGAAAAAAAAGAGAATCTCTAGGCACTAATCCAAGCAAACGTCCCAAATTTCAATTAGCGAAGTGATTAAAGTGCCGCGCTGACAGTAAAAGGAGGCGGGGGGGCTTCTTGGCGCAGTGGAGCCGATATTCTAGCGATGCATTTATACTGCAAGTCGTCAGCAAAGTACCGCAATACCGAGACACGTAAACGGGCCGGATGATAATTCACTGTATGAGTGGGCTGCACAAGCAGGAAAAGTACTTCTAAATTATAATCCACTCCAGAGAAATCCACGGAGGCTTGCTTTCCTGAAGGGCTGCATGCAGCTCCTCCAAGTGGTGCTAAGTCCTTATAGAGCTGCTCTTGGATGCGGAGACGCAGCACTGATCGGGGTGGTTGTTGAGTTTCCTCCTTCCTGAAAGCTACCGGCAAATGCGTGCAATTTCAAAAAAGAGGGCAAAAAAGTCCAGTCATGTGAAATCAGTTGTCTCCCTTGGATTTCTGTCTCCCCTCCCTCTCTCTCTCTCTGCGCGGACTGATGTGCGGTACTTTCGCCAGCGTAAAGTGCTGTGGCACTGTAGGCTACTGCAATAATGCGTCTCTCCTCCTGCCTTCTCCACTTGGACTCGTAACGGTAGTGCGGACCCCCCCCCCCCCCGTCTCTCTCTCCCTCTCCCTCTCCCTTCACACTTTGCAGTACTGCAGCTCTGAGTAGGGTAGGGAGGCAGGACGACACTGCGGTACAGTGGATGCCTACAGAGTGTTGACTCGACGGTTTCCTCTCTGGCATGGGATTCTCCCATTTCCTTCCTCCTCCTGCTCCAGTGTAACATTTGCCTTTGCAACTGCTCGTTTAATTCATAGCAGTGTTATATTTGAACCTACATCCTCTATTCGTTTTTTCCATTTTGATTATCAACTCTGTGGACATTAGAATTGAAGAAATTAAAAAATTGGAAACGTCTCAGGACAAACGGGGCCATTTCGGAAATTAAAACGTGAAACAACATAACACAATTTGATCTTCCTCACTGAAAGAAAAACAGCACAGATATACTATTTGGACAAAAGTCTATGGACATGCCAATGGCAGTTTATACCAGTGCTTCCAGACCCTTTTTTTGTTTCTTAAAAGAAAATAAATAAATATTCTCACAATCCTTTGTCACAGGTTATGTCTGAGTTGTGACTAATTGTGACTTTTACAGACCTAAAGAGCTTCAGTATAATTATCCAGTCTTTCACAATAAAAAGCTACGGTTAGATGTCATAATTAAGCACAGTAGCAGATCCATAAAGTATTTCTTTCTCTAGGCCTTTTAAAAAATCATCTCATGACCACTCCGATGCATCTTTTTAACAAGATCATTAGGTCCCCAGGTTTGGATGAACTGTTTTAAGCTTCTAATTGTGTGGCTACAAATTGGCGATGAGCCTTCAACATGACAATGCCTCTGTGCACAAAGCAAGGTCCCAGAAACAGTGGCTTTCCCAGTTTTGTATTGAAGAACTTGATTGGGCTGTACAGACCTCAACCCCCTCTGGATGAACTGCAAACGGCAACTGGGAGCCAGGACTTATCATCCAACATCAGAGCCTGACTTCACTGATGCTCATGTCACTGAACGGGAGAAAATCCCTGCAGCCAGGTTCTAAAATACTGATAAAGGTCTTCCTGGAAGAGTGGAGACTGTTACAGCAGCATATTCACCCCCATGTTTTAGAAAGAAATGTTCTGATTTACATAGTATATGTCCATAAAGACGTCACTGCATTCTTTCAAAATAGTCTCACTGACTTTAGAGCAATCTCGTCCATTTTTATTATTTTAATGCTTCTTCTCATCCTGAGCTCCATTGCTGACCTTTAAACTCTCTGCTGGTTGGAGCCTATTCTCTATATTGAGATACTTAGGCAAGACTATCATAGCAAATGTGACCAGCATGCCGCTGTCTGGGAGCTAAGGGCGTTTGTATTAGAATGAATAAACACAGCTTCTTTTCAGTCCAGTTTTATAATGTATTTTCAGGCATCATGTACTTTGTGTTTGCAGTCATTAATAGGAACAAAACAATGGATTTAAAAGGAAGTATGGTACTCTGAAACACACATCTTCTCTTTATATGAATATAACTTAGAAAAAGTGGCAATATACAGCTCATTGACAGCATGAAATCACACTGCTTGACTCCAACAGTCCTTATTGGCTGATCAGATGGATTTGCCAGTATGGTTTGTTCAATGTTAGCGGTGTTTGCCAGTACGGTTGAAGCGTCTGTAGAGGAAGCGGAGCCTCTTCTCCAGGTTGTGTCTGTCCAGAGTCATCATCCTGTCTCCCACCATCTTCTTCTTTCTAATTAGACGCTGCAGTTCATTGCCTTTGAACGCCTTCAGCCAGCAGGGAGCTACAATGAGGTCTTTGGGATGAGCTTTAAAGTCCCCTGCAGACACAAAGCGAGGAGATCAATGCACAGTGTATGTGCAAGAAAGAGAGAAAGCAAGCAAAAGTGTAGGAAAAGCACAGTTTGTGAAGAGTTGGGAACTGGGATAAAGATCAACACTAGGGTGTTAAATTGGTCTTGCATGTATTCGCACATATTAATGTATCTTAAGTTCTGAAGAAGTCTCTTGGATGAGGAACAAAACGTCTTCTAGTATCTTCAACCAAGTCCAGTTGCCCTTGACTTTAACCTTCTTTGGATAACTAAGACCTGGATGACTGAGAACCTTCACAGACATTAATGTACACACAATTTATCTTCTAAAATGATCCAGTAAGGACTTGTTGAGAACACACTGATTCTCAATTTAGCCTTTTTCTGGAACAATTAAAAAGTCTATTAACTCAAACCACGACCTAACAAAAGGTTATTTGGTTCTCCTACACTAACAAGCAAACTTAATCAGTGAACTAATCACATTTGATTCAATAGTGGCATTGCTCATCCTAATGGCTTTATTACATGCTTTGCTCTATAAAACCAACATAAAAAATACAGGGGGGGGGGGGGGGATTCCACAGTCTAAAATAGGCTTTAACTGGTTTATGACACTTACCTAAGATGCCTATGTTATCATAAACTCCAAACATGCTCCTCTTCTCAGTCCACCTGTCTACCTTCTTCAGCTGAGGGATGGCATGCATCCTGATGTGGCAGCATGTACCTGAAGAAAGCACATGATAGTATTGAGTATCTTCTCCACATATACTACATTTAGTGCTGCTACAATTGATCAACATAAAATTAATCAGACAAAAACAAACAAAAAAAAAGGATAAATACATTGTTTATCGAGCAAAAATGCAGCTTCTCAAATATATTTGCTGCTTTTTTCTGTATTGTCTCACTGTAAACTAGGGCTGGGCAATAAAACTATAATGCTTATCGCGATATGATTTTCCTCAATAACAATATCACAAATGTTCAATAAGTGTTTTAGCACAAATTAGCACTTATTTTTTCTATTGAGATATTTATTTAGTTGAGGTAAAGAGACTGAAAAAAGACTATTTAATATTACTCATGCATATTTGTTGAAAAAAAGATTTCATGCTAATTGTTTTTGATGTTCGACCTCAGATTTGTGGAGTGTTCCACTGTTTGACATCAAGTGTTGTCATTTTCGGACCATAAAAAATAGCTTAAACAGGTGATATTATGCTTTTTGGTTTTCTCCCTCTCCTTTATTGAGTTATATACCTTTTTTGTGCATGTAATAGGTTTGCAAAGTGAAAAAGCCCAAAGTCCAGCCCAAAGGGAGTTTCCATCTCCCACAGAAAACACTGCTCTGAACTGCTTGAAAACAGCTCGTTTGTAGTCCAGCCGTTTCTCTGTGACGTCACAGGGATAAAAGCTAAATGCGCGTCATACAGGTGCTGGTCATATAATTAGAATATCATCAAAAAGTGATTTTTTTTATTTATTTCAGTAATTCCATTCAAACAGTGAAACTTGTATAATTTATACATTCATTCCACACAGACTGATATATTTCAAGTGTTCATTACTTTTAATTTTGATGATTATAACTGACAACTAATGAAAACCCCAAAATCAGTATCTCAGAAAATTAGAATATTGTGAAAAGGTTTAATATTGAAGACACCTGGTGTCACACTCTAATCAGCTAATTAACTCAAAACACCTGCAAAGGCCTTTAAATGGTCTCTCAGTCTAGTTCTGTAGGCTACACAATCATGGGGAAGACTGCTGACTTGACAGCTGTCCAAAAGACGACCATTGACACCTTGCACAAGGAGGGCAAGACACAAAAGGTCATTGCTAAAGAGGCTGGCTGTTCACAGAGCTCTGTGTCCAAGCACATTAATTGAGAGGCGAAGGGAAGGAAAAGATGTGGTAGAAAAAAGTGTACAAGCAATAGGGATAACGGGCACCCTGGAGGGGATTGTGAAACAAAACCCATTCAAAAATGTGGGGGAGATTCACCAAGAATGGACTGCAGCTGGAGTCAGTGCTTCAAGAACCACCACGTACAGACGTATGCAAGACATGGGTTTCAGCTGTCGCATTCCTTGTGTCAAGCCGCTCTTGAACAAGACACAGCATCAGAAGCGCCTCGCCTGGGCTAAAGACAAAAAGGACAGGACTGCTTATGAGTGGTCCAAAGTTATGTTCTCTGATGAAAGTAAATTTTGCATTTCCTTTGGAAATCAAGGTCCCAGAGTCTGGAGGAAGAGAGGAGAGGCACAGAATCCACGTTGCTTGATGTCCAGTGTAAAGTTTCCAGTCAGTGATGGTTTGGGGTGCCATGTCATCTGCTGGTGTTGGTCCACTGTGTTTTCTGAGGTCCAAGGTCAACGCAGCCGTCTACCAGGAAGTTTTAGAGCACTTCATGCTTCCTGCTGCTGACCAACTTTATGGAGATGCAGATTTAATTTTACAACAGTACATGGCACCTGCGCACAGTGCCAAAGCTACCAGTAACTGGTTTAAGGACCATGGTATCCCTGTTCTTAATTGGCCAGCAAACTCGCCTGACCAACAATGCAGAAGAGCTGAAGGCCACTATCAGAGCAACCTGGGCTCTCATAACACCTGAGCAGCCGCATTGCTGCAGTAATTCAGGCAAAAGGAGCCCCAACTAAGTATTGAGTGCTGTACATGCTCATACTTTTGATGTTCATACTTGGCCAACATTTCTAAAAATCCTTTTTTGTATTGCTCTTAAGTAATATTCTAATTTTTCGGAGATACTGAATTTTGGACTTTCATTAGTTGTCAGTTTTAATCATCACAATTAAAGGAAATATGAAATATATCAGTCTGTGTGTAATGAATATAATATCCAAGTTTCACTTTTTGAATGGAATTACTGAAATGAATCAACTCTTTGATGATATTCTAATTATATGACCAGCACCTGTATATCGCTCGCCAAGCGGCTAGTCTGACACGCCCTCAAAAACACCAGTGGAAAAACACTGAGCTGCAGCACACACCTCTCCTCTCCCTTCCAAACACTAGCTACCGTCCAGGCCGTCAGTGGACATAAAGTTGTTACTGTGATGTAGGGACTAGGGCTGTAACGTCCCAGTTGATTAGTCGATTAATTGGTCTGTACGTTCTGGTTCGACCAAAATTCTGATTGGTCGATTTTTTGCCGCATTCATTTCATCAGTTTTCATTTCATCAGTTTTGCTGCGCTTCATCAGGTGGAAACCACTAATTGCTAATGGGGGTGTTTTCAGAGCACCCCTGTTTCACAGGTAATAGTCTGTCTTAAGAACACCCCCCTTGTTTTTACTTTTTTGGATTAGCCCAACCCACCGGAGGAGAAGAGAGACAGATAAGTAGGCTATAGAAGGTTTGATGCTAAATAGGCCTATTATTTATCTATAATTAACTGTGAGAGTGTTTAATAGTCCGTCTTCTAACATGTCAACAACAAAGAAATCGACAGTGTGGAAGCACTTTGTTAAAATTGACAACGGGAAAAAGGTTCAATGCAAAATTTGCAACCAACAGTTTGCCTTCCACAGCTCGACGACAAACATGACGTACCATCTAAAAGCGGTAAGCTAACTTGTCTGCGTTAGGTTGCCCTGTCTGTATTTTGAGTAGGCTATATGAACATATCAAAATTCGAATTATTTCAATGTTTTAGTGTAATAATCATTTTATAAATGCAGGCACATCCATCCATAATGACGGCATCCCCCAGACACACCCAGAGCACGCTGGATTTTAAGCCTCCTTTATCATCCAAACGGAAAAATAATATAACGGAAGGAATTGTTAACTTTATTGTTCAGGATATGAGGCCCATTGCTGTTGTGGAGGGCCAAGGTTTTAAGAACTTGTTAAAAGTTTTGGAACCTGGATATACTGTGTCAGCACGCCACACAATCAAGCATGCACTAACCGCAAAATATGAGGGACTCAAAGAGAAAGTATCAGAGTTAATACAACACAGCGAGGGACTGAGCTTGACCACAGATATGTGGACATCTTTTAGAATGGAGTCCTATATGACAGTGACTGCCCATTTCATTGATGGAGACTGGAAAGCACAGAGTCTAAACATTGCTGCGCGACTATCTGAAGTTGCTGATACCTTTGGAATTCAAGAAGCAAAGAGAGTTTCTGTTGTATGTGACAACGCGGCTAATATGGCACTATGTGTGGAAACACTAAAGGAATCACATAATTAAACATTAAAGTGGATGTGCCTTTTGTGTTTATTAAGAGCAAAAAAATTTTATCTATTCGTGTCTGCCGCCGCTCAGCTGAGCGCTCAGCTGCGCTCTGCTGAAATGATCATAGTGTCTAATAAACTTATTATTATAACATATGACAAAAATAATTGTCTAAATGATGTTGCATATTCCTCAACAATTCTTGTGATGATATCACTAGTTGACAAGCAACATCGTAAATCGTAGGCTATGATATTGCGCAGGTGCACGTGACGCATTGCTGTCAGAGCCGACAGACTATTTAGTGCAAAATAATTAGATAAAAAACAATTTAATAAACTGCAAATAGCCTACTATTTTTGTAACGTTTATTTACAATTAATTTAGGCAGACAACAAGGCTACCAAGTACTGCGCACAGTGCACAGCTGACTAATTAAAAAAAAATAATAATTAAGTCATTTTTAGTCGATTTTTAGTCGAAGATTTCAGGACTTTAGTCGACCAAGATTTTCTTTGGTTGATTACAGCCCTAGTAGAGACAGAGCTCAGTTAAAATTTTATGGATGAAAAAAGATCATTTAGAGACATGATGCATTGCTCCATAGCTAAAACGAAGCCTTCAACACAGGATGAAAAGAGGAGCTGCAGCAATGTGCAGTATGAAAGAAAATATGGTGGGGTTTTTTTATCAAACCATGTAAAATCAGCCTTTAAACTTGAAAGAAATAATGACTTGACATTTATCTTGATTATTATTGATAAACTAGCCTATCTACCTGCAGACCTAACCAATGAATGAAATTTAAGTTAATGTATAAAGCTTTATAATTTGTATTTTATGTACATTTTGCCTTGTATATTCTCCTCTACTAGTTTGTACCTGGTTTCTAAATTTGATTTATGGTGTAGTTGTAACTTACGTACTAGTTTTGAATCCTTTTGTAATATCCTTTGTGGTCAGTTTCGTGTGCTGTTGTGAGACCTAACCTAAAGTACAGACTGTAGACGCAAAACGTTATACTGTTGGTACGGTACAGCCACAACTAATAAACTGGCCTGTTCTAGTCATTGAAATCAGTAACAGTAAGTTACTCACCAGTAGAAATGTTCCTGGCTGTGTGCAGCAGAGTCCCAGCAGACTGACAGAAGGACGCTCCAGCTTTCAGTAACCCCCCGATTACAGACATGTCTGAAGTTTTCTACAGAGACACAACAACTATCAACTTCACATGAAATTTATTCAGTTTACTCAGGTAAAATCGTGTTGGCCAGTCGGGTATTGTTTTTATCAAACAAACTCAGCTTTCAAATATCTTTTCATTGACCCTTAGCTTTAGCTTTAGCTTTAGCTAACACGTCATTAGCTATTACATCACATGCCACATTACCAGTTTCCACGTCCAGCAGAGACCTTGTGCCAATTTAATCTTTCGTTATTATTACAACGAATCATAAATTATAGCCTTGTGCGGAAATTTAACATTTAAAAATATATGTTATTGAGGCTTCAACATGCTCCCGGTGGCCGCGTCCATCTTACTCTGTGTCCCACAATGCATAGCGCTGGTACCGTACTATCGGTAGAGCAGCGCAAAAAACAAAAATCGTTAGACTGTCTTTGCACCACCTGTTCGCTACACCTTTCACCCAGGGGAGGGAGGTAGCAGTACCGGAGGACCAATTCAAACAAAAGAGAGGAATGTAAATGAAAAGCGCGGTTATTTAAAAAATAGCCAAAAACATTAATTCAGAAAATGAAGTGATTTAATCTGACATATTTTGGGACACTGATACATGCTCTTTAGCCTATATTTAGCCAATGTTCTGCTACAGGAATGCAAGTTTAATATTGGTGAACCACAAGCTAGCAGCAGTGGTGGAAAAAGCATTCAGATCCTTTACTTTACTAAGTAGGCCTACTTACTAATAATAATGTAAAAGTTCTGCATTCAAAATCTTCAAGCAAAAGTATTAAAAGTATTAGCAATTATACTGAAAGTATCAAATGTAAAAGTTCAAGTTTGTTCATTATCATTAATCCAGGTATACAAATGAACAAAATGCTGTTTCTCACCGTCCACACTAGACTAGATCACAATGATCAACTTACAAGACAAGACACCATCCACCCACAACACAGTAACTGACATTTGACAAGACAAATAGACCAGATCTATTACTGTAAGGTGGAGTGACATGGTGTGGCTGAAGCATTATAAAGTGCATAGTGCAACCTGTATCTAAATCTATACTTAATAATTACAGCATCAGAAGTAAAGTAATTGCGGGTAGGAAAAGCAAAAGAACTCGGTATGCAGAAAAATGGTCCCTGTCAGTGTTTTACTATAGGAGAGACAGGGACTCGTTTCAACAAAGGGATGGTTGTTACAGCACCACGTTCACTGAGAAAGGATTACCTAAGAGCCATCAGAGTGAAAAAGTATGCAGATTTTACAGCCAAAACGCAAATTTTTCAGGTAAAAAAGTAGATTGACAGGTTGGTTGTAACTGCTTTTCAAAAAGTGTTACGATCAACACTGTAATAACAACTAAACACTTTCTGTATCCTACTACTTTCAGCATGCCAAGACAGTGGCTGATTAAAACCGACAGGACTGTGCCTGCATGCACGTATAATAAAATCTGCATCAGATGAGGTGCAGCATGGAAAAACAGTATAAGGCTTGATACTGTAAGAAATGCAAAACCTCTGAGAACAAGAATCAAAACAGCTGCACTGTGTGGGCTATCACAGCAGTCTTCAATCCGCAGCAAGAGGACGTGTTAACTGGTTACTTGACTGAGGCAGCAGACATTATTTTGGACTCACTCCACATGAGGTCCTAAGCATCAGACAGGTATTGGTTAGCAAGTTAAAACCAGTGGTGGAAAAAGTATTCAGATCCTTTACTTAAGTAAAAGTAGTAATATCACACTGAGAAAATACTCCACTACAAGTTAAAGTCCTGCATTTAAAACCTTACTGTAAGTAAAAGTATGTAAGTATTATCAGCAAAATATACTTAAAAGTAACAAAAGTAAAAGTACATGCATAGTGCAGATGATGTTTTTGGATTAATGATAGACACACAATTACAGTTACAAAACATACACAGTTTACACTTATGGGGTTGTGCTAATTTTAAAAACTTTATATACTGTTTGGTAGCTTAATCTACAGGAATGCATCATATTCTATAAGGTCATCATATGTTTGTAGCATCGCTGTCCTGTGACACATTCTGTATTTCTAAAAAGTTAACTTTTCATGAGCTCAGAAAAACAGCCCTGTTTCCAGCTGATCTAAGGTCAGTTTATTACATCTGAGATGTAGTGGAGTAGAAGTCTGAAGTAGCATAAAATGGAAATACTCAAGTAAAGTAAAAGTACCTTGAGTCTGTACTTATGTTCAGTACTCGAGTAAATGGACTAAGTTACATTCCACCAATGGTTGGACCTAAGCAGGAATTGGTTACTAGTGTATGTATCAGTTTTATTATGCATATGTAGGCCGATTCCGCTACTATTGTTAACTTTCTTTAATGTCAAAAAGTTTGTATGTCAGCTATCAACAGTGGAACATCAAACACCCACAGTCATGGGATGGGAACATCATGGCAGGTCCTGATTGGTTCTTAGGTGCAGGTGATTTAAATCTACCAAATTATCCATAGTCTTCTTCCAAGTTTTAACATGAACTTAAAAAGCCTATTTCAGACCTTGCCAAACTGGCAGCAAAATACAAAGAAAATTTCACCATTTCCTCCCTTCTCCCGTGTTGTCGTCTGTTCTCCTCCTGTGTTGTCTGCCAGTTGTTGTCTGTTCTCCTCCTGTGCTGTCTGCCTGATGTCGTCTGTTCTCCTCCTGTGTTGTCTGCCAGTTGTTGTCTGTTCTCCTCCTGTGTTGTCTGCCTGTTGTCATCTATTTGTTCTCTTCCTGTGTTGTCTGCCTGTTGACGTCTGTTCTCCTCCTGTGTTGTCTGCCTGTTGTTGTCTGTTTGTTCTCCTCCTATGTTGTCTGCCTGTTGTTGTCTGTTCTCCTCCTGTGTTGTCCGCCTGTTGTTTTCTGTTTGTTCTCCTCCTGTGTTGTCTGCCTGTTGTTTTCTGTTTGTTCTCTTCCTGTGTTGTCTGCCTGTTGTCGTCTGTTCTCCTCCTGTGTTGTCCGCCTGTTGTCATCTATTTATTCACCTATGTTGTCTACCTGTTCTCATCTGCCTGTTCTCCTCCTGTGTTGTCTGATTGTTGTCGTCTATTTGTTCTGCTCCTGTGTTGTCTGCCTGTTGTCGTCTGTTCTCCTCCTGTGTTGTCTGCCTGTTGTCATCTATTTGTTCTCGTCCTGTGTTGTCTACCTGTTCTCATCTGCCTGTTCTGTTCCTGTGTTGTCTGCCTGTTGTCATCTATTTGTTCTCGTCCTGTGTTGTCTACCTGTTCTCATCTGCCTGTTCTGTTCCTGTGTTGTCTGCCTCATCTCCTCCTGTGTTGGTTACCTGTTCTTGCCTGTCGCAAAAAGCATTTTTTTTAAAACAAGCGACACGTTGTTGAGCCTCTTCCCTGACGCACAGATCAGGTTTTGACATCTTCATTGGGAAAAACTGATTTGTTCACTTGTTCACATAATGCAAGGTTAAAATTTGCTTTGTGTTTGATCTGAACACACCTTAAACCCATGAAGGAATACGTACTCCTTCAGTTCATCACGAAAAAATCAAATTCAAAATCACAATTTAGAAAACAGTAAATAAAGATGTCAAAGATATGTTTTGGAGTACAAAGCTATTGGAACAGAAAATTACAAGTTGTTGTAAATATTTCAGTCATGGCCTCCTTCAGATGATCATCATATTTTAATTTGTTGCATCAGTGTCATACTTATCTATTAACAGAGGGAGGAAAAGAAGGCGAGTGATCTCTTACACACTGAAAATCTTGGAAACAATTTATGCCCAATTATATTCATCATGCCCAAAGTTCTATTGTGTACTTCAAAAAGAGTGGTATCCATTTTGGATCAGGTCTCTTAGATCCAATATCTGCTTGTAACTTATGTTGTACTAAGAAAGGTGCGTGTACTGTTGTTACATTTATGTGGATTTTTTTTCTACATCTAGCCTGGTTAGAATGTATTAAGGATTTGGTAACTGAACACTTGCAGGGTTTCATTCCAAGAAGAATCTGACGTTACTGCTCGGTTTTGAACATTTAGCTGGAATGAAAACATGCAGATATACAGGCTGTTATTTATTTACTCTTTCTCTCTCTCTTTCTCTCATCATACACACACACACACACAGAGACTGATACTTTCAGTTTTACTGTTTTAAAAGGCCGGATGGAATATTCTGTCATTTTCAAAGAAACAAGTGCAGCAAAACCGATCTTTGTCTTAATTTCATTATTGCTAAGACGTCAGTGAGTGTGTGGAAATTTAAACCAAACCAAACATTATTAAACATTATATTCCATTCAACATAACCACACTGCAGTAGCCTGTGCAGAGAAGAGGTACTGTTTTACTGTAAGTGTGCAGTGTTTGTGTCAGCACTTTTAATTTAATCTGAATTGAACAGATGTGCTGCAAGAAAATTAGGACATTTGACTTTCTTTTACATGTGCAAAACCCCTGTGCTAATAAAGTGCAAATCAGTATATATGTGCAGAAGATGAAGGGGACATCTTAATTTATTATATTAAGATGCATTTTTCCACCAAACAACATAATTTCCAGAACAAAACATGTATAATAGTTTTTGCATCACAGATACACAGTCATGTTTCCATGTAGCTGTCAACTTCATAGCGCTGGACAAAATGCTGACTTAACAAAATTTACATTTCTCAGCAGAGCAGCATTTTGTTTTTATCTGTGCTCTGCTTCCTCTGCCAGTAAAACTCAGTGGAACATTATAATTAATCACTGACATATGTAGGTTAGAATACCGTGATGATAATCGTATAAGTTATTGAAATTAAACCGCAGCAGTGTATACAATACATCAGAAAGTCTTATGCCTGAATGTCTGAATGGGTTTCATTGCTTGTCAAGGGTTAATGCTGATGTCAAACTAGAAATTTAAAAACTGTCTGTGACGAGGGCAGGCATTATATAGTGAGAGCTTGACAGAGGAACAAACTACTCACATGGTGAACTTCTAAAGAAGCAATATCATTTGACTATTTTCCAAGCTCATCCTTATTAACATAATCATCTGCATTCCCTCGAGCTCAAAGCTCAGTTGTTTCCATGTGAGGGGCATTTTCCTTCACAGTACATTAACCTCATATTCAGATACAGTGGAGGTGACTAAACATTAGCACTAGGAAAGACCACCTCACAATGAGTGTGACACACACAGCCAAAACACTGAGCTTCACAGACTCAGTTTGAACTGTGTTTTGTGTGTGTGTGTGTGTGTGTGTGTGTGTGTGAGAGAGAAAACATCAAATTGAAGCCACAACCTGAAACAAATATGACACTAATTTAAATTTGAAAGCTGACAGGGTTTGGTGTGTGGAGGAAGTTCTGGGTTTATCAGATAAAAGATTTAAGACTTAAAGTATCACTCACCCAGCAGCCACATGGCTGTTACCAGGGAAAATGTCTCCACAAGATGAAGAAAAACAGCTCTGTGGTTTCACCCACACATTCTCAGGTATATCTATCCATCTGTGTGAGAGTCTATCCATGTATGTTTTTATCTAGCTGTGCTTTTAACTTATAGTATGTTTTCCAAACACCTTTCAACCTTTGTGTGTTGAAAAATGCAAAAACAGCTGAAACATGAGCTGTAATATATCAGTGTAATTCATCTTTCTTTTCTCCTGATTTTCTTCTCTGTAAGACAATATTTCATGCACTGTATGCTGTATTGATAGGGCAAGTTACTAATGGATCTGCATAGATGAGTTTAGAGAATAACCATACATACCATATTCACATTTATTAAATGGTTTAAAACACACAATAATGTAGTTGTCCACAGCTTTAAGGACATTTTTATGTACAGTATTTATCAACAAGTATAAATTTTCATATGCAGACATATTTTACATTATTACAGCTGTGTTTTACTATGTTGTTGTCATTCATTATCTGTTTATGCCAGCATCCACTATGTAATGGTTGCATAACAGGAGGAGTTACAGTTTATGGCAAATACATTTATAAACACTTATCTCTGCTTACAACTACATCAGTCTGTTATAAACCCTTTATTAAATGTTCATATACTGCTTATAAATGCTAAAGGTGGTAGTGGGGGATAAAGTTAAGAGCTACCAATCAGGGGGGAAAAACTAGTTAGCAGTTATGCAAATAAAAGACAAACAGAGCACCAGTTGTAAAACTAAATAAAGTTAAAATAAAAATAAATTTCTCTAACTTTTATCACATATGTCTTAAAGTATTTAAATTAAACTACAACCCCTTTGGTTGTATTAATGTTAAACAGTTGACTGGCAGTGTAGGCCTGTTTCTACTGCAGTGACAGTGGTATTAGAATTGACGAAAAGGAAAACAAAGAAGCGAGAATGGAGGGGATGATTCACTTTCATGAATATCCATCAGAAGAAGATACCATATTACTGAATGGCCTTGTTCTCATCATACTGGTGATGATGATGATAACAATGATGTTGATGATGAGAGCTGTGAGTTAACCAGTTGCAAACGTAAGTGACTGGCAGTGACGGAAGAGTGACAGTGTGGTGTTGCGTCGCTGTTTTGCCATCTCGGTTTCAAAGAAACAACCAGAGCTTCTGTGAAGGGATTTGTAAACAACAAAATATAATAATTGCAAACATAATAATTGTAATGTAGCATACTGCTTATTTGGCATAAAAGCATTTCTTAAAATTAACTTTATTTTGAGGTACAAATACAGTATGTCTTACTGTAGATGCAAGTGTACTTGGTCTTGTACTGTGTGTGTATCTTGTGTATGCTTTGGCTTGCAAGTTGCATAATGTTACATACAGTTACAAAATGTATTTGATGTGAAGAAGGAAACAGTGAAGTAGAGAGAATCCGTGGGAGGAAGTGGGTCTCCCTGTTTACATGTCTCTCTGTTACAGTTTCCAGGCTGACACAGAGAGACCACATCAAAGCCCAGCTTGTAGCTGAAGTCACGTGATCAGCAGAGGAACTACCAGACACTCCGCCCCATCAGCACCCACGGGCTCATATATATACCTCATCAACTCAACTCACAAACACACATGAGAGAACACATCAAGCAAGCAGAAAGACATTAGTGAGTGAGTGGAAAACAGAGCAGATCGACATTCAAGAGGAAACACATTTTAACAGCAGTGCTTCATAACAAAAACAGAAGCAGCAAAAAGATGCAGTTGGAGTATTTCATCTTTGGGGCAATTAGCTTCCTTCTGACAGGTAAATTTATGATTTTAGGTTTAGTTATTGGTGATAAAACATCCCTCAGATGCATTTCCCCCCCACATTTCTGTCTAACGTGATTTTTTTCATGTTCTTCCTCAGGGGCTCAGTGTGAGGTAACTGAGGTGCTTGCTGAAGAAGGCTCTCAGGCTGTACTACCCTGCAAATGTAGCCCTTCGTCCCCTTTTCCCCCCGCCATCATCTGGAGTAAATCCGACAAAGGGTAAGATGACTGTTTTGTTTGCTGCCTCCTCTTGTCAACAGCCTTTCCCTTTCCTTTATCTCTCCAGCTCCAAACACCCTCAAATCCCTGTATTTCCTTCCAATCCCACGCTCCATTAACTTCAAACCAAAGACTTGTATTGACATGCTGATGACGCTGGATTGTTTGTGACACTTCTTTCCACAGCACTGTTTGGAGAAAGCAAAAGAGCGGTCTGCAATACTGGGGTTCTAGCTGGTCACAGAAAGGGAACCCACGCGCGCGATGCCCTCACTCCCTGTTTGAAAGAGGTGATTACAGCCTGCAAATCAACAGTGTGACAGAGAAGGATGGAGGAATGTACTCTTGCCGGGTGGAACATGGAGACGAGGTGACTGAAAACATGGTCATGCTCAGAATCATTAAAGGTAAGAAACTCATACACAGCCTTGAGACCCCTGATGTTTTGATTGTCTAACATTGGAACATGTATGTCTGGATCAGAAATGATCTGCAATATATGTCAATAATCTCATCCTTGCCTGTATCCTTTACAGTGTCCGTCTCTCCATCCTTTCCCATATGGGGCAACGATGTTTCAGTCAGATGTGACGTGACTCCTTGGCCTCACGGAGCCACTTTCAAGTGGATGTTAAACAACAGCCCATTGGTGCCTCAGACTGGAATCACCTCAAACAGTCTGAAAGAAAAGGCAACTGCGAGACTGACAGGAAACTGGACCTGTGTCGTGGGCTACCAGGGCAAAGAGGAGCAAGCTTCAGCAACTCTGACTGTGAAGGGTACGATTCTGAGCAAAAGAGATCTACAATTACGTTGAACAAATGTTTGATTTATCCTTTTTAATGTAATAATGAACTCCCTTTCTCTCACAGGAATCATCCAACCATCCGAAGACAATACTAAAGTGTATGCCGCTGTGGGATCTGCAGTCACACTCCCTTGTGTGTTTTCCCCTGGTTTAATCCCCTCTCACACAGTCTGGGAGAAACTGAAAGCTAAGTTTCTTTTTAAACCTGCTCCTGGTCGCCTTCCTGCCTCTTTCTCTCCATCCCTGCCATCCTCCCAGCTCCCCTGGGAAAAGTCTGCCAGTTTGAAAGAGGTTGCATTTGAGGATGAGGGCCGGTACCAATGCGCTGGGACCATAGAAGGACAACGGGTGACTCGAAATATGCAGCTTGTCGTAGCCAAAAGTAAGTTTACATGGATTCAGTATAAGCTTGGATAAAAAAATACACTTTTTTTGTCGTCAATAATAATTCAATAAAATGTATTGTCTTGTTTTTCTCTCAGTTGACAGCAGCATCCCATCAAAGCAAAAAGACTCCGTGACGCTGACCTGCCAGCTGACCGACGCGAGCGAGGTCACCAAATATGAGTGGGTTCAAATGGTCTATGACCTCAACGGCACCCAGTCAGTTGGTTCCATCCAGAAGGGGAAGACTCTGAAGATAAGCAAAGTGTCTGACGAGAACTGGGGCGAATGGGCATGTCGTTTCCACGGGAAAGAGGGCATTTTGGGAAATGTAACATACCACATTCCACTGATGAGTAAGCTTTCTCTTGATTTTTCTCTATTTAAATGCTTTATTATAAAATCACACATTGTCACATTGTGCCTTTATCTGACTGTTTTTATAGGCAATTTCTTTTTTCCCCGCAGGTGGTCTGAATGGAGAAAAGTCGTCAGGCGTCTCACATAACACTGCTGCCATAGTCGGCCTCAGCTTTCTCCTCATTGTTCTGCTGCTGGTTTTGGCTCAGATGTACAAGAACCACCAAAGGGTAAAGACCTGTAGTTCACAGCACTGTGAAAATTACTGTCGTTTCAAAATTCATTTCACCTTTTATTAAATTTTACTGCAAAAAATAAAAAATTGGGGGGGGAGGGGTAAGAATGGAAAAAGAAAGACAGTTGTCTGGGATTATTTCGATTTTGAAATTTCTTAGTAATATTTTTTCCCCCATGAAAGATGCAAAATCTTACAATGATTATTGTCTGTTTCGACGCTTAATTCCAGAAAATGCTTTGAATGAGTTTCACTAGAAAGAAATGACCATACCTAATTAACTGATTTCTCATGATTATATGTATATAAAAATGCATTAAAAAAAATTCTGCATCTCTTTCTCCCACAGAGGAAAAGGCTCTTTCAGTACCCTGCACTGGAGACAATTGTTCACACCACCTCCAATGAGCGGGAGGCGAGAGAGAGGAGCCAAGTGAAAAAGTAAAGACACATTAAAGCAGAGGCATCGCAGGAAAGATCTCACATTGCTAAACTGAAGTGACTATCTTCTTCATGCGTGGAATATGTTGGGAGACTTGTTTGCACAACTTTTGTAAATACAATGATATCCAGAGCTGACATGTAGCAGAACTGTTGTTGAATTTGAAATGTTGTATATTATCTTTGTAATTGCTTTCAGTTATATTACTGAATTTGAGAATTTTGTTTCCATAGAGTGTTGACAATAAAATGTTTCACAAATAAAGTAAATTTAACAGAAGTAAATCTTCTTTATTACATTATATATACACTCTGAAACTATCAGGTCAATGACAAAGTACAATAATTACTCATATAAATAATATACACAGTAAAAAATAATGTTTCATTATATTTAAACAAACCAAAATGTTTATTATAAAAAAAACTATATTACATTATTTTACATTAATTACAAAATCATTATTGGCCATATATTGAGAAAAA
Source organism: Micropterus salmoides (assembly GCF_014851395.1). Classification (NCBI taxonomy): domain Eukaryota; kingdom Metazoa; phylum Chordata; class Actinopteri; order Centrarchiformes; family Centrarchidae; genus Micropterus; species Micropterus salmoides. The sequence continues at coordinate 14,575,806 of NW_024040152.1, forward strand.
GAAAACTATTTCCATTTTAACTACTTCCATCCTTGTTAATTTGTCGCTCTGGAGTTCATAGTCATGGACTGAATTTTGAGTTTGCATAATAAGTTGTTGACTGGCAGTCTAGTTTTGTATCCACTTAGTGACTACGGGCTTCAGAGCTACACCTGACTACACTCCCCATTTTCTTGCTCTTGAGGTTCATAGGGGTCCAAAAAGGCCAAAGACCGGCTGATGCCCTCCAGAAGCCCCTCGGCTTCAGGTTGTAAATGATCCATGACTTCATCATCATCAAAGCACCAACCTGACCAGTCCACATTCACACCTTCCGTAAAGACAACGCTGAAGAAAAAGAGAAATGAAAACAGAAGGTCAAAACTGACTATTTTATAACATTTGTTGCGCAAGTAATTTCCCTACTACCGAATATTTAAATTGTTCAGGTTCACATTTCCTTCCACTCTTTAATATTCTAACTACATAGACCAAATGCTGTTTAAGAAGCAAAGAGTATAAAATACCTAAATAGAGTACTGGCATGCACATTACAGTATTTACTACAATATACATGGGATTCAAAATATCATGAGAACATTTAAATAAACAAAGAACTTAAATAACGCTCTGATAAATACATTGTATAGTGCAAGTAATAAGTAATTAAATAGGCTATTTATTAAAAGTTTAAAATTGAAAATGAGAATGAAAATCTAGACAGTGTAACAAATAAACTGTTAAAAGTGTCTTGTGGAGTTTCTGGTGTAAACAATCCACAATTTAAAATATTGAAAAACATTTTATCATATGTTTTATAGAATACAAAATACATTAAACATGTTTATTAGGACTTAAGGATGCACAGCGCTTTGTGGTTAGAAACGTGAAAAACCCAGGGTAATTTTAAGTTTCCATTCTCATAGAACAGTCCATTACCAGCCTACTCAACACTGAAAACTCATTTCACTACCAAAGATTTGACAGTTTAAAAATACATTCCCCAATTACATATACATGTAGCCCGCATAAAGGACATGTATTCTATCTGTCTCTACTTGCTCTATGTTATTCAAATAAACGTCTGCTCTGAGGTGCAAAGACTGAAAAGATAACCTAATGTGCCACTCTTGAGTCACATTTTAAATGAATGATGTGTGATATTTACATGTTTTTTTCCTGATACTGGGTGTATTTTTCACATAATTCTTACTATATGTGAATCACTTGTTTGAAAAAATTACATTTATTAATTTTTCTTTTGTATTTATTGTTTTTTTTTTTAATTAGTGGCTTGGTGGGCTTCTTGACTACACATAGGCTGTCTTGGAAATATGTCAGTTTTTGAGGTAGTATTGTAGTAGAAGCATGTCGTTGATTTGTCACCCATCGTAACAAGTCTTTTTACTGTACATGGCTAACCAAATCCCTTTTCCCTCTGGGAATTAAGAAAGTGATCTACCAAAATAATGGATTTGATTTTATATATTAATTACACAACACGTTAATTAGACAAACAATGAAACACATGTAAAAGTAAAGGACACTTTGTCATACTAACCTGTCCCTCTTCTCATCTTCATCTCCGTCCACCAGCTGCTCCTTCCATCCTTTACTCACTGTGAGGGCCTTGTGCCTCATTAGCTCCACCTCCTCCCACTCGGCATCTCTGTCTCCATCACTGGGGGATGGTGATGGTGTGGTGGAAAATGAGGGGGAAGGAGGAGGATTTATTGACCTGAAATTGTTGATTTTCAAACCCTTGTTTGTTTTTAATCCACCTTTGTCCCTCTCTCTGCCTTTGGCTCTTTCCAAAAGACTCTCCAGAGGGGAAGGATGTCCATTTGGATTTGGATGTTTGGAGGTGGGAAATTGTGCATTCTCTGCTTGATGTAATGTGTACATACTACTGGAGTGCAGACCATGGCCTCCTTCAATGACAATATTAGGAATGGAGGCACTCCTTTGAGTTTTCATTGTGGGATGTTTTTCATAGAGGTTAGGATCTGGCAGTTCAGATTCAGACTGTGTTTGGGGGTCAGGGGAGACTCTATCATGCATCTTCCAAAACATATCTGGATTCTGCTTCAGGGAGCTCAGCTTTAGCACAAGGTGTGTATCTGAGGTTTGGCCAGAAGGAACAGAGTTTCTCTTGATATTTAGGTTGTGGTCTGAGATGGAGAAAGAGTAGTTGTTTAAAGCAGACACATCATGTGCGGACCCCTGGAAGAACTGCGTAGATGTCTGAGTAGTGGAGCCCTGAGAGGAGGAGATTGGCCTCCTCCTCCGTAAAACGGGTGATCTCAACTTTTTGGAGAAAGCCCAAGCCTCTGGAGATGTCTCTGTGTCTCCAGACTGGCTGAAGCTGGAATTTCTCCAGGTGTTCTGGTTCACAGACTGAGAATCATTGTCTTTCTTTGATGATATTACTCCCTCTTCCGGTACTCCTAAAAACTCAGGCCCCTGCCTGGATATTGTTGGCTGGTAAAGAGGTTGTGAAGTACTATCTTCATTCATTGGGTAGTCAACATCTGGATATTCACCTACTAAGAGAACACGTGGTCCAGTTGTGTTGCATCTTAAATGATCCGCTGCATTACTGTGTGTGAAATGATCCAGGTTAGGGGCAGATCGCCCCCTGTGGTTCCAGGTGACCCTTCGCTCCTTTACCATGAGGGTTTCAACCATTTTCTCTTCTTCCTCTGTGTAGATCTCTGTGTGTTCTCCTTTCACTCCCATTTCTATCCATTCATATCCTTTGACTGCTTGTTGCCGACCAGCAATGTTCTTACGCGCTAATTTACAATTTCCGTCAATGGGCTGGGATTGCAAAAAAGATACAGCGTTGTTTGTGGTTACATCATCTGGAAGTTGATACTGTTGCTCTGCTTCCACAGTAAGTTCATCCACAAAAGTCTCTTCTCTTGATTGTGTAAAAGGTTGTTCTTCAGTCTCCATATCATCCGTCTTGACTTCTGTAACAGGTTTGGCCTCCAATTGCTGGATTTTCCAGTATTCCTGTTGTCTGTTGCTCTCTTTCTCTCTCATGTTTCTCAATGTTTCCTGGCAACATACGACAGAGATGAAATGAATAATGCATTCAACAGTGAATTAGTATATTATTTGTAATGTTTCAAATAACAGGACTAAGAGTCCACAGCCATGCTAGACTGAGACTGTACTTAGACACATTGATGCTTTGAGCTAAATGCTAACATCCGCATGATAAGATGCTTAAAATTAGATTAAATTAAATGACTGTATTTAGCTGATGCTTTTTCCCAAAGAGACTCACATTAAGTTAATTCAACCATGTGGACACAATTTTCATTCAAAATTTCAAGAATTATGCAAGTACTTCATCAAATGAACTGTGTGAACAACAATGTGTAATGTTTACCATATTCACCATCTTAGATCAGCCTGTCAGTATTTGCTAATTAGCACTAATCACAGCAAAGGCTGATGGGAATATTACTAATTTTGCAAGTGCAAAATGTTGCATTCTAAACCAAAATGGCAACCTCATGGTGGCACTAAAAGAAAAGTTAGGGGATCCCCAAAGTCTTTAGGAATCATCCTCTAGGAATTATGTCTGTATAAATGTGTTGTGCCAGTTGATGCAGAAGAGTTCAATATATTTCATTACATAAGTTAAAACTTGCTGGTGGTGTACGAGAAAAAGTCAGTATAAAATTTAATGGCAATCCATCCAGTAGTTGCTGACATATTTCAGTCTGGAACAAAGCATTGGGCAGAGAATCGACTGTCATGTGGACATTTCCATAGAGCCAACGTGATAGCATGTCATAGTAAGTTAAATTAGACTACTATCATTTCAAAAGATCTAGTCAGTTTTTACCTTTGCCTGGTGGATGGTGGAAACCCATGTGGAGCAGCTCTCTGAGCTGCTGGCTACAAATATGTAGACATTCATAGCACTCTTAAGCTCACCTACCTCCACGAGAACAAATGAACCTAACAGAAGAGGAGGAATGATTATGGGATTTATAATATGTATATTTACACAGAATCCAATGTATATCTTATATCTTGTCTGGAAGTGTTACTCACAGCCATCCTTCAGTGCAATGCAGTACGTTCTGTCGAGGGCCAGAGGAGGTCGAACTACCTTCAGCCGCTCTCCTTTCTTCTGGACTTTGGTCATTAGAAGCACATCAGAGAAAAGTAGAGCCACCACCTCCAGCTGCATCACACCACGTGAAAGGAAACATATGAAAGTCAAAAAAGTAATGACAACGATGTTCTGAAGAGACAGATTTAAATATCCAGTAACTGAGTGCACTGGCTCTGCTAACCTTGCTGTCTTTTCTCCCCCGAATCTTCAAGTTCTCCTCCAGCAGCAGCTTACGTACGACTTCAGAACCTACTCCCCTGATGGGGCATGTAAGGTCAAACTGGCAGAACACTCGGACATGCTGTCAAAGGAAATCCATCATGATCATCAACATATTAGAGTGAATAGAATTAGAGTTTATTTTGGCAGAAATCTATAATGTTCAATATTGTTAATATAGCCTGACATGTAAACTCTCACATCTTGAATGAACTCTCACATCCTGTTTCCTTTATACAATTTTAAGGAAAAAGAAAGAAACAAGAAACTGTTTTTGTAGACCACTGATAACTAATAAACCATTGCACTCATTATTAATTGTTCATTTTGTGAATATTAAATACTCTATATGCTATAGAGTCTGTTTTGATAAACACTCTATTGTGTATTTTATTACAGTATGTCGTTATTGTTATTGGGGTTTTTTGTAGCAGCAAAAAAATTACAGTACCCATGCGGTATGATAAATGCTATTATCCATCCATCCATTAGATATAACCACTTATCATTTAGTGGGACTGAAGCCAATCCCTGCTGGTATTGGGCAAGATGTCAATCACAGGGCTAAATGCTGTCATTTAGTAACATTATTATTATTATTATTATTAACATTATTATTTTACATGTACCTCTCCACATGTATGGATTACTGGGCAAAGACCCTGAGGCCAAAATGGTCATGAAGGATTAATGTGTCTTGTTGGAAAGTCAATCTAACATCTACAAAGAGAAGCAAAGCAACTACAAGAGACACAAAGCAACTGCAAAGAAATGCAAAATGATTACATAGATACGATACGACTATATAGAGATACAAAACAACTACAAGAAACACAAAACAACTATGAGACACAAAATAACTACAAAGAGACAAAAAATAACTACAATAGACACAAAACAACTTTGAGACACAAAATGATCACAAAGAGATGCAAAACAACTATGAGACACAAAATAACTACAAAATGATCACAAAGAGATGCAAAACAACTATGAGACACAAAATAACTACAAAGAGACACAAAATAACTACAATAGACACAAAACAACTATGAGACACAAAATAACTGCAAAGATACACAAAACAACTATGAGACACAAAATAACTACAATAGACACAAAATAACTACAAAGAGACACAAAACAACTATGAGACACAGAATAACTACAAAGAGACACAAAAAACTACAATAGACACAAAACAACTATGAGACACAGAATAACTACAAAGAGACACAAAATAACTACAATAGACACAAAATAACTATAAAGAGACACAAAACAACTATGAGACACAAAATAACTACAAAGAGACACAAAACAACTATGAGACACAAAATAACTACAAAGAGACACAAAATAACTACAATAGACACAAAATAACTACAAAGAGACACAAAACAACTATGAGACACAAAATAACTGCAAAGATACACAAACAACTATGAGACCCAAAATAACTACAATAGACACAAAATAACTACAAAGAGACACAAAACAACTATGAGACACAAAATAACTACAAAGAGACACAAAATAACTACAATAGACACAAAATAACTACAAAGAGACACAAAACAACTATGAGACACAAAATAACTGCAAAGATACACAAAACAACTATGAGACACAAAATAACTACAATAGACACAAAATAACTACAAAGAGACACAAAACAACTATGAGACACAGAATAACTACAAAGAGACACAAAAAACTACAATAGACACAAAACAACTATGAGACACAGAATAACTACAAAGAGACACAGAATAACTACAATAGACACAAAATAACTACAAAGAGACACAAAACAACTATGAGACACAAAATAACTACAAAGAGACACAAAACAACTATGAGACACAAAATAACTACAAAGAGACACAGAATAACTACAATAGACACAAAATAACTACAAAGAGACACAAAACAACTATGAGACACAAAATAACTACAAAGAGACACAAAACAACTATGAGACACAAAATAACTACAAAGAGACACAAAACAACTATGAGACACAAAATAACTACAAAGAGACACAGAATAACTACAATAGACACAAAATAACTACAAAGAGACACAAAACAACTATGAGACACAAAATAACTACAAAGAGACACAAAACAACTATGAGACACAAAATAACTACAAAGAGACACAAAATAACTACAATAGACACAAAATAACTACAAAGAGACACAAAACAACTATGAGACACAAAATAACTACAAAGAGACACAAAACAACTATGAGACACAAAATAACTACAAAGAGACACAGAATAACTACAATAGACACAAAATAACTACAAAGAGACACAAAACAACTATGAGACACAAAATAACTACAAAGAGACACAAAACAACTATGAGACACAAAATAACTACAAAATGATCACAAAGAGATGCAAAACAACTATGAGACACAAAATAACTACAAAATGATCACAAAGAGATGCAAAACAACTATGAGACACAAAATAACTACAAAATGATCACAAAGAGATGCAAAACAACTATGAGACACAAAATAACTACAAAGAGACACAAAATAACTACAACAGATACAAAACAACTATGAGACACAAAATAACTGCAAAGATACACAAAACAACTATGAGACACAAAATAACTACAAAGAGACACAAAACAACTACAACAGACACAAAATAACTACAACATGATCACAAAGAGACGCAAAACAACTATGAGACACAAAATAACTACAAACAGATACAAAATGATCACAAAGAGACGCAAAACAACTATGAGACACAAAATAACTACAAACAGATATAAAATGATCACAAAGAGACGCAAAACAACTATGAGACACAAAGCAACTACAAAGAGAGTGTCTCTTTCGCTCCTGTGTAGAAGAGGTGGGGGGCCTTTTACATTTCTGTCCCTATTGTCTCATAGTTTGTCCATTTCTGCACTATTAGCTCTGCCTCCATTGACAATCTAGTTGACCAAAAGGTTTGGACTCCAGTACATTCACAAGAATGGCATATATCAGCTGAGTTTGTGATCCACAAAATATACAGGATTTAAAGGAAAACAATCATATTTTACCTTGTCAATTTCTTCATTTATTCCCTCCACCTCGTATCCCTCCACCCTCTGAGCAGAGATGGTGAGAGCGAGTTTTTCATCTTTTAGCTTCAGGTAGTCATTGATACTCTCCAGAAAACTGTTTACACTGGACAACTGGAGAAGAGCAAGAAGAAGATGGTTAATGTGAGTCAGTGGGACTTTGACAATTTAAAAGTTCATAATTCAGGCTGGAAAATCTTTACATAATTTTTAGCAAGAAGACATTTTAACGATGCTCATTCATAAAGACTAACGGTGGATTTGTAAAATCTATTAACTACTCTAATTTATATTAAAGGAGTTGCAGCCCCTGTAACAGAAATAAAGCTAAACTTTTTTACATATAACATACAAGTTATAACATCTTGTTAACCCTGTCAAATTCTGAAACATCTCCTCAGAATGTTCTCAATACCGTGAAGAAATCTGGATCACCGTAAGTTTATAAAATGAACTACGAGAAGTCAGAAGCTCTACCATTAAATGCATTTAGACACAAACCACATATGCTGAACCCTGAAAGGGCTATGGTATAGTCCTTCACAATTTAAAAGTTTCTCACCATGTTTCTAAGTTTGAGCTGCACATGAGGATCCTGGGTGGTTTTCAGTACGGCCTTGAGCAGGAGAGGGTACTTTGTGATCCTCTGGTGGGGTTTGGCCTGCATGTCCCCAAGTCGCATCCGCTCACACTGATGGTGAGTCTCCACAAACTGAACAAGACAAAAACACAAGAACATTGCCTCAAGTCAGTGCTTTTGACTGAAACAACTTTTATTACATAGTGACTTGAACACTGAATGAAATAGTGTCAATTTTATGTCAATTTATCGTTTCGCAATGGAAATTGTTGAGAGGGAGGTCTGTGGACTACCCTGATTAACCAGGACATTATTCTTTCACCTCCAAAGTCTTGACAAATAAAACCATATCTACAAAAAACAAAATCAAAAAGTGTTAAGTGAGATGTTTTTGCTTTTGTTTGATTTGGATGAGCAGCCCCTTTTTACGCCCCCATTTCCTGGTAATTTATAATGTGTTGTTAAACAAAAAACTATCACATCCCACTGAGGTTGACAAGTGTGATGGTATGACATAAGTGAAAAAGCAAGTGTAAACACATTTACACTAGTGGTAACTGGTTCTATACACAAGATATCATTGTTAATCGTAGGGTGCCATGTTTCTATCAAAATGCTATAAAAATTCCTGCTTTTAGTCTTCCAGGTTTTGTGTAACTGTCTCTGAAGTGCAGTCGTACTTGTCTTGCAGTCACTATTCTGATAAATGTCCTGTAATCAGTTTTGTGAACAAGAAATCCATTAAACCACTGTTGAGTCTGAATCATTTGGAGAAGATGTTGGCGTGACAAGTGGTTGCCCATCAGGAAGCTACTATGACAGTTCGCCTACAAGGTTATGAAAACATCACAAACCACAAAGTTCCACCATTAATAACAGAACAGTTACACCGAATTCAATGTAATAATGAGATTTTTATGGGAGAGGGTTTCAGTATATGTGGGTAAACTTTCATCCTTGGATGCCCACGTGTTTGTGTTCAAGACATGTATGTATGGATCTCTGCTGCTTACTGTACCTGGACAAAAGTGAGGAAATGTGGGTTGCTATCCATCTGCCTCCGTGTGAACTCAAGGTTGTTTTCTTCTTCCCAACAGTAATGCTGATAGGAAGAGAAGCGCTCATGGAACTGGGGAAAAAAGGAAAGTATGATTAATGGTAACGTGAAAACCCTCTGATGTGTTTACATTTGAAGAGTTAATTTGGAAAAACAAACAAATGCCATTCTTAAAATGAATACACCAACACCAGTTTGATTGATATTCCCTGAAGTGCACAAAAAAACCCTTCATTTATCTATTTAGCAGAGACATTTGTCCAAAGCGAGTAAGTAAGTGCTGCATTCAAAATTCTACTTAAAAACATGTATTCTACTGCATATATGAAAAAAGTTGTAAAAGGCCTTTTCTGGCTCCAGAGTGAGCTGAGCGAAGTCTAAACATTGGTTTAGACTGAAGACTACAAAATTAAAAACAAAAATATCTGGGGGTGTGGAAAGATGTGAGTTTACCGTAGCCTGCTTCTCATCAATGCTTAAGGCCAGCAGCTCGAGGCTACATTAGCCGCTACTAGCATTTGGACCGAAACCTACACATCCAGAAAATCTTAGTAAGTTAGAGTATGCTGGTGAAACTTGAATGAAATAAGATAGATAAACACTACCAGAGAATCCTACTGGCTCTTTGAAATGCCTAACTAAGAAATGGCTGAGGAAAGAACTGTGTTGGAGAGATAAGATTACTCACAACTTGATGCATATACTCACAGATTTATATTGTTGCATTTATATTGATGCATTTATTTATATTGATGCAACTTGATGCATATACTCACATTACTCACAGATGCATATACTGATGGACTTAAAATATTATTCACGTTTCATCCTTCATACCAGACTTTGTTTAAATAGGCATCATAAACATTACTCTCAATGTAATTTTTTTGCCTCCCAACCTGTAATATATTATTTCATTTATCTATTTATAATTCCCTACCTTAATATATTTTAAAAGGTCCATGTGTTCATATGCTGGTGCTTTTGTTTCGTTTATTCAGTCTCTTTAAAAGTAAATCAAAAGAGAATTGCAAGAAAAACTACTTTAGTGAAAGTACATAACTGTTATATCAGTACATATCATAACATTGGATTATGATGGCTGATTCTTTAACTTGTAAGCAGCATTTTAATTTGAGCTATTTACAGTTTTATATGCTGTTGGGTAGTTTTATTTACTCTGTTAGCTGTCAGATATAGTAGGGTAAAAAGTACAATAGTAAAAGTATAGTAGCATAAAATGGAAATACCAGTACCACAACACAATACTGTGTGTAAGTAAAGTACTTGAGTTAATGCACTAAGTTACTTTCCACCACTGGCAGGCAGAAACACACCTCTGAATGTGTTTGTAATGTATCTTGCAGACTGTGAGTTCATACCTGCAGGCAACCAGCCTCTAACCTTATGGGGTCAAAGGGCTGGCCTGTCATTCGGACTTCTTTTAACATGGGATAAATCACCTCCTGCCAGAACAGCTGGTGTGCGATGAGGATGGCGGGAAGGTTGGAGAAAAGCCGCTCAGGGGTCACCTGTCACAGAAGGAACTCATACCAAAATCACAATAATTTTATTAAAAGTTGAACTCCCCTGCTTTTGCTATTTTCCATCTTCTCAAAGGAAATCTGTTGTTGCTACATTTTCCGCCTGTGTGTTGTATTCTGTATCAGCAGGAGCGGATGTTGTTGTTGTGTCAGTCAGTGTGTGTCAGTGGTATGCAGTGGAACAGTGGAAACTAGGCCTGCAGCTGAAGTATGTGTTGTGCAGCAGCAGGGTTGTGTGTTTCCAATCTAGATGAGGCTGCATGCTCTGCAGTACTGACCTCCAGGAGAAATCCATGCTGGTGCAGGTTGACAAGAGCTGCAATAACCAGCTGTGAAAAGCAGACACAGCTTTGTTAAACATCCTGTGGAAAAGCAATACTGTATTTAAATGAGACTAGGACCGCAGGTAAAGAATGACATCTTACGTCTTGGATGATAATTAGCTTGTTGATGTAGGTGAGCTCAGTATGAACAAACTCCCACAGCGCCTCCTGTTGGTGTCTCTGCGTCTTTGACATGGTCTGACCATTAGAAGAAAACAGAAAAATAGAGAGAGGATGAGGGGAAGGAGACACTAGTTAGAGATGTTTCAATAATGTGTAAAATGTGAATACACAGCCGGTATTTTACAGTAAGAGCAGGAGAAGCATTTCAAAGGATATGGGGAGAGTCTATATTTTTACAAATCAAATTAAAAGAACAAAACACAATAATCTCTCAGTTCTTTCCCACTTCCCAGTGTATCTGGAACCCAATTATTCCTTTTTTTTAAAAACAGGTCACTAAAAAGTACTTTTGTATTTTTTTAAAATCCAAAATTATTATGCTAAAAAAGGTGGGCACTGAAAGTCTTAGCAAACATTAATGAAACAGGAGTTAATATGCGAGCATTTACAGTAGCTGATATAGTATATACCATGCATATAGTATATAACATGCACCATAGTAGTATGGTGGCAAAAGAGGCACAGAGGAATAAACTACAGCTTTTGATACACAGACAATAATTGTTAGTCAGTTAAATTTATTGTTGGTTTGTCTTTTCATGGGATTTGTTGACAGTAAGAAAAATACAGAAATACCGCCACACGTAAGGGCCCTTACTGAATGAGAGTGCACAATATCCGTCCAGTTGTTCTCCAGCGTCGTTCCCTGGTTTTCCTCATTCCACCTCCACTTCAGACTGACTGGCACAGAGTAGGCCAATAGATCCTGCTTCAACACATCCAGCTGACCTCGCTCCTGGGGGTTTAGGGATGACAAAAATAAGAACGCAGAAGGATAGGAAGAAATAACACACACGTGGAAAATCTGAATCAGTGATTCCTTCAAAATCAACAGCTGTGAATACTTGTGGTCAAACGTTACATGTACAAAAGTATGCCGACGGAGCAGAAGTAGTGCTGAAGTTTTTTCCGCTGTGTGAGTGCATGGACACAATTATAGCAAGTCTGTACCTGTTTCTACGCCTTGTCAGCATGTAGTGTGAAGAGCAGGAAACAACATAATACCTCATTTGCCAGGTTCTTCTCAGACACTCCCTGGCTGAACAGAACCTGTCTCAGTGCAGCTCTGGGTTTGGCTCCTCCAGATGCTCCCTTAGTCAGTGTTGCAAAGTCAGTCACAACCTTCTGCTTGGTGCGCCTCTGGAGATGGAAAATGGAGTCAGACATTTCATTTTCATATTGTGCCTTTCATGAGGAAGAACCAGAGGATCGATGAAACTAGACTGCGCTTATGTTCCCATGATTTGTGTTTGTGTCAAGTTCTACAGTAGTTTTTAACAACTGAACACTTGATACTCAATGTAAAATATTACATTTAAAAGTCCTGCATTCAAAAGGAACAAAAGTGAAAGTACTTTATATATATTATAGGATTTTAATCACTAATGCAATCATGTCTAAGCAGAATTTGAGAGGTAATTGGTCGAAGTGGATCTGATTTTAACAGCTTTATAAAGCATTGAACGGTTTAATCTGCAAAACTTTAAATCTTAAAAAGACATTCATATCTATAATTGAGTCCTAAAACCTCATTTCAACCTCTTTTTAATTGAAAAACAACTTGTATAAAATTTGTTTTATTAATGGGCATCTGAAACGAGATTCTCGCTGCACTATGATGAAAAAAATGATTAGAATTGTATTGGAGTAGAAGTATAAAGTGTAAGCATAAAGGCATAAAATGGAAATACTCAAGTTAAGGAGCTCAAAACTGTACTTGCACAGTACTTGAATAAATGTACTTCCACCACTGGTAATGTCAGCAGACTGCCACCACCCTCACCTTCCTGTCCCATTTCACTTGCCTGATAGCCAAGCGTGTTGAACTTGTGTTTGTCTGCTGACCCCCTGTGGTGATGGTTTATCTCTGCAGCTGCTGTCATCGCATCAACAACATCTGGCTCTCTGGTTTCCATATCCCTCTGCCTCTCCCCGTCAGCACCGTCTCGCCACGGCAGCAATACTTCTTCCATCAGTGATTAATTTCCCCCAACGTTGTTTACATGCGGTGATTTTGAGGAGAGGCTGAGGATAAATACACAGGGTCGATGATTGACAAAGTAAGGTGTTTGAGGCTGAAAAGGAGAATAGCTTGTCTCAAGGAAAAGCTTTACAAGAGAGGCATGGAGAGTGTAAGACGGAATGGAGGGACAATGTTTGTTTTGTTATCTTTATAAAACAGTCCTGAGACTTTCTTTTCAGGTCTAAAGTGTTATAAGTGCTAAGTAAACAAACAAACACAGATGGCAACAAAAGACAAAAAGCTGACTTACTGTTAACAATGGCATTAGTAAATCATTTAAGACAGTAGTTCCCAACCTTTCCGGATTCTGATCCCTCAAAATAAAGCATGTCTGCTTGTTACCAGCTATGTGAATACTGCTTGTGTTTTATAAAATTTATAATCCCTATAATAAACATTTGTAATTTAATGTTATTTCTAGGGACCTAAGCTTGTTTACAATGCCACCAGATCACTCTGTTTTGCGACCCCTCAGATTTATCTTGCAACCTCTGGTGCCTGTCCTGACCCCAAAGCTGGGAAACCACTAGTTTAAGATTTTATTTAGTAAGTATGTTAAGTAGATGTATCCATTGGCAGATTTTCAGAAAAGGTTGTTACAAAGTGCTCCACAATCGTAGTATTGTATGACAGTATCAAACACAAGAAAAGACATAAAACGCTAAATATTTGTTAAGAAATTAGGAAATATAAGTGAGTCTTGAAAAGAATTAAAAAACTATTTCAATTTAGTTTAATTGGATGCTCTCATGGTAATAAGTAAAGTATTCCCAAGATGTGTGGTTCTCTCTAAAGACTGTCATACATACACAGTAAATACCAGAAGTCAGTCAGGTATTAGAAGCTGAAATCATTACTGTTGCATCTTACAGACAATGAAGCCGATTTAACAGGACACCAATAGTTTCACACAGCTCCAGCTCCAGTTACACAGCCGAGTGGGTCGTAGTGTAACTCCAGGACTCAGCTGATATTAGTTTCCACAAATCCAATGTCATAACAGAATGCCCTGCTGCAGATTTAAGTTACAGCGAAGAATGCGTCTACATTCTCTGGAAGCCACTGTATCTCAAGGAAATATTTCACCATTACCTGATGGAGCCATTAGAGAAGTGCCATTTGTACACACTGCTGGGTCACTGCTGTTAAATAATGCTACATACTGTACGTGCAGTGGGGGGGATTATTGCTGTAACTGTTGTTCATATTTATTCATTTTTAAAAAATAATAATTTTATACAGATTTTAGAAGTTATTTCAAAAGCAAACACACTCACAGGAGCAAACACACTGCGGACAGGTTCACCACAATAATCTGCTCATGCTACACTGTCAAACATCAAAGGACTGACGCAAGTGCTTTCATCACATTGACATACCTGTTTACAATCACTGCCTGTATCCCGCAGTTCAGGTACATTGACATTAGATTGTATTGCAGTTTTAACACTTTAACCCACACAAACATTAATAATGGGACAATCAAAACAGACCTCCTGGTAGTTGTATAACCTCAGTAAATAAACAAAGCTAATGCCCCAGAACAGTCCATGGATAAACACAGCTCTGACATGAAAGTGATTTACTGTAGTGAAGACATGAAGTAAAATGCTTCTTTTAAGTATTGTACACTTTCAACTCCTCTCACTTACCACCTTTGCTTTTTAAAAGATAAAATTGTAGACTTTACCTGGGCTTGGTTGGATCCATTTTGTTTCACCCACTCATGTTTGGTTTCTATTAGCTTTCCCCTCCTCTTTCTCTCTGCCTGGATTGGTCCCTCCCTCTATTCCTTTCACCTGCACCCCTGCCCTCTGCAACTGGCCTAACAGGAACAACTGGATTCTGCAGCCAACACATCAGTGCTAAGGCCAGTTAATGTGTTTCAGTTGAAAGTGTTTAGCGTGTCTTAGGTGATGACAGATTTTTTTGAGGATGATCTATTGTTTTCTGTCAGTCAGGGTTTTGGATCACCTTTAGCAAACAGGAAGAAATCATTTTAAGAGGGGAAGAGAGGTCTTGTGTTTTTATACAGCAAAAGCAGCAGTTGTTTTGTTTGCACATTACATAACAGAATGTGGCATAAATGTGAGCTCAACCATGAAACTCTGGGGATTGATGGCACTGCTGGCAGGTAAGAAGTTATAGGGAAGACAAGCCAAAATAAAGTAGCTACAGGAAAGAGAAAAAAAGATGAAAAGACCAGGTCATGTCAAAAAAGACTTCACAGTTAGGGTTAAGTTAAGACAAAGGAGGAAAGATGTCTTCCAGTCCAGCCTAATTTATGGAACAATTCAGATACACACATTAAGAAATGTGATGTTTATTTAAAGTTGCAATATCAACACATCATCATTTGTACGGTGCTCAACATTCTTCAACATTGATTGTTCACTCAATGTATGATTCTGTTCAAAAGTATAATACATTTAAGTTTTATATGTAAGTACATTTAGAAGTATAATCATACATGTAAAAGTGCTTTGGAATGACACGTCGTCAGTCTGAGTATGACTAATTCACATCTGAATTTGCAGGCTGAGACTGCCAATTATAAAAGTTGCTTGGCTAAAGCATACTGAGACAGGGAGTGTCAGATATTCTCCAACAGTCACGAATAACGCTTCTATAATGAGGCGTAAAAGAATGGGGCTGTAAAGCTTTAATAAGTGGCAGGGGTCTGGTCTACATTAAGTATGAACTTTAAGCCTCCCCAGCTTTGTCGTTGTTCCCATAATATTTGAACAAAGATACAGTATAAAAACAACACTATTAAAACATTACCAGTTAACTTTGTGGCTGAATAATCAGTATTTGATTTTGCACTTCCCCCTGCTAAATAAAAAGTTTTTTTTTTAGATATTTATATAGATTAGATTAATAGTACTAGAAAAAGAATAGCTTAATTGGCATAACTGTGCATGAAGAGTAGGTACAATGGATGATACAATTTGTTAAGACAATGATATCCCCCCATATTTCCACAGATAAAATGTACAGTATAGTAATATCATAGAAAATGTGCATCTTATAAAAGGCTCCATGACCCTTAAAGGATTAGTTTGACATTTTGGGAAATATGCTTATTCAATTTCAACTCGATACCACTCTCGTGTTTGTATGGTAAATACTGTTAGCTTAGCTTAGCATAAAGACTGGAGACCGGTGAAAGAGCTAGCCTGAATCTGTCCTATGGTCTACCTACCTGCACCTCTATACTGTAGCTGTAGCTTTGTCTAGCTT
The DNA here is from genome assembly GCF_014851395.1 of Micropterus salmoides. Classification (NCBI taxonomy): domain Eukaryota; kingdom Metazoa; phylum Chordata; class Actinopteri; order Centrarchiformes; family Centrarchidae; genus Micropterus; species Micropterus salmoides. The sequence goes on from NW_024040152.1 coordinate 14,592,196, forward strand.
TAACAAACGATTTTGTGCACTTTGAAGGTGCTGGTGGTATCAGTTACATTTAGACAAAGCCAGGCTAGCTGTGTTGCCCTGTTTCCAGTTTTTACACAAAGCTATCCATACCTGCTTGTGATTGTAGCTTCACATTTACCACACACACGAGTGGTAACAATCTTCTCATCTCAACTAGTTCCCAAAAGGTCTTATTATTCCTTTTAGATTCAAAAACACACTGCTAAAAGTTCTTCACAAGTTTTAAGCAGACTGTATCAGTGCATAGTCCCATTTTCTGTGACTCTCCCTCCCAGAACCAATTGATTCATTGCTCTCAGTAGTTCGACCATGTCATCTCAGCGAGTGATTAGCAGGACAAGAGGTAGAGTGCTCAGTGATGCTGGTTGCTGTGAAATAAAACTGCATTGGTGATAGCACCGTGTCAGTTTGTATGCTTTGATGCTGTCCGTGAGTGAGTCCAATACTTGGTTTCATAAGGCTTTTTATTCCACCTGGAACACGTAGCAGAATTACTGAATGCCATACTTTGTACCCAGCTCCTCGGCTGCCCGTCCCAGGTGCATCTTCTTCAGTTCGTCCATCAACTCCTGCAACAAGTGCCAGTGCAGCATTCCACCTCGTCCTCCTCCACGTGACCCTCTCTCGGCCCACACCCTCAGCATCTGGTAGTGAGCCTCCCGGCTGGATCGGTGATCCACCTCTGCTTGTTCGATCTCTGTATCCTTCACACCGAGATAACGCACCAGCTGCTTCACTTGCAGCACAGGAACCAGATCCAGTACCATGTAGATCAGGTCAGGGACTGAGGAGAGAGGAGAGGGGTGTTGAAGGGAAGAGTTGGTACAATCGTTTTCTGTATTCTTGAGCCCAAACACACAGGACCAGTGCTCAGGAGCATGTGCTGCTATGTGCAGTGTAAAATACAGGTGCTGGTCATATAATTAGAATATCATCAAAAAGTTGATTTATTTCAGTAATTCCATTCAAAAAGTGAAACTTGGATATTATATTCATTCGTTCCGAAAATTAGAATATTACTTAAGACCAATACAAAAAAGGATTTTTAGAAATGTTGGCCAACTGACACAAGGAATGCGACAGCTGAAACCCATGTCTTGCATACGTCTGTGCGTGGTAGTTCTTGAAGCACTGACTCCAGCTACAGTCCACTCTTTGTTATTCTCCCCCACATTTTTGAATGGGTTTTGTTTCACAATCCTCTCCAGGGTGCGGTTATCCCTTTTGCTTGTACACTTTTTTCTACCACATCTTTTCCTTCCCTTCGCCTCTCAATTAATGTGCTTGGACACAGAGCTCTGTGAACAGCCAGCCTCTTTAGCAATGACCGCTAGTGTCTTGCCCTCCTTGTGTAAGATGTCAATGGTCGTCTTTTGGACAGCTGTCAGCAGTCTTCCCCATGATTGTGTAGCCTACAGAACTAGACTGAGAGACCATTTAAAGGCCTTTGCAGGTGTTTTGAGTTAATTAGCTGATTAGAGTGTGGCACCAGGTGTCTTCAATATTGAACCTTTTCACAATATTCTAATTTTCTGAGATACTGATTTTGGGGTTTTCATTAGTTGTCAGTTATAATCATCAAAATTAAAAGGAATGAACACTTGAAATATATCAGTCTGTGTGGAATGAATGTATAAATTATACAAGTTTCACTGTTTGAATAGAATTACTGAAATAAATCAACTTTTTGATGATATTCTAATTATATGACCAGCACCTGTATACTCACTCTTGATTTCCAAGGGGACGCAGTCAGGCAGATTGGCTGGCTGGTCCTGTTCACTTGTTGGAACAGCCCTGACTGTGTTGTTTGATGGTTCCTCACTCTGCATCAGGATTTGCTTAAAAACAAAGACAGATCACATTTTATTGACCGTAGGCGTACACCCAGCAAAGAAAAGTAACCAAAGACAGTTGGATCAGTGTACCTGGCATGTGTCCAGAGAGGCATCGGGAAGTTGGGAGGACGATTTCAGCAACTTCTTTTTGGTAGACCATTTTGTGGCAGTATAGGTGATGAAAAATACCAGCACCAACAATACCAGCACTGCAGCTGCAACTCCAGCAATAAGACCTTTATGGACATAAAGATAAGTAGGATCTATAGCAGGTGATGGAGAACAAGACATGAAGACACATAATGTGTTAAAAAAGCAATAATGTTTTGAGACAGTCTACTACAAACTACATTCTGTTGTTATAAAACTGCTAAAAAACACTGCAGTTACTGAACATCTGATCAACGCCTTCTTTCACATTTTATAAAGATCTGATCTTGATGCTAGACAAGGATATACAGGGTTTGCCAAGTTTTGATTATCATCATCATCATCACGGTTCAAGCATGAAAGTATGATGGAAAACCAGTGGGACAATATGGCCTATTTATTATATCACTTTTTTTGCAGTACTACCCATCAGTACATGCCTAATGATATAACCAGTTATATTAGTGCGACCTGGACCCGGATAAGTGGCAGAAAATAGATGGATGGACTAACCAATTGAAAATTTATTTTAAGATTTTACTATGACTGACACTGGCTCATTTGATACAATGACCTTCCTAGCTACTGTAGCTAGCAGTAGTGACAGTGTTTGCTAAAAGTCAGATGGTACTGATTGAAATTTCACAAAAAAGGGATTGAATTGACTGAATTGACTCTGCTGGAGACATTTTTTGTGAAATGGCTAATCAAACTAACCACTTCAAACTGCTGTTCATTCATCTCCTCTCAGACTCTACTATTGTCAGTAGTGCAGCTAGCAGACAATGTGTAGTACAGCTGGTCGCCAGATCATTAGATCAGGTATCCTCCATATCTTTTAGCTTTTTCACTCGTTTTCACATCTTAAGAGCCAAATTTTTGAAGAAAACACACAAACCTGGCTACTCTGCAAAGATCTTACCAGTAACAATTGTGGAGATAAAATTAGATTTTGACCCTTCATGTCAGACTGCTGCTGTCCAATACCTGGTTGCCACCGTCACTACAGTACAGCTGTGTTCATTATACATTATACACATAATTTCTTCTTTATCAGATTTTGTAAAAATTATAGGACCAGTTAATTTAACACTTTGATATCAGTGACGAGCAGAATCTGGCTAAGTAGGCTCAAAGCTACTGTATTCCTATTGAAAAATCTATTGTCATTCTGGATGCCAGTGTATTAACTTTTTCATATGAAAGTCTGGCTTATAATCATATCCTTGTTACTAGTGCTCACCTTCTGTTGGTAATGAACAGTGATGTTTGCACTCGGTGGTACAACTGTGGAGAACAGACAGGATGTTTCACAACATTTAGGAGGAAGTAGCACATTTTAAGAGGAAGTGATTTACACAATGGCTCATGAACTTTTATCACACCAACAAACTACTTCAAACTGCATGTAAACACTAAAAAAATTGTTTTTGAACATTGAAATTTAGATCATGCTAGGACATATGGGCAGTTGTTTCTTCCAGGCCCCCCTTCTTTTTCGCTCTTTTATCTGTGACAAATATCTGTGTCTATCCACCTACTACTTAACACTTATTACTTAATTTAAATCTGGACACATTACTCACTTAAAAGAGTCTTCTGGACAGAACCACAATTTTCACTGATAATTCCCTTTTCAAATGCCTTTAACCATATCCTGTTTCAAATCCACAACAGTTTGACAAACATGTCTGACAGATTTATTGATCTATACTGTAAGACCACAAAAGGGATTTTCATCCAGTTACTTTGAAGGTCCTTCCTCAGTGAACCAGGCATACATTGGGTGAAACAGAAGTACATGAGGTAGTATATTTAATAAGTGAGCATTTGTTTAGTAAATGCTGAAATGTCAGTGACTCGGGCTTAGTGCCTCGTTACTTCTCTCTTCTGTTGCCAACAAATGGAAAAATTGAACAAAGTCGGACGTGTGCTACAAGTTTCATTTCAACAACCCGACTTCCCCATTAACAACTTTAACTAAAACCATCCCAAACAGAAGGATGGGAACAACGCATGCACCAAAAGCTTATATACATTAGTATACTCACTTGTTGCAGGGTACACAGACCTTGTTGACTCTATAGAAGTTCTCCGTACATTCACACACAGTGTTGTTCACTGGTGTACCTGTGCACAATAAAAATAATTCTATTAAGACTGAACTGAGGAAAAGCTGGATGAGCCACAGAATGAATAAATAAAAGGCTAGTATTAGTAAAGTATAATTTAATATATTGACAGATCTTACTTACAAGCCTGTTTTTGCTTTTCATTACTGCCGCATTGTGTACATTTGCGACAATCGTATTTTTCTGAGAGGATGGGAACTTTGTAATAACCGTCCGCACAGCGACAAATAGTGTTTTTTTCTTTTTGACATGGTGATTCCACTACTTCATTGTAAATTTCTGGAGAAAAGTTAAAAGGAGAGAAAAGGTGAACAAAGCAAACCATCACCTGACCAACACTTGCATGTCAAAGAGGTGAAACTGATTCTGAAAAAAGGTAACATCACTCTACCTTTGCAGCTTTTGCAACGTCTGCAGTTGGGGAAGAAGTTTATCTGGTCCATGTATTGTCTGTCAGGGCAACGTGAGCAGTTACTTCTCTGACCCACAGTATGACACTGTTCTGTAAGCCTAAAACCTGGAAAACATGAACATCACATGTGAGACTTAAGACTTTGTAGAATGGATTTGATAGAAGAAGACATCTGCCTGTGTGATATTTTCAATAATGAGCATGCTACTGTCAATCATGTGTGGTGTGCAGGAGGCCATGATGTACCTGGAGGGCATTTGTTGCAACAAATTCCCTTGTCATTAGGATAGTCACCATCTGGACACAATGATGTCAAACTGGGGATGAAAACGCACTGCAAAGAAAACACAATGAATGTACAACGAAAAACTTTATTGTCCATCACATGACAGTTAGTCAACAAACGCAGACACTGCGTTCATCACCTGCAATTTCAACGTGTTTAGTGAAGTAAGTGTTTCTCACCATAAGGAGCAGTATTGTGCCAACATGGCCTTTTTTATTCCAGCTTCCTCTGTGGACGCCTCCCTCCATTATCTCTCAGATTAAACTCAATCCATCTGAGGTCAACTGCAAGGAAAACTATATGTATGTGAGTTATATTAAAGTCCATCTACCACTACTAATTAAAACTTATAATGCCTTAAATGTATAACTAAGTCAAGATTAATTATCTGTATTAATGACACAGGTTTAAAAAACAACAACTTAGTGTTAGCATCATGTTTTTCAAAAGGTATTACTCCAAAGAGCTCTATAGCACCACCAATAGGTCACAGTTTACACTAGAGTCCATGACAGGATCTTTCTAAAAATTATTATAATAATAGATAATCCTATAATAATAATCTTTATTTATACAGCGCTTTCAAAAACATAGTTCAAACAATAAAAATAAATGTAAAATAAAGCCAACAATAAAGATATATACTAATAGTAAAACAGAACAAGGCCTTTTGGCATTAAAACAGTGGGCTAGAATGAATAAAATAACAGCCTGGCTCACAGGGAAGCAGCAGTTCAACAATGTAGCTGGAACCATGACGTGCTTTAAAAGTAATCAGTAAAACCTTAAAATCAATTCTAAAACTAACAGGTAACCAGTGAAGAGGGGCTAAAACAGGGCTGATGTGATATTGTCTTGTCAATATTTGTTTAAAGCTGAGTGTCTGCGTTTGTTGCCAGCTGAAGGTGTTAAATAGTTTGTTTTGGCTCCTAAATATTGTGAGTTAACATAATAATCTTATCAAGATGATAAAGGTCACTGTCAAATATAACACCCAGGTTTCTTGCCGCAGGTTTGATATGTGACGACAGGAATCCAAGATAATTCTGTAATATAGGGATTAATCTGGGGGATTGGAGAGAATTATTTCCCATTTGTTTTCGTCTAGCTGGAGGAGGTTTTGGGACAAAATAGCCTTCTTCACTGTTTTTAATGGGACATAAATGTGTGTCATCTGCATAATGGTACTGGATTTTGTGTTTTTAAATATCTGTCCCAGTCGTAACATGTAGAGAACAACAAGGGTCCAAAGACGTAGCATTGGGAAACACCATAGGTCACAGGGGCCACTGAGGAGAATACTGTTTGCTAATTTCTCTCTGGTGCTGTTATTTAGTTTATTTCCAGCTTTCAAACAGCTGCTATGGAGTCAAGTACAGCTTTACATGTGTTTCTGTAGTTGTTTAGTAAATATGCTGTAGACATATCAGATGTATGGTTATTGCTATGTTTAGATGCAGTAGTGAATGCCTTGTGAAATATGTCAATATTACCTTAAAAAGGGTCAGTATGCCAGGACCAACTGTTCCTGTATGTAGCATGGAACAGTAATAGGCCTAACTGCAGTCATGGTTAGTTTCACAGGTGATTTTTATCAACACCTAAGCAAATAAATGAAACAATCTGCAAGGTCAGCTACAGATAAGCAAGAAATTATGTTAAATATTATTAGTTATTTGGATAAAATGTAAAAGCCACTGTCTTTTAGTTTGTTTTAATGCATAATAGCATATCTTAATGTACCCTTAAACTAAGGAATTTGAAATTAATGGCAAATTGTTGGCTGAATTTGTCAATTAGGTTGTCTCGATTGCGCCATAAAACGTAAGTAAGTGATTTTAGGGGATTCAACACACATAAAGTAAGGTTATTTCATGGAATATGTGGTTCGCAGAGACATTCCCTATCACTTGTTTGGCAGCTTCCCTGATGCACTGAAACGCATTTCCTGAACTTTTACAACTGGAGTAATTTTATAACCTTCAAAACTCAACCTGACGACTTGGCTTACGTGTTTACAGATAGCGTTAACGTTACTATTTAAGAGGTAAATCTACAGTCAAGATATTACCGTTTTTGTTTCTTGTCTAAATGGTTTCGTTTTAAGTAGGCTGCACACCACATTACGCCCACTGCCTGATATGAATCTCCCCTTCCCACAGACTGACATGCAGAGGTATTTTACCGCCACTTACCTGGACGGCCAGTGTTACGGCGAGGGGTATCTCTTTACTTCAGGTCCATATGTCCACATGAATATTATCTGTAAGTTAGTTTACTTTTTTGTTTTTACTGAGAGCAGACAGACGCTGCCGTTGCCCCTCTCTGCCAAGCTCGGGCGGAGGCGGACTCAAACGGGAAATAGCTGCGTCACGAACACATTTCAAGGAATTGCGAAGAAGTGTTTGGCAAGAAGGCTGAGGGCAAAAACACATCTTAAACATAGGCTATATAATGGGCAAATTGAGAGGTTAGCGCCGATAAACACACAGGTGCATGGCAGTTCACAAATCCATTAGACCACATTCACCATTACATTCATTTTTAATAAGGGACTGTTCTTTATTTTATTTTTTAAGAACTGGGTAGGGACCTATGTTTTTACTTTGGGAACAGGAGAGGGACATAGGCTACATAACTTTTAAATGCTTGTTTTTTTTGTATTTATGTTATATAGGCTAGGTTATTTTTATCATTTTCAAAATAGGCTACTTAACATTTACTCCCACAACTAAACCTTATTGGACCTCAAACCGAGTATTTTTAATGCGTTCTCGTTATCCACATTGAAATCCGATCTCTGTCCTCCAGAGAAAAACCTGCACGTGAGTAGGCTAGATTGAGGTGTAGGCAAATCTGCCCCAGACTCCCCAAAAATATCAGTTTTGTGAGTTGGTGAGTTAGGGGGCACTTTAAATACTTTATGAGACGCACTCTAGACCAATTCTTAATCATTTGTCCCCTCTTGTAAATTCTGAGAATGTAATACTACATTTTTTCTTTATATGAAAAAAATGTGTCAGTTGTGTGTTTCTGTGTGTGCTGCGTGAGTGTGTGTGACGTGTAGGCTCATTAAATGTTGGGTTTGAGGGCTGGCTGCCATGCATCCACATTCTGCTGTCCACACACAGCTTGTGTGATGATTGGGCGATAATTAGCTGGTTGTATTTGTGAAAGCTCTCACTCCCTCCTTGCTGTTTGCTCTTTGCATCGGCTGCACTAAGTTATCATCTTAATTTTGTTTCAGAGCTGGAACTGTCATAGTATCTTGGGCAGTAGGCTACCTATTGGTGAGGACACAGTGAGCTGGGCTGGTTGTTTGCTTTTTTTCCCTGATGAGGGAAGGGGGGCCTGAGGGCAAAGGTTTAAGAGTAACCCTGTGAGAGCTAATGGTTGGGAAAGTCATTGCTTATTATTTTCTCCAAATTAGTAGAACTTAACGCACTGTAATTAAGGGCACCATAATTTAAAAAAGTAGTATTTGATTAAGGTGGTACTTAAGCAGGCCAGCAGAGTGTACCCTCACGTGACATTGCTCATACAGTATACACGAAAGAGCTCAGTCAGCAGAGTAAGACAAATGCTTCCTCAGAAAAACCACATCCTTCCTTTTCACTGAGCAATGTTCATCTCTCTACTTCCCCTACCGCCCATTGCTATCTATATTTCTCAAGTTTTCAGATACCTACACTGCCATATGTTGCAGGCAGACGCTTTAATCTTCACGCAGATGCTGGTGAGTTTCATGCAGCCTGTGCAACCAGCTCTGAGTCTATATGTAGCAAACGCTTTTGTGTAGTATCTGTTTACTTCATCACAACACTGTTGACATGTTCCTGGCAAAGAGTCCTCTTAAGTTCTAATCAAACATACTAACCCTTACAGTCAAGCAGCCTAATACTGAAACCTCAAGATAAGCATGACCAGGTTTGCTCTCAGTCAGTTCAGAGTGGTTTTGATGCGCAGTCATCTCTCTTCCAGTCATCTTCGTACTCTGTTTGAGTGGTGCTGCTCACCAAGAGCCACACTGGCCTCAGAGACAGCCCCTTTATGATGCTGCTTTGTCACCCTTAAGCCAGTTCACGTGTTGTGGCCTGGTTTTTGTGAAGAAATGACAGGCGTGCACATGATTGCCAAATGGTGGAAGTGCTGCCACTCAATGTCTAATTCAGTTGATATGGATGAGGAAATAAAGGATTTTTTTAAGAGATAGACAGGCAGTCAGTCAAGAAAATTAAAGAACATGGTTTAGTAAGTGTTTGGGAAAGATTTTCACACAAATGCAAATGAGCTGTTTACCACTAATAAACTAATAACACAAAAAGCTGTCCCACCTACAAAGTTTATACTGTAATAGAAGGAATTTCCCCAGACATTCACTTACTCTGTTTATTGCCAGCAGCATTTTACTCTCGTTTTGGACAATTCAAACCTTAGTTGTCTACACAAGTAATTTTAGTAATTTTAGCTACCACACACAGATTATTAACTGTAATGCAGTTAGGAGTAACTCAGACAAAAGTGCCCTAAACCCTCTAAATAAAACATAACAAATCCGATCCAGTTTGCCCCTTTCAATATGTTGCAGGTCACTACATCTGAAAGCAGACATATCAGTTCACATTCATGATACAATGAGTAATGTCACTTTTTAATAAAGAATTTTTGTCTTATCTTTGCCTTTGGTGTTGTTATTAGGAACCTCTTTAAATTGCTCACTCTTGTCTGTCATGAAGTTGCAGAATATCTCATTAGCATAACACCATTTCTTGGAATAATGTTCATCTCCTCAACAGCTTTCTGTAAGAGCAACAGGATGGCTTGGAGTTAAATGACTGGTGTATGATATTTTACTGAAATGACCTCATCATCCAAGTCTAAGAAGGAGAGAAAGAAAGAGGTAGGGACAGATGCACGCCAGAGAACGAAAGCGTGAGGTTGTTTGCAGCCAAAAGATTGATTTTGGATGAAACGAGAGAGATGGTGCCTGTGGAAAAAAAGTGGAGGCTGGTGGAGGGCATGTTTTTGTGCACAGAGCCAGGGGGTCGCAGCAAAGAGACAGAGACAGGATGAAAGATTTCAAAAGTTCCGGTAAAATGTTACACTTTCATTATGAGTCATCACGACATGTGTGAATGTGAATAATCCCCTGACACACTTCTGGTCCCCTGTTCAGTCTCACACTCAGAGGGTCCCAGGTTAGATGTTGTCTCACCTCCTCATCCACAGTAAGTAAAGACTTTCAGCTGTAGCTGTAAAACCTTTTGATTAAACTGTCCTGTTGTATTGAATGTTAGTAGACTTATGTTCATGTAATCTCAGGATTTAAGCTCTGTAAAGTGTTTGTATTAGTCTGATATTCTTTATCAGTACTATTGTGTTATATGTAACATGTTATATATATTTTTTCCAAATATGCAATGTGTGTGTACAGTATATCGTGGAGCCTCACTGCCAAATTCTTTGTCTATTATGACTTGTGTGAATACTATAAAGCCCAGATAGACTTTAGTCATTTTTATCAACAATGGTTGTTTTACTTCCACTAACGTTAGCATGTGAAGATATCTGACTAAATAAATCTTTGTTTTCCTCCTCCTCCTCTTTCTGCTCATCCTCCTCCTCTTTTTTTCCTATTCCCAGATGAAGCCACGCTGTTATTTTGCTTTTACTTTCCTGTACGCCCTCTCTCTCTTCTCTCCTATGCTTTCCATACAGTGCAATCAGACACAATATCCCTGGCCAGTGGACAACCCCTTGTCGTGCTGTAACAGGTGCCAACCAGGTACAATGGCTTCTTTTTTTATCATCACAGATTCCATAGTTTTGATGCAAACAAGCAATAACTGTGAATAACTGTGTGAATTGCAGGTGAATATATGATGCGGCGTGCATTCAAGAGTTGTGAAATTACGTGTCAAGCCTGCCCAGAGAACTTTTATTCTGATAACTACAATGTGGAGATGGCCTGCAATTTGTGTTTAAATTGCACTAAACGTGAGTAATTTCACAGCTTTTGTCTTAGGGGTCTGGTGCTAAGTATGTGTGAGGCCTGAACTGTGTGAAATTTAGACCTACAACAGAAACCGCCATTGATAATAGCAATGATATTATTATGGTTTATATGATGTTGTATATTAATTTACAGCCACTGCTAACAGATATTCAAGAATATTTTAAAGGGGGGGGGGTTCTTGCTCATATAGGAGATATAAACCATTTTCTTTACATCGGCAATATGCAAATATGATTACTAGTCTGTATCACTATGAGATATGCAGGTTGAAGAAGTCTGCTGAAAATGTTAATAAATAGAGCTGAAACACAGAAACACAGAGCAATGGATGTCAAGTGGTCATATCTGTGATTAAACAGTACTCTGAAAATACTATCTATCATTTCAGTCCCCCTTGTGAAGCAATGTGGTTCCCTGTTTATTTTGTGTATGTGTGAAGTCTGTCTTTTTGAGCAAGACATGTAAAGTGATTCATCAGTGGACCAACCACCAACTGTGTCCAGGTACAGCACTTTAGAGAAGAGTTGTTACTCAACTCTGTCTGTAGATCATGCTTTCAGAGAAGTTAATACAACCCTAAAGTCACACATGCGAGGGGATTTCCCATTACATCTGTCATGGTGGGATCCAGTCAGACAGAAATTCAAAGGAGGAGGGGATGGGGGGTCTGAGAAACCCTCAGTGAACCAGCTCAGAGGGTTATCAGGGTGGGATTCTGCAGAATGGTACATGCTAATAACCCCACCATTAGTAGCAGCGCAGCCCACCAATGGTGGTAAAACAGAAGGAGGTTCAAAAGGTAGACCATCGTCAGTGGAAAGAAGAAAAAAGAAAAACACAGAAAAGTGGTAAACATCGGAAAGAGCAGCAGACATAAATGTCATATCCTATGTTATTACTCAGGTCTCTGCCCTGCAACAGGTGAGCAAAAACTTGTTATGCTTATTTTTAAATGTCACTGTGGAAAGCATAGAAGACAGAAAACACAGAAGTGAGAGAAAGTATGTGATTCTCTGAATTTATGGGTACATGGATATTTGAGGAGAGTTTGACTTTTACTTGCGCACCAAGACACTTTCTTGACATATTGTAATCAAAAGGTTAGCATATTTCAACCCAATGTTTCAGTGCAGCTGCAAACAATGCAGCTTTTAATCCTTTAATCTGAAATTACATGTAGAACTCATTGATAGTTGACTTTATAAAACCTATATAAATATTTATTTGCTGAATTTGGGGGGATGAAGGTGGGTGTTGAAAATGTCAATAAAACACTAATCCTACACATGCAGGGGCTTTATGTCAATTAACGGCTATGGAAACTAATTTAGTTGGAAATTATTCAACCCACACAAAAATCTCACAAACTTCTCTTGCAATACAACAGCGTTTCTTTGGTTATACTTTGGTCCTCATCAGGGTGTTAACTATTTGCAAGGATTTGGATGTGCAAACCGAGTTTCAAAGCAGACTTTAGTACTAATTTGCCTTCAGTATAACATTTTCAGTTCCTAAATCCCCTTAAATGATGTCAGTTACTTCAGTTATATCTACTTCACTGAATCGCAGTCACCCATAACCTTTGCGCTTATTTCTGTCTTTTACTTTCTTTATGATAATCTTAGAATCTTAGAATAATAGCAATTTGAAGACTTCCAAAGTTAATCTTTTTACATTGTACAATAATAGATCATCGTGGACAGCAGAGTGAATTAGTGAGTGGGGTAACAACCTCTCAACCTTGCTAAAGAACCCCTGAACAAGAATCCCTGCCAGCTCCAAAATCTCCAGATTAACTGCTCTGTGGTGAAAATGTGACCTCCGGGTGAGGACAAGCAAAAATAATATCACCATACATTGCCAAATCTAAGAGTTTATTAATCACTTGCAGAGGTTTTGTAATCTGTTCTAAAATATTCAATTTAAATGTTCCTTGTGGAGACATTTCATTGTCAGCATTGGGAAACTGGGGTGCCAAGGCATGAGTGTACTGAAGATAATAATGTAGTAATTATGTAATTAGATCCAACAAACATACTGAAAATGTGTCGGTTTTTGAGGTTACAATTAAGTTTTAGCTAAAGACACTCTACATGTGCTGTTATGTCAGGTCACGTACAAAATGTAACCACTAAGATCGGAAGTTCTCTATGGACTGTAACCTTTAATGACACAAAATGATAACTATTTATGATGTCATAATCTATGTTGGGCTGGTTATTAAAACAAATATTTTTGTGATGACTATGGCTCCATGGGGGTCAAATAAGTAGTTTTCTCTTTGTTAATTTGTGAATTCATATTGAAGTGTGCATGTTGCATGTTATAGCATTCAGTAAGACAGAAAATGTTTCATCAAATTGAAATACTGCTTTCACTGAGAAATTTCAGCTGTCTGTCTCTAAAGAAGAGGTATCAAAAGTGATAATATAACCGTCATATGACTTAAACCCAGAATCTTTACCTGTCATGCCCAGTTTGTGAGTCATTTCTCATTTTCTGATTTATCTCATTGTTTAAAGACATCCTTTGTGTGTACATGTTTGTTCGTCACAGACATACTCAGAATTATGATTATACTTTAAGTAACAACTGTTGTTATTTGTTGCTTTTTTACAGCAAACATGGAGTTTGAGTCAAAATGTAACCCCGCTCATCCGGCTGTGTGCAGATGCAAAGCTGGCTTCAAATGCAAAGACCAACCCTGCACACAGTGTGTGCCAATGCAGACCACTACCCCTACAGGTAGGACACTCCTCCACACAGCCAACCAAATTTGACCCATAGCTATTGAAATAGCAGAAAATGTTTTTAACACTTTGCATTACAAAGTTTGAGTCACCTGACAGTTAGCTGCAGCATCACAGAGGAAAGCTAATAGTAGATAAGGAAAGACATTCTCAATTAAGTTCTACATATAATATGGAAAACCCTGGGAAACAAACTTAACACCAGGATGAAAGGTTACCGTAGACATAACCATTTTACTGTAAACTGTTTCTCTAGCTTTTCTGGTTCAGCATCTGTTGCACCACAGCCAACGTTACTGTGGTGTTAGAGCATACAGGTTGAACCAACCACCGCCAAGATTTTTAGCGAAGTTACTCATTAAATAACTTGATTTGTGTAGTTTTTAAGTGCTGTGCATTATATGAGAGATATAAATATATAGCCACCATACCTTTACCTTGGAACTACATACATTCTAGTTTATTAGTGTGATTAAAAACATAAAGACCAGCTGGTTTTACAGCTTGTGACTTTATTGTTTTGGTTCACTCTCTCTACATACTCCTCAGGCTTGTTTCCAGCACAGCAGGCAGCTGAAAAACCAACTGTATGCTACCTGCCCAGCACTAAACGCATGCAGATAAAGTTAGCAACTAGCTTGTGAACAAAGTGGAGCATTTAGCAGCTAAAGAGCCAAATATCTCCCTCTGGAATTGTTGGAGAACCAAACAGAGCTAAAAGGAGAGAGAGGAACATAATAGATGACTTCGAATGAACGCTAATGTTGCTGTGTATCTGCTGGATGTGTAATGTTTGAGGGGATAATGTGTGAAGTGTTTTGCTGCCCCAAAGCTATTAATACTGCTTTAAAGGACAGTAGATTCAGCTGTCAGAGGTACTACGCAGATTTAGACTGTGTAATTGATTTCTTCCATGATGGTTTTTGCACAACAAAATATTTTGTTCCATCTGTTTGATCATTTGGCATAAAAAGGGGGTCTTTGTTCTTTTAATGGACCCGTCACTGCTTTAAAACCAGAATGCTAAAACAGCAGGAATGGCAACATGTTGCCGCACAACACAATACTGGTAACAGTAATACTTCCGTGTTGATTTAATTATTAAAAAAAATACAAATTAATCAGTTGATAATAATGTTGATAAAGTCTTTACATGTTCTGACCTCAGTTAGTGACTGTTTGTTTACTGGAGTAAGGTCATACACACAAGGTGGCTCGAGTTAAATATAAATCGCCTTATGTGATTATAGCCTACATCCAGACTTCCTGACCAGAGTATTAAAAATAACGGACCTCAGAGTGAGCTCACTGACTAATCTGACCAATGAACAATTTATTTAAAGTATTACATGTGTCTGCACTGAGCTGATCAATTGTTTTAATCTCTTCCCCTCAGCTGTGAAACCTGTCACCCTCACCACACTCTGGGTACCCTCTAAACCACTCAGAGGTAAAGTAAGCTACAAGTTCTGTCTGTGCCAATAAAAACAAGGAAATCCACTGGGTGTTCATCTAAACTTTTCAAAAACTTACTAATTCTTACAGATACTGTGTGGTTCCTGGTGATAATTGCCCTCCTTTGTGCAGGATTTGCACTAATTGTTGCAACAAAAATCAAGCCATTTCTGCGCTGGATCAGATCCAAGCACGGTTAGTAGATTATTACTATGGAGCTGATAACCCTGCAGCAATATACAAATATATCAAGTACACTGAGCATAGTATCTTTTTTCATTTTATAATGTGCACAAATGTATGTTTTTCATTATCTAATGTTATTTTTATGTAGTATTTCAATCTAATCTATTCCTTAAAAAAACACTCCCCTATTCTCTTGTCAATCAGGCTACTTTTTGGCTTCAAAAGCTGCAACGGTACCACCATGCTCCCAGGACGATGAAGTATCCACGCCTGTCCAGGAAGTGTGTGGGAAATGTGACCAACCTATTGATGTATGAGTTAAGAACTAGAGCCGGAACTTGGATTAGCAAGTATTTGACAGGTGGACATTTAGTCCACACACCAGATGCAAAAAATCTCTTGTTGCTTTGGACTTCATGACAAAGGGAAGCAAAAGTCACTCGGTCCACGCTGACGAATGGAGCCACAGAAAACAAGTGTTTCAAGATCGATGCTGTGACTGACATCTGTGACTCTGAGGTGATAAAAGTGTATATAACACAGAGAGTGTTACACTGTGACGGTTATGTATGAGTTGTGCACTATGTTGTGGTATGTACTATAGTACACAAAAGTTAAAGATATTTTACAATCTTTACATTTATATATAAATAATTTTTTGATCAGATTATTCATATCACGTTAATGTTTTTTTTTACTTACATACATTTCTACTTTATTCTTCTTCAAAATAAAATTTTATTGTGATCAAAATGCCCAATATTTCTTCAAAACATTAAGCATTCAGGTCTTATACTTTAGAAAGAGCTGACAGAGCTTATTAAAGAATATTTACAAGACATTTTAAATAAAATTTACAAAGGAAATCACCTCTCAGGTGTTCCTACCAGAGTTAAAGTTTCTCGTGTGCTCCGGCCACAGGTTTTTCCAGAACCTGCTGATGAAAATGTCTCTGCAGAACGCTGTGATTCACAGTTCACCAGAAAAAGATGAATCTGCTCCACACTCATCTGTGGGTTCACAGTTTTACAGTTTCTTCCTTTTAAAAGAATGTTTTAGGACCGGTCTGGATGGCAGTGTAACCACCAACAAAAAATCTTTGTTTATTTGCACGATGCATCATAGTGCCTCCTCTTTGGACACATGGCAGTCCTTCCCCTGCTCCTGGGAGGGAAAGAAAATGCTGTCAATCTCTCCGCTCCTCTCCTCCTCAGAGAGATGAATACTGGGAGAGGATGTGGGATGAAACACAGGACAGTCTCTCTCGTCTTCCTCTTCGCTGTTCCCTCTTTGGGCCATCTTCCCACCTTCAATTGTAGGACCAACCTGGCCTGTAAACTGACTGAGCAAGCTGAAGATGACTGTCCCAGGATTATGGACATGGACTGGACCTGCAGAGACAAGAACAAAGCAAAGAGTGCATTTAAAGGAATGTTTTAATTGACCCATGGAAGCACATTAAGTATACAATATACAGTTTACGGAGTAGGACAATTATGTACACTTCACAACAGTAACACAGCTGCATCTTTTACATGTTTTATTGATGACCCCACAAAGTGAGTCAAATATTTCACATGAAAGTCTTCATTTCACTCATCAATACCCAGATTGGCTGCTGAAACTGACGACGACTGCTGCTTTGCACTGGATGAGTCTATGGAGAACTGATGAGTTGACTCCTTCAGCTTATGAGAAGCATCTCTACCTCCCTAAAGAAGAACATGTCCAACAGTGTGGGGCAAATAAAAGTGAAATGATGGCACTTATGTTGGTAAATGATGAATGAAGCTTTGACATTAGCTACTTACCTTGTTGCGTAGCTTTGCAATAGCTGGAAAACAGCAGATAAATGAATGAGTAATAGAAAGTCAGTTTCTCTACACATGTCTACCAATGATGAATCAACATATATATATATATGATTTACACAGCAACTAACCATCTATAACATATCTGCAAAGCTAATGACACATTTCTAATCATAGAAATTTCCAAAGGCTTTCAGTTAACTGTTTATTGTTTCCCAGAAGTGATGTGATTGTAAAGTTCAGGTTTGACTGATTAAACTGAGACACCAGAAACTGAACATGTCCCTGATGTAAACACCATCTTACCTTGCTTGAAACATGATTCATCTCCGGGGCGTCGTACAAAGAACAGGATTACAAGAGCCATGCATCCCATGGCAACCACTGGACACAAGATGGCGGCCAGCTGACTGCGCGTCTTGTCTGAGAGAAAGAAAAAAATTGAATTGGAGAAATTTAGGTTTTGACCTGATTATGGTACTAAAGGCAAAGTCAGGGGATCACCAGAGTTATTACAATTCGTCCTGAGTGGAACATTTTTAAGGTAATCCATCCACTGGCTGTGGAAACCTCAAATGTGAACCGCCTGGTGGTGCTAGAGGAAAATTTAGGGGATCACCAAAGTCAGTAGTCATTCACCATCTGGAAACTATTAATGTTTGAACATAATTTTGTGCCAATCCAACCAATAGATGTTGAGATATGTTACATTATAAGTAAAAAGTTTGAGCTGCTGGTGGCGCTACAGGCAAAATTATGGAATCACCAAGGTAAGTAGGATTTTACATTGTTTTTGAAATTAGATCAACCTCTGGGTTTCATAAATATACAATTCTATGGCAATCTACCCAATAGTTTCACTAAAAGCCATAAAAGTCAATCTGCTGGTGGCACAAGAGGAAAAGTCATGGGATCACCTACATCAGTAGGATTCCAATATCAATGACAAATGTCTAAAACATTTCAAGGAAGTCCATCCAATAGTTGTTGTAGTTCCTCAAAAAAAATTATTTGAAAATTTTGTACACTCTCCACATACATTGCCCTCACCTGTTTCAAGATGTGGGCCAGTTGTAGACTTTGGGACTGACCGAGGGCCACACCTGTGTGAGTAAAGTGTAATATGTCAAGTATCTTAAGTATGTGACCTCGTGAACAATGACAGTCTGCAAAATCTGTAATGTCTGTACCAAATGCTAAAATAATGTAATATACGGCGACCTTGAGAGCATTTTAAGTTTTTGTGGAATTTTGAAACTCCATTCTATGAGGTATTTATTATGCACTGTATCTAGGGAAATCAATGACTCACTCAGGAAATGTGCAGGGTTTGGAGGAAGAGCTGCTCTGTCCTGAGGAAGTTGAGGAAGCTGTGTGTTTACCTTTATCTGAGGTAACAGCTGCTACTTCTGGAGAACAAACACATCACATGTTTGGATTTAGATTTAAAAGGATGAATACAGGACCAAACATGTCTGGGCAATGGCGGCAGCCTAAATGCAAACAGTACAGGTGTATATGAGAAATATCCACAGGTGTGAGAGAGTGGGCAGACATATTGGTTACTGTGATGATAGGTAATCTTTCCTCACATTTCCTCCACTTAAAAACGAATATAGAAGCCAAACTAAATTCAAACAACGAGGAGGGATCTGAGAGTTTAAAGGGAAACGTGCTTCACCAGATGTAATACCATGTATTACAGTATGAGAACGAAAAATCATTCCTCAGCACCATCTTTTGTTTCTGAATACGTTTAGCTGGCAGTAACTTTGCAGATTAGAAGTTTACATT
This sequence comes from Micropterus salmoides, assembly GCF_014851395.1. NCBI lineage: Eukaryota > Metazoa > Chordata > Actinopteri > Centrarchiformes > Centrarchidae > Micropterus > Micropterus salmoides. Next base: position 14,611,047 of record NW_024040152.1, read on the forward strand.
GTTTTTCTTGAAATTAGATCAAATAGACACTGTTACATACAGTATAGTAGAGTATGCACTGGGTAGTGTCCGGCCGGGTACTGGAGGGTTGCATGTCATTCCCATCTCCCTCTCCCCTCAATTCGCTCTAATCTCTCTACAATCAACTATCCATAAAGTCATTAAAAGGTCCAACTAAAAGTACACTCAGAGGTTTCTAAAGTACCAGCTTTTCTGATATGATCTTGTTCCAGCCTGATTGCAATGCATTTCTGACATAAATACACTGGGCAAGCGTTCTAGAGACCTTTCATAAGAATAATATTAAATCCATTTTTTTTCATATTTCACATTTCATATACCTATAGCTCTCTTTTTTCAATATTTCATTATTTCTTATTACCAATGTTTAGAAGACCTTATATTAAAATGAGTAAAATTACTTTTGATGCTTAGGTATATTTTCCTGCTAATACCTGCTTGTCTTTACTAGTAGTATGTATGCATTACTTAATGCATGGTTATTAGTAATAATGGTGTATTTTCAAATTGTAGTAGTACAAGTTTAAGTAAAGGATTTGAATATTTCTTATAGTACTGCTCACCTCACTGAGGGGGAGCCACCTAACTTTTGTAAATAACTAATCCTATAGCCTTTGGTATCATTATTGGTTGTTCTCTTACAGTCAGTGAAGTATATTTTGTTTATCATGAGGCCCCCTGCTGGTTGAGGGCAATAAAAGTGTGCACTGTAAAGTATTTACCAGTTGTGGTTGTTTCCTGGATCTTGGCACAGTCTCTGCAGTTTGTTGTGTATGGAACAGTGGCAGTGCATCTGTAACCAGCCTCACAGATACACTTCACATCGGACTTGCTGGTGCAGTTCTGACTCACCTTCAGATGTAAATCTGAGACGGTGGAAGATAGAGGGAATTTTAGGGATTTTGATCACAGAAAAGAGAATGAGATTAAACGATTTTACGTTTATTATAGAAACCTAGAGGTCACTAGTATCATCAGAGTCCCGACGAGCATGGATGAAACTGTTAACTTGGCAAAAATGACTCATAGTTTCTTTACCTGGTCTGCAGTCTCCGTAGCAGCGATGGCAGTCGTTTTCTCGGTTCCAGTCAGTTGTGTAGGTTCCAGCAGGACATCGCTCACACTCGTTACAAGACTTCTCATACTCACCTGACAGAACAGAAAGAAACAAATGAGAACGACCGGAAGACAAGGAGAGCAGAGAGAGAGTCTGCTCGCCCGGGGTGCATATTAATGAAGGATGTGGTCGTACAACACACACTCAGTGTGAAGCGTGCGTCATTTTTCATCAAGACAGACGGAGACACATGCAAAAAAAACAAGACACACAGAGAAAGAAGGATAGATACTAGTAGATAGATACAGTGCTTCATAGTAATTTCCAAATGTGAAGCACTGCTGATTCATAAATTTAAAAACAGTGAGTCAAAGCAAAACGAGGAGAAGACAGAAAAACAGATACAGAAGTAGAAGAAGCACACGCCAGTTATTGTGCTATTCTTACCTGCAGGGCACATTTGACACCTTCTGCCATACATAGTGTAAAACCGGATCCCATCTGTCTGTTAACACATGAATACAATTAGACACGAACCACTCTCCTCCAGCAAAGTCCTGATGAACATCTTTATACATGTACAGTTTGGACATCTGACAATTTGAGCAAACATCAGTAGGTCTTGTCTTTAAGATTTTACAATTATTTAGGTTGATAAACTGAAGAGGAAGGACATTGTTACCACTGGAGAGGAGAGCACCCACTGTGCGGATAACATCAAGACAATCACAAAACATTGCACAAGTCCCATCCTATGGAGAAACAATTTAGAAAATGTACAAATAAGTGGCAGATATCAAGTGGTCAGCTTAAAAACACCACACTGAAAAGCCCAGCAAACCCATTTAAGTTTAGTGCACCAGCAACATTTCTCATCTTATCATATCTTTAATAAGGCGTGACTTTAAAATGTAACAAAAAAAATCATTTTTACCTTCAGTTGGTCTTTTGTTCTCCTATTGTTTTGTTAACTTCCTCAAGGTGTGACTCTCTCTCTTTGTTTCTCTCTGTCCTCTCACTCACTCTACCCATCCTCTGTGTCACTGTTTCCTTACCTGGTTACATCTTCCTGACTTCCTGTCTCCCCCGCCCACTGATCTCTACCAGTCTGCCGCGGTCCTTTTTATTCAAGTTCTCACACACAGAGGCCCTTGCACATTCTGACTAACGTTTCTGAACCCTTATCACTTTCCGTGCAAACTGTAAGATCTGACAAAGACTGAATCAAACTACAGTTCTCTGTAGAGTTGAGTTCAGTTGTGTTAACAACCCAATAGAGGAGCAGATCGCTTTGATAGTGATGGTTAGGATTTAGATTTTAAGTCTCGTTATATTTTTAATCATATTTAAGTGCATTTAATTAGATGTTCTACACATTCTAAGTTTTCTTCAGCTGAAGAGGAAGGGCATTATTATTAGTGTGTAATGGGATCTGAAGTTCAATTACACAATCAGTTCACTCAAAATAAAAAAAATAATATAAAAAACCCTCACTCATTTCATGCAGATAGTGGAAGTATTGATAATTGAGAGTATTAATACATCCAGTCGTTAACGGCAAGAACACATTTTAATTAGTGTTATTGGTTGCATTTGAAGCAATACGTTTTACATCCAATCAAAGTTAGGATGTTAACAAATAAATCAAACAATGCAAAAGCAGTTTATTGATATTCCCAAAGGTATGGTCTTGAAATAAAATCCCGAGTCCTCAATGTCCAAGACAAAACCGAGGACAAATGCGGTCGAGTCGAGACCATGACCATCAAAAAGTGGTCTTAAATCTTTCTACATCCTGAAGTCTACCAAACAATGTCAATGTGTGGATAGTCTTAATCAGAGTCACAGTCAGTGACTGAAGTAGGCTAGTACTCACCAGCACACAGTACCGGACTCTATGACACGGTCTATACTTTTTCTTGCACACAACTAACAAACAAGTGTTATGCTGAATTCTGCATACCCACTGAGAATTGCAAGCACCTCCAACTGCTGCTTAAAAACGGTATAATATTCTTTGTGGAGTTCAAGTGTATATTTTTTGAACGCTTGGAGTGTTTTAGTAGAATTAGCATTCCTTGACATTCAGCAAAAGTAAGCGCTGATAACTACATTTGATCAATGTGCACAACAAAGTGTCTGAAAAGAGGCGGATGCCTAATTCGGCAGAACAGATAATGTAGGCTATTTGCAGCCACTTTTTTTCTCAGTAGGCCTATATGCTATGCTATTCTCGGCAGGCATGCAAAATTCGGCACAACACCGGCCCTTTTTCTGCCCTCTCCACTGACAGAGACTGAGTAGGGAAAAGATTGGGTGCCAATGCAAACGCCAACATGTGAACATGTGAATGGGAAGCACTGGTCACGGTGCTGACAAATGAATGCTGGTCACCCTGGGGTGCAGGCATTGTGTGCCCAGAGACTGCATGGGGCACTCTGTAAAAATATTAAAATCAAGAAAGTCCTTATTTATATGTATAGGAGCTAGCTAATGGCTAGCTAATGATCTGAAAATTAGCAGGGGAGAAATGCATCACATAGCCTAAGAAACTACATTTCAATATAACATAAGTCATACAATTTTATCGCAAAATCTACTAAACAAAATATGGTCAAAAATTTTACTTTCTTACCTCAAAATCATTTTTTTCTCTATATATTCTGAATTCTGAATCATTAAATTGCAGCTGGTCGAGGTGGAACTCGTTTTTACTACTTTATATATAGTTTGGTCATTTAGTCTGGTTGTCCTTGTAGTGAAGATAATGGGTAGACACTCAGTCTATGTACTAGTTCTGGGTTTTCATAAAGTTCACTCAGGTGTGTCGGCCAGAACACCACTTAGGCCAAATGTTCCAGAGTATGAAATGATGAGCGGAGGGATAGTTCTTATTCTGTTTCTTTATTCCTCTTTGTTTTGTGAGTGAGTTTGAGGATGAGTGTAATGCTAAGTGTGGTTTCTATAAAGAGAGAAACAAATACAAATGAATAAAGGAAACATATGCACACACTCATTTCTCCTTAAGCACTAATATACATTACCAAACATAACAAAAACAATAGTCAGAATATGAGATTTTCTACTATGCGTTAAGTTCCCGCTAACAGACAGCACTTCCTGTCATCTTTGATACGCTTTATAGCCTCCACCTGACTAAACGGCTGGCTGCTTTTATTATGAAAAACCCCGTACCGGATACTATGTTCCGTTCGAGCTAGCAAGGCCTTGATTCAGAAGTCTCGATAGCGCTCCAAATAGCAATATTTAACACCACTTACTTCTTATTCTACTCCACCACCAAGTACTGAACAATCCTAACAACAAGTAACAGTAAAGTATGCGCATGTCTAAACACGATATTACATATTTTTAACCCGACGTACCGAATCAGATGAGCCGAAGCTCGAAAGTGAATGTACGAATGCGGAAATAATTAGCACCACGGTCGCGTAGCGACCCCTTGAACTCTTAACCACATCAAACAGCAGAAATAACAACTGGTTTGACAAGTAAATACAATATCACAGATGTACTTACTCTTCTCATTTACGCACACAGAAAGGTGCAGCTCACAACTACAATCCAGCTGACCGACTATCTCTGGCTACCCAGTTACAATTGCTAAATAAACGGAAGTAAAAGTGAAACACAATAGCAACACTAACATAACTTTGGAGCCTTTTCCACTGTCCTAAAACTAGGGATAGAGTTCCCTCAGAGGGTTACAAAATAATTATGATCGGTTATGACAGTTCAAGGGCCTCAAACAGATATCTGAATGAACCATAAGCAAATGTCCCTTTGGTGCATATACTCACTCAGCTCGTAGATATCTTAAACCTGTGACGAAGAGGTCCCAACCAGTGGCGCTATTAAAAATGTCGGGTACCACTGGTTTAATCTTATACAATGCATCGAATGTAGTGGAATAAAAACTACAATATTTCCCTCTGAAAAACAGTGGACTGTGCTTAAGCACAGAAATCAAAGTGATCATATTTAGTTACTTGGTTTAAGTTTTATTTGCCCAGGTTTTGGTCCTATTCAATGGAGAGTTTAATTTGTGGTGCTCACTTTTTAAAATGAATCAATATTGACATCTCTTTCCAAAAACAGTCCTCCACCTCTTCCTCCACAGTCAAGCGCAAATAAATGACTCAATTTTTTAATAGAACTTTGTTATGCTTGTTTTGCACATTGCCATAACAGTTTGCACTACCCTCATTTCCACTATAACCAAAGTTTTCCATTTGCACTATAACTTATACTACTCACTTTACACTGATATTGCACACTGTGTACATATTGTCTGTGTATAGGTATATATCCAAATATGCGACTGTTCCTTGTAAATATGATTTGGTCTTCCCTTCCTTCAGTGCTACTTGTACTTTGTTCTATTGTATTGCTGATTTTTCCTATTTAAATATTTGTTTATATATATGCTGCAAATGCATTAATTGAAAGTAAACCTTGAACCTTGATTCTCACCGTCAACAGTTCTTCATAGGGACTATTTCTTCTGTGGAGTGGTCATTGAAGAAGAAGATACTTTATTGTCACATACATGTTGTGAAATTCATTCTCTGCATTTAACCCTCAAGGGAGCAGTGTGCAGCGCCCGGGGAGCAACTCCAGATCTTTATCAGTGTCTGGTCAAACGGCACTGACTGGAGAACCTAACATGTAACGTTTTTGATGGTGGGGGAAACCAGAGCACCCGGAGGAAAACCACACAGACAGGGGGAGAACATGCAAACTCCACACAGAAAGGCAGAGACAACTGGGGTTTGAACCTGCAACGTTCTTGCTGTGAGGCCACAGTGCTATCCACTGGATCACCGTGCCCCCCAACATCATCAAAAACTGTTGACATAAATGAATTTCTGGAAAGAGCTGCTGCTGTTATGCTGTGACCCCCATTTGTTTTAATTTACGTGAACTAACACTTTAATTTTAAGGCGGACAGAAAAGGCTGAACGGAAACAAGAAATGTTGCAACTTTTATTCTTTCAGTCTTTCTTGACACATTACATAATGTAGCTCTGCAGTGAAGCTTGTAAGGCTAAATTACTGTCATGGTGTTTAAACCTGCATAGTCACACATCTGGAGTACTCAATTATACTCAGGATTAAAATCAAATTGTTATGTGACACAAATTGATTCAAAATAGTTCGAGGCATTCTCCTCTGTGAAGACATGGAACCGTCAACCACCATAATTTCCACTGAAAAGCTAAATAGAGTCATTGTATCTTCTATCTTCTTTCAGATGTGTGACTAAGGACTTTCGTCTTTTGCAGTCTTCGAACACAAGTATATATTCAAAGCTATATTTCTTTTACATACACTGTATATTATCAAAGCCATCATACAGTCATTTTGCTAAAGCATTTGCATTTCAGTGATTCTCTTGAGTTATTTTTAAATTGACTTTATTTGGCAGCCACATACACTCATAAAGAAAGAGTACCAATGGAAAAAAAGATCTCCATTGTTGTTTGATTTAAATATTTACATTTTTTTGAGGTGATTATGTCAAAAGACAGCTCAGTCTCAAATTTCTCTTGTAAAGTTAAACTGCTAAACATAGAGACAATATCAAATTGGACTTGTTATGTTTCCTTCTTCGTGTTGTACATTTGCCCCAGTAAAAGTCTTTTTAAAAAACACTCACTATACAGACATAACACCCAAAAACATACACACTGTCACATGCATACGTAGAGACTCACTCAGTGTGTGAACGTTAACCTATACAAAGGGAAATGGTGTGTTTTATATCTCACACAATTTATCGCTGACATCCTCCTTCTGTAGTCAAATAGTAGTGAAATACTTATTAACATTCAGCTGATTCCAACATCCACACATGCACAAGTTTATATAAGTTTCAAATCTGTCCACCTACTGCCTTTATTACTGAAACAAAGGGCAAGTTGCAGTGGAAGCAGAAGAGATACATTTGACCCAGTTCGACCACACAGAAGAAACTACAGCCAGGACTATATTTAGATAACACGGTCTGATATTAGAGTAGTGATGGTAGGGGGCGTTCCCCTGACAGTGATGATTTCCAGCAATATGTTAATATATATGTTTTACAGTAGCAGTATGTCAGAGTTAAAGTTCATGGTAAATGTGCCCAGAAAAACCTAAATAAAGTAGAAATGAGGTATGTGTTTGTGTTAAATTTATTATTCTAGTACCCCACCTACAACATGACAAAGATGAGGAAATATGAATAGAAGAAATAAAGTTTTCTGTTTCCAGCGTGTCAAGATTTTTTTGTACATTTTACAAGTAATAGTGCGGATCGTTTCATTTACATTTTTGCTTTGCTCTTCCTTTCTATGTGCAAACGTTTACAAGCTCAAAAATATGTTTAGTTATATACATCAAGCACCTTGGTGAAATAGCTTCGGCAGCTATATTTAGTTGGTCTTTTTTTTTTTTCAGCAATTACCTTTTGACTCACAATCTGACCATGTTCATTTTATTTTGGCACTCAACAACTAACTTACATTATTTCATGACCATCTTTTAGTTTGTCTTTTATGATCCTTAAAGTGATCCTGCTAAACCATGCAGCTCAGCTTGCAGAGCACAGGACCAGACTCTAATCTAACGCAGCTATGTGTCAATACACATTATCATACAGTACTTTTCTTGTTTGAGTGTCAGAGACACAAAGAGCAGAATGAAGCGCCAACACAGACTCCAGATCAGCTTCAAGAGGCTACTTTTCAAACTGAAAACAAACATGCTTTCCTCTGACGACATCCTTCACCGCTGTCTCCTGGAACTTTCTGGAAGTTTCTTATTAAGCACCATTAAATAGAAATTACACACCTCAAACATTTTTTATCTGAGACATTGATGTTGGTGCCTACTCTAGGATGGATTTCTCAGTGTATGAGGGTTGCAACGTTGGTGTGGTTTACTCTTCCTAAGCCTGACACCAAAATGATGCTGATGCTTGCTGCCAATGTTGTAAGTGCTGTTAAAATAGACTGTAACTGCAGTGGAAATATTGTGACAAGATTAGCTAAATTGGCCACTTATTTGTTTTTGTATTTATTTATGCCAGAACATCAGCAATGGGTAACATGTTTAAACTGTTTTATGGTGGATTTCGCAAACAAAATCCTTTTTGCTTCCAGGTAATTCACAGCAGATCAATAAGTGAATTAGACCACAAAATGCTGTTATTATGACAGACCACCAAGACCCCAACTTTCTTTTGACTGTTTTCAGTAATGGAACCTAATTTATATTGGGATGTTGATATTTAGAGATACTACTCTGCTGCTCCAATACACACACAACTAATGTTTTGGTTATTTTTTTAAATCCACTTTATGGTTTTGCTAGATAAAGCACAGATGCTATCATTTATTCATGACTTAAGGTTTGCTTTGCCTGTGGTTTAATCTGTCGCTATGCAGATACAAAGCAAGCTCTGAATCTGCAGCTGCCAGGCAGTAAAACGCTGAGTCATGACCCAAGCTCATTGTTATCAATACTGAACTCGACAATCAAACCCAGAAATACATGTGATAAACTCAAGGACAACCTTTGTTGCAGTATTTTAACACTAAAACTGTCCTGCTCCTGTCCTGTTTGTTTACTGGTAGAACATAAGTTATAGGCCTGTAGATTTATGTGGAGTGGATTTTACAAGGTTCTAGTGACCTTACAACGGGTATTTGCATGATTAGCTTCAGATGCCCAAGTTATCAAGTGTTTTTATTGTGTAGAGTGAATAAGTCATGCTATATTTTCCTGTAGCCTACAGCACTCCACTGCCTCACAACACCACAAGGAGCCTGGTTACGTTTACTCTTCAACCTTCTGAATCTTTACAGGACAATCCATTATAAGCTTTGGTTTCTTAACTACTGCTGTCAAACACAAGATGACATGGTCCAACTACAAGAAGACCTCTCCCCTATGCAGGGCAGTGACATCTGCATGGAGTAGTATTAACAAAAATCCAGCTCTGCTGCTCAGTCACACTTTCAGTGCTCAAAGTCTCCTCAGACCAAAGTTTATGTGCGTGGACAGCAGGAAGAATAAACCCTAAATGTGAGAAAATGGAGAGGTTCATATGTAAACGTGATGTTGCCATAGTTAAGTGTGTGTATTACGTTGGTGTGGTACTGTAGCTGGATGCAGTGTCACGTGACCATAGCCCCCATTGCTGCCAGAGTGAGGAAGTGTCAAGATCGCCCAGCGCTCGAGGAAGAAGGCGGAGATGATGAAGACTTGTCGCTTTCTCTCTGGTCACTGTCCTCAGTGGACGCAGGTGCTGCAGAATCACTGAGAGAGACAGAAACACATGCTGGAAGATAAAAAAATACAAACATAACAGATTCATGTGTAACAAATTAACACTAGAAAATTAACACTTTATTTTATGGGTCCCGTAGCTTCCTATAATTTTCTAGAAGGAAAGAATTCATAGAAAAGTTCCTGGAAAAAACCCCCATTGGCTTAACTTAAACGGAAATAGTGTGTTCATTTAGTCCATTTTCAATGAATTGCTGACAAACTAGTCTTTTATTCAGTGTACAGCAGGTCAACTGAACATGGAAAAATGGAAGATTTGTTCACAGGCAATCATACAATTCAACATATATGAAGAATAAAGTTTTCACTTTCTTTGGGTTTAAATTCAAGCAATTCCTCTGAAAATCAACAGCTGATAATAAACTCAATACATCCAACCAGAGTGGAATAATGGTTTAACAACCTTTTTCCCTATAATAACTACCAAATCATATATTTCTTTCTAGGAAAGGCAACACTTTATTACCAACCATCGATAGCAACTTACTATACAGTATACTGATATGATCAATGCAAAGAAGAGAGGAAAGAGAGCCAGGTTAGGACCCATGTTGGCCCAGCTTTGACTTGAGGCTGCTTCTAAAAATCTGGGACAAAATGGGACTCATGTTGGCAAAGCAGCGGAAATCAGAGACTGGTGTGCCCTTCTTCTTCAGGAGGATCTTCACAGAGACCTGCCCCATCAACATCCCAGATCAAGCACTCAACGGCAGACCATGATGAATGCACGGCGAAATGTTCTGGGTGTGTATTTGTATGTATAGACTTTATATTTAAATAACTGAATATACCCTATTGTTTTATTTTATTTTATTTGTTACCATATTTTAATTCATGGTCTGATAAGTTCTGTGTGTGTAGCATGAAGGGACTGAAAACTTCCTTTTCGTTACACAACTTTGTGTTGTCTACTGAAAAAAAAAAAATTGTGGCTTGTCCCTTCTACCTGAAGTGCCCCAATTTAGCATTTCTACATCGTATATAAACATTTAATACATGGTTTATAATATGCTACAATGTAGTTGTAGCAGACTTAAGTAGAGGCTGGTGTATAAACAGATAATGTAAGACAAGACGTTAAAATTGTTGACATATACTGTACATTTATAAACACAATGTCACAACTACATTGTATTGTGTTTAACAATTTATTAAATGCTTGTTTGCTGCTTATAAATGTTATATGGGGGGCTTAGAGTAAAGTGTTATGATAGGATACTAAAGAACTGAAAGCCAGCATGTGTGTTTGTGTGTGTGTGTGTGTGTCACCTGTCTCCACTCTGTGTAATGAGTCTCCTGCAGGTCTCCATCTGAACATCTAGGCCTCTCTTCATTGAGCACATCTCCATGTACTCGTGCAGGTGTCGGTTCATGTCGCTCTTTGCTGTGGCCAGTTCCAGCTGGAGCCAGAAAACATGCGGCCGTACATCCAAATGTTATATTACAAATGCTGTATGTGCACTAAACATAAAAAGGTTTCCTTCAGTGCAACTATGAGGTGCTGGCTACGTGCATTGCAAATTAATGTTGCTAAACTTCACATAGCTGTTCCATCTTTTGTGCTGTTGCAGGCACAGAGAGCTGCACAAACCTTAGGCGCATGCAAGACATGTATAAGAGATGAGAAAAGCCGTGGTATTAGGCTTTTAATGTACAATGCGTGAGAGGATTCAAGCACTTGAGAATAAATAAAGAGCACAGAGCATAAAAATAACTAAAGCACAGGCAACATATAGGAGGACATGGTTTAATATATATGAAAAGATACATAGCAAATGTCTGACCTCAATTTGGTCAATTGTCTCTTGGTATTCCTTCTCTCGGGACTTGAAAAGACATTCCGTGTCATTAATCACCTTTTCCAGACAGTCCTCCTGGTAGAGAGGGAGAGAGAGTGTGAGTAGGTTTGTGGTCAGAATTTCAGGATATGGAAAAACATTTAGCAGCAAACAAAACATATTGTCACACAATCAGAGACTAAGTGAAGTTACACGACTATTAAAGCGCAGCTGGCTTTATGCTCCCATCAGCTCAAATTTCACTGACTAATGCAGCTCTTCCCTTCAAAGGGACAACAGACTGTTCAAATACCAGACAGTCAGGGAATGAAAACAAATACCTACATGCATTTCTTGGAAACAAACACGCAGTACACCAGTACAGGCCAGACACTGCATCTGTGTGTGTGTGTGTGTGTGTGTGTGTGTGTGTGTATGCACGCAGTGTTTTGTCCTAAAATGCCCCAGCCACAGTAGAGCACTGAAGGTCAGATGATTCAGCTGCGCATCAATTCCACTCATAACGTCAGAACTTTAAAAGCTTCCTTGAAATCTGAACCAACAATATCAATTTCAATACACGTGAAGGATGACGGTGACAAAAGGCGCAGATCCTGATCACACACAAAAATTCTCCTTTCACAGTGACCTTCGCCGAGGGAATTACATAAAAAAAAAATGAATAAGACTGAATAAGACATTAACTGCATCTGCATCTGAAGGCTAGGTATGAATTGTTTATAAAAGTAACGTTAGAACAAACATGGTGTGCATGTCTATGGTTGCACTTGTTCTTCTAAATAGCCTGACATACCTGAGGGTATAAAAAACGATTTCCTTCTCATTGCTATCACAAGCAAATCCAGATTTGAGTGAAGGTCATCTTTACAGGCTTAAATTATGAAATTATACAGTCTGGATGTAATCCAATTATAAACAGCACTTCATACAAAGACTTAAATAAATACAGAAAAGGCAAACACATGGGAGTTATTGTCAGGCTACTGTATATGTGGGCACAGTTATACAAATTAACACGTCCTAAAAATGACCACAGAGCAGAATCAACACCTCTCTGACAAAGTTTCACAAACACAGTAAATGTTGGATTGGATTGCATCATGTAGTCTGGGTGTTGCCTTTGTTTTGTCTTTCCCCGGTATTTAGGTGATTCTTTAACACCAGAGCAAGAGATCTCAATGAAAAACGTTGCGTGCCTACCTCTCCTGGTGGGTGGGCAGGATCAGGAGGCAGAGTGCATCCTGGGAAGTCCTCCCAAAGAAGCAGTGTCTCTTCATTCTCCTCCCAAGCCAGACTGTCACAATCATCCTCAAACTCACATTCCCGCCTTGAAATAAAACCATAAATGCACACACACAGAAAAATGATTAGTGGAAGTGCAGGACTGAAGGACTCTAACATTATACTCATCATATGTCAAAGTCAAACCACTCACAGTTGGTTCAGCATCCTCTGCATCTCCTCATTGATCTGATTGGCTGATGAGCCGCAATGCTCTTCGTCTTTGACCGCACCTCCATCACTTTCGGAGGTGCTCACAGGTTCGTCGCACTCACTCCCGTTGAAGGACAGAGGAGTTTGTTTCCGGCGACAGTTTAGAGATGATTGGCTGTTAGGAACCTGCAAGGATACAGGATTACCACCACTATCAATATACAAGACAAACGTTGACAGGAAGTGCCTCAGTGGATTTGATGACACGTGGAAAAATAAACAAATAAAAAGAACCAAAGATGGTCAGTTGTTCTTCTGGTACCTGGTACATCTGGATCACATCTTCACAGTTCCTCTGCTGAGCTACGTCACACAGACGAGCGGTGATGTCGATCCTGCGGCAGATGTCCATGTCCACCTTCATGGCTTTCTCCTGGATCTTACTGTCCAGCTCTGACAAGTTCTACAGAGAGCATGAAGATAACCAGTTGAAATAAGGGGAAGGGAAACTTACTCGAAAAATACATCTATAGCTTTATTAATGTTCATAAATTACTGCTGTAAAAAAATGAATCACTAATGCAATTACTAAGAACGACATTTGGGTTGCCCGATTGTAAAAAAATCTCTGGCTGCTTTATATCCTCCTCCAGCATGTCCATGTGTTTCTATTTGATAATAGTGCAGGTACAAATGTTGGCAATCCAGGTAGGGTTTATTTATTTATTTTTTTGTCTTTTTTATTTGTCTCTAATATTCCATCAAGTCTGCAGGTGTAAATGTTACTAAATGGACCGGGGTCCAGATGCTCTGCCACCCTTTTCCATGAGCTACGTCATAAAACGGTCCATTGGAGGGGTCTTGTGAATTAAGGGGCTGGATAAAAAGACAAACTGGAGGAGGATTAACACCTGCCTTTTTTTTTCTTCTGACCCATCGCTTATTCTTATTAATGGCTTATTACTGGTGTATACAACATCAGTAAATGGTCAATTGACATTGAAAGAGCAACTGAGTGAGGAGTTTTGTTTCAGATATAAAGCCATTAGTTACAACTTCACACAGGGTTTCTTATTTAAAGTAAATGATAATATAATTTTACTTGCTATTTAAACAGTTGAAAGCCACAGTCCATCCACTGACAAGCAGAGAGACATGTAATTACTGCTAATGTGCATAGCTATGAGTATGTATGACTAGTATGTGACTGTATATGTTGTACTGCACTCACATTGCTCATGAGGCCTTTGAAGAGAACCAGCTCTGCCTTCAGCTGCTGAACTCTGAGAGCCAGCTCGTCTTGACAGCCCTCACTCTCCTGCAGGTCCTGCACAGACAAAGGAAGCCGCAAAGAACACACATGTACATGTAAGCACCAAGTGCAAACATGCCCACACACATCTCTGTCTGTACTGGAAAGTACAGGTTATATTAAGCAAGCAAAGATCATCAACACAATAAAAGAAATGAAATCGGCAAAGGGCACAATGTAATTTGTACTCCTCTAGGGAGCTCTAGATTTGTCAGATGCCATCGTTTTTCTTTCTCATGACTTATTCACGTGCTACACTATTGGTCGAGTGGTGTTTTGCTGCTTGTGGTCTCCTGTGCTGTGGTGATGCCTGCGAAATTGGGTCAGGTAGATTCCTGGCAATGGTACCCATGAGTTCAAACACACAAGTATATCTTAAACACACCTACCCACACACAGGAAATCAACAAACCATTGGGTTCATGAAGACACAGCTGCAGGAAGCACAAATATGGCAGTCAACCTGACAGCAGGTGACTGAGTCAGATAAAAAAAAATAAAGCTCTGTTTTGTCCAAATGATTTTGATAACTTTTAAATGAGAACAGTCAGTGCATTTTAAGTGATGGTCAGTGGTCAAAGAAAAAAAGAAAACTAATTACAGAAGAGTGTAACAGTTTGGTATGAGTCAGGACTTGAACTAATACATGCTGCATAAAGTCAGTGCCAGCAGAGTGAGAGCTTTCTCCCTGCCACTGTACAAGCCGCAGTGCACCTATTTAAAAAAACTATTTTTTCCTGATGTTATCAGTTCACCCAAGATATTTAACTACTAACACTTTTTTTAAATTGTTGACAAGCCAGGAAAACATACATGGTATGATTGCAGTGTTTTTAGGTTAGCTAAGCCATAGCTGAAGTATCACATAACCATTTATTTTGGTTGTTTTAATGACTCAGGTGGATGTCAAAGCTGTCAAATGTGACACAAAACACTCAAAGACTTCAGTTCAGACACACTGGTCTCCAGCCATGTCTACCTAAACACACACAAAATGCCATAATGTTACCTCTTGTAGATCCGAAATTTTCTGTTGCAGATCCATCCTCATAGTGTATTCTTCTTCCCATCTAAGGAATACACATGCATAAGAAGTAAACCATCTTTTAGTCCATGTCTTAATGTAAACAGAGAACAAACACACAGATAAAGAACAGAAAGGCCTTGACTTTCATGCATTACTATGTAAATATAAATGTGTGACAGTTTTTTGGCTTCATGTGTGCATGGGTCCATTTATGCATCTTCCAAACCCGCTTAGAAAGGTATGAATGGACCCATGACTGAACTACTTCAAGGGGTTTAAAGGTCAAAAGGGCTGAGAGTCAGAAAGGCATTCTAGCCAGATGTCATACAATTGTAAGTGCATCTGTCTCACACCACCATTGTATGACAATCAAATCCCTCCTGACACATAACATCTCATGACGCTGCCGTCCAGGATTGACCAAAAAAGCAGACACCAATTTTAGAAACCAAGCTTGGGGACCATTTTAACATTAGCAGAATTTACAAAAGCTGCAACCACTGTGTCTGCTCAATCAGTGTACAGTACATACTGGATTTGTGAGGCCAATATTTGGGAAAACCTCCAATAACAACATATCAGGCAACATCAGCACATAACATAAAAAAACAATCTTGAAACGGAGCCCATAAATTTGTTGTAAATGTAATGTTATCACAGTTTCTATATGACCTATCTATCTGCAGTAAGCTGATACAAGCTCTACTGCTGAAAATGGCATCTTCTCCTAAAACACAACTTGACACTTAAGTCCCTTAAAGTTCCCTGGGGAGTTTTTGGCTTCTAATATCGCTATGGAGCTGGGGGATTTTACCGGTGGGTCCCCATTATGTTCATCTTGTACGCGCACACCAGTCCTAATGGTTTCACACTATTCCACTGATCAACAGGAGGGGGTAACACAGCAAGATATGCTGTAATACGCTAGCAAACACATGGAAGTGGACCACTAGCAACATGGATGTATACAATGCTGGATTTAATATACTTAAGGTATTGGCTTTGCAAATGTTTCACAAGGTAGGAAATGTATATGACACATTTGTTAGACCTCAAGGATACATACAATGCATTTTGGTGAGTGATACTGAATGTATAATCACTCAACAAAATTGCAATTCTGGGACCAGTCATCATCCTTTAAAAACAGAGGAATGACACAAGAGATCAGCCGTCAGGTGCTGGATTTGGGCTGAGTGTCTGTGGATCGGACATTAAAATGTAAGTGCAGTTTAGATTAATTATATTAGCTTACAAATCTGGTTACAAGTTGAATGAAACAATCAGGTGTAAATGGGGAAAGTGGCAGCGAGTCATTTGCTAATTCACTCACATGAATCACTAGTTTGATTCATTGAGTGCTATGATGATGAAGCTCCGACGATTGGCCCATGAATTTGAGCTTTAATACATTTAAAAGCCTGAGCACAGATCCTGTACGTGATCTCAGATTCTGTGACTTCACCCAACATATGTGCCTGGAAGAAATCCACTCACTGCAGTCTGTAGCCTCTTATATACATATATCCTGCTTGAAATGCAGAATGCTGCGGCACACCAAGACCTTCAGGGAATACTAAATCTGAAAGAAACAGAGTCATGAAACAGGAGGTGTTGTTGTCGTAGAGGATGCTTGTTTGATCAGTAAGGTGAGAGCGCAGAGAAAGCAGAGATGTGCTTCTTTCTGCAAGCCAAGCCCCTAACCAGCAGTTACAGCTTGCAGTGCATGCTGCATTGCAGATACAGTGTGGAGAGGGGTATGCGCAGTGGGAGAGATGAGAGGCAGAGAGCAGGGGAGAGGGAGAGGAAGTGTTCAGTGTGGGCGTGCGTGGGGCCTACACGTGAAAGTGTGATGGGCAGAGGGAGTGAGGGGCGGGCAAAGTGGGAGGGTAAAGGAGGAGAAAGTCTGTCTTTGAATTAAAAAAGGAGGGTAAAAAGTTTTCAAAAATAGGCAAAATGCACCAAAGACTTTCAGATAAATGAGGGTCCTCAAATATATATGAAAATGACTCACAGAGGAAACAACATTATAAATAATTGACTGCATAAGTACTGGACATAAATCTGAAGGAAGGAGTTTCACTTGGAGAAACAGGCTCCAATGTCCCGAGGTAAACGGATACCTACAGCAAGCTCACAGACCTGAGAAGTTTGATTTGAACATTTGAGTGGGGGCACGGCATGTCACACACCTTGATTCGCAGGTAGTGAAACAAAAATCTTTCTGGACAAGAGGTCAGTATGTATCACCCACTCTCAAGTCTCTACATACAATTAAATCAAGTGCCTCATGTCTCTCCCCTAACCGTTGTTTACAAAGAGCCCACTATACCGTGGTCAAGATCTCCTTTGGGAAGAATGCATGGCTGCTCATTTGGACATAATAAGAGGGTATTCAACGATGAATGTGCTGGATCATGGGAGCTATTGTGGTCCACACGGGGCGGATAATACGTAATCCACAAGTGTCATATATCGTTCAGATGTGACGATTTAAAAAGGTAAGATCCACCCTAAAAAAAAAAAAAGTTCACATTGTGCTATTCTGGTGATCTGGAAGCACAGACAGCTGCCTCCCTAAATTGGAAATCAGAGCATCCAGATTTTGTACTGGCTAGGTCATCGGTGGATGCATTGTTGTGTGATTGTGGATTCAGAGAGGTTTTGTTTGACATGATCCTAGGGCAGCAAATTACTTTGCTATCAATTAACATTATTTTCTTGACTAATCAATTTGTTGTTTTGTCTTTAAAATGTCAGAAAATAGTGTAAAATGCCCATCTAAATTTCCTGGAGCCCAAGGTGACGTCTTCAAATCTCTTGTTTTGTTGCAAAACCCAAAAATATTCAATTAATTGTCACATGAAACAGAACAACAGCACATGTATTTTTCCTTCTATCTTTTAGAGAAGCCAGAACCAGTGATAATAAATCAATCAATAAGTAAATCAATTATACCATTTCAGCTCTAGTTCAAATTTAACTTAAGCTGTCCATATGTCCCAGAAAAATCACAATGGGTGCTGTTAAGGTATCATAGGGTTTGTTTCAATATTCACAGTGGCCTATCTGGACCCCCTCCAGAATTGTCTTTTGATGACCTCATCAATCAGTCTTGAAAGACTTCACAAAATAAAAATCTGCGGTACAATCAGCATGAGCTCTATTTCAGGATGGATTTCCCCTAATATTCCTGTAAACTAAGAAACCAATGAGTCAGTGTCCTGGAAGCTTTGAAGTGAACATTTGTGCCACAGACTGATCTTCACACGTCTCTATCAAGCTTTGACCTTCACTCTTCTTTATATTTAGCTCGTGATGTGTTAATTTTGCAGGCGTATTTCTAGCAGCAGCACCTGCCTCTGTGGTCAGACATGTGGATGCAGGGTCAGACTGGAGGTGATGGATGAAGAGGCTTTTATTTTTGCTGACTCTACTTGTGTGGGAGACTTCTGCTCTGCAGCTGCTTTACAGCTTTGCTCACTCGTCCAAAGTAAAGCATTACACACACACTGAAGAAAACTACAACGCCATGCTCAGTAGAAATTCCCCTGTAGGCCAAACAAGTCTAATAAAAGGGTTTCACTCCATTTACCTGCGTTTGTACTCGTCTCTCTCCCTCTTCACTTTGGCCAGGACATTATAGAGGGCTCTTATCTCAGGGGTGATGGTGTCAATCTGGACCCCGACTCCGTCAGGGTGCACCCAAGACACTCCTGGGCTGGTCAGACGCTCTGCACCAGGGCCAAACTTGCGGGTGTGGTTGTAGGACCAGATTGTGCCAGGGAGGAACCTTGGAGGAGGGTTGGTGGAGCTGGTGTAGGGGACAGTTTTAGAGCCAGAGCCAGGAGAGTCCACACAGGGAGAGGGCTGGCTGATGGTGATGGCTGGGTTACCAGTGGCATTTGTTTGGGTTGAGCTGGAGTTTTCAGCGGCTGTCGGTGGGAGGGTTGTTGTGAGTGGTGGTGCAAACAGTGTTGTAGGCCTCCTGGCTGAGTTGTTGGTGTTGTGGAAGGGGAGGGAGACGGGCCTGAGCGGTATGGTCCCGACAAATCCGGTCTGCACACCTGCTTCCTGGGTATGCGCAGTGCCCTCACAGCATCCACCTTGACAGCCCTTGTTGGCATCCAGCGCCTGTTGAAGCTGCTTCTCTAGAATCTTATTTCTGCGCTCTAATTCGTGCACTTTTGCCAAAAAGCATCTGAACCTCAGATTGAGAGTTTTGAGGACGCTGATGTTGGATCCCAAGTCGTTTCTGAGAGCCATGGCTGCCGGGGGATGCGGCACGGCACGATGCTGGTAAAGGTGGCTGCTGTGATTGTGGTGGAGGTAAGGTGAGGTCTGCGAGGGTGCGGTGAAGTCAGGCCCCGGCTGATCAGGCCCCGGACTAGACTGCTCACCTAGTAGAAAAGCTGTTTCGTCCGGTCCACCGAAAACGGCGTCGGGCAGGAGGCCTGAGGGAGAGTCTGGATGTCCGGACGATTGGCTCTGCTGCGGATGCTGTTGGAGATGCGCGTTGGCCTCCAACAAAGGATTCATGCTATGGTATGGAAAACTAAAGCGCTGCAGATCTGGCATGAACACGGAAGGGAATAATCTTGCTACAACAGAATACAATGACTGGATGAATAATAAGTAGCTGTTAGAATGCTAGAAAGACGTGCGCACAAAACGCCAGTATCTATCCGATTATATAACCGTTTCTAAATAAGAATCTTATCCTTAAAGCTGAGAGGTCTTAACGGCAGCTGAGGATCAGCGCTCTCTGACCATCCGCAACAAAACATCCAAAAGCGACTGCAAATGGGCTGCGAGCAAGGATACAAAATGCGGCAACACTGGATATGCGCCTCGGTAAGATGTTTTGCAAAATAAACGTACTTAAACGAAGAAAAAGACGCAGAGCCTGGATGAATTTTTAAAAAAAAAAAAGAAATCAAGTGTTACCGCGTCACTGAAGTTCTGGCAACAAGATGTGACCGCAGGCAGGAGCAAGTGTTGCGGGATTGGAAGAGCACAGTTACCGTAAATACTCTACTAGAGCAACGCTGATCCATTAACTGTTTGTTTGCTGCGGAATACAATACTCACCAAGGCACCTTGTTGTTTTGCACAAGGAATGTTTACACTTCAGATTTGCAGAAACTTTGACAAATGTGAGTGATAGAATAAACACAACCTCAAAAGAATTATTCAAATGTTTAAAGCTTTTAAAAAAACTGAAACCAAGGCTGGATCGCTAACCACCTGCTCCACAATCCAGATTCAGACCACAGAGCCCCACTTTCATTGTGTCAACTGGTTTGTGGTAATTTGACTAAAGCACAGTCTCAACTGACATAACACGCATACCTCCTTCTGTAACCTCTGTTTTCTCCCTGTGCCAAGATATAGTTTCAAAGGAATGGTTCAACATTTTAATTTAATTATAAGGTAAAGATATTGCTGCAATCGGTTAGCTTAGTTAACTACTTTAAAAGCAGGAAACAGGGGGACCTGGGACAAAGTTAACGTTTGCCTTTATGTTTCCAGTATCTTCAACCAAGTCCAGTTGCCCTTGACTTTAACCTTCATTGGATAACTATGACCTGGATGACTGAGAACCTTCACAGACAGTTTGCCTTTATGGTTACAAAATCTGCCTGCCTGCACCTTTAACACTGACTTATGTTACATCTCGTTTATTTAATCCGTACACAAACCTTATGTCAAAATGCTGTTTTACCAGGATTGTTATGCTCTGTAATAGTTCTGTTTAGTTCTCTGAGAAGTATCGGCTACTCCCTGGAGTCTCCGCTGGTTAGCAACTGCTCATCTAACTCTCTGCCAGAAAGCTAAAAAGTGTAGCCTATTTCCCAAATTGTCCAACTATTCATTAGGCTACTTACCGCTGTGGGAGAGAATAACCCTCAGAACAGGCAAGAGGCCTTATGGGCCTTCACTCTGAACCTCAGTTCTCTTGAATGTAACTGTGACTTAGACATAGATCAATTATTGTTCTTTCAATGGAAATGCTATTCTTTTCAGTGAGAAACAGATTCCAGTAAAGTTCAAATTAACTCAAGTTTAGTAATATTTCAAACAAATACAAATACTTAATGTGTATTTGAGCTGGTCCCTGGAGCAGACTCTCCAAACTCTGCATTGCACTGGTTGATATCCTGTTTTGCTCCTCTTGTGGGTCTTAGGATCAGACCCACCTCCATTTCCATCTCCACACATATTCAATATTAAAACAACAGTGTATTCTACCCTACAACACTTATAAAGTAACAAGACTGAAATGTGACAGTGATCAGTAAGACATCATCTTGATATTAGCAAAACATTGTATATGCTTAAAACAACTACACAGTTCAAAGTACAAACTTTATGTGCTGTGCCAACTGCACTGTGACAGCCATCAGAGTTGTGGTCCACTTCCAAAGGCCCATTGTATTCATGTGTCTAGTCTTCTATTTTATGAAGTCTGAGGGCAGGTGCTAGCAACAATTTGTTAAAATCCAAATAGGCCCTATTGTCCCTCAATCAAATATGCAATTAATTCTAAATTGTTAGCCTGAGCCTCTGATACGGCCGGCTAGCAACACTGTTCAACTGGCCGGTGTTTGTGTTCTTTACAAAAATGTGAAGGCCATAGCCTGAGAGCAACAAGCTGTGAGAGAAAACTGCACCTCAATGTATCTTTAAATAAACACCTTAAACATTATTCTAATAAACATGTTAAACATTACAATAGTATTTAGTAGTTATCAAGCTAGGCATATGGAATCCTCAAACATCATGGCTAAATGCTAACCTGGGGCCAGAACATATTCAAGCGTAGAAACACAGTAGAGGACTGGGGGCTCCCGTAGCAGAATAACCTGGCAACTACAACTAAAAACCAGACCGATGACAGTTAGGCTATAGCTTTTAAACAGTTACACAGTTGCTAAACAAAAGAAAGTCATTTTTTTTGAGTAGGCTAGTACATGATTCATTTTCATTGTCGCTCAGAGTGCTAGACCTGCACTAGGCTATAAAGGCCCTGCACACCCATGATAAACCCACACAGGCTGATTAAACTTATTTTGACTGATTAGACTAAGCATAAGTCGTTTTCATGACATACATTTTGACAGTGACAGGGTTGCTGGATGTGGACCCTCTCAGATTTCTCCTGGTCTTCTGTCCACCGATGCTGAAGTGTCTCTGCTTTGCCTTCACTGTCCGAGGAGGCAAAGTACAAAACATGTCTGTTTTTCTTTTCCACAGACAAGGATACGGTGTCTCTCATTTTCTTCCTACAGCTCTGAGACAGGCTGAGGCTCCCTTAAAGAGAAGAGAAGATAAAGAGACTCAAAACACAACCCTTTAGTGTTTTCTAAACCTACTATTTTTCCTGTTAACGACAATGCGTCCAAGAAACAATTGGAAATAGATTAAGTTCACATGGAGTTGGACCCGCACTCCAGCTTTACGTTAGTTAAACAACCTGAAAAAAAAAATAACTTCATTGCCAAACTCCGAGAGGCTTATGTTGGATCCATTTCCTCTAGCAACCTGATTTATAACAGTTCCTTAGGGCTGAATATTCTTAAAGAAATTGCCATTCAGAAAGTCACCGCAAACCAACTGATGAATAAGAACAATGAATGAAGGGCCTTTGGGGCTCCTGAGCATCTTCTCACTTTTATGTTTGGTAATCCCCCAGGTCCCTGGCATTCCTGCTGTCTGCCACAGTGTCTTTTTCAATATTATCACTAGGGGGTGCCAGAGTTGCAATGCTCATATTCTATATGCACAGTGGCTTTACATAAGTGACTAATACATTAAAACAAAACAATTACAGAATACAGACACAGAACCTCCATTTTGCATCAAGAAGCAGCAGTTGTCCTCACCGTCAACAGGATGACCAAATATGAAGTGATGATGGTAAGTAAAGGAAATCCAAAGCATACTGTCAGGACGAGGACAATATAGATTCTGTCATTCAAAGACGACCTCATTCTCCACCTTGAAATAGTGATACAGGCAGATGGTTATCGCATACATCATTTGTCTGCAAATGCATTAAAGAGTACAAATCAGAGAATACACAGACAGCACAGATCAAGCACTGTAAAATAAATTAGATTACCAGTTAATGGTGCAGCTGGTCCCATAAGGTCAATAACTTCCAAAGCCAAAAGCAGGCAGTAAGGCCCAGAACAATGTGTAAGCCCACACCACTGCTATGGACAGAGACACATGGTGCCTCTCAATCCATTGTCCTAGAGAGGCAAAAAGGATGCAAACTGCTTAATGAACATAGTGTGACCTTTTAAGCTGTGTGTTCATGGGAATTCTTCACATTTTTTTGAAACATCAGCAAGTTTAAGTGGGCTTTAGTGTTACGTAATCAATGTCAGTATGACTTTTACCTCAACAAATGTTTAAATCAATACATTTGCACAAGAAGACAAGGATGTTGTACTGACTAGAATAAGTATGTTGTCTAAGTAAGGTTTGTGTTTGTACCTTGGTGAGAAATCCCCCAATTTATTCATGAAGAGCCAGATGGATTTAAGGTGAATATGTGCTTGTGTGTTAGAAGATGTCAAACTTGCCATATCTTAAGCAGCAGATCTTCAGGCAACGTTCCAGAGTGATAAGACAGGTGGTGAGCATAGAGCCAATGCCAAACACAAAGCCCTGAATGCCATACCAAAGGCAGCCTGTCTCCCCAAACACCCAGGCATGGCACAGGCTGACAGAGGGAGAGAGAAGGGCTTTAGACCACCTGCTTAATGGATCATCACCGTCTGTCTCTGACAAATGGCTGCTGGTCTAGATATTGTCAGTATTATACTCACAATGTCAACACCCTGAATTCATGCCTGGGTTGTCATTGGTTGATAACAAAGTATTGAGTACCTGGAAATTATGAAAAATAGCGCTCCCAAGAGGCTGACACCAAAATCGCTGAGTGCCAGGTTGATGGTCAGGAGATCTGGAGGTCTGAGCTTCTTTCTTCCCCTACAGTAGACTAACAACACTGTGCCATTCTCCAGCAGTGATGCGACAGCTGGAGAAAAAGTAACAGTGAGGAAAATGAAAGAACATATATGAAGAAGGTCATTGTTAATAATTTTATGCCAGCTGCTCCCCATCTAGACTCATGCTGCACAGGAAGCAAATCAACCCGGACAAAACAAGCAAATGAACAAGTTTGAATGTGACAGTAGAGAATCCGTTTAGCTTCATTGATTTGTTGCGTAAACCAATCACTGAAGGTAACGTTTAAGATTCAGAGGCATAACTGATGTGAAGAGTAAATTGTTGTTCAGTTCAGTCAATTGTTCTTATTTCTCTACTCTTCACAAATGTTTTGTATTTAGACAGTCTGAACTTTATTGCTTTTAATGAGGAAACGTTGGGTTTTGTCTTTTTGGTTGACTAGTGAGCAAATAGAAAACTTTTCTAAAACCCATTATGAGTGAATAATAAGTCAGTCACACAGCACCCATGAACTTTTGAGTCCTTGGTTTGTTCTCACAACACAATGTTATCTTTTACAGTATTCAATTTTTAAGATTCAGGATGGTATGGCATTTTGTTCACTTGAATGCCAATGTTATATATTATTTTTATTGTCATTATTTTCTTTCCCCTAATTATTATTATTACATATTAAATAGACACTAAAATGTCCCTTTAAGTAGATTTAAATATATATAATTTATTTCCTACTTTATCTCAGGTAAACTATATTATATATTCTGTGTGTGCTTGTTGCACCACTTCAGTGGAGCTACCATGTTACATTTATTGTATATATAGAGACAAATAATTTATAATAATCAATAATAACACACTCGCAAACAAAATTCAACATTTTTGTGGCTGAAGCTCACATAAAAACATTAAATGTAATCTGGCATGATATATTTGGAAACTTGGGATCCTGCTCAGAATTTTAAATAACTTTCAGTGTGTTTGAATGTCATTCGTCTTGAACCACGCTTCCCTGCGAAGGTGAGGAAGACAGCGATGGCCAGGTCTGCAGAGGGGGACAGCTGGGATAGGAACCGTGGGTGGATGGATGAGGGGACAAACCAGGAACCCGTGTCTCCCATGGATGTGTAATACACAGTTGAAAGGCAGCTTACAGATACAAGGCAGCTTCGTGAGCTTCAATGAAGGCACAAATACAAAACAATACGTGACACTATGCCAACTACAAAGTGCAATAAGCAGCATGTGGAAGTAACATTTTCTCACAAGGAGGGTCATGTCACAAAGCATTATCAAAGATATAAATGATTATAATTGAGCGATTAATATAAATTAGTGTTTCTCAACGGGGGCGGTACAGCCCCCCAGGGGGCGTTCCGAGGACGATGGGGGGCGATTGGAAGCAATACTTTGGAAGGGGGGGGTCGCTGAGCTGCTTTCGGGGGGCGTTTGTTGGTTGTTTACAGTTTACACTTAAGATTCACAACAATAGGAGTTTAAACCTGAAACTACTTGCAAAAAAACTGATCTGCAACATTAGAACCTGCCAATTTAGCGCACTGCAATTGGACGAGACGGTATATTTTCTCTCTGTCAGCTACTTGTGGTGCAGCTTCGTGCTGCCTTCACGGGAACGGGAAGTCAGAGTGTTATCTCTAAAATTTTACCCACATGGCGTTTACTGTGTAAACTCTGGAAAATTGACGTTCTCTTTCTTGGTGGAAAAGTGTTTATTTCTCTGAGGAATACACCGTGAACTTCTTGTTATCTCAGTGGTTTACACATTTACAAGAGGGATATCCTGCTGCGACACCAGTGAGTGACGTGGACCCACCTCGCGCTGTGAGTCGCAGACAGTTTGTGCCAAAGCGGACTGTGGAAGTTTTGGTTTGACACGGAGGCGGCTATATGTAAGCCTCATTTATTATCGTTGTGTCAGCACCAGAATCTATCTTGAAGCTAACTGGAGTATGGCATATCACTAGAGTTGTGCGCCACGGTGGCTCTGTATCAGTGATGACTTCATCCACTGTAGCCTCATTCTTGGTTGTAGTTTCTTTTATTGAGCCTAAGAATAAGCTGTCAACTTCTTCAGTCACTTCCTGTATCATTCTGGTTTTGCACTTGTTTGCAAAGTGACCAATTTAGTGGCATTTATTACATTCTCTCTCTTTAGCTGGGCATTTGTCTCTTGCATGCCTGCGCCCACATCTCCCACAGTTTGGCCTTCCATTTTCTTTCCTTCCTCCTGTTGCCTCATACTGTGCTTTTTTCCCACTTACTTTTATAAGACTTTGATTTTACTTCATCAACGTGCCCTGATGAATCAATGAAAGATCTTTGTCTTTAATCCCTATGACCAGTCCATCTCTTATTTCCTCCTCCTTCTCCTGAAAGTCACAGTGAGCTGCGAGTTCATACAGGTGCCTTATGTACTGTTCAACGGACTCACCCACCTCTTGCGTCCGCCAGTGGAAACGTGCCCTCTCGAAAATCACGTTCCTTTTCGGCACAAAGTGCTCGTCGAACAGCCTCAGCACAGTGTCAAAATCCTCTTCCTCGTCATGTGGAATATTGCTATCTTTGTATATCCTTAATACAGAAGAGGAGGCGGTATGTTGTCTTAGCTTGACTTTATTCCAGCACGTCGTAACCTAACACACCCTGAAACCCTCCACCTCTTCTGGTATCTCCGTACATATACGTAGATACCGACGTATGCTCAATCACAGATAGTAACAGGTTTACGTGACACGGACAGTTTCACTTGGCTATAAAAATGTAACGTTAAAAACTGAAGCCTTGTCTTGCTCTGTTGGGGATTGTAAGCGGCACTTTATCAGAGGTGCTGAAGTTAACATGTGTGGAATTATTCGTGAGCTTTCTGTCTGATCACAGGTGTTGTCGGTTAGTTTCGTTTCCCCCCGGCATGAGCACCTCCTCCTGTCATCCAGTTTTGTCTGTTAGACGGCGAGGGGATACTTCCAGTGAATCAGTAACGTAATGCAGTACAGGGCATGTAGTAAAATGTTATGAATTCTCTTTAAATAGGCTAATGACGTTAGTCTCCCATTACGACTTTTTTTATTTACATTTCAGAGTACTCAGATATGTGGGAGAGATTCTGAATGTGCAGAAAGGTTTGAACATGAGCAGATAAGTTACAGTGTTTCCCATACGTTCATTTATTTGTGGCGGCCTGCCACAATATCAATGCTGACCGCCACATATTGATATTCGATTTTTTTTTACTGGGCCTATTTAAAACCGTATTTGAGCTGCAGGCAGCGCGTATACGCGCAGCACTTCCTCTCGCTCGTCTCTCTCACCCGTCTCTCGATCTCTCGCTCTCTCTCCCTCGTTAACACAGCTGCACAAATCTGTCCAACACAACGCTGTCAATGTCGGAGACCCAGCTATTAAAAGTTATTAGCAAGCATGTAAGGAGCCTAGCTAATAAAGAGAGCTAAGTTAATGTTAGAATACAGCTGGGTTTTCGAGACTAGCATGCTGTACAGCTGCGCCAGTTACACTGTCATTCTGTGGGAAACAGAGTTATAAGTTATTAACAGATGAGCTAATAAAGTCCAGTCAATAACTGAATTAAAACGGATTAATTTATTACTGAGATGAAAAGGGGCCACAAACACATTTATAGGTTACTTCCCCACAAAAGAGGAGGTAAGACTTAATCATGTGTGTTGACTCAGCAGGGATATTAAATAAGTTGATCTACAGGGGGAAAAAAATATTTAAAAGCAATAAGAGCCTGAGAGCCTCACTAGATTATCTATTATAATTCTATATTTTGAATTGTCACCTGCCACCTGAATTTTTAGACAAAATAAATTGGTGCAGAAAAGGCAGAAATTGAAGGAGAAATTTTCACCAGAATGCAGGAAATTAAGTGTTTAATGCTCAAAATCTTCTGGGGGAGGACCCCCAAACCCCCCCACTTTTTAAGTGCCCCATCCAAGAAAACAGTATCTGGCTTCACACACAGTTTCTGGGAGGAACATTCACTTATTAGTTAAATATAATTACTTTTCACATGGCTTTTTTGTTACCTTTGCCATGTTTTTATGACTATTATTAATAGTAACAAAAAAAAAAAAAATCAACAATATTCAGGGCAAATATGTGTTTTAAGAATCCTGTAGCTTAAAATAAATAGCTAACTATAATAAAGAGTTGTTAATGATCCTGCACTACAAGCGGCCGCAGGGGGGAAAAAAACAACAATGACTCTCTCAATTATTTCTCCCTACAGGACTCTCATGATCAACTCAAAGATAAAAACATGAATGAACACAGTGACACCAAGACAGGGATTTCCAGCGATGATGACACATTACACTTTCACTAAAACAAACACTACTCACCTTCCTCTTGTCTGCCAGTCCCTTCCTCTGTTCTCTCAGCCGGTCTCTCATATTTTCATATATTTCTAATCTGATCCACCCCTCTGTGAATCATTGTGGCTGTGGACAATCTGGTTTAGCAATGATCAGTGAGAGGCACACCAACAGAAGTCAGGGATGGGGGGTGGTTGGGGTTAACCTCCGCCTCTCTTTTATCCACCGAATATCCACACACTAGGGTCATATTATTCACCACTTCACTTCTGATACCAATTGCTGTCAGTGTAAACGTGCACAAAAGGATAAATACAGAACACATATTTATACATACTATGAGCCTTCACGCTTGTAGTACATGTCTGTTAATTAGGTCTGAAGAAAAAAAAAAAACATGGCTTCAATTTTGAAGATTAAAGCAAGGGTAGGTGTCAGTAGACAAAGAGTTAATAACTGCACTTCAAACTTTGGTATGTGATCTACAATTTGACTTGACAATTTTGATGTTTTAATTTAACACTAGACCAATTAATATTTCTGTGGACTGGACCAACTGAGAGACTCAGGCTGACTGATCTCTGAAAGCTGGATAACCGATGTTACTGTAAAGGCTTGTCTCACATTTATACCAGAAACCTTAAGGGAGGGGTTTTGTTGGAGGAATAAGTATTTGCTATATACATTCATTAGTGTCTAACACTGAAGAACCACAGCAATTCACTGAATCTCTGTTTCAGTCAAATAACCGAATTTGAAATGAAAATTTAAAGGAAACTAAAACTTCATACTGTTCCAGAGCATGATCCCATCCGGATCTGTGTAGTTACCAAATAAATGCTTCTCAGTCAAGTTAAATCAGTGGAGCCTGTGACAACATGATTAATGAACATGAAAACTGCAAAAACCATGTTAAATTTGCTACACTTTTGCCATTGCATGAAATAAAGTCACCAGCAGGTGTGAAAGCCTCATTGAACCACTGTAGTGGGCTTTTGTCAAGTTGAGTTATCCATGCTATAGTATTCTCCCAGACAGACCAGGCTAAAGGTGCCAAAGAATAGATCACATGACAGTTTATAGAAGCAACGTTGTGGTGCAAGAAACTAGTAAAGTGGCTGAACAGAAATTATTCTCCACTCTGTCACCTAATCAATTCAGGCAATTAAGAACTGTCCTGTGTACTCACAGGAGGAAACTGATAGATATAAATGGCTATAGTGAAGGTCTGCCAAGGCCACTGACCCATGGGAATCAATCTACAGATTTTAGTAATAATTCCACTGAAGCAGTTTAATTACACATTTGTTCTGTGCAGTGACAAAAGATAAGAGGGGGGCATGAATCTCACAAACAGGACTTTATTTCACTGACTGCAGTACTTCAGTACTACAGACAGACTCTCACACCTTCAACTCCATCACACAAGAACAGAACAGGAAGTTAATACAAAAAAGTAATTGGTCACCAATTTAAATCTTTTTTGTTCTTTGTGGGACTTTTCCTTCAGGCATCTAACAGGGGTTGATGTCTTACTGTTAAATGTAAGAATCTGGTATAAGGAGAATGTGGGTGATGTGACAGTGCAGTGACGTCGATTGGCTGGTCGCTTTACTCCTTGGCAGCCATGTGTGCCATCAGGTCGCAGACACGGTTGCTGTATCCAAACTCGTTGTCGTACCTGATTAAGAAATAAAAAAGGGAGTCAATATGTATACTTGGAAATTGATGAGGAACTGAAAGTAATCCATGCTGAAGGCGTACCATGAGACCAGCTTGACAAAGTGGTCGTTGAGGGCAATGCCGGCACCAGCATCAAAGATGGAGGAGTGACAGTCACCGTTGAAGTCTGTGGAGACAACCTGGCAGGACAGCGAAGAGGGGATCTCTCATTACTACTGAGCAACAAAACTGCATAAAGGCCAGTTTAAAAAAAAAAAAAAGAGAAACGCAGACCTGGTCCTCTGTGTATGCCAGAATGCCCTTCATGGGTCCGTCAGCTGCGGCCTTCACAACCTTCTTGATGTCATCGTATTTGGCCTTTTGAGAAGAACAGAGATTGTATGACCGAGACTTTTCAAAACTGTTGATGTTATTCAAAATTCTTACTGTCTGCAAATTCCATGACAAGACCAAAATCCACACTTTAATATTCTTTGACTTCCTACACTGTCTGCAACACTCATGCCAATTGGTTCCTACTGTAGCTGTAAATGCTTCAGACAAATCATGACATAGTATAAAAATATAAAAAACCAAACAAGCATTACATTCAGAAGAGGGAATTAGTGCAAGATGTAGATTGATGGGGTGCATTAATGTTTGTTTGCATGCGATACTTCCACAAAAATGCAGGCATATATAAAATGTCATTAAGTAAAAAGTGTGGATAAATAAATGTCAGTACTTAAAGAAATCAAATCAAAGTTCTTGTTATGCAGAGGTGTGTTTATATGGGGCTTGGTGGAAAGGAATATAATTCAAATATATTTATATAATAAAAATTAATGTACATTTTGTTACAATGTATATACTTGTACATTTTTTAATCCCCTTTTTCTATTTAATTCTATATCATGTCTTGTGTACAGTTAAGCACCAATACACACACCAAAGCAAACTCCTCGTATGTGAAACCTGGCGATAAAACTGATCCTGATTCTTAAAGTGTTTAGAAAAGGCTAAGCAATTTCCTGAAGCAAATCCTACTCAAACTGGAGTAAATAGTGAATTAACTGGGGACTATGTTCAGCCATAAACTGATGCAGATTTAGTGTGCTAGTTAGCATTTATGACTGAAGAACAGGTTAAGAGACTGACTCAACATAAGACAACTTTAATAGTGCCCATTAAAATGAACACTGTAGTTTACACATACTTATCTGATAAGTTTATTGTCTGGTTTGGTCTTTGGGAATTTGTCGATAGTAAGAACGTCAAACGTTACCAGATTTACAGTCATATTAAAATTGCTTCTGGTTTGTGGTTACTCACGGGTTTCTGCAGACGGACCGTCAAGTCAACCACTGACACATTGGGGGTGGGGACACGGAAGGCCATGCCGGTCAGCTTCCTGTAGAATACAGGCAAAGAATGGTGAGGTCACAAACTAAATTCACCAGATTTAATGCAAGTCATGCAAGAACATACGATACTGCAATACAAGTGTTTTTGGCACTGACCCGTTCAGCTCAGGGATGACCTTGCCAACAGCTTTGGCTGCACCAGTAGAAGCTGGGATGATGTTCTGGCTGGCACCACGGCCGTCCCTCCACAGCTTGCCAGAGGGACCGTCCACAGTCTTCTGAGTGGCGGTGATGGCATGAACTGTGCTCTGACGGACACGGAGGGGAAGAGAAAGGTTAAATATGGCTTAACGCCCCCTCTAACTTTGTAATGTCATGTTGGCCTTTTGTTAATCAAATTTTAGCAGCTGCTTAGATTTCTCTGCCAGATTATTCCCAGGCAGAGTGTTTTAATCCTCACCATCAGGCCCTCAATGATGCCGAAGTTGTCATTGATGACCTTGGCCAGGGGGGCCAGGCAGTTGGTTGTGCAGGAAGCGTTGCTATGGAGAGGTAAAGTAACGGTGTCTGTGTGAGACAAATGCTAAGAGTTCCACTAAGATGTACATTGATTGAAACACACAAAAAAAGGAAAAATAGGTTCTAAAAATATAGCCTTCAGATTTAAAATTGTGGCATCAGATGCTCAAATTAAAAAACTGAATTTTAACCCACTTAAATATACAAAAACATTATGAACAGTCAGAGATACTTTGATTCTTACCTGACAACCGGGAGGGAGTTGTTGTACTGCTCATGGTTGACGCCCATGACGAACATGGGAGCGTCAGCACTGGGTGCAGAGATGATGACTCTCTTGGCACCACCCTTCAAGTGAGCCTGCAATGTGTTTTTGTAATTATAGTCTACATAATTTTTAGCCAATTACATGTCACATGTCTTTCTCTCTCCACATGATAATTTCTTCCAGAGTTTGGGTTCCGGCTTGAGTACTTACAGAGGCCTTCTCGATGGTGGTGAACACGCCAGTGGACTCAACCACGTACTGGGCACCAGCCTCACCCCACTTGATGTTAGCGGGGTCCCTCCTAGAGAAAAAAAAACAAAACAAAAACAAGTTAGACTCACAAATGCTTACTCAATTCCTGTGTGTGCATTTGTGAAATTTTAATTTAGCTGAAATGCTTTCTACATTAGAAACCTGGTTAGTCAACTCACTCGTGGAAAACTGTGATTTTCTGTCCAGCGATGACCAGCTTGTCGCCCTCAACCTTGACCTCACCCTTGAAGCGGCCATGGGTGGAGTCATACTTGAACATGTAGACCTAAAGAGGAACAGAGATGAGTTTAATTATGACAGCTGTCAAAAGAAAAAAAAAAAAAAAAAAAAGATTTCAAATGTTTACAAAGATGAAAGTGGTATCTGACTACAAAAGCCTTCCATTACATATTTAATTTAGAGATACATTTGCCAAATTAATGCACTCATCTGGATAGAAATGACATGAAAAAAGTTAAATCATTTTACATTATGTTCTGAGAGATTCTCATCTTCCTCAGACTTCAGAATAACTTTCCAACTCTGATGCTTTATATTTCAAGCAGTCTTCTTGACTTACCATGTACTCCAGGTCAATAAAAGGGTCATTGATAGCCACAATCTCCACCTTCTTGGAGGTGAAACCAGCACGGGTCACCAGACGACCGATGCGGCCAAATCTGAAAAGTGAACATTGGTGTTTCTTAGTCTGGCCTCTAGATGGTGGTATCATACCATGCAACTCTGATTAAAGTCACTAGCCGATATGATCCCAGACATGTCCTGGAATCTCTGAAATAAAGCTCCAGATGCTTCTGAAGTGGATCAGTATGAAAATCAGTCATGAATATGTAAAATGGGGTATGACATTCACTTCAACCTTCACCTGCTTCACATTACTGTTGTAGCCTTTTCTCTTTGTGTGGGATAGCTAACTCCCCAGGAGACTTTGAAACCACAGCTAGAAAAAGGGCAAGGGTTCAGGAGGAGGGGCAGAGGGCGGTGTGTGCTGCTCTCACACTCTCCTCTCTGGGGGATAAAGTCGAAATGAACCTCTAATGTGGTAATCCTGGTGACGGCAATACACTGTTTGATCAGCAGGCCGAGTTACTTTTTAAACCGAGGGTCCAAAATCCTGGCACAGATACACTCTGTCCTCATACAATGGAGAGGGGGGGGGGGAGAGAAGAGGGGCGGTAAGATAAGAGAACAGATCGGGAGACTTTAACGTAACATTGTGTGGATACTAACATTCAAGTTACGCAGGATCTCTTCTGCCTGCTTCAGGGGAGAGAAAAACAATCCCCTTTTGAATGACCCCCATGTCAAAGCCACTGCCCACATTGTTATCTGGTATAAAGGGCCAAAGTTCAAAGTTAGAGGACTGTCCACAGGGTGGTGTATGTGCATCTGTGCATGTACTCCATTATAATATATGTTTTCCTTCCTCAGTGGCTGTATGGTGTCGCTTTTAAATCAATCACAGAGAGACTGCAGTTATCACACACACCAGGCAGAGAAGTTTATAGGCTTATGTGTCTTTGTGTACATATTTTTATAATTTTATGTGCAACAAATAAAGTTTGAAAAAGCACTGATGGTGCATTTCCAAATTAAAACAAGGCAGTCATTACAGTAAATCAATGTTAAATGCTCCATTTTTGCACAGCTGAAAGGGGTGTGGCATTAGAGTTCACAGGCAGCATAATCAGTCAGTGTTGAGTGCCTGTTGCTCAACTAGTTGTGCTAATTAAGGGGATTTGGTTAATTTAAAAATTAGGTGAGTGGGTGAAAATGAGGACTTACCCATTGATACCGACTTTCACCATTTTGCCTGGGTTGTCTTAGTCCTCTGGGGGAAGAAATGAGAGCAGAAAGACAGAAAATGAGGCAGAAAGACAGAAAATGAGGCACAATGCTTCCTGTTAAATACTGATAAACCAACTTTTATGATGCCATATATTAGCTTTCACTTGACGACAAGACAGTTGTGCATTGAGATAAGCCAAGAGTTTAAACGAACATGCAAAAGTATTCCCTGTGACCACAGGTGTAAATCTGCAGACCAGAACTTTCCCTGCAAGTCATCCTCAGCACTAAAAAGCAAAATCTGAGATTTCTCTTAAGTTTATAACCACATTTACATCAAAATTAGGCTAAAATCAAGCACATGCAGATTGTTCCCCAGGTGATCTAAATCAAGTTCTTCAGTCATACAGACTGAGACCCTGCAGGTTCCTGCTTGAAATAATTACATTTTCTGAAGGTATTTACCGTTTGTGAGACGCTTCAGTCTGTCTTGCGACTCCGGGTGTGAGTGGGGAAGAGCGAAGTTTAATCGTGTGTTTTTATGATTAACCGAGTTTAAAGCCACGCCCCCTCCTTGCTCACTGCTCCTCAACCCGCCCCCCTCTGAATGTCAAGGTCGTCCCTGAAAGAGACACACAAGCTGGCCTCTGCAAGTTCACTTCATGTGAGTTAGAATCTTTTCTCTTATTATCCCATTTCTGCTGCTAAGTTTAAGCTCTGAAAAATTTAGGCTGCATTATTTCAGCAGAATTCAAGCCTTTCTTGTGTTTCTGCCTTTCTCACTTTTAAGAGTTCTGGATTTAGAGACTGAGGTATTAAAGTCCTCAGATAGTGAACTGAAAAAGAGAGGGGTCCCTCGCTGACCTTCTCAGTAAACACAGAGACACAGAGGGAGCAAACCAGGGATCAAATCTCTGTCTTCCTTACCGTGACATTTAATGGCCAAAGAACATGACCCTTCACTTTCAGATTCAGACTGTAGCTACCCTTCTCTTCTTTCTCTGCCTCTCCATCTCCCCGGCAGGAGTCAAAAGATGAGTGCTGGTTGCTCGACATGAACAAATGATCATTACGCATGTGCAGAGGAAGCATCGTCAGTCTGTTTGAGTCCATTTACTCAGTCCAATTGTTAATTTGTCAGGTTATTTAGAAATTACTAACAGAATCTTAATGCTAAAAAAACATTTTATTAAAAGACAATTTCCATTGTCTGAATAAAAGCGCTGCACTTGAGGTCTTGGTACAAAGTGTTAACTGTATTAAATTAAATTAACTGTCATCACTTGTATTCTTTGTACACAGAGTATGACAAGGCCTGGACGTGTCTTTTGACTACTTTTTCTGGCAACATTGTTGACATTTGAAAAGAAAATGCTCCAAGAGGATAATTTAAGATGTTCATCAAAATAATGACAATGTCATTTTAAACCAGAAGTCCATTCAAGTTGAATCCTGTTTGAAATATCCCCCTGACTGCAACAGCGGGAAGTCCTGACAGAGAATTTAAACCCACGACTTGGCATCTTGGCACCACAGCAGACCAGTAACTTGCAACACATTACATATCTAACTGGACCAAAGACGGCATTCAGTAACTTCAGCAGACAAACATATTTTGCAGCAGGCAGACATGTAGCTCTGCACCAAAACTGGACAGTGCCGGTGTGTTTTATGGCTGCAGTCCAACGGTCCTGGCATAGCTGAACTGCTGCAACCCTGAGTGCATGCCATTCTTGGCCTCTGTGCTGCAGCTTAAGGTCAAAGAGGGGAAGTAAAGGTCGGGCTAAGATTAGACGCTGGCTGGCTAGTCAACACTTGGCCCATGTTATACTCTCAGTAGCCTATACTGTAAATGCTCATACAGATCACATGTACTTTCCATAGACAGTGGACAAATTATAGGGAAAAAAACTGATTAAAAGAGATGTTTCCGTGCACCATGGCTTACTGAATGATTTGATGAATATAAAAAATGTGTGAATAAAATTCTGAGGCCTTTACAGTCACCATTTCTCAACCCAGTTTCACACCGGACCAATGCCTGAGACAATGCTCTCCACCACCATCTCCATAACATCAAATGATATAATATAACCTTTCATCTTCAAATCTTTTTAGTGATGTCTGTGATGTTATTTGTCCTTTTGTTCTGTCTCGCTATATTTGTGTTTCTTTCTATCTGCTGTACTCAAGTCTCTCTTGCAAAAGAGATCTTGATCTCAATTAGATTATCTGATTGAATGATGGTTGTATTTATAAATGAGGGGATATCTTGTGTTCATCCCACCAATAGACTTCTACAGACTTGGCAAGGAGCACTGAAGCTGTTCTGGAGGCTGGTGGAGGCCAGACTCCATACTGACTACTTACTTTAATTTGTCACCCAACTCTATATTACAATGGCCAAACTCTACTCACTGTAGAGAGAGGAAAGTGAGTGCGCCATGAAATATAATATGCGGGAACTATCATTTTAGTTTAGTGGAAGGGTCACTGTGAGATTCAAGTAAGAAATCTGGGTAATGCTTTAGATTACAGCCAGCAATGTGCAGCGCATTTACTCTGGAGATACAATGTAATCTTTTGATCTAAGGGAGTACTGGTACCAATACAGAGGCCTACATAGGAGTAGTCTACTGGGGAGCAAAATGTGAAGGGGATAACAATTTGGGATCTTAAAAAGAACATATACTGTAGATATTATTTTACTACATATGACTATTACAAGTACATGAAACTGAGCACAACTCCATCTTTCAGGGGGGATGGAGAGATGATGTCTGTATCACTTAATAATATCCAAGGAGGGTTAAATGAAGGGCAACTGGATTTGATTGAAGATACTTGAACTGGATGAGAGATAAAACCTCTTCAGGTATCTTCAATCAAGTCCAGTTGCCCTTCATTTAACCATCCTTGGATTTCAAAATGACGTTATTATCAACAGACAGACAAACTACATTCCTTTATAACCCCCCCGGAATTGTTACACACTTATTATAACTTCACATCTTGTTCCCCTACATTTAGGCCTATAGTGTCTTAGTACGTGCTGGTACACTGTTAGTACAAAATATATCACCTTAACTCCGAGAAATGACGTTTCAGCAACCCTTTACACAGCTTTATATAGCTATAAAGCTGTGTAAAGGGTTGCCGAAATCTGTATTTCATTTTGAAAAAAAGCTAAGCAACCTTTATGTAGCCTAATTTGGTATCTTTTGTATCTTTTTAAATTCTACTTGCTTTATCAGAAAATGTAGCAACAACAAATGCATGGATTGCTATTTGGTGATCTCTGCACAATGTCTCAATAAAAGGAGCCCTCAGTCGTGTGTTTCTTTACAACTTGTCTCTATTAGAGTGCTGTCCAAAGTCCGGAGGGCAGCCCTGTGTGGTAAAGTGGTAACAAACCGAAATAGACTCAGACCGCCATCTAGTATGGTAATAGAAAACTGCATCCAACTTATTTGTATTCAAATTCAACCCAAATGCCATAATCAAACTGTAATCTATTGATGCGATGTAAGGAAATTACTGTGTTTTCCGGTTATATAATTGAGAATAACTTGTTGCGTCAAAATCGATCGCTTCACAGCGTTCGGCAGTTATTGTGAGCGCCGACGAAGTCTCCAACGAAGAAAAGATAACAGAGTGAAAACCTCAACACCTGTCTCATTGGTCCTCAAATCAAAGATTTTGAAAATGTGTAATGGCAACTAAACTTCCTCCTGAACTGTTCCTAAATTTATATTGTACAACTGTTAACTGCTCCACCTACTAACACACCTGGACCTTTGACAATTGCCCGAGTCTTGAAAGAAACAGTTCATGCAGATACTGCCTCTGTGACCGTTAAATGTACACTGTTTTGAATGTATTTGTCCGTATTTTTATAATTAGCCTATACATTGGAATGTTCTGAGATTATCTGAGAGAGACACCAACATATTTATTTCCATTTCCCTGCACAGCGCTTTAATATTTTTGCCCTGGGAACTTGGCTGTGTTGCCAGAATGAAGTCAGTTTTGGACGCAGCAGAGGCTCTTTATACATCCAGTTATTAGGATTGGCTGCACATATGATGGTGGAAGAAATGTAACTTCATCCATCAGCCATTTAGATTTAATAAATAATCTAGAGTTAAAAAAAAAAAAAAAAAAAAAAACCTGTCAGGAGAATTTGAAGCTCCAATTTGAAGGAAGAATTGAGATGACGCGTGTTAATACCGTCAACAAAGCAGATTTCCGTGTGGGACAGAAGTGGATGTTGAATCTCACACTTCCACATTTCCGTGAGCAAAAGGAAAAAAAAGCCTAACAGAGCAAATGTCAAATCCATTTATTCATGCTAATCATAAGTAAACATAAAAATGAAACAGCAGGAATTACAGGTGCCATCAATTGGATATCCTCGTCCATTACACCTGATTTTAGCACGACACCCTGGCCACGAAATGCCTAAACACTTTTACATCTATAGGCTACGGTACGCAGACAAAGCTAGAAATACATGAAGTGCCAGTTTACTTAAAAACAAGCTCAACATTCAAAAGGTGATAATTTGATGTAAACATAGCTCACATGTTCTAATATTCAGTTTAATACTTAAACATGGAATAAACTACAGCTGCTCTGTTAAAACAGCCACAATAGAGTGAAGCGTCTGATCTATGGTATCTGTACGCTGGATGAAACCACATTAACACTGCCGCGAGTTTACACCATACTACATGTAGCCTACACACACGTGAACACTCTTCACTGCAAGTGTGTTTTCCCCTATAATACCTAAGAATTATGCCATCAGTCTTTATTTTCGCTTTTCTCTCCACTAACAGCCCAGCCCGCTCATGGACCCGATCCGATCCAGTTTCAGCCCAAAGCATCCTCTGTTCCAGCCCCTCCTTGACCGGTCCGGTTCTGCGCGCTTCTGATTGGCCACAGCCCCCTTCAGCAGGCGCAGCCAGGGGGTCTCAGCCTGCGTTTGGCCATCAGCCCATTTGGGGTACTCGGCTGCTTTGACCCCTGAGGAGAAGGTGGACTGCTCCTCTGGTTGGCTATTCAACAGGTTCTCCAGGTCGTCCAGGGTCAAAAGGTCATTGTAGCGTTCCAGAAACTGCTCCATGAACTACAGGAGGGAGGGAAAGATTCAATTTAATTGTCAGGGAGTGTACAAGGGACAATAATTCAATCAGTGATACATTTCATTACTCTCTCCTCTTATTTTTTCCTGAGCTCCCTCCCATCCCTCTGGGCTATATTCTCTTTTATGCTTCAATCCACTCTTTTCTTCTCTTTTCTATCCTTCCCCCTCCCTCCCTCTGTAGGTACCTGCACAGCATCAGGAGAAGGGTGCAGAGCGCGAGCCTCTGTGATCTCCAGGGGTGTCAGGAGGAGCAGGGTGGCACAAAGCAGCGCAGGACACAGCATGGCAGCAGAGAGACAGACACGAACAACTGGAGCTGGAGGACTGAAAATACAGTGGCTGCAAAGACACAAATATAGAGAAAATTATGTGTAGATATTAAAATCCCAGTGCAAATTTTAAAAGAATGCAAATATATAGCCTACATGTTGTCGGAAAATAAGATTTGAAAATCATAGTTGTTTTAATTGTTAAATGTCTTTACAGACACTAACCAATCCTCATTCATGATTTTAAACATTTTTTTTAAAAATCCATATGTATATTTAACAGGGACCACACAGATAAACACTGTTACATACAAATAAGCAATGCAACAGATGTGATGTATATAGGGCGTCTATCCGAAGCTAATCTGCAGCCCACCTAGGTTTTTAAACTGCCAAACAAATCAGTGGAAAATAAATCAGGAGACACATATTATCAACTTTTCCTCATTATTTCAAGAGGGAAACTTTCTGCTACTTTAAATAGATCTCAATTTATGGGACAGTTAGTGTACCAAAAAGTACCAACTACGTGGTATCCCGACAAACATTTCATAAATTTTATGGTAACCTGTTGAGAACAACAAAAACTTTTCAGAATTTACAAGGCAGGTAGCTAAAACCAAGTTTTACTGATCGTGATTTCTCTTTGGGAAGTAATTACTGCAATGAAGACAGTGGAAAACATTTAACATGACTAAGCATGTAAAAGAAAATGTTAAGCATGCTCACCTGTCGTTTGTCTCCTCAGAGCTCTGGGCGTATTCTGCTCTCACAGACTCTTCTCCATCTCCCTTCGTTCTCAGTCGCTGGGCTACCTCTCACTTGTTGGCACCTGCTGGGAGCATCACTCTCTCACTCGACTGACTCCTCCTACTCCTTGCTCTGTGATGGAATTGAAAAGGGCTGATTTTCTTCCTCTTGTGTCGGTCCTCTTGGCAGGAGCTGAATGCTGGGGCATCAGCTGGGATGCTGCAGAGGTTTTGTAGAGGCAGACCCCCCCCGCTTCCTCCTCCTCATCTCCTTTTCTTTGGAGTGATGTCATAGCCTTGGAGAGTGATTGTCATTGCCAAGGTGACTGTACTGTGCATCTGTGAGCCATACTGATGCCACTGTACTGCACAACGCAAGGTCAGAGGGCAACAGTCAGCTAATGCCTTTGGAGAAGTGAACTAGCTGGAAAGATTCACACATATGATTTCAAGACTTGATCTAAATTATACATTTCCCATGTGGAAACAATGCTCCTCGTGCATATTAGCCTCCCCCTCTCCCCTTTGTCTCTTTGGTCTTTCCCAGCATGCACTGACCTCCCCTCTCTGTTGGGTAAGTTACAGTCTGTCAGGGCCATCTGCTCCCTGTACCCCCTGCCGCCAAATTACAACACTAGCAGGAGCTGCAAGATCCGACCTCAAAGTTCAGCAGCCTCTGATTATTCCTAGTAAATAAACCCCAGGGATGACAAATGGATTTCAGATACTGGTCTTGCAATCAATGAATATTTTCTTTTAATTAAGGCAGCTTCTGTGAGCAGTGTGTGATGTTTTCATACTGAGCACGAACAAGTAGAATTTGCACAGCACTAAATGAAGTTTTAAACAGGGCAAATTTTCTCATGTTTGTGCACTTAGCACCCACTGAATACATTGAACTCAAATTTGTCCTCAGATAAAACCTAACTGCTGCTGCAGTTAGCCTGTTGTTGGCAAGTGTCTTTACATAACATATCAATCACACATACAGAAATGCACCCCTCTCATCTTTTCGGAGAGGACAATGTGTGGGAGAGCTGGAGTAGGCGAAAAGGAGAGAGATTAGCGATTGGGGGGGGGGGGGGTTAAACTACCGTGCATGAGATGTCAGTGAAGAGAGGCGCGCATGTAAGAGGAAAAGTAGGCAACGGAGAGTAGGTGGAGGAGTAGGAGGAGAGGGAGGCAGAGAGCGGAGGGAGACCTACAAAAGAGATTGATTACAGGAGAACAGAGGCGGCCAACTAGGCAACAGCAAATGTGTCAGAGAACAAGTGGGGAGGGGAAAAAAAGAAAAAAAAACAAACATGATTGTAAATAAATACTCACTGATGAGGAACAGAGTGAAAGTTTGTCTGACAGAATGAAATATGATATGACAGAACATGCTGTAAGAAAAGGAAAACAAAATTGAGGAAAATGAAGTGGAGAAGCATGTGAGGTGGTAATACTGTCCGGGCAAGCTGGGACAACCCATTAAACACCGCTGTCCAAACATATAACACAAGCAGACATTGAAAGCTGCTTGTAATGACGATATAAATTTACTTGACATAACCCAGCGGACACCCAAGCCTTCACACATTTGTTAGTGTCAGCCTCTGGAGTTTTTCCTTCAGCACGCAGAGGTCGGTGAGTGACGCAGCTCAAGCAGACAGACAGCCGTAGACTCCTCAAAAACCAGAACCAAGTTTATTAAAAGACATCTTGAATTCTACGTCAACGCATACGTTATCAGACTACCTTAGTTTGGTGTAAAGTACAAATATCTTTAAAAAAATATATATACACACTAATAAAAAGCAAAAGAATAAAAAACAATAATGTGTAAAACAGAAAAGTGTCATTTCAGATAAAAGATTAAAAAGGAGATAGAAATAAGACAAAACAGCTGAAGACGGATCAGTTTCGGAGGCGAGCCCGTCGGGATGTGCGGGCGATGGGTGTCGTCACTTTAGGGGTCTCGCTTTCCGCCATTACAGCATCTGATGAAAAAAAAATAAATAAAAAAAATCAGAAGTTGGTGAAGTGAGAAAAGTCAGGAACTTGGAAGACCTGTCAAAAAGCCTACCGAAAAAAATGTGCTCATGATCATCTTAAAGAAAGTTTTTTAGTGAATCAAAATAATCTAATTGGGAGAATAATGAAGCTTAACCTGTATAAACACAAAAATCCATCTCCAGGTCATGGATTAGTGCTGCTGCAATGCACAGCTCACTTTTAAGAGCAACTGAGGTACAGCAGTCCTAAATCATCTTACATGCCCTCATGTGGTTTCAGGCCAGTGCTCCAAACCCTCTGAACTATGTTGTTTTGATCCAAAGTATCTTACTGACTTGTGCCAAAATAAAGTAAATTCTATACAATAAACCAACAGCTGAAACAATTAGTCAAGAAACGGAATCAGATAAATTCTCTATTTTTTGGATAATTGTTTTGTGTTTTAAAAAAGGAAAAACGCTAAACATTCCCTCGTTCCAGTTTCTAAAATGTGAGTATGTGTTGCTTTTCTTTGTCTTGTGTGATAGTAAACTGAATATCTGACATTTTATAGACCAAGCCGGTAATGTAAAATCTGCATTTTAATAAATAAAAATTGGTAGTTGTACCCCTGAATAAATGGAATTTTTTTTTATTAAATACAAAATGTTGCTTGAGAGACGGATTGAGGAAAATCATGTTAAATTCCAAACAACCGAATCAACTGAAAAAAATGTGGATTTAATATGAAAGGCAGAAGAATCCTTGCAAGCAAAGTTAAATAAGAAAGGGGCTGCTCACCCTCTTCATCCTCCTCATCGCTGCTGAAGGTGATCATAGGTTTCTTGGACTTGCGAGATTTCTGAGGTGTCACAAAACTGTCATTGCCGCGACCAGAAACTGAGGGCTTTGCTTGACCTGCAACAAAAACAGGAACAGGTCTTCTGTCACAAACAAAATCAAAACATTTTCTGCACGCACATTTGCACAAACCGGGACCCTTGAAGGTGAAATCCTACAAGCACTGACCTCTCTTTGTTCCTCGGACGGCCTCGGGCAGGCAGAGGTGTACACATCACTGTCTTCTCAGAGGATCCTCCTTCTTTCTGGTTCTCTTCATCCATCTCAGGACTTTCTACGTTCTCCAGCCCCCGTGTGTGAACCGCTGTCAACCGCTTTTCAAACTCATCCACCTGGGCCTGGGGAAAGAAGTTGTCATTAGTAAACACAAAAATTCTTTAAAATTAAAAAACATTAACTTAGGAATGGAGATGA
This sequence comes from Micropterus salmoides, assembly GCF_014851395.1. Classification (NCBI taxonomy): domain Eukaryota; kingdom Metazoa; phylum Chordata; class Actinopteri; order Centrarchiformes; family Centrarchidae; genus Micropterus; species Micropterus salmoides. Next base: position 14,654,682 of record NW_024040152.1, read on the forward strand.
ATTTAGCACCTTGAACTGGGCTTTGGCCCCACGGCGCAGCTTGGCGGTGATGGAGAGCAGAGGCTGGTAGACTCCAGGCTCGGTTAACTTGTCACTGTAACACTCCCAGCATTCCTGCAGCCTCTTAAAACCACGCTCACACATGGACAGCAGAGACAGAGACATGGCCAAATCACACCACTGACGCTCCGTCCTGAGGAGAGAAGTAGAGCGGGAGTCCCAGGGATTAGCGACCAAACCCAATTAGAAACTATGTGAAATGCATAGATATTCTACATCCTCAACAAAAAAAGCTCATAACTCATGAATATGGCTTTGCCTTGGCATTTGGACCAAATCTCATTTTCCAGGAACCTCTTAAATCTAAATTCACTTTGCAATTGTGTAATATAAAACGTCCTTTCTTTAAGTATGGATGAAGCATGAGTCAGAGGCAGACTGAAGCCTGGCCAGGCAAACTGTTCAGTCTACATCCCTCAACAATAGGAGAAGACCGTTTCCATGATAAGAAATTAGTGAATAAGATGTCAGAGTAGGTGATAGGTGAACTGAACTGTGTACTTAATTAATCCTTAATTGTCCTTCTCTCTTCAAAAACTGAAAAACACCCTCTAAATTACCCATTCATCCAACGCTGCATCTTGCATAAATGAAATACTGCAGGACAGTCTTGATGAGCAGGGAAACAAAGGGATATATAAAAAAAAATATATATACAGGTCAGAGGTGTGAAGATGAAAACAAAAGGGGGAGGTGGATTTACTCACTTGGCAGTTCTAAAGCGCTGACACAGTTTCTCTACCAGAGACTCGGTCTGCCTTTCTTTGGTGATGTAGGAGAATAGCTGTCTGAAAACACAAACAAAGCATCTAAACAAAGCTCTCAAAATAGCAAAGTATGGCCCTGAGAAATCCGTTTTAATATATGCCAGATTCTGTTTTACAATTTAAGCATATTTTATCATCAGAAGGAGTGTGTAATCATATGGTGGATGAAAAAAAAGAGTGAGAGTGTGTGTGTGTGTGTGTGTATATGTGTGTGTATATATATATATATATATTTTTTTTTTTTTTTTTTCCAATAAACTATCAAAAGTGTAGTCAATATCAATAAATCTGATGCATCATGGATATAGAAATAAGTGCATGTGCAATTTATGGGGACATAGATAGCAGTAACACAGAGCAGAATGCCATAAATTCCACCAAAACACAGCAATATACTTTTTTCTGTTTATGATTTAAGTGCTGTGAACAAAACACTTATTATAATGCCAAGGAAATCCCTGATTTTTATAAAACTGCTTCCACAACATTTTATAGTTGATTCTATTTTATTATCAAGTTGCACGATTCCGTCTGTGTTTTCTGCATCATTGAACTCATAGGGCCCTAGCAAAGCTGTCAAATTTTCCCTCAAATTCTTCTTAAACAAGTCACGATTTGTCCTGAGCCTGCAGAGTTCTGCTCAGTATGGACAAATCCTCTGTGGCCAAAGGCAGCAAATGAGACTAGACACATACTGAAACACATTTGCAACTCACTTCATGATGGTATTGAAGTCCTCTGAGGTCATGCCTCTCTCTGGATCGGACAGGCGACTGATGATGTCTGGGAGCAGGTTGTAGATTGCATTGTCCTGATTGGACAAACCAAGAACAGAGTTAAAAACCTTCCCAATTATTCAGGCTCCGTTAATTAAAGGGGTCTGGATGTGTGTGAGATAGTACCTTGGTGGCCAGTTCGTTGAAGAAGTTAAGGGCCAGGCTGGTAATGTGAGGATCTGGGTCAATTAGCAGCACAGCCACCTCGCTGACTTGACCTTTGACCTTGAGCACATCCTTAAGCACCAACTGAGTAAGAACTGTCACAGCTGTCTGCCTCACTGAAGGAACCTCGTCGCTGAGCCTAGAGGAGAAGAGGATGTGAAATGACTGGTCTTCAGTGACAAGACAGAGTCAATAGCCATGAGCAGCTCAGCGAGGCTGGCACAGTGGTGCTTTGAGCTAAAAGCTAATGTCAGCAAGCTAACGTGCACATAATGAATGTTAAAATGCTGATGCTAAGCAGACAAAGTTTACCATGTTCACCATCTTATTTTAGAGTGTTAGAATATTAATATATGCTAATTAGCACAACACACAAAGCAGCTGAGGCTGATGGCTCAATCAGCTTCTTACCATGATAGGTTCCTATGTGGGTTTTGGTTATTGAACATAAAATTTCTATATTTATCTTTCTGTTTCTATTTTTTCCCCCTCACTGAATGGGTGACGCTCAGCTGGAAAAAGGTAGATTAATTTTAACAACATAAGAATCAAAATATTAAGGCTGTTGTGGGATTGATGCTTAGGTTTCACATTACATGACAATCCATCCAGTAGTTGAGACATTTCACCCCAAACCACAAATGAGAACCCGTAGGGTTAAGGCTCACGCAGACAACACGACTTTCAACGTTGGCCGATGGCCGTGCCTTCACACTACACAACATGCCATCTTGAAGTCATTGTGGCGTTCACACTACGTGACTGATCGGTGACAGGGGGTCACACACTATGCGAGCCGACAACGACTGTCACCCGACGCTGGTCTCCAAATCACGTTTTGTCAAGAAAACACAGTGAAATGGGAAAAGGCGCGATCCTACACATGAAACAGCTGTTTGTTATTATAAAGATACAGACAAAGAATATGGGTGAAAGAATGGATTAGCACACGCATGTAGCAGGGATCGTCTGAGCTACAGAGAGAGCTGAGGGGGAGTAAAAAGTGTTTTGCGATGAAAAAGTAGCTGCCTGCTCTGCCAGCTGTCTGCGCTCATTGGCTGGATGTGGATGTCGAGTCGGCCGACTCTTCCAGATATATCAGAAATGTAGCCGTTTTGATGAGTCGTTGTGTTGTTCACACATAACTGGCAACCGCCAACGGTCGCAGAGCGGCAAATCAGGCTAAAAATCGTGTATTGAGAACCAGGCTTTAGGTGAAAAGTCAGTGGATCAGCAAAATAATTAGGATTCATCCTCTGGGAAACCAAACGGGAATACCAAACCGTTAGTGATAGACGATATCTGGCATTTTGAGATAATTAGCATCGGCTGATTGCACTCACGAGGCTGATAAACAAAATGTCTGCAGACAAATCTACAGGCAGCCTTGTCAGTTGTTAGTGCTCTCCCTTGTGAGGTTTGGGAAGGTGGGGGAAAAAAAATTTGTTTCAAGTGGTTTCTCACATCCTAAATGACAGCTAATCTAATACATTTACTGGCTAATGTTAAATATATACCCTTTTTGGGGTTTGAAAGGTTGACATGACCACTGCTGTAGAGAATAATGCAGTTGTTTGACGTCACTTCTGACAAACTCTACCTCACTCTCTTTTAAACACCAGTAACGCTCTGAAATCTACAGCATAACTCAAAGTACTTTTCTATTTCATTAATGCAAATTCTGTCTAAAATACAAAGTCACTGGCTAAAGGCCCATTTTACTCCTACGTAAGGTCTACGTGCGTACCTACGCCGAAGGCTACACACGTAGCCATGCATTTATACTTGTGCGTAGGTGTGTCCGTCATTCTGCAATTACACCCCCCAAATTCTAGTTGGCAGTAGCGCTACAGCGTCCACTGTGTTGACTTTTGCTGGCCGAGCAGGCTAACTTCTGGTTTAGCGCTCCGCTAATGTAAATGGGGGTAAAATTGTAAACGTGCGGCTGGTGTAGCCTTTTCAAATGTTACCAACCAAATGGATCACATTCTGATAGCGAAACGAGTCATTTCGCTCGGGTTGCGACGGTCAAATATATTGATTCACTGTGTTACAGTCGCCGTTTTGGCCGCTAGTAAAAGTTACTTCAAAGCACGGGATACTTCCGGTCGGCTCTGAGGCATTGCGAGGCTACCCAGCCGACCAATCACAGAGCTTACGGCCCGCGTCGACTCGACGTGCAATTACATTTTTGAGGAGGTGCACGTCAGGCGACGGCGTAGCCTCTGCGTAGCCCCGTAGCCTACACCGTCATTTGACGCAGAAGTATAAATTGCCCTTACGACAACCATGTAAATTAGATAGGACTCGGAACAGCACTAAACAATAGAATTATACATGACTTTTCTTTGTTTTAATATCAGCATTACAGAATTAGTCCATCGGCCACCCTGCTCTTTAAATATCTGCACTGGCCATTGAAAACCCATCTCAGTTGACCACTAGAATATATCCAGTAGGTGCTGAAATATTTCACCGGTAAAGTAAAATTTTGGACATTTTTGGATTTGATACAGTCAGGTGATCACCAAACCATAAATGTCTGTACGAAATATAATGGCAATCCATTTAAAGCGGTGGGCTGACAAACATTGCCAGAACAATAGAGTAACTACAAATGTGGGTGGAGGAAAAATAAATAACATTCCTGCCACCTGCACATTTGTTATTTCCCAGTCCTAGTCAATTAAGCTTTCTGTAAAGACTGTGTTATTAGGCAGAACCTTAGTGAAACCGAACAACTGTCACAGCCTTGGCTGAATACAATGCCATTGGACAGGCTATGGCAGGGCAATCCGATAGCATTCTGAGACCCATTTAGACTTACCCCCCCCCCCACCAAATCCACAAAACAAAAGAAAGTCATTAACCATTTTTCCATTTATAAACAGAGAGCAGGACTCCTGGCAGAGGAACAGACACTTGTACATGACACTTCCATATGCCAATGCAGGCGCTTACAACAGCAATGAACAGGGTAATTAATTCTTAATGCGCTTATCAGGAGGCTCCAGGGCAGCAGCATGGAGGTGTTGGTGTGTGGGAGACAATTAGTGAACACTATCAAATGCTTATCAGGTAGAAAACACTATAAGAGCAATGACGCATTAAAAAAAGGCGAACAATGTTTTACATGTCTGAAACACCTCAATGAGAGCATTATCAAGCATTATAATTAAAACCACACTTCATCAAAAGGAGCAACTTCAGTTTCTAAGTTGGCTACAGCGAAATGGTGTAACTTTGTGCGGGAGACACAAACAGAAACCATTTAATTGAAAATGTTTTTAAAATGAAAAGCATAAACCTTTGGCTTCACCCAAAATGATTCCCTTCTGCTCATCCAACCACTCTGTATAATTACAACACACTAGCCACTGGTACTCGTCTCAATCTGTAAAACACTAGTAATTAAGCTGTTCGTTGTCTAAAAGTGCCCTTGTCTGAGGCGGTCCAAGGCTCCACCCCAGTTCACTAGTGGGGGTGGGTTTTCTACTAGCCATGAAGAGTTCCCATGGCAACCACAGAGGTCAGACTACAAGGCAGATACCAGAGTTTGCCAACATAGATCTCAAAGTTTGTCCCCACCCCCACCCATTAAAAAGTTGTGATGGAAAGAGTAAACTTTTCCCATCATGGGGCTCAGTGGAGCATTGTGACAGCTGCAACACTTCAGTGGCTGAGAGGAACAACAACACTGAGACGTGGTGGGGTTCTGGATGAAGATGGCTCAAGTGTACAAGCAGGGGGAATGTTAGCCGACATGAAACGTCATTTACAGTACATCCACTCAGCTGAGCCATCAGGGATAGGTTGTTCTTTGTAATCTCTAAAAAAATAATCTACCGATATGATAATGTGCATCTAATTGGAAGACAGTCAATTAGTGTGTGTGCGTGTCTGTGTGTGGGGGGTGATGAGCATGAGCTGCTACAGTGACAATTTTAATTAATTTTATATTACCGGGCTAATTTAATTGAATATACATTACCTGGCATAGAGATTCTGTGTCCAAGGCTCCAAAATGTTGGGAAAACGGACGGTGAGATCTCCTAGGGCTATAATGGCATTTGCCCTGACCACAGGAAAAGCAGAGCGCTCCAGCACCGTAAACATGAGACGGATATTTTCTTCACACACAGATGGGCTAAAAAATTAATAAAATAAAAACACAAAATTTGATGTTATCCCAATAATTCAGGTCAGTCTGTTTAGAGTTATGTTTCCTGGAGAAGAAGTAATACATGTAGGTATGTAACGAATTTTCATTAACGTGTGGGTTCGTTTCTCAGTTACGTGATTTGTTATTTGGCATATAAAATGTCAGAAGTCAGTAAAAAGCTGCCCATCATAATTTCCCAAAGCCCAAACTGACACATTTAATTTGCTGTTTTTGTGCAACCGATAGCACAAAGCCCAAAGATCATATGTTTAATATCACAGAAGACTAAAATCCAAAGTAAAAACCAAAAGTTTGAGGTTTTCATCAATGATTAATTTTAAAATAGTTGCAAATGTTGTTTGTGTCAACTTAACGATTAATCAGGTAATTGTTTCAGCTCTACATACACAACATATTTCAACAGCAACACTACATTCTAAAAAAAACAACCACAGTTGAATAAAAGTCTTTCTAAACAGTCTCAACAAAAACAGTCATGACAATAGTATTTTTTGCCAGACTGTTGTAGACTGCCTTCGTTTTCACTAGGTGTACTTAATGGATTGTATGGTGGTGATGATAGAACATGGAAATAGGCAATGTGTTTACCTTATCATCATGTACTGAGAGAGTGCCAGACAGGCAGCAGTGGTGAGCTGTGGGTGGGAATAGCGTCCTGGGGAGCTGCAGACTCTCACCAGCAGGGGAAGGAATGCACACAGCAGGTTCTCCTCTGAATAGACCAAGAAAGGAGAAAAGTAGTACATGAAAACACTTGTATTATCAAAATCTATATGAAGAAATTGATTTATATCCGGTTTAACATGCAGCTTAATGTGGGGAACACAAGAGGTTTTCATTACCAGCCAGTAATTCAGTCTCGCAGATCTTTCTGATGAGTTCAGCCTCTGTATCTTCAGCAGAGGCCCCAATCAACCCGAGCTCCTCCTCCATAGCGCTCTCATTAGCCGCTTGCTGTTGGAAAAACAGAAAAAGCTTTACAAAGCAGTTACTTCTCTCTCTAACATACTCCTAGAAAATATCATGGGGGCTTTCTGACTTGTAGCACATTGCTAATGGAAGTCAGTGCTTTAGACCTGAAACAAATAATCGGTGTAGTTGCCAAAAATCTTGATAAATTTAAAAGGAAAAAAGTCAAATTCTGATTCCAGCTTCTTAAATATGAAGTTATCTTTGCTCCTTTATGACAGTAAACTGAATATCATTTGAGGACGTCATCTTCAGGAACAAATGTTCAACATTGTTCACCATTTTCTGACATTTCATAGACCAAACACCTAATCGATTAGGAGAAAATAATCAACAGATTAAATCGATAATGAAAATGATCATTATTTGCAGCCCTATGTTGCATCCTATTATATTCTAAGTGGAACGGGAATTGACACATTTGCTTCATTTCGCGAACTGACCTGCATCTTTCGTTTCACACAGAATTGAATCTGACTGAGCTTTAACATGCACAATCTCAAGGCTCTCCAACATCCAGGCTCTTTCACAGAAAGGGGGCGGGCCCGACCTCTCATTCAGGGAATACGGTCGATCTTCCCGTTTTGCAACTGCTGGTGAAATATTACAAGCAGCAGAGAAGAACGGATACTCTTTGGATGCATAATTTACAACTCTGGACTGCTGTTGTTCACCTGCTAGTTACACTAGCCTTGTAAACCATGTTTACAACCCTACCAATGCCATTCCCTTACCTTCTTTTCACTACATCATACAAGTAAATTTCACCTGGTGAATTTCAGTCTAACTGCAGCTTCAAGAGCCTTAAATGCCAATCTTTTTTTCTATGAAACACTGCCAATAGACTAGAAAGTTGGCTACAATGGATTCCAGTAGCAGTGTTTTCAGAGGAGAACAAAAGGTATCAAAGCATCCAAGGGAATTCTTTAAAAATCATTCATGCAACATTTTGTGTTGACAATCACTAAAAACTCGTCGCAGAGTAAACCATGTGGCCGTTACACTCTAGGTTTGAGTCCAATCAACAAATTATGTTTTCACTTTCTGCCTCTTTTTGTATCTGTTTTACGTAAGAGAAAAATGTGAAAAAATAAAAATAACAAAAAATGAACCAATGCGAGTCCTAATGTTAATTAAAGAGACATTTATCTTCCTGTTCCCTGATGGGCTGAACAATTATGAGCCATCACTCATCTGACTGTGTCACTAAAATAAATCTAGTCAAGCCATCCTGCTGAGTGTAACTGATTGTCACCACACGGGGGGTTGTTTTGGCTTTATTGTAACATTGAAGTATCTGCAGAAATACATTTAAAAAAGGCAACTGACATTTAGGCCTTAAAAGTACTAGAGACACCTTATAAGACTCCAGTAAGGACAGCATGACCGAATAATAGATTTGCAACTATTGATCGTTTTCATTACTGTTCTAAAATAGTGAGAATAGTGGAGCTGAACCATCAGACGTTTTGTGTTTTTGCTGGAAAAAATTAATTAACAGTTCATCATATGTCAATAGACTCATCGGTAATTGTGTAGTGTTTTGACATTTACACACTTTGCACTGGATAGTTTTACACACTGTACAGCATGTACATTTAAGTGACAAAAGGAGGTCATTTTTAATCTGCACATCTAGAAAAGGTTATCCATGTTTTTACCTCCTCCAGACGTGACTACTGCAACACACTTTATTCTTGTATCTGCAGGCAAAACATACAGACTGCAACTTGTACAAACGCTGTTGATAAGCTTTTAACATGTTTGAAGAGAAAATACCAATTCTTGCAGCCCTTCACTATTTACCTATGAGTTTTAGAATTGATTTTACTACTTGTTTCTAAAGCCTGATTGAACGGTCAAGCTCCTATATATGTCATCGGTAAACTCCTTATTAGCCTCCTTGAGATCCTCAGGCCAGGCCATTACTAATGGTTCCAATCTCTTCTTAAAACTATGTTGTATCTTATGGCTTTTCTTAACTGATATTTATTGCAATTACCTCATGTTTTGCGTTTTAATTACTTATTTGTTTTTATCTTTATTTCATTTGTATAGCACCTTTCAAAATTAAAGTTACAAAGTTATTATTACATACAAGTCTCAGTACCTTAGCTTTGCTGGATGGGCCCTTTTCCTTCTCCTCCCTCTCCTCAGTCTCGCCTCTCCTCCTCCGGAGCTCAGCGCTCACACTGCGCTCAAGGTGAGACACCTGCCAGAAAGCCACGCAGCCACACAGAGCCAACAGCTGGGCCAAACACACACAGCTCACTGCAGGAGAGAAAGACACATGGACACATGATTCAGAGTATGTGGAGAAAGCAAGAAACACTGAGACGGGTTACACTGTCAGTGTACGCAGAGACACAATGGGACTCACCTTGTTCACCTTGCTCACTGGACTCTTGAGATCCATCTTGCATTTGGCCAGCATCCTTGTTGACTTCGCCACCTTCTGCAATCTGATCTAGTATGAGGCGAGCGCTGCGCTGGAGCAGTCGGGAGCACAGCTGGTCAGGGGATTCAGCCAGGAAGTAGATGAGACGGACAGCCTGTTCCATGAAGCTCTGCCAGTAAGGGTCTTCCATCACCACACCTGGAATAAGTACCAACAGACATAGTCAAAGGAAGAAATCAAGATTAACAAAGGCTAAGATGAACAAACAAAGAATATTCAACAAAAAGGGCACATTTGTCTGCATTTACCTTCAGCAATGGCCTGTGTGAGGCAGGTGAAGAGCTGATGGTCCTGGGGCAGTCTGAATGGTGCACCTTTTGATTGCTGGTGGAAATAATGCAGTGCATGATGTTAACATTGCATTGGAGCCCTCTACTTGAGTGTATTATCTACCAAGTTGGTTCAATCTGCCCATAAGTGTATTCATTAAATCATGCATTTAATCTATAATGTAAATGTGTAATGCTGCATACAGAAAAGAAAAAATAATTGCTTAGAAGCAAACCATGGTTTATGACTTCTTACCCTGACATGGTCAGTGATGCTGCAGATAGTGATAACAGAGTCTCTGGCCAGAAGAAAGTCTTCAGTCACTTTTTCTCCCAGAGCCACAGAACAAAGAGTGTCCAGATTACTGAGGACCACCTCCCTCTCTGCTCTGTTAGATTCACATACATACAAAATAGACATTTTTACAAATAGGTGTAAAATAGATATTTTATATTCTCAAATGATCGTGTCATTATGCAAAGTGAAGTAACAATCTCTGCCCTACATCACCCCAACCCGTGTGCTGGCCTCGACAGTGCTAGGCTGCTGCCCAGATAATGCGTGTAGGAGGACGGGTTAGGAGAAGCACATAAGATTTAATAGGTTATGAATGCTGCCGGCTGGATGAAGAGAGGCAGCAGTGTGGGTGGACTGCAGCTAGTCTCTTTACTCTCTCTCTCTCTCTCTCGCTCACTCACTTCTCCCTACAGCAGTGGCTGTCTTTGAGGTAGATTGAGGGGGAACATAAAAAATAAATAAATATATGTATATATTTTCAGTGAAAAGCATTGGCAAGAAGCCTAGTTATATGGTCGTGACTTCGATTACAATGAAGAGGAGCCGAGGCTGAGCTTGTATTCTGACTAATGAGAGGATTTGCTGAATGTCAAGTAGCTGAGACACAAGACCACAATGAAAAAGGAAGTTCCTTTATGCAGTGAGGAATATCGCAGATTTTACATAATGTTTTAACAGTTTAGTCAACTCAACTTTAACTATAACAATGAAGTCTTTTTTTCTGCCAATAGATAAAACAGAGTTCAGTTCATTTTAATATTCAAAAAGGAATGAGACCTGTACTGATTGCAAATAGAGTCAGCGTTAGTTTACACCTATATTAAAATGAAGTTTGTATCTGTATCTGAAAAAGCACATGTTTGTGTTAAGTATGGTTGCATTAAATTATCAAATCATGTCAGTTGTTACTTCTTTCATTAAGGATCAGTAATGTGCAATCAAAATCATTAAGACAATTTATTTTCCATTTCATAATATCCAACAAAAATAAACCAAAATTACGTTGATATTAAATATTTCTGAGGAGCCATGCTACTGCAAATTGCTCAAATTTTGAGATTACTGCATCTTCCACTTTATCACCACAGTATCAACCGTCCTCTAGTGAGATCTGAGTATTTTATACCTGTGGCATTCAGTACAAATAATCATGGGAATATAATTAGATTTTAAAAATAGTCATGTAAATACTATTGACCATGTCATGAGATCAGACTGCTCAGTGTTGCAGAATCATCATGACTCATGTGTTCTCACTAGTCAACGCACCTCTCCCTCATCCATAGTAATCAAGTATTGCACAACACCTGCAAGCACTACAATAACGAAAATAAAGCCGTTTATGTTGCCCTTCCCAAATTGAAAAATAAATGTTTTAGTTGACACTGCCATCTACTCTTCTGCACCGAATAGTGTATGCAAAATGAGATCAAATCACAACATGGATAGAATAATTTGAACAAACACAAGCTGTCATAGGACTGATATCTAAATACTGATCAATATAAATCACGGCTTTATGCTTCGGATGATTTAGAAGTACACCATAAGTGACTGAATTTTACATTTCCCTGGTTTAAAACAAAACAAAAATGCATGTGCTGTGACTACTTATCCAACTACTATATTACTATATGGTCAGAGTAGGTGGAGCTGAGTCACTTCGGCCTGCTCGTTCAGAGCAGATTAGCACATTCTACCGAAATAAAAGGCAACAAAAGTTAAAACCTCTCACTTAGTTAACTTGATAAGACTTCTTTTCTTCATCACAGCCTAAGACGTTTGTTTCTTAGGGGCATATGGAAAGTGGTCCATGTCTTACCTTGCAGCCATGCCCAGCAGTAACACTGCTGCTCGCCTGTGTAAGACCGATGTTTCTCGTTTGCCAGTAAACCTCTCCCACAAGACCTGCACTACAGTGGACTGGAGATTGCTGCTACTGCCAAAGAACTCCTGCACCTGAAGAAACCACCAGAAACCTGTTTGGTTACAACTCCCAGTGTGTAATTTTTTTTTAATTTTGAAACAGTTATTTAAATCCAAAATACAGTACACAACAAGTCTATAACTGACCATCACACAGAAATTATGCATATTAGTGTTACTCACTATTTCCTCAAGACATTGGATTGTTCCCAGTGATGCATCTACCATCAGCTCAGAAAGACTGTCCACAAGAGTCTGGGCTTTCATCCTGATGAAAGACAAGACAACTACATTTAAGAACACAAAACAAATCTTTTAAGTCTTTTTAGGTTTACTTGCATCACAATATGGCATTTAGCAGTAAGTTTGACTCTGTACACATAATGCATACAAGATAATCCAGTTTCACAGCATGCTCAATTCCAGCTACCTTTTAGTTTCTAATGTTAACCAGCAAGCCTCACAGCCCAACATCATAATCCTCCTGAAACTTCAGCAACTGATTAAATCAGAAGTCAGTCAGTCAAATTTATATTAAAATAAACGTAGAATTAGCTGAAATCCTATTAAATAAGCAAAATACAAAGGGTATGGACAGTATGTGTACTGTGTGTTACAGACCTGACGGTGTCTCCCTGAGGGTTCAGATACAGGCGCCTGTAGGCCTGAACCACAGCATCTTTAATGGCAGCGTCAGTTGACCAGACCAGAGGCAACATCTTCCTCACCCCACTGACAGAGTTGGCAACACTGAACTCGCACACTGTCACACAGAACTGCACAGCCTCTTGGACCACTAAAACCAAAGACTTCTGTTGTCAAAGGTGAAAATATTCTTTCCTGAGTAAATTGATAAATTATATTGAAATGCACGTTTGAATAGGTTGGCCTTCTACCTGAAGTGGTTTTCCAGTAGAGCATGGAGTTAATGACAGAAATTGCTCTCTCCACTTGCAAGGCGAAGGTTTCCGTGTCTCTCAGGTATTGAACCAACATCTCCTGCTTCTTCAGCTCCCCATCTTCCCCCTCCTTCTCTCCCTCTTTCTGGGGTGTTGGTGGCAAGTTCTGGCTGAGCTCAGAGGCGTCCTCGTCAGAGCCTGGGGAAAACAATATAATGTAAAGTATGTTGGGATTATAAAGCAACCATAAAAGGAATTCAACCAATAACCAACTTTGATTGGTGTTCAATGACTCAAAGCTGTGCAGAAGTGTTAAATTTACATTACACTAAAGAATGAGTCATCAAATTGTGGTTGCCTTTGCACTTCTAGTTTCTTTTAAGCTGCCAGTATTACAGTACCAGTATACACACACACACAAACACTATATAGAAATGTATACTGGTTAAAAAGGATACACTAGTTTGCTACATTTGTTCTTCAGCAGCATTTTATCACCATGATGCAATTGGCTAAGGATTGTATTTCCAACTCTTTAAGTAGCCACTTTAGACTGGTAGAGAAAACCCTGCACATGAAAGAAAATGAAGACTGAGAGACAACTATTAAAGTTGACATATACACCGGTAATTGCTGTTCAACTTAATACTTATGTAACTACCGCAATTGTGATTTACAGTCGTCGCCGGCTGAACTGCTGGAAGCCAAAACAGCCCTAACGCAAAGGATAGCATTTTCACATGTTTATTAACATGTAAATAAAGTTGGCAATTTCTTTTATGTAATGACAACTTTTTGTAGCTACTCAAAATGTTTATCCGACAATTGAGGGAGTTTTTAGGGGGCTCAATGTGGGTGAAGGAGAGGTACGGGTCATATACAGGTCACACTCAGGGTCCCCAGCAGGCCTAGAAGTAGAACGATCCCTGACTCAATAGACATAGCTTTCTGCTTCTGTCTTTGCCTGTCGGTGGTGACAACAGCTGGGCTGACAGAGGAGGGGTTAGCAGATAAGTGTTTTTTGAATCTTAGATGTTTATAGGCTGCCTGCCTCCACTTAGCATGTTATGTATGTAACCCCCAGCTTCCAATGTAGCTTAGGTAAGGTATCAGAGTCTCAGGTTAAGACTCACCTTTTAGGGATACACAATACACTCTGGAATAGCAGAGGGATACATATTGTGGACCAAGAGGCAATCTTCAAATTTGTTTTGTTACTACACTGTGTTCACACTCTGTAGTTGCCCGTCTCCCAGGCCAGGCTTCATTAAACAATGCAGTGTAAGACATCCTGAGATCATTTTCTAAGAGTCAGCTCAGTCACCAGAATTCCCATAACATGGCAGTGTTGGTAAAGGTTGTATAAGACAGCTGATTTGAGACATGTAGTGTTCTCTGCTCTTAAATATATCTTCTAATGACAGTCTAGTAAAGGCAAATATGACACTTTTAATGAATTGACCCTGGAGGAAATTCATTTCACGGTATCTTTTAGTCAAGTGTGTTCAATCTTGCTTCTATTAAGACTCACATCAGAGAGCACTTTTGTTGAGTATCTCTCCATAGAAATGCATCACATGGCTTTACCTTTGAAAATCAGAGCCAGTGTGTACATTAAAGTCTCAGGGGTGAGAGTGGACAGAGACGCAAACATGTCAGACTCAGGAAAGCAGCCGTGGGCTCTTATACAAAGACGCACAGCATTTCTGTAGAGAAGAACGACAAAAGAAAGTTCACATATGAAATTGTTGGCTAATTGACACCGGGAGGAAAAAACAATCCTTCCGGTTGTGACACAGGCAGTCAACTTTTACCTAGGATGATTAACATCACCTGTATTTGTTGACACGGAGGTACTGAGCAATCTTTACTGCAGTTGCTCTGTCATCTTCTGCCTCCTCGTCTTCCTCCACATCCCTGTCGTCGTCCTCCTGCTGCGCCTTCTCAGCTTCACTTGTGGGCTCCAGCTCTGTCCTGACAGTGACGAGCAGCTCAGGCTCCATGGCGGCCCACAGCTCAGATGCTTTAATCACCGCCACTGCCAGGAGGCAGAGGGATAGGGAAAACAATTTACATCCAATAAGGATGACTCAAGTGAGAGCTAGCTAGCTACGGAATGTTTCAGAGAAACAATGGACAGAAAAAGATAAAAGAAAGTCTTCTTATAAATGCACGTGTTCACTCGCATAGACTTCACTCGGTATAAAACTCTGTAGCCAATTATGTTACAAGTCAAGGACACGGATATTTTACAAGCCAGGACCAGGTAAAGCAACAACATAGAGTGCAGATGTCGGTTTCTATTGTTTGATCATTTACGTCATTAACAAGCCAGCATGCGGCCCACCTGTGCCCGGATAACGGATTGCGCATTGAAAACTCTGGAAAAAGGACAAGTTCTTTTCTGCGACTTTATAAAACATACTGCTGATGGAGAAAGTCAGGGGATCAAACAGAGGCGGGGCAGGCACGACTGTTTGGAGTGAGAGACCTGAGGTGTAGATGTGTTTGAATGTGGGGAGAGGAGAAGTCTGAGGCAGGTGCAAAGCAGGTACAGTGGGGAGAACAAGTATTTGATACACTGCTGATTTTGCAGGTTTTCCTACTTACAAAGCATGTAGGGGTCTAATTATTTTTTATCATAGGTACACTTCAACTGTGAGAGATGGAATATAAAACAAAAATCCAGAAAATCACATTGTATAATTTTTAAATAATTTGCATTTTATTGCATAAGTATTTGATACATCAGAAAAGCAGAACTTAATATTTGGTACAGAAACCTTTGTTTGCAATTACAGAGATCATACGTTTCCTGTAGTTCTTGACCAGGTTTGCAGCAGGGATTTTGGCCCACTCCTCCATACAGACCGTCTCCAGATCTCTCGTTTTGGGGCTGTCGCTGGGCATTACGGACTTTCAGCTCCCTCCAAAGATTTTCTATATTTTTCTACACTCCAGGACCTTGAGATGCTTCTTACGGAGCCACTCCTTAGTTGCCCTGGCTGTGTGTTTCGGGTCGTTGTCATGCTGGAAGACCCAGCCACAACCCATCTTCAGTGCTCTTACTGAGGGAAGGAGGTTGTTGGCCAAGATCTCACGATACATGGCCCCATCCATCCTCCCCTCAATACGGTGCAGTCATCCTGTCCCCTTTGCAAAAAAGCATCCCCAAAGAATGTTTCCACCTCTATGCTTCACGTTCGGGATGGTGTTCTTGGGGTTGTACACATCCTTCTTCTTCCTCCAAACATGTCGAGTGGAGTTTAGATCATAACGCTCTATTTTTGTCTTATCAGACCACATGACCATCTCCCATTCCTCCTCTGGATCATCCAGATGGTCATTGGCAAACTTCAGACGGGCCTGGACATGCGCTGGCTTGAGCACGGGGACCTTGCGTGCGCTGCAGGATTTTAATCCATGACGGCATAGTGTGTTACTACTGGTTTTCTTTGAGACTGTGGTCCCAGCTCTCTTCAGGTCATTGACCAGGTCCTGCCGTGTAGTTCTGGGCTGATCCCCCACCTTCCTCATGATCATTGATGCCCCACGAGGTGAGATCTTGCATGGAGCCCCAGACTGAGGGGGATTGACCGTCATCTTGAACTTCTTCCATTTTCTAATAATTGCGCCAACAGTTGTTGCCTTCTCACCAAGCTGCTTGCCTATTGTCCTGTAGCCCATCCCAGTCTTGTGCAGGTCTACAATTTTATCCCCGATTTCCTTACACAGCTCTCTGGTCTTGGCCATTGTGGAGAGGTTGGAGTCTGTTTGAGTGTGTGGACAGGTGTTTTTTATACAGGTAATGAGTGGAGAACAGGAGGGCTTCTTAAAGAAGAACTAACAGGTGTGTGAGAGCCGGAATTCTTACTGGTTGGTAGGTGATCAGATACTTATGTCATGCAATAAAATGCAAATTAATCATTTAAAAATCATACAATGTGATTTTCTGGATTTTTGTTTTAGATTCTGTCTCACAGTTGAAATGTACCCATGATAAAAATTACAGACCTTGTATCAAATACTTGTTCTCCCCACTGTATATTTACCAATAATAATAATAATAATAATGTTGGTTGGGATTGAAACATGCTTTCACATGGTGGGTAGTAATACGTTTTTTAAAACTTTATTTATTCATTCAGGGACCTTCACTGAGAACAACTTCTCATTTGCTAGAAGGCCCTGATCGCATTCACACCTGGAAGCTGCCCAGTATAACCACAGTCTGGTCTGCTGGCCACTGAGCAGCTCCAACTGGAGCGGTTGAGGTTATGGGCATTGCTAAAGGGCACCTCAGTGGTTGTAAATAAGGGAGGGCAAGCACTAATTGTTTTACTTTCCACACCTAGATTTTATCCTGCCCGTCTGGGGTTTGTACGGGTGACCTCCAAGCACAACTCTAACTTAACCTGCCCAAACCGGCAACAATGATACAGATGCTCACTTTTGGGTCTCTGATTGGGTCTTAGGCTATAAGGTATGCAAAGCAGAAACACCATGCTACTGACAGAGTTTGATTTGGTATTTTTATTAAAATATTTTGTACTGTGCAAATAACACTTGTAGGCTACTTCTGTGTATGTCGCCATAATTACTTTGCGACGACTCCCAGTCTGTTTTCGGCTGCCACAGCCGCTCTTAGCTCCCGTGTTACATTCAGTAACAGTTCCAGTTATTTATCCATGCAAAAAAATATCTGGTGCGGTTCTTCGTCTGTATTACTTTATTCTTTCGCAAAATTTTCTGTAACTATGGAAGAGAGAGACCATCTCCTTCATGTTTACACCGGCACAGGCATGCCCAGTGTACATGAACATTTTCAGTCGTTTTAATATAGATATCATATAGGGATCAGATATATAGGGATCAACTCTGATACGCAGCTAAAACTCTGGTGTGGACAGATCGAAATCCTTTCAAAGCCATATCCTCTGATCAAAATGATCCTCTGGTCAAAATGACCAGAGGATATGGCTGAAAGGTACACGTAGGAACTTTAAGACAACGTTTTAGTGGACAGATCTGGTCTGCTGAGTTAAAATGAGTTTCTGAACTTGGCCCTCAGATTACCAAAGAAGCAACTCATGGCTGACTGAACAGCGAGAAGAGAGCTGGGTGAACTTCTTGACTTGTGCACGCGTACACACACACACACACACACACACACACTCTGTTGGCTTCATTCCTGTGATTACTCCACTGTAACTTTAAAGGAATAATTTGGGTTGAGCCAAGTCACTGTAGGCAGGCCCTTACAGCAGAGCAGGAATCCTCCTCTGCACTGCCAAGATTACCTGCCAGTCAAGGCAAGAAGAACCCAACTCTCATTCAGTTAGCTCGTATTCGCCTTGGTCTCATCACTGGGCAAAATATGACTATGCATGAAAGAAATGATGAAATTTTCCTGATAGGTGACAAGGTTCATCTCTCACCTGGTGCCATTCCCTCCAGTTTCTCCTTCATCTCTCTGAGTTTAGAGGTCTCTTTCTCCAGCGGTTTCTTCAGATCGGCACTGCTCAACTTTAAAGAGATAAGACATTTCAGTGAGATTGTTTTGTTTCCTTCAGATTTCACAGTCTGCTATTGTGGGTTTAAATCATGTTGCTTTTAGTTACCTTGCAGCTATAGGGGTTGTGTGCGATGAAGGCTGCCAACAGCTGGATGGCGCTCTTCACCACATTTATAGATTTGTCCATCAGTCGTCCCACTGCAAGCTCCATCACCTCACTGTACCTACACAGGGGCAGGGCCTAACGACAGACAGTTTTTGTTACCAAGGGAGACTTTAATAACATGCATTTACTGATACATCATACGAAAACATACTTTGCTGTTAACGATGCGTGTGTAGACCTGCAGCACACGAGCCCTGACATGGGAATGTGTGTCATGCAGATGTTCCTGCAGTGTGTCAAAGAAACGGTCGCGGTCAGCTTTACCAGACTCATCTAGTCCATCACCACACAGGACCCGCACGAGAATCTCTCCCAGCACCTCACACACAGCAACACGCATGGCGTGGCTCTGGAAATAGAAATAGAATGAAGTGTCTGCATTCTTGTAAAAGTAAAATAATATTTTAGTTTCTACAACAGTGATTGATGAATGTGTGTAATCTGGCAAGAATACCAGAATGTGCATTACAACTACTTGAGCAAATATGAGGACATTATTTTGAGTTTTGGACCTCTGCCCTCAGATTACCAAAGAAATAACTCATTGCTAACAGAACAGCAAAAAGAGCTGGGTCAACTCCTTTCCCCTTAAACATG
This sequence comes from Micropterus salmoides, assembly GCF_014851395.1. NCBI lineage: Eukaryota > Metazoa > Chordata > Actinopteri > Centrarchiformes > Centrarchidae > Micropterus > Micropterus salmoides. The sequence continues at coordinate 14,673,730 of NW_024040152.1, forward strand.
CACATAAAGAGACACAGACAGGACACACTGTCAGCTTCATACCAGCAATTACACCGCTGTGACTGTAGAGGAATAATTTGGGTTGAGCCAAGTCACTGTAGGCAGGCCCTTACAGCAGAGCAGGAATCCTCCTCTGCACTGCCAAGATTACCTGCCAGTCAAGGCAAGAAGAACCCAACTCTCATTCAGTTAGCTCGTATTCGCCTTGGTCTCATCATTGGGCCAAAAGTGGAGTGAACGGTAAGTAAATAAACTTAAACTGTGTGTGGATGGGACAATTCTCAAGAATCAACCAAAATGTGTCACCTTACTGAAACTGGCAAAAAAGCACAAACTCTTTAAGACAACCCTCAGATCTACGAGGAGTTGTGCAATGAGGAATTGTCATAGCAATACTTACAGGAAAAAGTGATAACTTGCACCTGAGCATCATTATTTTCTAAAGCCCTTTTTGAGAATCACTTTATAGTAAATTCAAATTGGTATCTAAAATTTTATTGGATGATGTGAAAATATTGCAACTAGCTGTCTCTTACACTTTGAAGCGGAAAACATTGTTGTGCTACAAAGTATAAATTAAAAAAGAACCATGCTTCTTCTGCGTCTCTTTTGTGTCTTCTTTTCAATACGTGTTGACATTAGTCCTAAGCAATCAAACAATAAAGATAGTTAATCGCAATATAATTTCTCTTAAAAATATAACAAATGTTCAATAAATGTTTGATTTAATTAGAATCAAATGAATTAAGAGTTCATTTTTCTATTAAGATATTTATTTTATTGAGGAAAAGGGACTGAAATAAGATTTTACTTGATTTTATTCATGCATATTTGTTGTTGAAGATTTTAACATAATTATTTTGAATGTTCTACCTCAGATTTGTTAAGTGAGCCACTGTTTGGCATCAAGTGTTTGGCATGTTCTGACCATCACAAATAGTTTAAAACCACAATAAACAATCTGCTCTCTTCAACTTTCACTCAGGAGCAAAAATCAATGTCTATGCAAGCTTCTGCAAATTTAAAAATTGACTCGTTTTCCCATTCAGCAGCTGTAAATTAATAATTCAATGTTAACAAGATGAGAATGTTCAACTGTGCAGTACCTCTCCTTCCAGGTGTGTGATGAGCACACTTATGTTGGGGATCATTAATTCAGGAACCAGGGCACCGAGTTCCGAAAGAAATGAAGCAAAAGCTTTGACCCCTGACCCCTCTCTAGCAAGCTCCTCGCTTGACTTCTGACCAATCTCCCTGGTGGAATGGGGAAAAATAAAGCATTAAACTTCTATCCAAACATGGTCACCTGCAGTCAAATAATCAGATTTACACAGACTGAATTACAAAGAGGACTGCTTGCTGGAAACTTACAATGCAAACAAATGATGCCTACTGACCTTATTACTTCTCCAATGATAGCCTTGATTCCGTATTCTGTGCTCCACACAGACACTGCCTGGGCAAACACAGATGACAACTGCTCAAAGTGTTGGAGCAACTGGATCACCTTTACACTTGCACCTGGAGGAGTTCAAAGAGAGTAGACACTCAAATCAAAATCAAACCACAACCCCAAATCAGCAATTTATGCTGAATGTTCATGTTTTTTTTTTAATACATGACATTCCTGAAACTCTGTTCCCTCAGTTAAAAACCGTGCTCACAGGTTCAGCATGTGACAGAGACTAACCCAGGAGGTGATTGTACTTCTTGATTTGCACCCCAAGTAGGTGGATTATACAATCTCTGGTGGGTTTACTCTTGACATGGCCAATGGTTGGGTTCTCAAGTAGTTTATAGCAGCAGCAGGTCACACAGCTAAGAGAAGAAAAGGACAGAACAAGTTTTGCTCATGTTGTGATGTGGTACAACAACCTGCATGAAAACCAACTTCAAGGCCAGATGAAATTCTACAGTAGTAGCTGCAATGACTAACCGAACAATTGATTAGTTGTCAACTATTAAATTAATCAAACTACTTGATAATTGGTGAGAGCCATTTTTAAAGAAAATTATCTTATTTCAGCTTCTTGAATGTAAATATTTACCGGTTCCTTTACTCCTCTTTGACAGTAAAGTCAATATATTAGGGTTGTGGACAAAACAAGATATTCAAAGATGTCTTTTTGGGCTTTGGGAAACATTTAGACATATTTCACTATCTTCTGACATTCTGACTAAACAACTGAATCGATTAATCGAGAAAATAATCAGTTGCAGCCCCATATTACAATATATACACAGTTCTGTATCCATTAGAAATTCAGCAGAACTATACAGACACTGGTGATGGTTCTTAAGGCCAACTACTAACATGTTATGGGTGATATTTTACTCTAGGCTTATACATCAAGAGCTGGTGCTAACAATAAACAACTTTAATCCATATTCACCAACATATGCTTTCTGAACTGAAAATAAAAAGCTAAGAATTTGAGGAAATGTTCACAATGGAAACACTAAATGAAACAATTTAACATAGTTCCAAGATCACCTAACTTTGTTAGGTTTGGTGTGGCATCACTAATGGAAAAGCAAAGATAATTTTCATAAAAACTCCAATTAAGGCTACAATGTTATAAATCCTGGGCAGAGATCCGGACAATAAAGTGGGGAAATTACACCAACTAAATTAAGACAGCAAAGCCTGATACTGTACATCTGCCCAGTGCTCCCTAGTCAGTCAGAGTACCTGATGAACTCTTCCTCCACTAGGGAGAGGTTCCAGAGGGAACGGATATCCAACTGGAGGAGCTGGACGAGGGCCTGCAGGACCTTCTCTCTCTCAGAGTCCCACTGCAGCAGTCCTTCTCCACCTGCTTTGCCTTTTTTACCACCCTGTGCAAGACAGACAAAATCTGATAAATTCAAGTCAGTTAAGCTTCATATACTGGACTCAAATAATGTACTAGATACAATTACAATAAGCATACAACACATGCCCTCAGATTACCAAAGAGTAGTTCACACCTGCCAAACCATCTATAGACTGTAGCCTCTTGCCAGCTGATACATATACAATCACACAACACACAGAAAAAGACAAACATCCACACATTGTTTGACATCCCCTACTTGTGCCATCCCATTGCTCTTAGGGGGCAGAGGTTGTAGAAGGTGACAAGTTAACTGTAGATGGACCCTTACAGCAGTGCAATAAAACTCCACCACACTACCAAGACTACCCATCTAACAGCAGGCTAGAGACCACAATCTCTTGGTCTGACTAGATCATAAAAGTTGCCATAATCTCATCAGTGGGCATTTAAAAGTGTTAAACACGCTGTCAGACAGTTTTTCTTAGCCATTTCTCTCGTAACCATACCTTCCCAGGTGCTGTGACGATACTCTGTCTATAGGAGTCACTCTCAAGGGTCTCTGTGAGTTTGCAGAGCAGGTAGACGCTCATTTTAACTGCATTAAGTTTCTCTTTGCGTTCTGCAGCTGAGACAGAGGTGGAAACAAGGAGCGCCGGCAGTGAAGCAGCAAGGCCACTAACCACTGAAAGGAGAAAAATCCAGACAATATGAGATGGCCCCAGCATATCAAGGTACTGGTAGCATTTCTGTCGATTTAAACAAAAAAAAAGAAAAAAGGAGGTCTAACCTTGTACTAGCAATTCCAGAGTATCTTCTTTCACACCCAGCTCCACTGAGTTGCAATGCCTTAAAACGTAAACACAGCAGCTTTGTACTCATACAGTTCTTAAAAGCAGTATTTACTTAGAGATAGATAGATATGAAGACATACTTTATTAATTCCTAAGCTATAATCAATACTTACTGTAGCACACTGTAGCCCGTGTCAAAGTGTTCCAATATACACAAAGGCCCCTGACTTCTCAATGCTGCCTTGAATTCTGTGTGAAAGAGACAAAAACCTTAGTTGAGTCCCAAACACACTAGCTCAATAGAAAATGTCTGACAAAGAACAGCTCCAGGACGTATACAACAAGTCCACTACTTACTACTGAGACAGGATGGCAGATGTTTTGGGGATACCACATCTTGAACGACGTACTGGTTGATCCCCCCAGTCTTCACCAGGTCACCCACGCACACAGGCACAATAAAGTCCCAGGACATCTCTGCGTCAAGAAAAAAAAACAAAAACAAAACATAAGATCAGTTTCCTTGCAACGTGTCCTAAACTAACGTTACTTCGTTTGCATTGTAAAGACTGTATCGCTATAGTATCCACATAGCGAGGCAAGTTAGAGTTATCACTTCAACAAACAGTTAAATATTTTAGCCCGTTCTTAACGCGTGTAGAGACGCTTTAGAAAAGAACAGCACTAACCTGTTTTCACTATTCTACTAACTAACGGAGGTCGGTAACACTGACAGAAGACACTTTAACAAGTCTTTCTAATTAAACAGTAACGTTACATCCTTGTTTTTGTGAAGTAAGCTAGCCAAACAACTACTGCTGGTAAAGTTAGCAGGCTAACTAGCTACGCTAGCATAACTGCGTAGCTTATCCTGTTGGCTCGAACGTTATTTAACTGAAATTACCTGTGCTGTTCAAGCTACAACTTAGCTTGTAACTCGGTTTTTAATAAACATAAAAACATTATGCTCACCTGTAACGCCTGCAGGCCCGTTAGCCGCAATTTCGACCTCTGAAGATAAAAGTGTAGTTTGCTCTAACCTACGTCGGCAAGCGGTTTGAATCCACTCACTTTCAAATTTGTTTGGACATCGCGCCAAAGCACTGAAACTCTGACGTCACGCGCATGCGCCTTCGTTACCTGGTGAATTTCACAGAACACTACCACCTACCGGTGAACAATGAACACTACAGTATGAAGAAGACCACGATGAACACAACAGTATGATTAAAACTTCTCGGTCTAATGAAAAACAGACAAATGCAAGTTTTTTGAGGTAGTAGCTGTATTCAAATGATTGACAACACAAGCACCCCTCCCCTGTACCAATGCTTCAGCTACAGAAATGACAATACTTTTTCACAAAATTTCTTACTTTCTATACAGCACTCAATCAAATGTAAAAATGAAAATGGTTTAACTCACTACCACGTGACCAATACTGTCAGGATGCAGCATTTGTCTTAATACTTTTTTGCCCACTTGATATACTTAAAACTAGTGTTGCAAGGCTAGGCACAAGAAACTAACTATACAACAAAGCAAAAAAATGACCCATGGTCAAACTGTTTTCAGAGAAAATACTTAAATTTTGTAGTTGTACATGTGAATACAGTATAAAGTATTGTGAAGACTTGCAATTGTTAAACCATTAGGGGCAGTTGTAGTGTTTATTATTCACTCGTAAAAAAAAAATTATAATAAGTCATAATAAGAGCACCAAAGGTAACTTTAAAAAAAAAAAAAATTATTGTTAACCATTTAAAAAAAAAAATCAATATTTAAATACATTTGTAACCACTTCGCTCCTTCTCTCTCTCTCTCTCTCTCACACACACACACACACACACACACACACACTGCATCATACCCAGGCAAATTACATAAACCAAAAGAAAAAGCACCAAACGTTAAGGAAGATGAGAAACAAAAAATTCTAGTAACTAATGAAGAAATATTCTTCTAATTTTCATCATCTGATCATTGTCCACATTTTGTTCCAGGTAAACCAGCTGTTTTTATTTTCTCTTTCTGTCTTGAGAGCATCGTGGACAATACCTGCATGGCATAGATAAAAAAAACAGCAAAAACATTTAGTTGACTCATGTGACTGAGAAATAATTTACACTTTTACTGATTGCACACACACATTGAATATAGGGTAGTACATCACAACCTCCATCAATGAGTTTCTTACCATTTGCCTCTTGGTTTGGTTGTCAGGCCCACACATGCAAAATGGAACCACTCAATGGAGCACTGGAGTAAAAGTAAAAAGCGATAATGTACCTTTAGTATTCCTGCAGATGGAGCATTTAGTCTAGACAAAACCGTTCAAAATATGTAATAAAAAAACAAAATCATTCTTTTCAAGGACAGACATCACAAACTGTACATCTAGTGTGGCATCAGCTAATTAATTACTTGCTGTCATCTGTGACCTTACCTACAGAGGAAGAGGCACGAGACTGCAGGCCTCCTAAACCTCTTTGTGGTTAGCATCTAGTAAATATGTCTAAGTGAGAGGGTGTACATGTACTCTATGTACAAAAACTGATTATTGATATATAACATTATTAAAATGTCTATTTAAAAAAAAAATCATTCTTCTTCTTCCATAGTCTTAAAGTCGGCACCATAAAGGTATCTTGTTGTTGACCTTTGTGATGGCATTTAATGTTAATGTGATTTATAAATACACACATAAAATCATTGTTTGTGACAGGCCATTCACATTAAAGGTCTCATGAAATTAATAAAAGCATTTTCTGTGTTCTTAGATGAATTGTTTTAAATTCTTTATAAAGCGAAATGTCACAAAAAGGGCATTTTAGCACATATTTATACCAAAACTTCACCTTTCCTCTTTCTGTAACATGTTATCATTTTGCCTATGAATTGCTGTCTTGGAAATGAAAAATCCCTTAAAACATAATATGACTTTAAATCAATGCAACTAACCTGCAGAAGGAAAAACAAGTACAAAATCCACAAGGTACAAAACTACATATAAAACCATAAACACATTCTAGTTTGTACAAATGCCAACATCTTCTTTGTGATATATATACGTATATATATGTGTGTATATATATATATTTGTCTTGTTTACTTATATTTGCAATGCACCATGTGCAGCATGTTGTGAGCTTTCGTGACTTTTCTCCTCTTTTATTCCATCAGTTCACAACATCAGTAACAGCTTTTCCACTTCGTCCTTCTCCACCTCTTCTGTGCAACTGATTTATCATTATTTACCCACAAAACCAAAATAAAGAGCAATGTCAGTGACCTTTTTGTAGCGTTTATCTCATGTAATTTTAAATTCTCAAATCGAATCCCTCACAATATTAGGACCCACCTAAAAATCAAGTTTATTGCAGGAACATATAAAATGATGTGAGTAAATTACAATCCAAAAAGCACAACATGTGAACCCCGACTGACGCTGGGGCCATAACACAAAACTCACATCAGTGTTGTCACAGCCAATCATCTCGCCATAAGAGACCTGATGGCACAGACAGTAGGTGGGTTCGTTGGGGTCCACTGGCATGTCCAGAACATCAGATGGGTGCACATTCCCAAAGTTGGTGGTAGGGCTGCTGAATTCTCCTCTGATGATGTGGAGAAAGAATTGCAAGTGAGAATGGGAGTCAGATCATAAAACTACCTTCAAACATTAAAAGTAAACACTTGGACTTCATAAGCTGGAAAGTAGATACACAACGTACGGCTGAAGGAGTTTGACTTTCTTCTGTGCACTCTTGGGACTGCCATCTTCATCTGAACTCTTCACTTTAGATCTTGTTTTAGCAGTCTTCTTTTCCTTTTGTCGGGACTCAACTGGAATTACACAAAGGCAAGTTTATTTGTGTAGCACATTTCAATGACGAGTCAATTGAAAGTGCTTTACATAAAAGCAACATAGGGAAATAAAAAAAAACACATTTAATTACAATTTTTTTTAAATGTTTATTTTATTCAGTATACCTATATGTTCACCCATAATTCAGGCGGTTTTGTGGAATCTTCATCATATTTTTTCTGCACAATTTCTATAATGGGCGATGAATTATCAGGCTTTTGACCTACCATTGTTTTGCGTTTTTGATTTCCCACCTCTCAAAAGAAAAACATATGAAGCAAATATAACGGACACACACCTTTCTTCCCCTTACTAGATGTGGAATCATAGTCCGTGCTCTCAATCTGCTTTTCCTTCAGGTCAGCCTCAAACCGAGCCAGATCTGTGTCAAGACGTCTGATGTGTTTATCGACCTGCAGAAAATAGAACTTCAGCAGACTGACTGTGGTGCATTTTTCATTTACAATCAGCACAGTGGTTTAATTGATTGTCCAGGTTATCCCACTCATATTACAGATTAATATATAATAAGATACTCACCATCTCATAGGTCTGCATGGCCAGTTGCACCTTATCATCTCCAAACTCCTTGCATTTACTGTAAGACTGCTGAATCTGCCTCAGTATGGACAGCTTTTGCTCAGAGGAAAGAGTCCTGGCATTGGCTGTGTACTCTTTAGCCAGAGAGTCTATCTGTCCTTTCAGATCTGAAAGAGAGACAAGGAGTAAACCTCTAAAACACTGTAACTGTTAAGTCAATGTTACCAATGTGATAAAAAGTCAAAGTGTACAACGAATGCTAGGATACTGGCTACAATATTTTGTCAATTTAAAAATCACTCAAAATTTATTACCACAAGGCTATTCTTTAGAAATGTTTACAAACTGTTAGGAGGTACACTGCACTAGTAGTCTAATACAGATCAGTGGTTCCCAAACATTTTGGCTTGTGAACTCTTCAGTTGATTGAATTTACTTGAGACCCCACATCACATTAGGGCGTTGCTGTGGACATTTGCAAGCAGTTCGATCAAAGACTGACTCTACAGTCCTGAAATGTTTCATTTGAAGGATGAGTGGCCTGAAGAAGTCAAATTAACGTTATGCAGTATTTCACAAGATAAAGGCAAACATTAGAGAAGAAAAAACACATATCGTTTTGTATACCCTCAGACTTCCCTTGGGATCCTTTTCGAGGAACCACTGCATAAATCACACTGTTTAAAGATGAGACATACACCTGGCGTGGTGTGCAGAGGACATCATGATCATTTAAATTACAACTAAACAGTTCATTGTTCTCACCCTCTGTGCGTTGATCTAGATCCCTCATCAAATTGAAGTTTCTCTGCAACTCGAAGGGCAAGTTTTCTATGCCTGGCGGGGGGGGGAAACAAACAGTTTACTCCCACTTACAGTTAAATCAACATGAAAACACAGTAATAATGCAAGCAGGACAGCTAGCTTAATCATACGCGCTAGAGGATGCTCCGGCTGCCAATAAGGATAGCGCTTAAACTAGCATTCACAAGTACTGCAGTAAAGGTGCACAAACACTATTAACTCTTGCTTGTTAAGTGAATTTAAAGTAGGTTAGCACGGCCGGTACAGTATGTATGCTTTACGATCTGAAACAGCATCCTTTCTTCGCTACGGTGCAATCTCCCAGCAAATAGACTGCGCCTAAATCCGCTGACCGTTGAAAACGGTTAAAGCGGTCGGTTCCGCTCACGGGTCAGCCAGAAGCTGTATTACACAACTAAACACCAAGTATAAAACCAGTTAACCAGGTTGAAATATTGTTAACATGTTAAAACGCACAACAAACAGCTTACTGTCCAAATAATGCTCCAAATACATCCCCGCCGCCATCTTAGAAAATGTAAACAACACAGCTTCCGGTGCAAAATGGACCAGTCTAATTGGTTGTTTCCACACTCTTGACAGCACTAGCAGACTTTCCAGTGCAAATTCCCATCTAAACTTATATTTATTTTCAAGTAAAAACTCATGTAAGAAGCCCTTAAAGATTTACAGAGATTTACTAGATAAATCTAATTATTTATTCAGATTACTCAAAATTTTAATTTAAGACATTTCTTATTACATTCTGACTTATAACAATGAATCATTTAAAGTGTATGGTTAAAAGGATTAGATGAAATTGTGAATTTTTCAATTCACATGAGGACTAGTTGGAACAAAATATTCCATATAGCCTACCTTCAGCGTAGTGCTCCTAATTTCAATTGACATACATTTACATGTTAAAAAAATAGTTACTAGTCAAAATTCAATAGATATCTGAATCTGGAAGTATGACTAATTAAAACTAAATTAACAAGTCAAAATATATTTCAAATGGTGATTAGAGTTGGTCAAGTAAAAGCTATTAGATGCTATAAGTGTTTCCATAGCTGGCTTGAAAGACACCTAAAAGACAAATTAAGAATCCCACTGATGAATGAGGAATCAAGCATGTGATGAGAAAAAGCATCTTAAAAGATTTATTATGTTTTACAGATTTATGGAAGCTGTTGCACCCTGCTATTAAATCAAAAGACAAACATAATGAATATTCTGTAATACAAATAAAAAAAGGGAGACCCCAACTTCAGTGAGAACATCATACAGTTCATTTGTACATGGGCATTACAATAATATGACACATACAGTATAGCTGCTCTGGAATGACAATAGAGCACACCAATCTGAATACTCGTTTGCTGAAGGGAGGTGATCTGGGTCCGTAAGGAAGCTCTACAAAGCTCTTACGTAATCTAGTAGTTTATCACACTCTACACCATCACTCTGCTTCTTGTTTTTCCAACATGTGCTTCAACTTTCGGAATTTATTCTTTCCTATTCTGTTCTTTGCCATCTTGGGTGTTTTTGTCTTTTTGCCCTGCTTCTTCTCAAATCTGCACCCTTCCTTTTTGTCAGCCTTGGATGCTTTAGTTTCATCAGCTGTATTCACTGCGGGTTTCTTGGCCTTTGCCCCTTTCACAGTCTCTCCATCTATCTTGGCGACCTTTGCCTTTTTTGGTCCAGCTGGTAAGTCCTTTTTGCCTTTTGGCTTGATGTTTGGTCCCGTCTTGGCTGCTGTTCCGTTGGCTCGGGGATTTTTCTTTAAGTCGCCTGCCTTGCCCGGGACAATCTTCTTTGTCTTGACACTTTTGGATGGTTTCTCTTCAGGGGAGTCTGTAACAACTGTCGCCTCAGAAGCATCTGCGTTTTCTTCTTCTAAATAAATAGCACAGCACAGAAGATGAGTTCATGTTAAACAAGGTAGCTATCATGATGAAAGCTGGTATGGGGCTCATAAGAGAGAGTGTTACCTTTTCCTGCTGGTGCAGTTGGAATTACATTGGAGAATTTCTTCAGCTTGGCCACAAAAAACCCATCCATGTTGTGGGAATGAGGGTAAAATCGCCGAGTCAGTTTCAGAGAAGGATGAAATCTACGTTCTTTGAACCTAAAAAAAATAATAATAAAAATTTTAGAGTTTACAATCAGAGTACTTTTTCTTGGTGAAAAAATACATTAATCACCTTATTTACCTGGTGAAGCCTTCCTTGCCAAAGTCATGTCCAGTGGGAACTAATTTGACATTCCTTTTCTTTAAAGCGTAGTCCACCACCCATTCATTTTCCTCCACCTGGTAGAATACATTTTGATCAATACCCAAGACTTTCTGCTACTTCAGACCCTACTCAAACAACACATAATCCTAAGAATGAATGTAGAAGACATGAAACAAAACAACATTTTTTAATTAGTTGCATATCGGACACATACCATTATTGAACATGTGCAGTAGACCAGATATCCTCCCGTAGGGGACTCAGCATTGACAGAGTCAATGGCCGATAGAATCAGTTCTTTCTGCAAGTGAGCAGAGCGATGGATGTCTGCCTCGTCCTATCAGGAAATTAGAGGGTGGAGGGGAAAAAAGTATTAAACACTATTTAAAACCCAAAGTATGTATCTATACGAATGTGTACGTAAACAGTGAATGGTGTTTTACCTTACTGGTCTTCACTGCTGGATCTTTAGCGATGACTCCTGTGCCTGAGCACGGAGCATCAAGCAGCACTCTATCAAACCCACCCATTACCTGTAGGCAACATTTCAGCAGTCAGTACACTAAAACTCTAGAATAAATGTAAACCACAGAGATAATGTCCTTCTACAGATGTATGAATGTTACCTTTGGGAACTGCCTTCCATCGTAGTTGCAGACGACAGTGTTTGTAACCCCTAGACGGTGGATGTTGCCCACCACACTCTTCAGTCTTTCAGCGTTGGCGTCATTAGCAACGATCACCCCTGTATTCCTCATCAGCTGAGCTAAGGGTAGAACGTTCACATATATTGTTAATTAGATTTAATTTGCATCTGAGAAAACTATTTATTTTTGCATTTGCCTTAATATGCGTTGGTCTACATTACAACTGAAACAAGGAGTCAATAAATCGCTTAAGGCTCGTGCAGACTACATAATCGCCGTGCCGTTCACACTACACAACTTGCCGTCTTGTGACGGGAGTCTTGAAGTCGTTGTGGCGTTCACACTACGTGAGGTTTCAGGGGGTCACACACTACACTAGCTGCAAATGACTCCAAACCACATTTTGTCAAGAATTTGAAACGGGAAATGACGAGAACCTACACATGGAACAGCTGTTTGTTATTATAAAGATAGCAATTAAAAAGACAGAGGATATGGGTGAAATAATAGATTAGCACACGCAAGTAGCAGTGATCGTCTGAGCTACAGAGAGAGCTGGAGGGGAGTAAAAAGTGTTTTGTGGTGAAAAAGTAGCTGCCTGCTCTCATTGGCTGGATGTGGAGTCGGCCGACTCTTCCAGATATTTGGCATGCTAGATATATGGCTGGCGTCTGCAATGTGTCAGCAATGCATCAGGGAGCTGATTTGATGCGTCGTCCTGATCACAGCCTGATCCACGAAAAATGTATCAGCAGTTATTTTTCTATTTAAAAAATGTCAATTCACTACTTCAAGATTTTCTTTTGAATATATTTGGGTTTTGGACTGTTGGTCGGATAAAACAAGGAATTTTAAATAAGTTATGTCTGCATCCGGTAAATTATAATGGCCATTTTTCAAGACAAAAACAATCTATTAATTGAGAAAATGATCAGCAGATGAATTGATAATTAAATTATCATTAGTTGCAGCCCTAGTCTAGTTTACACAGTTTCAAACACCTCATAAAATGACTAACTTTTACACAAAGTATAACTGCAGCACATCTTACCAATATAGGTGGTCTTGCCTCCTGGAGCTGAGCTCATGTCCAACACTAACTCTCCCTCCTGTGGAGAGAGCGCCATAACTGGCAGAAAACTGGAGGCTCCTTGCAGCATATACTGACCAGACAGATACTCTGGGGTTGCACCTGTTTTCAAATATGGAAAGAATTACAGTTAAAAAGGTTGTGTGGTTCGAGTCTGCCTCAGATATTATACAATAAATATATTTAATAGCTCAAGTCAGGTCGTTGACGTGAATGTACTGAAACTCACCTACAGGTACTGAGGAGTCATAGATGACCAAACCTACTTTAGACCATTTCCCCAGTGGATCAAGGTTCACTCCTCTGTTGATCAAGGCCTAAACAAGGAATAACACATATTGATCCATTTACATTTGTAGCTCAAATCGTCGTTTTGTCTGACCATTCTTTATATGTCTGACCTATATGCCCTGCAACTTTTTTGCTACTAAACTGTAGATTTTATCAAACTCATATTTTTAATGAGTTACTTCCATGATGTTGCTAAATCCTGGAAACAAACACTAATTTAGCTTTTTAGTGAGTTGAAATTCTATGAAGCATATTTGAAAATTGACATTTGAAAATAGTGTAATAGGTAACCTGTGCAAGGTCCCGCCTCCTTGTTTTCAGTGTGTTGGTCCGAATAGTGACAGGTCTCTGAATTTCATTGGCCTCAAGGAAATCGACCAACTGTGAGCAAGAAAGAAAAATAAAAATAAACATCAATGTTTTGTTTTCACACAGTCATTTTTTTTGTCATTTAACTCAACACAATCTCAATCAGGTCTTTAACAAAAGCCACATGCTCAAACTACAGTGGAAATAGCTCGTAGTGATCAGTTACAATGACCAACTGCTTATATGGATCAAAAAGCTTGAGACAGATCATCAATCATTACTTTATATTCATGTAATATATATTAGATGGTAATCTGCATTAGAAAGAAAAAGAAAACAAATAGTTATAATAATCATCTGCTTATAGTGATCAATTTGATCCAGACAGACATGATCACTATAAAAGGATTGCACTGTAATGCAAGTCTGCACTTCAAATCAGTACTATAGGCACAAAGACAAATAACCCACTTCTGAAAGAGGGAAGATGTCCATTAATTTCTCAATGAGGAAGATGTTGTAGCTGTAATAAGTACAGAGATCCTTCTTCAGGAGAGAGAGGTACTCTGCTCTCTCTTTCCCTTCCTCCCTTTTTGCTGAGAAATTACAAAGGACATCAATGTTGTCCTTTATTCTCTGATGGATCGTCTTCAGGTCTAGAGGCAGGACACCTGAAAATGCAGTTAAAAAAAAAGATTTAGACTTCTTGCAAAACACTAACGTTTGCTGATTTAAAAGTGAGCAATCTTGTTAGAAACAAAACTGAATGTCGCTCACCTTCCTTCGCACTTTCCTCTGCCCCAGGTAGCCTAAATTCATCCACATCATCTATGTTGGTTTGTACTGTGTCTTCTTCATCCATGTCAGCATCCGATTTCTTTTCCTCATCATCTTCGTTGTCATCATCGTCGTTTTCTTCTTCATCATCGTCGTCATCTTCATCACTCCCAAGAGCCATGGTTTCCTTCAGCTTTTTCGCTTTCTTTGCTGCACGTTCGATAGGAAGAAGCTAAAAACAAGGAGTCACAGAATTATAATAACTTTATATTTACCACATTAACCACCCTTAAACTTTGAAAGATACACCCCATGATTCTGTTACAACTTCCAAGGGCACTGTTTTAACGCATCAAAAGTGAATGGGATTTTAAGTCTCTATAACAAAATCAGTGCAAATTCTCATCAAAATGCAAATTTCAACATTTGAATCACAACTTTAGTCAACTTTCCAGTCTTAACTACAGAAAACACAACAAAGTGGTGGTTGGCAAATAGTTACAGCAGAATCATTTCACTTACTTCCTCTCCATCACTTTCTTCTTTAGCTGCTTCCTCACCACTGCTGTCATCAAGTGTACCATAGTCATCAACCATTTCTTCATCATCATCATCATCATCATCATCCTCCTCCTCCTCCTCCTCTTCCTCTTCTTTCACTGCTAATTTAGAACCCTTCTTTCCTTGGTCTTTTCCTCCCTTCTTCTGCTGTTGCTGCTGCTGCTCATCCTCATCATCCTCCTCTTCCTCCCAGTGCTCATCATCACTGTCATCCTCACTTTCGGGTTCATCAATTTTGCGCTTCCTCTTTGCTGGTATCAACCATTTACTGTTCTCGTCAGTGAACCCTTTTGAAAAAAAGAAACGGACAATGAATACTATGAAATTGTTCTCTATTTAAAACAGTTCAAAGACATAATTTTTAGACAGGCACATATAACATTTCATCTTGTCCGTTTGTTGTTCCCTTAAAAAACAAGCCAGAACCTGCAAATGGTTTTACAAACAACAGATTTCTTTACAGAGCCTCGAAAAAAAACACCCACAGATCACCACATATCTTTTACAGTTGCAAGTCAAATACATACATATCCTTAAATTCGATGTAGCTGCTGGATAGTAATTATCTACACTTGTGTATACAGAAAAAAAAAATCACAACCACATTCACCTCACTGACGTAGTTACCTTTGATGGGCTGTTCCACAGCAGAATCTTTAGGCTTTTTCAAAATTTGGACTCTTTTTGCAGCTCTGTAAAATGACAATGAATGAATGAGCAACTTAGAAACAAGTAATATTATTTCATGTTATGTAATCAGTCAACCTCTTACCTTTTCCTGGATCTACTGGACATGCGTTTTGGTCCCGTTTCCTCTGCAAACAGAAAATAAACACTTTGACGAACCAGCCACAATGATGCAAAATAAAGTGGTTGTTGCTAAACTTAACAGCATAGATTTCTAGACTGAACGTGTATCTTTATAAATAGCTAATATAAAGGGAACAATAATCACCATCATTTATAAACTTGGCCAACTCTGTCTCTGCTCCTTTCTGCTTCCTGGATTTTTTTTCCAGGCCCTCTCTTCGCCTTATTGGTGGGATCCAACTTCCGACCCATGACTCCAAGCTACACAAACACCCTGAAAAGCAGAGGAAAATTATGTTTCATCCTTTCAAAGCCTGTGCAAAATGACAATATCAGTGTTTATGAACAGAGGTGACTGGGACTCATTTGGCCAGAAGCAGGAAACTGCAGAACTTCATATCAGGGAGGATCGGATGAACCGTTACATATACCTACGCATTCGCATACCCCCTGAACCAAGTGGGCCTGCAGATCATTTGTGCTAACTAGTATTGAATTGCTGAATAAACTGTGAAACAAAAGGTAATTGAACCTCTGGGTGAGAGGATGCTGCACTGTCTTATAATATGCATTATACTGATGTTTTGGTATCGTAGGCTTGTGTATATGGAATTATTATAGGGACTCTCTAAGACAGTAATGTTGTCTGTTGGTTTGGTGATTGCTTTATGGTGCACTATGAATTTCTGAAAGGACTGATAAATCTATCCATCAATCAAAGTAACAGTATGTTGTAAATTCCACAACATTCCTTAAACATTATCCTCATTTAACTAAATTATGGCTTAACCTGACCAATCACTATGTAAATCGCTTATCGCTATGTAAATACACTGTTAAAAGTGTTTGAGCAACCTACATGCATTTTGATTAGATCTCAATCAATGTAACTTAAACCAATTGTAAAAATGCACAAACAAAAATAAATAAAAGTGAGCCATGTGTTTAGAAAAACTGCCTCGGATATGACTTAGATCTTAATTCCTGTAATAAGACAACTGTCTTTCTTAACAAATTGGTAAATAAAAATTGTACTGCGAGTCCCATTACTGTCTTAGAGAGTCCCTATAATAATTCCATATACACAAGTTTGTTTGGTAGAAGACTCTTGGTAGTGATTAGAGGGAAGTAGATATCAGCTCCTGACTAACAGTTAATCAAAGATTGTCAAGAAGAGAAACTAGCAAAAAAGTCAGCACTGTCTTATTTAAATGGTGATCAAGAGCGAGGCCACAAAAGCAGTCTCACACATTACTCTCAGTTCACCATAGCTACATATATTCACTTGTACTTTCTGCTAGTTTATTGGTTTTTCATATGCATTCAACTTACATTGCAGGAGACTTATTTACCCTAAACATTAATTAACGCGTTCAAACACTTTGGCAGTTACAGAGTAATGACAGCATAAGCTGCTAGGACCATTTTTAAACAGAACATTAACTCATCTCCGCATGTCGTGTTTCCAGACAAGTCTAAGACCTCGGTTATGAACACTGTCTGAATAAGTCTTTCCTACTTAGCTCAGTAACAAGTCTTCACATACTCACCGATTAATATGTCCCTTTTTTGCCTTACTTCTGTTTGCACTGTGTACAGTAAAATGCCCACACGTGAATTTTACTTCAACACGTTGTAGAAGGAGATCCGGCGCAGAGAAATGACGGAGGGATTGTTGCGTGCACGCGCACACAAAATGACCGTTAACAGACAGTTTTTTTTTATTATTATTGTCCATAAATGTAATTATCTACATTAAAATGCGCAACATCAAGAACTTACTAGTTACTAGCCCTCCCACTCCTTCTCTTTTTAAAAAGAAAAAAAATCTTTATTAGCAAAGACAATAAACAAGGATTAATAATTGATTAATACAAATACAGACATGAACAGATCCAGGCAGCGTTTCCATACACAAACATTAAACATTATTTATTTATTTATTATGTGTACTGCTCAGTTTTCTTTTCAAATACTATAAATAAAGATTTAAAGTGACTAAATTTGGCTTTGTGGCTCATCCCAAAAGAAATCTGAAGAAATTCAGAATAATTCAAGTTTTTCCTATTGTTCCGTAGCTGGGTAAATTATTTAGTTGTTGAACCATTTTTTATAAAACAAAGATTTGTTCTTGTATGTAATGTGCCAATTAATCCAGATGAATCATCTATGTGGGGTGAAATTAGGTTTGTAAATTAACGACCAAGCTAAGGACATTTGTTTGTGGAAATCAGATAAGATTAAAAGGGAAGTTTCTCTAATTTGAACAATGCCCCCACTCATGAACGCGCACTTTTGCCGTGGCGTACACATTCTGCGACGGTCCATCCGAAGGCATCATGGCGGCTCCTAATGGGAAGAAGCGTGGTCTTGAACATTTGGACGAATATGAACCAAAACCGGCCAAACACCTCCGCAGCCTGCACGACCGTATGGCAGAGAGGAGACTAGTTGTTATTCTAGAGGGGGCTTCGTTAGAAACAGTGAAGGTAAAGCGTCAGGGTTGTGTTTGAGTGTTGTTGTGGCGTAGCCCCTAGCTGCTACAAGTGGAAGTGACATCAGAAGCCATACCTTTAAATTGGGGGTAAATATTACAATAGGTGTTGTATGTATGTAACCTCCGTTTTTCATGTTTTGTATTCTCCAGGTCGGAAAAACCTTTGAGCTGTTAAACTGTGACCAACACAAAAATATCATCGTCAAAAGTGGAAGGAATCCGGGACATATAAGACCAGATATCGCACATCAGGTAAGCGCTCGTGATAGAATAGTGTTCATAACTGCATTAATCACGTATGTCTGTAACGACCTGTAATTGAAGTGGACTGCCATTTCGTTTCAGTAAATTATTATTTGAACCAGTGAAAAGACTGAAACTTGAGCAGAGATCCAGAGGTCTAGAATGAGGCCAGTCAGCTACCTCCTGTAATCCTAAGAACGAGACCTGAAATGTAGAGTCTCACTGATATACTGGCATCATGGTCGATTTTAGCTTATCACAGATATTTTGGTATTGGCGTATATGTCAGACAAAAATGAACAAGACATGGCAATCGTGCACTTGTGTGATATATTATAGAAACTGTGTCACCATTACATAGTTTGTCCACCAGAGAACAATGACAAGTTTATTTAATAACACTATTTAAGGGATCCTTGTAAAAATATGTATTTATTATTTGTGTTTATGTTAAAAACACATATTGGCTGACATGTCCTTAGCAAGTTTTTTTTAAAACTAGCTCAATATAGATAACCTCAAAAGTCCAGTGTTGTTCGCCCTTTACTAAAAATATTGCATTGGAAGTCATTCTTGAGACCTGTAGAGACTTAAAATTTTCATGGTGCTGGTGGGTTAATGTGTTAGAGATGTACCAATTTGTTATAATGCCAAATTGTATGTTTTCAATGTATATCAGGTCTTTAAAGCAATAGCGGTATCATTAGTTTTACTACCAGTATTTGTCCAATTGCATACCTTTGTTTTGTTTTTGCCTTATTTGTCATTGCATAAAAAGACAAACTAACAAAATAATAGTAGCAGTGATGTCTGAAAATTGAAGTTAAATACCACGTGCTTATTATAGTGTATATTTTTATGATGATGATAGGATTTAAATGAAAATTGTATATTTGGTAATTTATGTTACGACCCAGCTCGTTAAGGTAATGCAGTAACAAGTGATTTGGGATTGAAATGAAGGTGGTAAAGGACAACTGAATTCCGGTTAAAGTCAAAGCGAACAGCAGGTGGTCCCAGCTCCAGAGGAACCAATCCTCGACAGGGACTTGCACAGCTAGGATTTGCATGACAGTCAGAAGCACTCAGGAACACAACAATTACTTTAAGGCATCCCGCGGCGGCCGTAACACTGTGCATTGTGTTTTTCTTATTTAAAGTTTTCAAGACATTGCCGTGATAAAGGGCCGTATAAATGACTTTTAACTTTGGTATCTTATTTCCGTTTACCAGTGTCTGCTCATGTTGATGGACAGTCCACTGAACAGGGCAGGCCTGTTGCAGGTTTACGTCCACACAGAGAAAAATGCTTTAATAGAGATCAACCCACAGACCCGCATCCCAAGAACCTTCACTCGCTTCTGTGGCCTCATGGGTAAACGACCAAAGTTGGATGTTTTCTGTGGATAAATGACATATATGTTAAGTTGAACTTTGTATAGGCAAAGTACAGAGAAGTACAAGCTCCTAATCGTTCTTTTTTCCACCCCTTCCATTTTTAGTTCAGCTGCTGCACAAGCTAAGTGTCAGGGCTGCTGATGGTCCCCAAAGGCTTCTGAAGATGATTAAAAATCCAGTGTCTGACCACCTGCCTCCTGGCTGCCCACGCATAGCCACCTCCTTCTCTGCTGGAGAGGCTGTCTGCCCCCGGACTTTAGTGCCAGAGGGACCGGCTGCAGTGGTGATTGGAGCGTTTGCACATGGAGCGGTGAGAAATGGCTCTAGATGGTAGCTGATTCACTGCTTTAGGGGACCAGTGTGTAGGATTTAGTGGCATCTAGCGGTGACTGAATACCCCCACCCCCTTTCCAAGCATGCAGCCTTCAGGTAACGTAAAAAAAAAGCATGAAAGGCCATCTCTAGAGCCAGTGTTTAGTTTGTCCATTCTGGGTTGGAGTAGAAACATGGTAGTGCAACATTGCAGGCTGCATTGGAAGAAAGCTCACTCCCTATGTAGTTCATATCTACATAGGGAGCAAGGCTTCATTCTAAGCAAATGAAAACACAACAATGCTTAGTTTCAGGTGATTATACACTAATGACATAACATAATTACAGAGTATTATATTCCATTTCTGCCTATACATCCCCCTAAATCCTATGCACTGGTCCTGTGTCAAATATCTGTCACTGATATGTTTGTCCTCATTAGGTGAATGTGGACTACACAGAGAAGACAGTGTCCATCAGTAACTACCCCCTCTCTGCAGCACTGACCTGTGCCAAGATGTGCTCTGCCTTCGAAGAAGTGTGGGGTGTCCTGTGACAGTCAGTCAGTCAGTGAACTACTGAGGTTGACCCGGCAGTGACAGTAGAGTACATGGACATTTTGTAATGGACTCGGAATGGATATGACACAAACGTTGGGATGAAAGTCTATTTCTACAGTGATGCCGTGTGGACTACAGACATGTATCCTGTTATACACTGTATGTGTATACTTGTATGATGGCATTGGGCCACCATGCGGAGCATACATAGGTTTCTGTACCCAGTGTTCCCTTTTCATGTAGAAGCATGGCTGTTTTTTATACCATTATCAATTGTACCAATTACGGAGTTTTGGATTATCAGTCAAAGCAGTTACATTAAAATATGACAAAATAATGAGTTATTTTGTTTCATGTAGTCTGAGAAGAGTTCACAGAAGGAAATGAGATGCACGGTGGAGACTAAAAATATTATGAGATGATAAATTATTTTTATTAATTATTTATTAATTTCCCTGAGAATGTAGAATCTTAAGTGTAAAAAGACATTTTCAATACAGCTAAATCAAAAGAAAATCAATACAATTTCATGTTGCTAGAGAGGTTTATTACAGCTCACCATAAATTAATCCAAATACTAACTCTAATAGTATGCTCTTCTCCTGGCAACCTGACGCAGCGGTCTTGTTTTAGGAAGCCTCCGTCTTGGAGGCTGTCTTTTCCGGGAAGATTTATACGGATGTTGGTTTTGGTTTCGTTGACGTCTTTGAGCCTTCCTTGGTGCCTTGCGAACCTGTGCTGCCTGGTTAGTTGCAGACCCGCGTTTCTTCCCTGCTGGCTTTGGCGATTTTCTTGCTTTGGGTGTCTTCATTCTTGGTTTGTGCGATTTGGCTGCTGGTTTACGTGTTTTGGCTGTTTGTTTATTTGATTTGGCTGCAGGTTTATTAGTCTTAGCTGTTTGTTTGTACGATTTGGCTGATGGTTTACGAGTCTTGGCTGTTAGTTTGTTTGATTTGGCTGCTGCTGCTTTTTGTGTTTTGCCTTTTGTTTTTGGACTCTTTCTGGCTTGTCTCTGTAGCTTTTCTGCTCCTTTGGGGGAATTGCTGGCTGTTTTACGCCGCCTCAGATCCCCTTTTGGTTCCGGGGATTTCACACTTCTTGTCCTTACTCGCTTTGTGTCTTTTTGTTTCTGGTTTATGTAGAAAATAAAGGATTGAAAATTACAGGCAATTTTAGATTATTGTTGATAAGACAAACCTGTTGTCTCTAACTTGCACATTGAATTGTAGAAGTCAGGTCAACACTGACATGGGGAAGAAGGAAGAAAGGTGCTACTGCTCTCAGTAGATTTAAACTTTGTTATTCTACTATATATATATACAGTGTTCTACTTTTGGCCACATACCAACTAACTATATGTATAACACAGAATATAAGTATACAGAGAATTGCAGCAGCAGTGTTGTATGACCCCTTAACTAAGCCCAGGAAAACATGTTACTAAATTATATAGGCTAGGTTATTTTACCTTATTGTTGAGTCTGAATGACACATTTCTTGTAGTTTGTACAAGTGTCTTGTTAATCAGCCTGTTGGTCACCACGTTCACCTGCCTGCTGTTCTTGGTGACATCGTAGCCTCCAGCAGCCAGCGTCTGCTTGAGCTCTGCCATAGTGATGCCACCTTGATTTTTGTACTGAGAAACCACACTGAGGATGAGCGGGGAGACATGAGGTGAGGCTTGCTTTGCAGTGTTGGTCTTGGGTGCATTCTCTGCCTCAGTTTGAATCTGAAGCTTGAAAAGGCGAACAGGAGTCGCTGAGAGATCAGAGAAGAGAAGGTTGTGAAACATTCCCAAAAAGTAAAGTAAATCAAATAAAGGATATAAGAATACAGAATTTGTGTCTTGTTCCAAGGACCTAACGTTAATTCAAGTCATGGCTTTTCTCATATGATACATGTAAGTTAAATAGTCACTGAATGGGATAACATTGAAATATTAATGTAACGTTAACTATATTTGATTTGATATACTTCAAACGCTGTGTATTTTTTCTTAATTCCTTTATTTGTCTTAATTGAGAAAAGATTTCGGTCTAAAATCTCCCAAACACACCCATCTGCATTATGAAGTGATCATAATTTATGGGTCCCCCCAGTTTTGTTTTCTCCCCCAAGCTAGCTTAAATATTGGCTTTGAAATACTTGAAACAAGATAAACTGTGCATTTGTGAACTCTTAACGCGATCTTGAAGTGCCCTTAAGTTTGAAAATTGGTTTGATTAGATAGCTACATTTAA
Source organism: Micropterus salmoides (assembly GCF_014851395.1). Lineage (NCBI taxonomy): Eukaryota > Metazoa > Chordata > Actinopteri > Centrarchiformes > Centrarchidae > Micropterus > Micropterus salmoides. Next base: position 14,696,527 of record NW_024040152.1, read on the forward strand.
GTTAGCTGAAAGCGCAGTAGCTGTTACTCACATGGCAGAGAAAGCTTTCCTGTTACCGTGGGATTCTCCTGGTCCTGGATGGCTCGCTTCAGTAGTCGGCCCAAACGCTTGGCTCCTGCCTTTCCAAGACCTTTCCCAGTCTGAGTTTTAGTAGGTCTCATTATTTGTTTAATCACCTTCAAATGTGTATTTTCTTTTGCTTTAATGTTGATATTAGCATTTCCCTGTGCGGCCCTGGGTGAGGCCTTTTCGGCTTTGACTTTCCTTCGCATTTTTGCTGTTTGTTAGCCTATTTCATATTTCAGACAGAAACGTGAAACCCCCCCAGCTGATTGATGGGAAGTTTAAAAGCCATAAATGGTCACTTTTACTTTTGTGAATTTAAAAACAAAACAGTTCTTTAGTTGCTATGTAACTGCTGGTCCAGAACCTAAGAGACCAAACCAAACTGTAAGTTAGCTCATTTAAAAGTAATCGTTTTTTTTTTTTTACCTTTGCAGTATATAAAGTGAAATATAAAGTCAAAATAGTTGTTAAAATGTTTATTTTATTTACACAAATACTTAAGATCTTGTGCAATCTACGGAAATGCAAGCATGTCTTAACAATAACTACAAAAAAATGTCAGTGTTTTCTTGGCTTTTTACATACTGGTGGTACTCCCACCATACTTATCTGTTATAGAAACAATCTTTATTCAAACAACAGTTTGTCAACATCCACAGTGTGCTTAATTTATACAGCACCAAGTAGATGGTTTGCCAGACAATCAATAATAATCAGTAACTACAAAAACAACCCACTGGTCTTCAGAGGAGTGCTGTCAGCATGCCTGTAATGGATGCTGCTGGGTTTTATTGAAGCACTGTAGACTTGTAGGGCACAGATCAGATTTAGCACAAATGACTGTAATCAGGAAGGAGGGCTCCAAGGGCATAAGTTCCCGGTATGGGTCTGAGTCACAGTTAACCTAGAAAAGAATAGATTAAAAGACATGGGATCAGAAGTTGAGAGGCAAAGAGATAAAAGTTGAAACCTAATAATAGAAGCACAGTACCTGAGAAAAAGATGTGAGAAACAGACGAGTGTGCGACAGTCCTGACATGGAAGTGTCACTCGGGTGGTTCTTTAGAGTCTGATGGTAAGCCTGAGGAGCAAAATATGGATGTATAAGCTTAATGTTGTCGTGCACACAGAGGCTGAAGGCTGAAGATGGCTGCTCACCTGCAGTGCTATCTGCAATGCAGAATACTGCACCCACACCTCCTGCAGCTGCGATGCTGAGAGAGAAGACACTCCATCTCGGCCTGTTTTTTCTGTCACAGTGAGGTAGTGAGCCCACACACATTCCCCCACAGAATGCACTGTCTCACTCTGAGCGTAAACTACACCACAACACAGAGAATGATATAATGCATTTAACAGTAGGATTAAGGTAATGTACTTAAATGTTAAACATGATGTCAATCACAATTTGTAAGTGAGGGACAAATGTGAGTCTCTTACTGTCCGGCAGAATCAGATGGAGGAGATCTTTGGCGATAAGGAAACCCATTACACCATAATTCATTGCCCTGTTAAAAAATAAAAACAAAGCATGCACTATAATGTTCAATGGTAGCTCTAATATGAAAAACCATAACAATTATTTTAATTTAATCACTGTACACTTTACCTAGGATAGGTAGGATGGAAGTGTGAAGGGACAAACATTCCCATGGGAAAGAGGAGCTCATCACCCAGGAGAAAAGGTGTGACAGACAAACTAAAAAAAAATGAGAAAAGATTAAGTGTTCATAACATTCATATTTCTCAACTTTTGAAGAACAGAGACAGACACTTACACATCAGGCTCCTCAGTCAGCTCAGTCAAGAGTTGACTACGTCTCTTTTGCCATAAGGACAGTAGCTGGACGTAGTTGGAGAAGAAGTTACTTGTGCTGACTGTCACCTGGAAACATACAGGTATTAGAGTCAGCGGTGTTCTTTGTTTTCAGCTATACTTCCCTTAGCTGTTGCAAATAAAGACCACATCCATTAAAGGGGTGGACTCTCAGTTTCGGAAAGCATTAGACAAAAAGTTGAGGGTTAAACTCACTGGGAAAAGAGGATTAACTAGGGCATCAAATATTTATACACCTACTCCGTTAGAGCCAATGGAGGTCTGTAATGTACCTTGGAAAAAAGCAGGTCAAGCTCAGCCTCACTAGAAATCTCTTTTGTTGTCCAAAGTCTCGGAATTAAAGACTGAACCTGGAGGAAGACAAGCCTTTATTTATATCAAAATGCAGTTCAAAAAGACAAAATACAATAACATTTCTTGCTTCACATGTTACCTTTTTCATGACAAACTGGATAGACTTCTGATCTGTCCACTTGAGTTCATTTAATTTCAACTTGAATGAGGAAAAGATATTTTGAATAATCTCCTCTGCCTGTTGAACAATAAATACACTCCATATCAGCCTTATTAATTCACTGCTTTTATTAATCATGTACCCAAATCCCCATGATTTGTACTTACCTCTCTGTGTGCTGTCCTTTCATTGAGAAGTTCTCTAAGAACTAAGTCAAATCCTCTCTCGGTCTCTAACACACAGTGTTTCCAGCGAGGGGCTATCTGGTAAAGAGGTCCATAATGAAGATGTGACTCAACAAACCAACACATAGGTGTCATCTTTTCGAATAAGTACAGTGAACACAGTGTCGACTCACCCCTTCAGTGTTACCCAGAGCCACAGACAAATTCTTCGCTGTTTCAGAAAACTTGGAGTCTAGAGCAGGCATTAGGGTGTGCAGCAGATTGAGGACCATGTAAGTATGAAGGGGGGCACTGAGAGTGGAATCAAATGTGGCAACACAAGGTGAAAAAAGAAAAAAATCAGAAGTCAATGCATATTTGATTGTGGGTTGTTTTGTGTCACTTACATTACCTGGTGCTCAGCTCATGCCTGTCCAGCCATTTGCCAATGATGCGGGACATTTGCACAATGTAGGGTAAGTTATGCAGAAGGACATGATCATCGGCAATGAGGGGCAAGGGATGGAAAGCAGCCTGCAGACAGCCCAACCAATCAATAGCAGGGGCCTGGCTCTATTGGCATAATCACATAAAAAAAAATTTTATTACATCGGATTTAGACACTTTGTTTTAATAGCAACTATGATAGTCCCCCTCCGGTACCTGTAGCTCTTTGATGGTCATGCGCTGAAAGAGCTGCCTTTTTGACAGGCGATAGTCCAGAGGTGCAGAAGCCACAGCGAGCTCAGAGGACAGAGAGATGAACATGCCCACATGTCTCATACTGGTGCTGGGCGGGGCGCCCAAAAGGGCCAGGTAACTATAACATGATGCCAAGAAGGGACGTAGCGTCTGGATGTAAAGAGACAGGAGAATGATAAAGGAATGCATTAGTGGCATTGATGAGTATTGTATTCATTAAAAGATATTTCTTCAATCAATAGAGGTCTGGCTAAGTCATCCACCTGAGTTTTAGCTTCAGACTTCTGTGTCTTGCTGTTCCATTCAATCGGGATCAATAGATCTGGCTGGTCAATCTGTTGACAAAAAGGAGACTTGGGTTAAAGCAATAACAAAGCCTACTTTTCATTGGCAGTGCTCCCACCAGCATGTTATGATCTACAAATTATCCTAAGGGGTACTGGCCTGTATGTATCTTTTAGTTGTTCCCTGGGCAATTTCATTTGGGTCTTTGCCCACATAGAGGTTAAAGAATGGAAAGGTGGTGTAGTCTCTCATCAGCAGGCTAAGGGTGGAGTTGAAGTCAGTCTGATTCCACTGGCCTGATACTGCCCAGCCTCCCAACTGCATACAGAGAGAGATAGAGACAGACGTTAAACTTTAAAAACGGATTAAGAGAGTGGGCCACAGATATTAAAATGAAAAGAACAACTTTCAACATGTGTCCTTAAAAAAATGCATCGCCAATCTGACACAATCAGCAACAAAAATGTGACATTCTGGTTTAAAGTATCTTTGTCAAGCAGGAAAAACAAGTGCTAGCCCCACTTGAGCTAATGTCAACATGCTAACATACTGATTATACCTGCTAAACATCAGCATGTTAGCTTTGCCTATTCAGGACCCTTTTACAGGGTTCTCCTTTGAAAACGAATAAACCAACCCTTACAAAGTCGGCTAAGTTTTAGCGTTGGCATTAGCTTTCACTAGCTTGCTGTAGCTGATATAATCTGGTAGAGATGGTCAGTAGTATACTGTTTATACAATACAAGCATCTTCAGCAATTAGGAATAAACACAAAGTACAGCTGTGGTTGATGGGAACGGCATTAGTTTTAGCAGCAATGTGGTCATAAACCAAAGTGTTGGACAAATTGGAATTTTGACCTGATGATGGCACTAGAGGAAAGGTTAAGCAAAAGTGATTACAGTTCATTCTGAGGGCGGCATGACTGTATAGTAAATTTCATGTCAATCCATCAAACAGTTATGCTGTGTATAATTAATTCCCCCCAACCTATAAAGACAGATGATAAGGGAACATTGCATTTGAGAACCTTTATTTTGGGATTTATCTGCCAACTGACCACATTTGTAACGGCATAGCATTATCTCACTTTCTGGATGAGTGTGAGGAAGGGCTCTGCTCCAGCAGTGTCTATGGATTTGGTGTCCAAACAGGAATGGTAGAATCCTTTGGTCTTCTGCACTGCTGTACTACCTGGTCTGTCGTTTGATTCTGATTCAAGAAAAACACAATTCAGACAATACATTGATATAACATACACTCTCTTGTACAGAAATATAATTTGATAAAGAAATACAGTACAGAATGGTGAAGAGGTCTGCAAGCCCATTGGGACCTGACAAGTCCTGAAACACTGATTCGAGCTGGGCTCTGACCTTTTTTTCTCTTTTTTTGGTTAGACCAGGCTCTGGTCAGACTCATTTATCATTATTTTTATGTTTCTCTGTAATGTACAGTCGGTATTAATATTTGTGGGTATAATTGTCAGTGGCCTTGGTAGTTATGTTTGAGGCCTATAATACTGTAAATGTACCTCTTAGTAGCGTGTGTACATGTGTTTGTTTGCGTGTATCAGAGAAAACTTAAAGTGATAGTGGTGTCAGGCTCAGGATAAAAGATTGCAGACTTTGTGGGGCTGGAGCCAGGCTAGTGCAGGGCTCTAGAGTGGTGCACATCAGAAGACATTTTGGTTGCAGACTCCTACCTAAAATCTCCTTGAGATACTGCAGCAGCACCGTTTTTCTATCCACTATTTTCTGCTCTATCAGTCCTCTGTCTTGACTTTGTCCTCTCCTCTCTGGCCACTCGGCCTTTTCCTTCTGGTTCTGTGGATGTCCAGGGATGCCCTGACCTCTTTGTCTCCCTCCACTGTCTGGTGAAAGTCTGTCAGAGCCACATGTGAACAAGAAGTAATCACAGGGCTGCTTGAAGGGATCAGCAGACATGGACAGACGGGTCGAGGCCCACTGACAGGCCGGGGAGAGACATGGAGTCTCTATAGGAGAGAGTGAAAGGAGAGTTAGACAAAATAGCACATTCTGAATTTATTTTGTCATGTTGTTGTGCCGTTGTATTTCTCTGGAGGCCTACCAGTGCCTGCCTGGTTATTGCTCCTAGTTTGAAGATTCTGATGAATATAGTAAATGATTCCCAGAATGGCGCCACATAAAGATAACCCAAAAAGAAATAAAAGAAGCAGCCTTCGATGGTTTATCCAGACTGGCTTTACTTGGTGCTGGTGCTCGGGGTTAGACTCTGACAGCTGTAGGTCAGGCTGGATCTGCGCTTGTTGATGGGTTTCAGGAGTATCCCGGCTTGGAAGTGGCAGCTGCAACAGAGGTGGAGGCTGAAGCCGCCTCTCAGGTTCTGGCTGTGACGATGGTTGGATTGAAAGCTGAGGCTGGAAGTGAGCAAGTGAAACAAAAATGAAACTGGGTCAACTAAAATACTTTAACATTTTTGGAAATACATATTTTTACACAGTTGCTCTCATAGTGTTTTCTAAAAGTAGGAAAATTGAAATTTACACAATTTGATGTTGACAATCCAGGATGAGCATTCATACAAGCCCATTGCAGAAATTTTGTGTGGCTGAGTGTTTTTTATTAATCATTTATCATTTGACGCCTTAGATTTGTCTTTCAACCCCTAGGGGGTCCACATCCCCAGGTTGGGAGCTACTGATGTAGCCCATTTACCCTTTACTTAGTGACTGTCATACATACATATTAAACATCAGGCTATGTCGTCATAAATCATCACATAAACATTGCAATTGATAAGCCATGTAAAAAGTGGGAATGTCCCATCACAGCTCTTTAGTAGACCTGGGCCCACAACACTTCCACAAGACTCAACAGTGATTCCTTGGATCCCAGAACCCCCTGACCACCCATCTCTCCCCAAACACATCTATTGTTAACATCTGATCACAACTTGAGTAATTTACACACGCTCTGAACAAGAGGCTTCTCAATATTTCTTAAAAGAACCACTGGGGAATTTCTGTTTTCTCTGCTTTCAGCAACAAACACTGCTGCCTTGTAAGAACACACTCAGTTCAGAGACTAAATTTTGCCATCAGACATTTACAAGAGCTGCCACATAATAAGAAAGTTATTACAAAGTGAATAGTCATGTGTTTCAAACCATTGCACTAGCATAAACAGCATAACTATATACTTCAGTATCTCCAGTGATATATGATTTATTATTCTAATATTACTTTACAGTAAAATCATACTGCATGTTCAGGATTTGATATTTTTCTACATAGTCGATAGAGATTTGGTTTAGTGAGCCCACACAAAAACACAAGCCCTCACATGCGTGTAGACAAGTGAAATAATGTTGATATCATTCTTACTGACCAGCAGCTTGTCTGTGTACAGCAAGTTTTCTGTCTTGTGCTGAAAACTAGAAAATGCTGATTTATTTTATTTATCTTGGCATCCAGCATTGTAGGCAACACAATTTAGGCATTGTACAGACTGTACTCCAAAACCAGAAAATTTGAATAATGGAATTTCCCAGCAGCACAGATGGCTCTGCTCCAGTTTCCAGAAACAAAAACACATTAGCCTCATTGCCATGTGAACATAGTAAACATAACAACATAGTCAACTTTGTCTTTTTGGAAAAGATCCTACCTCAAGGTCTATAGGAGTTTCACTCATTCTTAGTGTATGGATATCTTGCTCTGCGTTTCTCCAGCGTGTTGCATCCTCTGTTTTTTACATTTGATGTTTCACATGTGTTCCCTCCTCCTGGTGTCCCTCCGTCAAACAGCTGTCATCGCAGCTCTATCTCTTTTCATCACTCACTTCTCTCCTCATCTGAGACACTGATAAAACAACTCTGCAGGCTACGTCTTGCTCTCCTCTCCAGTACACAGATAATCAAGCAAAGACTATGGTTCTTCTCTGGGACTCGCATTTGGACGTTTTGTGGTTTGTGAACCCACTTAGAAACTAAACATCCAGACCTTAACTTGTGTTTTCACCATCCCTCATGTCGGTCTACCGTTTCAAAGGCTTGAGAACAGAAGGCTGGGACTGGCAAGTGAAGGCCAACGACTTGCTTTTGCTTATACATTGTTACATTAAATTGAATGAGGGCTAGCACTTCCTGGAAAGTAAACACTCTTAGATGCACATGCACACGTCCGCTGTCGTCATTATCAGTGCAACACATGGCTGTTAAAAACTGATAGAGCAGTTTTCCTGGAGGTCATATAGTCAGTGTAGCACATTATTGAGAGTCTGGGAGGACACACGTTTCATGGATGTCACATGGAGGCCGACCAGAGAGAGAGAATGGCAAAAATGAATATGAAAAACTCTAATCATGTGCAACTTACTGCATACACTATTTCATGTATAGTAGGTGATCAGAATTTAAAAAATTGTGCTGCTGACAGTTGAGAATTCAGACAAAAAAACATTTGGTATTAAGGATTTTATTTGTTTATCTTTTGATACAGCCAAAGGAGGAGGGCCAGGGCTAAATATTGTTTTTAAACATATACACATTCACACATATAAAACAGGAATTTATAAAAAAAAAAAAAGTTATACGAAAAGACAAGGCATTTGCATGTAATACAATAGGACATAACAACAAAACGGCAGATAAATGCAACCGTGAAGGCATCATCATACGTATAATATCACATTTGTGATGACAAAGGCAGGGCCACAAAGGTGGAGTAGTTGGTGCAAACAAAGACATAATACTAGAAGGAATGCCACCACCACCTACACAGCTAGCATGCAATGCTAAATAACTACTGCCAGGTTAGTTATTCTGGTGTTATAGCACACTAGGCTCAAGGCAAGCACAACAGTTTTCTTAATGTGGTATGGATTTCTGTGGCTGCAAACCAGGCTCAATTCAAAGGGAACAGAGGAATACAATAATGGAGAAGGCACATCTCCGGGCTAAAAATTGCGGCAAATAATTGTAAGCATTTATCAATGAAATACAGTACAGTAAGATTAGAGTAAAATAGTATGTAACTGACATGAAGAGACTAAAGTACAAAAGATAAATAATGGAAAGAATAGTGGTATTTACTGTAACAATAGAATAGATCAAGAGCAAAAAACTGGGCTCAAACACAAAAACTAATTTAAAAAAAAACATGAATGTCAAAACACTGAATCCCATGTAACCATTTTATTAACCTTAATCTTGCCAACAGCATTTGAATTATTTGGTCACTATGTTTTAACATCTGTTTCCTAAGGCTCAAAGCTAACACCTCGACTGATCTATCATCCAGCTGTAAAGACAGGTTATTTTAGTACTGGTACACACATAACCTTAATACTTTTTAAAAACGGTCCATAAATTATATTATTTTAGAGATTCCAAGAAAATGCATATTGTATTTCTAAATTGTCTACTTAAACTAAATTAATCATGTGCAATGGCTTTAGAGTCAATGTGATGCTAAAAGGATGTTTTACTTCACAATGGAATTGTGCAACAATCACATAATAGGTCCTGTTTTCAGCCATGCAGCTGACATTTATAACTACAGATTTTTAAATTATGAGATCCCAGGACTAGATTCTGTGCTTGGCAAATCTGTGCTCGTCCATTTTGTTCATTATTTGTGCATCCAAAAAGCATGCATATGAAAAGAATACAGTTAAATCAGCTCTGAACTCTGTTTTTGAGAAGAAAATGGCTGTTTTTTGTTCTAATATTGCCCTTATACCATATGTGTGATTAAATAAGAGAGAGCAACAAGACATAATTAAATGCATGCCTGTAAATGATCAAATTCACATCACAAAAAACTATGAGCAACATTCACTGTTTTTATCTTTTTTTTGCTGTCAACGTTTAGACCTCGATAACTTTAAAATGCTATCAGAGTAGATTGGCTGATATGAAGCTATTTCTAGGTAGGAATGCATCATTAACCATGCTTGCAGGCACAACGACTGCCAAAATGTTAAAGATATGCTCTACCAATAGCCAACCACAGTGGTGAAATCTGCAGAGTGGTCAAACAGGAGGTCCCTGATACTCCTCACCCTATGGTAACAATCTGTCTCACTATAGTTACAATGTTCATGGGGAAAGAGACTAGCCAGTGAAAGTTAAGATGGAAATATTTCAGTACATGGTGCTACTAACAATATGTAGTCGCAAGACAAAAAAAAGGCAACTTTAATTTTCATCAGACTGCCCTTTTGACCAAACTTATTGTGCAAGTTATGCTGGAGATTTTAGCGTAAACAGAATTGGCACAAAAAAATATGCTCTTGTACACAAAGATGGCTAGATGATAATGAGATTGGAGGGTTGGAGATTGGGAATAAAAGACAATGCGGAGTTTATTTCAATGCAGTACATTACTTCTGCACTGAAGCAAAGCGAACAAAGACTGGCGAATACTACTCTGCATGCAAACATACCTTCTCACACAGCACATTCACGCTCACAACCTGCACACGTATACTGAAGAAAGCCCTGTTGCAAAGGCAAAAACGGCAGCTGAATGAATCCTGTGCTTTTGGATTTGGTTCATAGTTAATTTGAGTGATGCTGCTTCAGCCAATCACTGCGCAGCTTGCCTGACTCGCTTGGTATGGCACTTCATACACAGGATCCTACCATCCAATGGATAGCAGCCATTTTCATCTGCTTCTATGGAGAGAGGCCGAGCGCAATCCTACAGAACAAATAAATAAATGTACTTATTAGCATTTTGTTACTTTTTAGAGTTTTTTTTTTTTAAATACGCCAGGTGACGTATATTTTGATAACATTTGTTTTAAAAACGTCTTACCTCACAACGGTAACACTTAAGGTGGAAGTTCTTGTCGAGAGCCACCACTCTGACCGTTTCCTCGCTGCCCGCGGCTGGAATAATGGGTTCATTACAGCTCACGCACAAAGGGGAGAAACGCCTGGAATGAAGAGGTGGAAAGTTGGCTGTTAGTTGTTGGCAAATCAGTCAAATGGTAATGGTTGTGAGCATTAATCAACTTCAAACATCAAACCCAATTATTTTGTCTACAGTTTAGCATGCCTCCTTCCTCCGGCACCACCATTCTTATCAGTAATCCTGATAGGTAGGACTAATAGCATCACGCACTGCCAAAATGTATTTTTCTGCAAAACAAATGCTTGGTCAGCTAATGCTTCCCAGTGTTGAGAAATTATGTAGGTAGTAAGGAGAATTAATGGTGAAGATATTTTGTCCTAACCCTCTTCCCACATTAAACATTTACTCATTTAGCTGGCGCTTTTCCAAAGCGACTTACAATTGCTATACAGGTCAGAGGTCACACACCTCTGGAGCAACTAATAAACTTCCCATAGGAAATAAATAGAAATACAAGATTATCATTAGGTTAATTGTTGAGGAATCAACAGCAAGTACCTGTGGTAATCCTGGACACAGTAGGGGTTGTTGTTGTCATCAGTGATAAAAGGTGCCCCCTCAAGTGAGCAGGAGCAGGTGCTGCAGCGGAAACAATGGGCGTGGAAACACTGGCCCACCGCCTTCAACACGCGGTCCGTGATCTTCTCCCCACATCGGGAACACACTGCCAGGGAACTCTGAGGAGGAGCAGAAAGAACATAAGATGTAACCAAGATATGAAAGTAGTTAATTACTTCGAAGCACACTGGGAGATTGTATATTCGTGGCATCAACATTGTTCCGCACATTCAACACAATTAGGCACTGAACATGTGCTCAGGCGTTATCAAAGTTTAACGGTATACCAGGTTAATTAGAAATCCAGAAGGCATCATCGTCAATACCGTCGAAAATACAAGCTGAGATTCTGTTTTGAGGTTAGGTGTGAGCGATATGTTGAAATTAGAAAAATAAGAGTTAGATGCAAAAATATTCTAGCTCTACACACTGTTCCCTCTTTTACTCTGTTAGCTCACTGAACAGGAGTCTACCGCTGAGCAGCGACTCTTACACTTTCTAAGCCAAATAAAATGACAAACTGCCTCCAACCAAACAGATATAATATTCAAAATTCACGTGAACGAAATATTCTGCATCAGTTCATGTTTGTTGCTGTTAAGCCTTTTAGAAACAACATTTTCACCACTCTCTCTCACTTGCTGCACACAAAGGGGTGTGCCAGAAGCAATCTACCAGCACCATTACTGATGAGTTATATTTATTAAAAGAAAGTTGATTGAATAAAAAAGATTTAACTAATTTAATCAGATGAATCACTGTATTCAAATTGAAGATTTTGTTTGAGAATAAATTTTTTTTTAGGGTGATTAGGTCTTTAAACATGATGAGAGACATTCAAAGCTATACTATACTATTGGTGTAAGTATGTAGAATGAAGTGTGCACATGTACTTTACAACATAGGAGGACTTTCTAATCTAAGTGGAAGTGACCGCTTTTTACAACAACAAAAAAATAAAAATTACATGAAATCAAACTGCCAAAATGTGAGTTATAGCTACATCTAAAGTTAAAATAATGAGACTTTTCAGTGAACAACTTTTGGTGTGGTCATACAGTTACCATTAACTTTCAATTGTAATATTTTGTGTGCGACTCCTCACCACGTAGCAGTCCTCACACTGTGGTGCGCCATCCCTGTCATAGAACTGCATGCCCTGCAGGGGGCGATGACAGCTCATGCAACAGAAGCAGTTGGAGTGGAAGAGCTTGTCCATGGCCCTCACTGCCGGCTGGGTACGGGACAGAGCCTCGCCACACTTCCCACAGACCTCTAAAATGGGTAGAGGAGAGGGAGGAAAGAGAAGGAGGGTTGAAAAGAGTACGATATACAAAAAAGATTATTCACATAAACTCATCCATATTCCTCCTCAGCTCAGCTTGTGATAATTACGGTGTCATTTTATTTTTACACCATGAAAATTAAAGCATGTAATGTGTATGTACCTGTAGGAGGGGAGGTGATGACAGGTGCGTGTGTGTCCATGTTTTTAATGAAGTCCTTCGTCATTCTCTCCAGCTCCTCCACTTCCCTCATGTTCAGAGGAACACCTCCACCTGGGATAGCAACTGGGCCAGGGGGTGAGGGCTGCTTGTACATGTACACACACAAAGCCGTTAGTACATACATATACATTATTTACATACTAAAATTCAACATGCCTTATAGAGCATTTTGTTATTTACGATTGAGCAGTTTACCTGGAAAACACTGATGACTACAAACTAAATTATTTGTACTTCCTGTGCCTTTCTACTCTGTATACAATGCAAAGAGCATCTCTAAGTAAAATAAGCTGGAACTTACAGTTGATGCAGGTGGAGTTTTCATTGGTTGGTTAAAGGAGGAGTGAGGCGCCATCGTCTTGGGTTGAGGAGGAGGCACGGGAGCAGGAGGGTTTTGGTTTGTATTCATCTGACTGGCAAAGGGAGAACTCTTTATGTGATGAGAGGCTGGGGCAGCTGCCTTATTGTTTGGTGGGGTAGGAGGTGCGGGGGGAGCTGCGGGAGGTGGAGGGAAAGAGCTGGTGGCAGAGGGAGGGGGAGGTTTTGGTGCTACACTGATTGGGGCGGTGGTTTGGTTCAGGTTCTGGTTCAGTTTTTGAGCCAGAGAGGTTGATGACGTTCCCGATCTCCCTCCGAAAGCAGACTTGGGAGCCACAGTCGGGGCCTTAGCTAATGGCTGAGCAGCAGAGTTTGGTGTGGGGTTGTGATTGCCGTGTCGATTCGTTCTGGCTTTGAGTTCTTCTGCCCAAGGTGCTGGAGGCGGGCGGTCGGCCATCTCAGGGGGTGGGAGGAAGGAAAGAGCCGGTTTAGGAGCAGTCGGGGGAGGACCTGAAGGTTTGGGTGCTGGTGCTGAAGAATATTGGCTTGGTAGCTGTGGATACAACAACAACATCAACAATAAAATGATCTCTTTATGGATTCTTTTACCACAAAAAGCACACAGAAACAGGTCAATTCACAGGCTGTTCTACAGTATATAAACAGTTTGTGTGTGTTCAGCGACCTTCCATTTATCGTAAACAATTCAACAGGTGGAAGTTAATATCAAGCATATAACAGTGCATGTAGAAATGCTGCAAGCTGCCACTTTTATTATATTGAATGAGGTACTTTGATTAAAGTAAACATTGGAAGCGCTCCACTGTTTGAGCTTATCAGAAGAGCTTCGTCTTCCTGACGTTTATTTTGCATTTTTCAGCCAACATTATTCTGCCCCGATCCAGTACCTCCCAGTTGGATAAAAACACTCTCCATTTATGGCCCTCTCACTGGGGCTCTGGCAGCACACTTTGGCTTCATCACACTGTCATGCTCTCCACTCAATTCAGTGTGCATCACTCTCTCTCTCTCTGCAAGTGTCTCCTCTCAGTGTGAATCACCAGCTACCTCACTCTCACCCCCCCCCCCCCCCTTTCGGTCTGGTGTGCTGTATGTGCAGTTCACTTATCATTGAGCTTTCAACCTGAACAAATGAACAGAGAAACCAATCTGGCTTCTCTCCAAACTATTTTCTTTTTTCTTTTCAACCCTCTGTGTGACTCATTTTCTGCAGTCAAAGCCTGCTGTCGTTTCCCCCCTCATCTGTTCTTTAGCTCGTTTTTTTCTATCCGTGTCCTCGGGTCTCATGTTTGTTACAGTGTTTTCCCCATCCCTCCACACTTTGTACCTTGGGGTTGAAAGGTCCCCTGGTTTCCATCTCAGACAGCAAGTCAGTGAGAGAGTCTAGCTGTTGATCGAAGCTAGTCTGCTTCTCCATCAGTCTCTGGCAGAGGAAGACAGAAAAAAGAAATGGTCACAAAAAGTGCATTTATTTACCCAAACAGAAACACTGAATGAAATGAACACAATGAAGCAAAAGGAGGATGAGGCCAGAACGAGCCAAAGATAAAAAGATGGACGAGGATGAGAAGTATTACAGACTGTAAGATGTGTTTAGACAGCTATGTTTGATTAAGACTCAATAATATTTAGCTCCAAAATGCAGAATGAAATAAAATCACTGTTTTAAAAGAAAATCTGGCAGTTACTGGAATGGAAAACCCAGAATTAAAGAATTAATCATAAATAAATAAAGTCAATGAAGTGATTCATGATGAGGATGGATAAATGAATGATATTTGATTTCCCTGTTTTGATAAGAGAACACTGACTATTCAATTATTTAAATTTCAATTTGTTGGATTGTTTTCTGAGAAGCATTTAGCATAAGCTCTTTGCTCATTTTTTAAATTTTGTACTTTTCAACAATGGCTAACAACATCTAATTCCATACATTGATGTCTTTGTAGCTTGACAAACCAGCGACAGTACACATCTACAATAAACCTTTATTGCATGTTGCAATAATCCTGTTAGAAGCATGAAGCTGGGTGATTTACTCCAGACTAATGTTAATATAATTTGCGGGAAAATCTCAAAAGACAGTATTTCCTGCCAACACTCCATGGACTCATTGTGGTCACACAACAATGTCCTCCAGTGTCCTAACTGATTATCAAATTATACTGAAATGCAGTGAATGGCAGAAACATGTAGACAGGCAAAGCAACTTCTGCCTCATTTGGTGAACATACCATCATGACTCACCTGTGGGTTCCCAGCGGCACTGGGCATACTGGCACCGAAGGCAGGGAGCGATGGAGGGGGTGGGGGAGGAGGGGGAGGGGGAGGAGGTGGGCAGGTGGGCGGACAGGCACTCTCCTCAGGGGGTGCTGGGAGGGGCAGGTCATCTGCCACTGGAGGTGGAGCGGGGAAGGCGGGAGGGGGGGCGTCAGAGGCATTGGGTGTGGTGTGGCAATCAGGGGGAGGGGCTGGCAAATCATCATCCATTGGAGGAGGAGGAGGAGGGGGTGGGAAGTCTGACAGAAATGAGGAGGGTTGACTGGTTAAAAGCTGTGACAAAATGGTTTGTATCATTTAACAGATATACAGAGCACTTAAAATTTACAGTAGAAAACAAGCAGGACAATGAAAATAAAAATAAAAATAAACTGGGGGGAGGATTTGGCCAGTTTTGAGAGGTAATGACCTTAAGCTGTTCCACCGACAGCTTTTTAAATGTAAATGTCTGCTGAGAATGTGAGCTAAAGGGTACAGCCATTTCCTGCCTGGTATCCCGATCTATGTTTTCCTGCATTAAAAGGCGCCCCGCGGAAGTGTTCTTGTAAACAAAGAAAAGGTTTGTTTAGATTCAGTTTTTCCTAACGAAAACACAAACAATGTGCAGAGGTCTAACAAACACATTGAATGCATTTACCCCCTTATAAAACATTTGGCAATTCAATTTTTTTTTTATTTGAGATCCTGCATTTACATCCGTGTTTGCTTGCTAACAGTCTTCTTCACAGCCTTTGCAGGTGCCTTGCAATGCCTCTTTGCATTTAACTGCTATTGTCAATCCTCAGTGTACAACAGTGGCTTGTGCATGTGTGTCCTCGTGTGTGCATAGTACGAACAAAACGGGGGCCCACTCATAAAAGAAACAACAAAAAAAAAAACATTACTTCATAGCTCTAGTGGTCAAAAACTCCACAGGGTACCTTTTAATTTGGCCAGGTTGTCTGTGTGTCCATGATTTAGATCAACTCAGACATTTCTAAACTCTAAAAGTTAAGGTATGAGACTCTGTAACAATCTCAACATTTGACTAAAATGTCCAAAAGGCAGGAACAGTACATTAATGTACTATCTCAGAGACAAGTAATTATAACAGTATCACACAAGTGATGTAAAGCTCTGCATGCAGTCGCATAAAAAGCAGAGGGTGGGATAGGGGAGGGCTGCTGACTGAGGGGATATAACTTAAGATTGTCACAAATATGGTTCACAAAAAAGCATTAATACTGTAAATACCATCACAGAGCGAACTGTGCAGCGGAGGCAGATCTCCCACTCGACCAATCACAGCTGTGCCTATCGGTGTCGGTGAAGGACCTGAGGGAGGTGTCAGACTTTTGGGCCGTGGTGGTGCCACAGAGGCAAACTTCTTTGGCTGGTTGTAGAAGGACGGGGTGGTGACTTTGAAGTTCAGAGAGGATGTCACCATGAATGGCTTGCTGCTGCTGGAGTCCTCCATTTTGTGTGTTTATCTAGACAAAACCAAAACCAACAGTTAAGACAACGTACAGGCCAATCTTCATCAATCATTTATTTATAACAAAGGGAATAAAACAGGTTGCAGTGAAGTTCAAACAGCTCCAGACTTAGGAGTCACCTCATATAATGAATCCAGCATTAATCAGCTGACTAAAGTCAAAGGGCTTGCATTCCTTGGCAGCGTAAGTATGCCGGGTCTTTTGCTAGAGAATTAGTGGTGATGACACATCAACAAAACATTTGGCCGGTCAAAGTTCCATACTACTTACTAATTGTAACCAGACTTTGAGTATGAAGTGCCTTTACACTGAAGAAGTGACAAGATTAACTCAGATGTCAGAATGCAGCCTGAATTTCATTGATGTGTGAGGATGGGATGGATAGTTGTCCTTCAATAGAAACAGAGTCAATTAAAAATGGTGAGACAGCTGCAGGAATAAATAATAAGAGTAATACATCTTTGGGAGAACATTTTTTCTTTTGCTCTGTTAAGTTTCCAACTTTAGAACTGGCAGTAACTCCCGAAAGTTACAGTTTGATTTGATTCAATGTGTACACATTGTTGAGCATTTCCTGTTAGAACAAAACTAACTTATTTTATATCAGCTGCCAGAACAACACACTATGCAGATTGGTACCCATTATATACTTTATACAGTTGTCTTGACCCTTATAGTCTTAGTAAAACTAATTAAAATGAAGGTTTATTGTGGCTTGCAAAGTCTCTTAAAATGTAGAAATGGACTATTTCTGGATTTAGTGAAATAGCAGTAAAAAAAAAAAGAAAGAAAATAATTCGGTAAATTCAGTATTACTCTTTAAACAAAACAGCTAGTCCACAGTGGGATGAGAGAAAAGTGTGTGAAAATGTCCTCAGGCCATGTATACAGAGCATACATAGTGGCATTTCCAGATACCAGAGACACTTTTCAATATTTAACTCATGGCTGTTTACAGCGACATAAAAACACCACAATATAAATTTTTGTACGAGGGAGACCAGTTCGAAGCAGGGACGATAGCAATTACCATAACATTTTCATGTGAGCTGTGTCAAAAAAACGTTGCGTACAAATATTGACCTCACACATGCTGGTGGTTAAACAAATGTTGATGTTACTTCAGTGTCTCCGTCGAGATTCCACAAAGTCTGAACACATTTCCCTGAAGACGTCTGGCCCCCCTGAACATGACCTTTAGTCAAAAGCAAGATTGTTCTTACGGACAAACAACAATGTATATCATTCTGTGTATCATTCTCCAACAACACACACATCTGCATGGACACTGAGTATCTTAACTCACACTCTGTAGGTGTTTAACACACTATTCACCCCCAACGCTCTGAAATAGTTCCATACTTAATAATTATAATAATGATTCCAACTGTAGCAACGATTAACACAGCAATGTTTGGACTATGTATGTAGGCTTTAACAAACTGGAGATCTGAACATTTTCCAGTACACAAACTGTAACAAAATGTAAATATCTCATTGTTGGTGGTGTTTATCTACTACATCCTAATGAAGGTTACATAGCATTGATGCCTCCATAAATGTCAGTTACTATAAAGTAAAAAAATGTCCATTCATTGTTTGTTAGCTTTACAAATGCTTTACCAAACCTACCAAAAAAGATAAGTCTGCATCAGTCAGACTGGGAAACAGATAAAACCGTGATTAGGGTTGTACTAATGTTTCTTGATACTACTTTCTTGAGTTAGCTTAAATATTTATTTCAAAGTGGAGTGGTTGATGTTAGGGCTTAACGATTAATCGTTTTCATATCAAAATTACGATTTGAAAGAACACCAGTAGCTAATCGTGAAGATGACGATTAAAATGTAGGTTAATTATACAGCAAATCTGACCCGTTTTAAACAGTCATGCAGTTACAGATTCACCAATCAGGGTGTGTACACACAAACAAAACTAAAATGTGGGAAAATGGCGCCAGGCAAACGGATACAGATCTCTAACTTCAATAAGCTCTTGAAAACTCGATCTCTTCTGAGAAAAGTCTCTCTTATAACACCTCTAACTCCTAACCTCTAACATGCACTTCCTTCTAGTCCCTTACAATTATCTTGTATTGACTGACTTTTTGTTATCTCTTACTGCTTTCCCCATTTATTACCCCATTACTTACTAGTATTAATGAGCGCTCTTACTAGTATGTATTGTCAGTTGTAGTTCTCGTGCTGTGTTTGATGCACTGTTGATGCTTGTATGTTGTTCCTCATTTGGAGGTGCACGTCAGGCTACGCCATAGGTGACGCCGTAGGGTAGGGGGCTACGCAGAGGCTACGCTGTCAGTGTAAATTGCACTGTCGCTTTGGATAAAAGCGTCTGCCAAATGAGTAAATGTAATGTAATACAGGCAGCAGCTGTGCTGCGGTTTGTGCTGCGTTCCATTTACCTCAGTGGTCAGAGCTGGGAATGACGTCACACCCGAGTTAACGGCGTTCCAGCTAACAATTCGGAAAACCTCGCACAGCTAGTCATTAGTTACAACTAAGTTAGCCAGATTAGCTATTGTTACGCTGGTTGATTAAGATATTAAGTTTTTACTCACACTAAACACTGTACCAACACGACCACAGACAGCCGTTGGACAGCACTTTGTGTACGAACATTTCTCTGAGTCACAAGTACACAGCAGTTTTAGTAAACAGCATAAACTACAGCTTTCACAAAGTCGTCATTACCATTGACGGCAACGTTGCCCTGCATGATTGCTCTAAGTCTGATGATACACGGGGCAACTTTTTGAGCAACGGTGCTGGGCAATCTTGCTAGAGGCAAGTCCGACTATGTTTTAAATGGATATCATGGTCATTTTGTGAGCTTCAGTACGAATAACAGCTCTCTGTGAGCCCTTTTCGTTCCGCTCTCCGCAGGCTACTTATATGGTGCGTTGTATTTACCTCGGAAGAAGTCAGAGGTCGGAGCTGGGAATGACGTCACACCCGAGCTGGCAGCATTCCAGTTAATAGGTGTTTCTCAAAACCAAGAATGCAAAGAATGGACTTGTGGTCTTGGGGAGAACGTTCTTGCTAGTTGTTCTTGTAAGAATGAACTTGCAATGTCACGAGCACACAAAACGCTGCTGACGGTTTGCGAGGATGCGTTCTCGCCAGTATTGTGCAATACCCCAAGCACAGAGGCCCTTGCATTGCTCTAATTATTCTGCCAGGCTTTATCCCCCAAAACAAAAAGCTCAGGGTTTTTTGTAGGTTTTAACTTACCAAGATATATTTGCTCATAAATAAAAATTATATAAAATAAAAGCAAATAAATTCATACCATTTCGGTTTACTTTTTTGAAGTTTCACTGCTGGTTCATTAGTGTTCCTGGTTGCTGTAACGACAGTCGTTAGGACTACCGGTGGCCAAGACTGAACGACCATCCAACTGAGGTTAAATAGCTGAGTTTCCCTAGTAACTGAAAGCAGAAACATGATTCCCAAAAGATCAAATATTGCAAATATGGAAGTAAATTCTTTTCACATAATGCTGAGTAGTTGCCAATTAGATATCCCCAAAAGCCGCAGAAAACTTTGTTTGCACTGAGGGTAGAAATGTGGACTATGACTGTTTTTCACCATTTATATATAATTGAGTTGTAGAGAACTTCACTGATAGCAAAAGCTAAACAGCTAAGGTATTTCATCATCATTCCACTTTGTTGGGACATACAGGCAACGCTTCAAGTTCTGACAAGACAAAAAATCTTTAGCGCTCATGAAAGCGTCTCTGTTGCTCATGACCAGCTTCTCTGAAATGAAAGCAGCGAGGCCTTTTCTCTTCTGCTTTTTGGTTCAGCTTCCTTTAAATTAAGATTTTTCTGATGTTGAACACCATATATGTCCATGGCTCGGATATCTGTCAGGCATGTGGAAGTGTCAGCTGTTTCATTACATCGTCTAATACATCCCAGAATATACAAATTGGTTGTATATATGCATTATTAGATTGCATTATATGTGTATGTACAGTATGTGTTGTAATACCAGTTGAAACTGTTTATTTTGTTACAGCTTTCCAATCATACTAAAGTTTGACTGGAGCAATAATTCATGATGATATATCTGACTCCAACAGTAGTGTTGATGACATGAGATTCTTTCTTAAATGTCACTATCCTTGTTAGTGGAGTGGGAGTAACAAAAACATTAACATACATAACCTTAGCTTAAATTGCTGCATGAATCAGTGCAGTAACCCCCTAACCCTCTGCAGGCAGTTTGCTCCACTAGTAAGACAAAATAACAAACCAAAGGAAAGACAAAAGGGACAGGTGTTTTATAGCTGGCTACTCATTAACCTACCATCAACGCCTACTTCAAGTTCAATGGAGTGCACACTTTGAAAAAACAGATTGACCGGTTACAGTCAAGATAAAAACTCTTTGCTTAAATAAGGTTTGCGAGCCTGGATATCAACAGAGTACTCAAAACACGACACTTGGATCTCTAATGGCTTTCTAAAAGGAGTGCTTGACAGGGCTGGGTATAGGCTGTGATTTAGTCTTTTCATTACGGGACTTAAGCTACCTTGTTTTTGAAGAGATGATATGCAATAGTCCCCCTCTCAATTATTCAACAGTGATGATAACTTGTGGTCAGGTTCCATCTGTTCCTTGATAGGGTCCGGAGGGATTTAATACGATGAGATCAGCTCCACACTCTGCTTCAGGCGTCCTACTGCAAATCTATCTTGAAACCTGATCCTTGAGATGAGAGAGACCCTTGGCTGAGGAACATATTTGGCACTACAACTCATGACATCACCCTTTTTGCTTTTTTTGGGCCTGTTTTCTCTATTCAGCCTCTCTCTTTATACACCTTTGCTGCTTTCCGCTTTGTCATTTTTGTATTAAGTTCTGGCTCACTCTCACAATCTGATGCATAGATTTTTGTTTTATGGCAGACCATAACCATAATAACCACACTTTTATTCTTGTGCTTTCCTAAATCCCCATAATTCATCTCTCACCCACCACTTGAATTGAATGACATCACGTAGGGCTGCATTTAATCATTTCTACTTTTACAGCTGTGATGGAGGATGGCATCTTGTAGCCTTTAGATAGGGCCCCAGCATAAATTACATACTGTACTCTGTAGCTTTTGATCTTTGTATAAACATGGTTTGACATCTTTTACAGGCTATAAAATTGGTTCTCAACCTTAAGTCAGGTACCACAGCCCAGTTGGTTTTCATTCCATCTTAGCAAGGACTGATTTACACATGGGACAGAGGGTGAATGTAATCAGCCTAACTACCCTGAAGGATATAAATACCAGCATGGCTGTGGACTTCAGACTCAGCATTTTAAGTCTCATGTAGACTATTAAACTGTGCAAACCAAAAAAATAAATAAATAAAGCTAAACCCTGTTGTGGCACACCTATTGTGTCTGAATTTTATCTCACACTTCAAATGAACACCCTCTTTCCTCTAAAGGCACAGACTATGCGATGCAGTAGCTGGTACGGAGGCGTTTACCAAACCTTTTGTTAACTAAGCAGTGGTTCATTACTTTGTGGTTATAGAGGAACTACTACTTTTAGTTTATATACTGTACTACTGGTTTTTAAAAGGTCATACATGGAAGTGTTTTAAGCATGGTGCCTCAGGTTAACTACAGTCTTCTCTTTGTAATGAATCTAATCTGAAAACACACCTACCTTATGTAGGTACAGTATTTCGGAAGTACCACTATGCCTACATAAGTCCAGAAAATATACATCTTTTGGTTTCAGTTTTCCTACCAAAAGATTTTTTTTAAAACAAAACTGGTAGGGGTAACGGTTTCAGATCAGTAATAAGCTTGTTACTGATTTACCTGCTAAATATCTATATTTGGCAATCCAAATAAAAACAATAAAAAAAATTAAATTCACTATTAAACTCATTATAAAAGGAAGTTTTCCAAACCGTTAAACTAAAGAGAACCTTAATTTCTGGCAGTACCCAAATCCTTCCATGTCCAGTCAGCCACTGTCTCAATTTCGATTGTGTTGTTGATGAAACTCTATTGTTCTGATGTTAATAGTACAGCCAGTTTCTGGGAAAGCGTGTCTAGGCCGTGGGTCACTAATGCGGGGAAAAAACAACCCTTTTTGAGGCCAGTCTTACAGGTCACTGGACATGCATTGAGCACCAGTGTTGCACTCCCTCTCAGACTACAGTTAGATGACTGACTGAAAAGGCAACATTTCAAAACTGCTAATAACATCAGCCAATGGGCTCTGTGTCAAGCTCTCACCCAAACAACCTCATGTGCGTGCACTGACATACTGTAGAATGGTGTAGGCAAAACAAGAGTCACAAGACAGTGACAGACAAATGTAAGAGATAGACATGTAGTGGTGATCTGAGGCAAAGGGACGCCTGAAAATAGCTTGTGCGTCTTTACTCATGGAGGCAACCATTAAATAAGGTTCCTCATCACACAAGTCATAAAGGGTTAACATACAGCCATTCATAGATCATCTTCACTCACAGATCTTCATTTGCCTCACCAATTTACTGTGGCGTCAATGATCATAATCCCAGTTTTTTTCTGTTTTTTTTTTTTTTTAACAGCAGCACCACACTAACCTCAGGCTCACCCATGCTTAGAGCTTTCTTCGCGATAAGTTATTCTTAAACATGGCTTACTGTGGCCTTGGGTTAAGGCTCCCCTCCCATCTGGCTGATGAAAAGGCAAATCAGAGAGGCAAGTTCAAGTTGTAGAAATGCTATGCTATGTAGCCTCCCAACATCCCTTTTTAGGGCACAGAGCTTTGGCAGATCTCTTTGCATCCTCTCATACGGGTGCACAATATATTGACGAAATATATCAAACATGTTGCAGAAAATATGCAATATTCTGTTGATTTTGTGGAGAGATGAGTCTGTCCTCCTCTGTGTGGCTTAGTTGTGTTCGATTTGAGCCCGCTTGAAACCACTTTATTATAATGATCATGTTACATGTCACAAGTGGGAGTTTATCGGTCCACTACACAAATTTACCGGACCATATGATGTGTGTGCATACTTCAACAGCATGTTAAGAGAGGGAGTCAGAGGAGCTCAAGAAAAGACAGGACAGAAAACTAAGAAGTGTGGCTCAGGGAGACAACCAAACAGCGGAGATCGAAGGGGAAATGTATCAGATACAGGGCCCATCCATTTGTGTTTTTACATATGTATAAAAATATCGAAATTAATATCGTTATCGCCATATTCATGATCAATATTGCAATATCACATTTTGTCAATATCTTGCAACCCTACATGAGACCCAACTAGGTAAACAGGTAAATAGGCCATTAGATGGTGAAAACGTTTGAAGGAGCCACTCCTCAACATGGGCACAAAGAACAGTAAAAGGTGCCACCTTATAACATTTTTCTATATACTTATCAATAAGTTAAACATACTGTATCTTGGTGCTCCACCCACTTGGCACTGCAGGGTGGCAAGGTGGTGGTTAACTTAGCCAACAACAGCTGATAGCGGTCACAACCGCAAATGAAGACAGACAGATTAATTAAGCATAACGTTAACCTTTCATCACTAACAACTAGCAATATACGGAATGGGAAAAATGACGGTCTCAAGCTAAAGCTAGACGTTATATACTCTTCGCTAACTCCGTTAACCCTTATGATTATTCTAAGTACATGATGATAACGTTAGCTTGAATTAACGTTAACGTTACACTTTCCCAGTTCAATCAGGTAACTTAGCGATATATAAGTTATAGCTTCAACACGCAATGGCTCAGAAATTAAACCCGCTGATGGATGACTGCCACTCACCTGCAAGCCTCACCGGCCACCTTGTGTGATAACCGTAACTCTCTTATGTTTTCATCAATCACAGCAACAGTAAGGTTAGCGCCACTAGCACACACCCGAAACGTTAACGTTACCGCTCCTAACGTTAACTACAAGCGTTAGTCAGGGTTATTTCAGTGGTGAAACGAGCTAACGCCGCCCCATTTTTTTCCTTACCTCATATGGCAAAGAAGACGGCTTCCTTTAACTGTGCTGTCATTAAGTTTAATAATTTTGCTACCCTTTACTCTGACGCACGTACACGCTTACAGCTGCATTACCAGCTAGCTAGCCTGGACAACTTTTTAGCTGTAACGTTACTTCCTGTTGGAGCTTCCGCATAGCCCGTCCCTTATCCTCGGTGTTCATCAGCTGGTTAGGTGTTGCAACCCCACAGTGCATTCAGGGGATTTTTTTGTTTGCTCATATTCACTAAACGACCACTCAGCTAAGGACACAAGGGAACACCACCCACCGGGAAGTATCTGTGAACCAGAGTCTGTAGTAGTTTTTTTTACATGTCATATATAAACTCCACCAAATGACAGATCCACACTAGTTGTCACATCACAAAGAAAACCTCATTGAGTAATTGGTACGTCTATCTATTATGCTACTTGCATTGGCAAAAGACTACTGATTTAGGTAGCCTGAACCAAAGTCACTTACCCTGTTAATACAGCTGCAATGTGGATCTCACTTTTCCTTCCCCCTCTTGCTTTTGTCCTTTTTGTCCTGGTCCAGGCTGAGTAAGAGTTTACTGTAATGGTAACCTCTCTCTCTCTCTCTCTCTCTCTCTCTCTCTCTCTCTTCCCCTCTCCAGCTACTAGACCCTCCCCCTGTGATTTTCAGTCTGGAAAAGGAATGACACCATCCTTCCAAACAAGTTCTTTCTCGTTTGGCTTTTGCTCAGGACTTGTGTATTACAATGTAAACAGCACCCCCCTCTCTCTCTCTCTCTCTCTCTCTCTCTCTCTCTCTCTCTCTCTCTGTTCATAAACTGTCCATTCAAACCCCTCCTCCCGCTCTCTTTTCTCTCTGGATTCTTGTAGCATTCTTCAGTCAATGACATCAACCCTGTTGCCTCTCCTTGTAAGGTCAGACTGAGGGAATGAGAGAGCGAGAGGGAGGGAGAGATAATGGGGCTAGAGGGTTGATTAGATACAGACACTAAAAGCGGTCAGGGTTTTTAAACACGGAGGTATAACAGCTGAAGAAAGTATATGTTCAAACAGGGCTGGGCTGTGGAATAGGTTGGCCATTTTAGCTTTATTCACTGTCAGAAAAAGTGCACTGCCACATCGTTACTTGCTTTGTACTAAAGTAGTAAATATGCAAAGGCTTAGACTGCTTTGCACGATTAGTACGCTTGGTTAAAGAGAGCAAATACATTTTAAGTCTTGCATTTGATGCTTTGCATCCTGACAATAAAGATGTGGTCGTCCTCAAACTGGTGTTAAATGACACCTTTCATCCTGCACATCAGCCACTTCTATGACTTAATATCCTTTTTTTGTGTCACCCACCCACGGGCACACACACACACACACCAGACTCACACACCTCACACCCATGGTGACTCATGTAGCCAACAACTTTGGAACTTATCACACTTGTATCACTGTAGTCATTGCTTATGCAAAGCAAAAAGAACTCTCATAACATGTCTATTATTTTGACATTTATTATCATTTTTGATTTTAAAGTATTTTTAACAAAATGTTAATGTAGTTTACATTTTCATTTTAATAACCAGGTAGTGTAAAAATGTCAATAGAGTGAGACAGTTTCCCCTTGTCATAATGTAAATCAACTCAAGAAGGTCAAGTCTCTTTCACTTCTTCTGTGTTTGTCTGCTTTCAGACTCTTTAGCATTAGTAATACTTTTTTCTGTGTTTAGAGCTGAGAGTATTGATATAATCAATTGACAGACAAATAATCAACTATTATTTACTTATACTTATCAACTAAGTCCGTTTTCAAGCATAAATACCAAAGATTTGTTGGTTGTTGCTTTTACATGAATATCTTTATGCTTTGTAGTGTAGGTTAGGTTTACATTTTTATTTATTAATCGAGAAAATAATAATAACAAAAATAAATAATCAGTCCTCTCTGTGTCTGTTTTTAATTTTTATTGATAATCCTCAAATGAACAAAGAAAACAGCATTGGAAATGATTGCAGCTATCTTCTGTCCATCTGCTGTCTTTTTGCAGTTTTGTGTCTTGTCATATTTGATGCTAAATAAACATTTTAAATAGATTTCTTTCCGGTGAGACATCGAGAGTGACTCATGACACCATGGTTATATTGCCCACCAACTCACAGAGTCCTAATAACGTCAGGCTGACACACAACGCAGTTGCACTAATTTCAGGTTGTGAAACTACAGGCAAGGTTCTCCTTTATCCGAATCTCTGCAATAGTGGTTGTGTAAACTGTTGCTGCCTGATTCATGACTGTGAACTACAGGGAGTGGTCACTGGGGTCTTTGATAGCCTATTGTCCCACAAGGAATGTTTCCAGTCTCTCCCCACTTCCACTGGGACAAAAAAAAATGTGTCGAATTTCCACTAAGAGATTTCCACAGAAACTCTGGTGTAGCGCTGAGGGGGGAAAAACAGCACACCCCATCCTGGCTGCCGGCTCTCAGGCAGGTGACATGTAAGAAGAGGTCAACGTTTGTATGCCATTCCGAATTCCAGACGATTTATGAGCTTGCTTGCTGTCTGACAAGTTAGGGAGCAAGGGAAAGCTGAAATGTGACACATGTGTATTGCTCTTCTGCCCTTTTTCAGCCAGCTGCAAACATCAGGTGGTGGCGTGATGACTGAAGTTTGGAAAGTTTGGATCAGGCAGGAAGAAGGCAGCTCAAGGGTCCAGTCAGCCTGGAGGTAAGACAAAAAAAAAAAAAACAGGAGGCCGTCAGAATCAGAGCCAGTAAGCTTGGAATGCAGCCAAACTTGGAATGAACAATTCCTCTCTAACCCTCTGTAAAGCGCCATATTTCTCTCTCTCCCTCTCCCCCTTTCTCTCTTTTTCATGCTGCATTTTTTTACCCCCTTTCTCCCTATCCCTCCATTTCTTAATCTGCCTTTTATTTCTCTTCCCATCTTTCTTTCCACTCCACCTCTTTACGTCCCGCTGCTCATGTCAGTACTTGCTCATAATACCTCAGTGCTCAGAGTTAATACCCTGATCTTGGATCATTTCAGATCTACGCAGAGGCATAGTCTCTCTCTCTAGTAATTTTTTGTGATCTGACCAGTTGTAAATTCTAAATTTGTATTGGGTCCCACATTTCCAGTGGATATAACATGTTGCATGCACAAATCCCTTTTTTTGTGAATATTCTATTTTACAAGCTTTCACATTTTAACAAAATACACCTTAACAAACAAATAAAAGTCCACTATGCCAGCCCCCCATTACATTTATTTTTACAATGTTTCACAATTCCACCAACAATATAGGTATGTTATCTAAATAATGCTGTTTATATTTGCTGACTGTGTGATCTTTTCAATAGGAACAACTGTTCCTTTTAGAAAACCATTTAGCTCTAGAGAGAGGGACTTTTGATTTATATTCTTTCAGATATAACCAATATTTGAAAATTTCCCTAATAGACAAAGCTTTGTGTTCATTGCTATGATTTTTGTCAGTGTGTTACAGATATGCCAAAAGTGTGAAGAGCCTTCCACAGTTCCACATCTAAAACCCATCACTGATCATTTAGGATTTTTGTAGCTTTTGGGATGCGAGATAAAGTCAATGAAGGAAGTTGTGATGTATAGTGCACAATTCTTCTCCTGTATATTATAAACATAAAGTGGAAAAGCCTGCAATGGAGATCCAAGGTAAAGCAAAAAAACATTTAGCCATCAAGCAGAAATTCCAGGCGCACTTTAGACAGGATGAGAAGCTACATACTTGTGACAGAACATGGTCTTTTCACTCAGCACCCACAGGAAAAATCTCTCTGCTGCCAAACTGGCTTCCATTCAAAGCCAATGTTAGACTGCAGTGCCCCAGTTTCCCCGGCAGGTGTCAGATTGATACATGTTACTGTGGCGTGCGCTGCCAGACTAAAATACCTTAAGGGAAGACTATTCCCCCAGAATCCCTGACAGCAAGCAAATTCACATGAGCTACAGTGATAAAGGACGTATAAAGTAGAAACCCTTACAAACTGACATGACTCTAAAATAGACTGATAGGCTTGTTGAGAAGAATGAACCCACGAGGAGTAACACACAGTGGCATCACTGGGGATAAACAGTGCAGTAGCGGTGGTGGTGGTGGTCTAGACGAGATGGGCTGGGGCGAGAGAGAATGTGGGGTAATTGCAGGAGAGAAAGGAAAGAGAATGGTAAATAATGGAGGAGAGCTGGGAACTCCTCATACACAAGGTTTTGTGTGAGTGCACAAACACACACACACAGGTAGATGTCTTGCGCGCAGAAACTCCATACCACCCACACACAAAGATAAAACACCCGACAAATGTGTGTGCTGAGGAATTCAAGCTAGAAATGGTGAACTGTCAGCCCAAAGCATCCAGTAATAATACACATAAGCGGGATCTCCCACTAGCTAAAACAAATCACCATAAGCATGGTTAGAGAACACCTTATGATAGGCTGCCTCTTTTCATAGCTACATTTATTTCTCTCCCTCGTCCCCACCCACCTCCTCTAAAACAAACCACAGGGAACCCCCCACCCTCCCCCCATCCACTCTAGCTTTCTTTCCTCCCTTCATATTTTTCTCCCATTTTCTTCTCCCTTAGTGAAAACCCAATGCAGGCAGGCTGTGAGATCCCTCCCTTCCTCCTCAAGACACACACACACACACACACACACACACACACACACACATTTCTCCATCTAACTAACTTAGAGGTGGCTCCTGGAGGGCAGATGCATAACATGTGGTTCCAATTAACATATATAATAACACACACTAGCAACAGTTAGGCTTAGTAGAGCACAGAATAAAAACATATGGAAAGCAGTGGGCAGTGATGAAGTAAAGACAACGGGAAATCGATAAATGTCATTTTTTAGAGGAGTTTAACCAGTCTGAGCTAGTTTATTTTAAACGAAAATGACTTGCCTACCCTTAGAATGACTTTGCAAACAGGCGTTTCCATTCATCTTTTGAGTGCCTGAACAAGACAGTATTAAAGATGTTATTCATTATCCTTGAGGTGCAACCTACAGAACAGCCAGGAGTTGATAGAGAGATAGTGACAGGTACATGAAAGTCACTGATTACAGGAATGAGGTGTGTGTGGGTTCCCGAGATAATACTGAACATCGGTTGCTGCATTTAAATTCAGTGCAGCATCATCACCCCAGATAAGAAAACAAGAGCCATGCCGACAGGAACATGATAGAACTCGTCTGTATCATGTGTTGCATGGCGGTTTCATGCCATGGCACATTCTTTGTTAGCATTGGTGTGGATGTGTGTGACTTTGAAAGGAGCGGACAAAGATGGTGAGTGGCAGTCATCTTTGTG
This sequence comes from Micropterus salmoides, assembly GCF_014851395.1. Lineage (NCBI taxonomy): Eukaryota > Metazoa > Chordata > Actinopteri > Centrarchiformes > Centrarchidae > Micropterus > Micropterus salmoides. The sequence goes on from NW_024040152.1 coordinate 14,726,462, forward strand.
AATGGATAATGTATCACGAGTGAGATTAGTGTCAAGAATATCTTCCCTCTGTGGTTGACCTTGTCTCGCATTGACAGTCCATTTCATAGATCACCTGATTGTCAGTGGTGTACTGTATATATATATATATGAAGGATGTGAGTGTGTTTCATCTGAAGATTATGTCCTCAATTAATCGCTCTGTCTATTAATCATCTGAGAACAGTGAAAAAATTTTGCGTCATAAAATGTCTGGTATTGTTTGACTAACAGTCCCAAACCAAAGGTATTCAATGTATTGTGGTATAAGAGAAGGAAAAGCAGCGAAAGTCTCCCATTTCAGAAGCTGGAACCGTCAAATGTTTGGTGTTGTTGCTTGCAAAATTTTTTAAAAAGTTAATCGAAAATGGGTCTAATTCAAAACATAACAATGTGCAAAGAAACCGAGAACCAAACATGAATTGCATTGACAGGAATGACACGTAGAGCAGGATAGTTACATCGAGATTAACCGAGGATTGCGGCAAGAATTAATTAATCGCTTGTTTAGCTAAAAAAGCGTCTTACAGTTGCAATATATGTCAGCAACCTTTGGAGCAACTAGGGGTTAAGTGTCTTGTTGCTCAGGAATGCATAGGTGGATGACAGGGGGGGAATGGAAGCCGGGTCTCCCAGGCCAAAGGCATGTGTCTTATCGACTGTGCCATCACCACCCAAGAAGAGAAGAAAAAAGCATTATAGAGACATCCAGACTGTGCCTTGCACAGAGTGATGGGCAGATGGAAGGGGAATTGAGAGCCATAGAGGGAGACACGGGTCGAAGACAATATACCCAATCTGCAATTACACATATCAGAAGCAGCAGCCTATAGCCCAATCTCCTCTGTCTCAGCGGGAACCCAACAGAGAGAGCTAACACACATCTATATATAAACCAGCACAGTGCAGGGATCGGCTGGATTATGTGTGATTTGTTGGGTCTGGCAAGTCACACATCCACTCTTTATTGTTATATCACATCCATGTCTCTACATCTATTCTTTGCATCAGTATAATGAATAAACTAAATGATTAGGTTGCTGCCTTTTTCCTCTATTTTCATCTATTCTGGAGTGCTAATTCTTTATTTCACACAGCATCATCTCCACACCTCTCCCGCACATGACTCAACTGTTCTTTGCTTTCCTACCCATCACTCCCCCCATCTGCCCATGTCTTTGTCTCTCTGTCCTTCCATCTGTCGTGCTCTCTTCTCTTCTCTTTCTTCTTCGCCCAATGCATATAAAGTCAACAAAACGTGAGTGGCCATACATGCGCCTCCACACACATTCCCTCTTTTCACTGTCCAGGCGGTACTTGCGTCATTTGCTGGGCAAACACTTATAGAAACAGCTCACATAAATTTGTAAGCAGCAAAGAGAGGGGCAGGGGCCTGCCCGGACAGAAGAGGAGTAAGGATTAAGAAAGACGGAGATAGGATTTCTTTTTAAAGCAAGGAAGAGAGTTGTGAAACTGACGTGAGACAGGAGGATTGAGAGGGAAAGTGGAAGGTTTAGGTGTGATGGTGTTAGGTTTGATACAATTCAAATGAGTGAGAGAGCAAGAGATGTAGATAAAAAGAGCCACTCCTCCTTTTTTTCTCCAGAGAAGAGGGGATGGAGGTAAGGAAAGGAGGAAAACACCAAAAGAGAGAATAGAGGAAGACCCGGGGATGTGATTCAGGGTGAACAGAAAGCAAGATAAAAGCGCAGAGATGACTAAGGGGCGGATCAATACGGAGAGACAACAGAAAAAGAGGTGGAGACTCAGCAGCGGCTTCACTGTGAAGGAAAACCCTCTGCTGTTTTTTTCAGGATTGTTTAGTATTGGTATATTTTTTTGAGCAATCAGCGTGAGGGAGGCAGGAGGAGGGGGAGAGGCGCGAGGAAACCGCTGCAGTGCATTGTCAGGCTGAGCGCACACAGTACAGGGAGACAGAGAGAGAATCCCCCATTTTAGCTCAACAATATTACAGCAGTGCAGCAATATCTACAACAATGGCAGCCTGGCACCCTTAGCCCTGTGCTATTGATCTTGTAGTGGCAACCCAATACACACACATTCAATTTTAGCTTCTGTTGCTCACTAACTCTTTCTCATTAGATTAATGCCTGCAGTTGTTTTGATCTTCCTGGTCTACAAATGATCCAGTCATATTATAGTGTCAATGCGAATAACTCAAATCATTTAGGCAAATGTAATAATGGCTTCAGTTTGAATGGGATATTATGAACCTAATATTGCGGGTAACTTTTTTTAAAATGCTAATAATGCCTCACATCTTTATTTAGTCCCAATTTATTTCCCTCAGTCATAGTGACTTACTAACCGGATCTCTTCTAAGACACTGCACCGGAGAGAGAGAAAGAGAGAGGGAGGGAGAGAGAGGGAGGGTTCGAGCAAGCGCAGGAGGGAGAGAGAAAAAGCGAGTGCACAGGAGAGCAAGAAAAAGAAGCTAGAGCCGAGAGAAAGAGAGTCGCAGGAGGAAGAGGGAGAATGCACTGTGTCTGGGTAACACTTCCTCGCTTGTATCCAGGGCCTTTGTGAATACACCATGGGATGCATCGGCTCCAGGACACTGAGTAAGCCCCGGTTCTCTTCCCTCTCTCGTTGCGGGCTAGAGGGGGGTTTGAGGGAGGGCGGGGTTGAGGAATTGGATGGGTGTCTAGGAGCAAGGGTTTGTGTGGAATCTATGGGCATGTTTTGTATATGTGTGTGTGTGTGTGTGTGTGTGTGTGAGTGAGCTGTGAGCTGTGAGCTGTTTGCTTCCCTTTCCGTGCAGTGTATAAGCAAGCTGTGGACGTATGGTCACAGAGGGCTGTATACACAGCATGTAGGCAAGATGTCAGAGACAATATGTGGTAAAATGTGCTACTGTGTGTGTGGTTGCATCCCCCACCTCCCTGCTTCCCTCCCTCCCTCCCCCCATCTCTTGATTTATGATGCTGTTTGGCAGTATGTATATGTGTGTGAGTAGGAGGCAGAGAGGGATGGAGAGGAGAGGCGGGAGAGGGAAACACTTTGGTAGTGCTTATTTATAGGGAAAAAAGAGACAAGGGATAATGCCATTGTCAGAAGCGTTTGCACAGTTTGTTATTATTTGCATGAATAATAAGGATAGAAAGGGATAACAAAAAAGGAGAAGCAGTGGAAGAATTTTAGTGCAGGCAGGCAGGCAGGCAGGCAGGCAGGGAGGGAGGAGTGGAGACGGATGGATGGCGATGGAGAGAGGTGGCGAGGGAGGGGCATATACGTGCAGGCGAGGGTGTGTGGGATTGATGGGAGCTTTTAGGTGAGGACCCTCCTGGATAAACCCATCGATGACATGCTTGGTAGATCAATATCGGGACTGCTGCTAAGAGGGGAAAGACTGGGAGGGGTAGTTCAAATAATCATTTTTGGTTAACAGTCAGTTCTTTGCATGAATATAGTTCAGATTTGTTGCAGTGCATATTCAGGTCCTGCACGCCTTATCACGCTCAAAGAAAAAAATAAACACAACTTCCTTTTGGTGTTAAATATTAATAGACCACTTAGCACATAAGGCTGATAAACATGTTTATGGCAAATCATCACACATATGTCACTCTGAAAAGTGCATAACCTTTACAGGGGTCATTCATGTCACAACCAGGCTGCAGACAGGAACTCCAGTTTGCTTTTGCAAGTCCAACCCCTCCACCCCACCCCAACTACATGTATATTCTAAAATGAGGAGGATTTTAAAAATATCTAGAATACGCAAGTGCAGGAGAAAGAGTACTACGTGACACAGTTAAGAAGGCAGGTGTGAACTGAATACAGCAGAAACTGTGTTACAGCAGCTTGGGCCGTCCAGATCACAGTATTTGACAGATTGCAGAGCAGGAGCGGAGGTTAGCATCCTCTGTCAACACGGGAGACCATACAAGCCCAGAGTCTCCAGCTGCTGGAAATAATGTGATTGAAGAAGACAGAGGCCTTTGGAAAGGTTCCACATTAATCTGATTGAGAGCCACCTGAATACTGATGTTCATTTTTACACAAGTGATCACAGAAGCTTAAGAATCCAATAGGGCTGCAATCGTAATAGCAGTTAACATTTTCTAATCAGGGATAAGTGAAGACAAGATGTGATAAAGCAGAATATGCTTAAGTACACATCCAAAGTAAAAATGTTATCCTAAGCTGTGTGCACTGTGGTCGAACATGAATGTGTAAATAAACAGCACTTAAGAAAAGGATGTTTACAAGCAGCTTGTGTGCCCGAGTCTGTGATTCTCTTGTAAGCAACAGAATCAGCAGCAGTGCTGCCCGTCTAGAGGCGTGGTTGTGTTTATCCTGGGCGAGAACGGCTTTAGTGTGCGCTATTGATCAGCCTTCTCAACTGCAGTCCACGCTGCCAAGCTGAGATCAACAGGAGGACTGGATCTGTGTCTGTATGGGAGTAGCACTGATGTATCTGTCTGCCCGCTGGTAATACTATCTCACCCAGCTCCATCATATCTGGGAGTGTGCTCTATGGTCAGGTGTGATATGTTTGTACCCACACACTGCCATAGTATGTTATCTATTCCTGGCAAAAAGCATGCCCCTGTGTAATATGTCTGTGCTGAATAGGTTGACAAAGGAAACTGTACATTTTACTCAGGTTTTGGATGTCATCTGTAATCTGACACCGAAGAAACTATAGTGGCATCTTACTAGTAGTAGCAATATTAATAGAAGAAGCCTTTATTGTCCCCTGTAAGTACAACAATTTGTCCTACATCATTCTTAACATTGATATAACTTGTTATTTGAGGTATGATGGTTTAAATTGATTAAACACAAAGCCCCAGACAAACTCTAAGCCAAAAAACTGCTTTATGGCAAATGTTTCACACACATACATGCAGGCAGAAATAAACAAAAAAATCATTGTTGTGAGGGTAGTTGTTCATACTGCAGGTGTGAGTTTATGGCTGTTAATTCAGACCCAGTTGGAAAATAATAGTGAGGGTTTTAAAAAAAATCATCACGCAGTAGATACAGAATACTGTGTGGTTATTTTGGGTAATGTTTTAAACAAGCAAAGGTACTGACCCCAACCCTATTAACATCTGCCCCCCACCATCGCTGTTACTCGGTCAGGTAAACACAGGCCGTGGTGTACAGTAGATGAGATGTCTGCATCCGTCTCCCCCTCAAAAAGCAAAGGCTTCAAGAAGCAGTCGATGGGAGGTGCACATTCTTCTTCACCTCATCAGTGCAGAAAGGCAATGAGATCTACTGCAATAATAACTAGTCAGTGACTCAGCTTGTGTGTGCCGTACATAGCTTATGTATGCCTCATTGAGAGCAAATTTTTATAGCTGCCAAACACAGCTTTATTAATTCTGTTACAGCACCATGATGTTGATCCCATTTCTAGATGTAGTGTTGATAATGCCATTACCCATAATTGTGCTGAAAGCTACACACCAGAAACCTCTGTACCCAGTTACCAGGCCACGCTATACCTGTGAGTGCTGGAAACCTTAATCACTGTGTGATTTAGGGCATAGTGTGCAGCGTGAAGGTAACTGCGGTGGTGAAAGTTTAGACATGAATGTGGGACATTATGAAAACTCTTACCTGTTTGTGCAGCCTCTAAGCAAACTCTCTCTCTCTCCACTCTCTAAGTTCTCTAAGCACTACTAGCCAATTCTGTATGTTTGTGTGTGTGTGTTTTGTGTTTATGTATGTTTACGTGTGTCTGCACACACATTTTCCTGGTACTGACTCAAATATTTGGTATAGTTCCTGACTGAAATCAAAATTTTTTCAATTTTAGACTGTTAAATAAAAGTCCAGTTCTTGCAAAGAGGCTCGTGCAGTATTTGAGAACTTTGACTTCTGTTAAATGAACAAAGTGTTTTATAGAAAATCATGTTTATGTTTCTTAAGATACTGAAAAAAGGATCATTTTTGTTTTGATACATAAACTCAAGTTTCATATAGCTGATTCAGAAAATGTTCAAACAGTACCCAGTTGGAGAGTCTGCATGTCTGTCTGCATGTTCAACGTGTACATATGTGTCCATGCATGGACCCGTCAACTTTACATCTGCCTCTCATATGATCTTTGTCCTTGTTGTTGTTGCTATATTTAAGTGCACGTAGGCCCGTGTGGAGGTGTGAATATAGTATAGGCGCTGCTGTTGCCTCACCACCTTGTCCCATCCCTCTGTTTTTGCGACTGCATTACAGAGGAATTCCCTGCCATTAAATGAAAAAAACAAACACCCCCGATTGCATCATGCCTTTACACATACAGCAAGATACCATGTCGTGCATTTGCCAGTTTGCAGTCTGCCTGTCAACTAGCAAATCTGGCAGACTGAGGTGGAGGCTGATTGATTGGCCTTGTACACATGAACACATTCAAGGTGAATGACTCACTGATGTAGTACGTCAGACACATGGTGGGACCTGATGACCCATACCTGTATGAGTGTGTGTCAGTGTATGTGTGTGTATGCTTATACATCCAAGGACTCCAATGTAGCATAGCAAAAGGTCTTTAACTACAGATTTATGAGTGAGTGCCTCTGTGTCATATTCTCTACTGTGTGCTATTATTATTTGCTATGTCACTGGATGCTAGCCTGGATCATTATGGGACAGGAATTGATTAAAATGTACCTGGTGTGTATATGTGTGCCCTTGTATGTCATTTTCAGCCCTTACGTGGCAGATCAGAAGCCTGTGTGTGGGCACATGATGGCGGGTGTTTCTGTAAACATTGCGTGTGTGTGTGTGTGTGTGTGTGTGTGTATTTGTGAGTGTGAATGTGTGAATTTATGTGCATTTGTGGATGTACTCAGTATCAGTGCTCAACCCGCGTTGATGATCTCAAAGTTATCAGCTACTAACCACTTCAGTGCTGATAAAGAAAAAGGCCATGTTCTCAAAGACGGGAAATCTTCCTTGGATATCAAGAGCAAGGAAATAAAGATTTCCTGCATACAGTGTCTGTGCACTTACCTGGTTGGTTACCCCCGCCTCTGAAGGTTTTCTTCCCTTCATCTGAACAGGATTGGAAAACAAAATCTTTTCACATTTCAGTTCTAAATATTCATTACATATTAAGCAGGCCATTATGATGTTGATGGTAATGATCAGGTTTATATACTGTGCTGCAGCAGCCTGTGCTAAGATACTACATGCTTTTAGTTACCACAGTCGGCGCACCAATGACTGCTGTAACTTATTTAAGCTGCATCAGTGATGGAGACCTGCACAGAATGGCAGCCACATTCATACCTAAACAGATTAATGAGGCGTGTCAGGCCTACCAAAGACAGGGCATGTAGATTGGGAATGCCATTTCACCAAGTCAATGCTCTGCTTGAGTGTCTGTTTAAGTGTATGTCAGAGCTCCTGCATGTGTGTGGATTATGTCCCTGCCACACTTTGCTGCATTTTTCCTTTGACCAAACTCCCAACCATCTGGGCTCTGGTCCCCAGCTGTGTTCTTGCTAAACTCTGGAGATCAGTAACCCGGCATCTGCACATATCGCTGCAAGAGGGCTGCTGTCCAAGCCGGTACCTCATTGAGGCAACCAGCCTTACTGCAGCTGTCATGGTAAACAAGCACCAAACCTCCCTGGTTCTTCAGCGTTATTGCTGCAGGGCACCGGGAGGATAAAAGACAGATGACGCTCACTTGCTTCCCACTTCAGCGGGAGCCGTCAAGCCACTACAGTCAGAGCTGGAGTTGACAGTGCAGCCTCTGCAGATCTTTGGTAGTTCGTTACGCACGGCCGCGCTGCTGCCTCTTTTTTCTCCTCCATCTCCCCGCCTGTCCTCCCTCACTCCCTCCCTTCTCGCTCCTTCTCCTTGGCTTAGCTAAGCCTAGCTCCCATATGACTGCGGGGGGGGGGGGGGTATCCAGCGCAGCACCGCTGTGTGTGCATGAGAGAAGGGACAGCGGCAGGGGAAGCAAAGCTGGCTCAGAGCGCTGGTCATGTGCTCTGTTGTTGTTGCTGTTTCCTCAAGGAGGGATCATGACTTCTTTCTCAGGAGCAGAATTACGCATTTGCTCACTGTGCTGCTGAGAGCCCGAGAGCATCACCTACAGAGAAATACAGAGCGTGCCATGGCTTACGAAACCACTGAGATGCTGGGTAATGACTACTGACCCATCATCTATAGAGATATTCTGAGAACAATAAACAACTTTGACTAATCACAGTATGATACAGACATCCAAACCCTTGTGGCTCATTTCACAAATAGCACATGCTTTGATGTAATCTCATATGAGGCTGAAGCTCAGTGACACTAGATAATATACATATATAGCTACAAAGGTACAAACAATGTACTAGATGTTTCTGCTCCACTGCTGTGTAAAGGCTGGAGGGCTTCCCAATGTGATGTTGTACTGCTGCAGTCCAAAAAACTCTTGAGCCATATTATGATTTATGTGGGGAGAGAGTGATTGCTAATCTACTAATTGGCCAAATGAAGCTGAGGGATGCAGAGGGGAGAGACTGAGAAAACTAAAGTGAGATAGAGAAACAGAGGAAGATAGGGAGTGGCGCCGTGTATGTCCCTGTGCATTATGCTGTATGTTGCTGTAGGCCGAATGTATGTGGGTGCGCATATATGTCCATGTACAGTATTTGTTTGCAGGGCAGATTTCTAACCCAGATGGGGAAGAACTCTGGGACACTCTCTCTCACCCAGGCAGCAAATGAGACATCTCTCTGTCTAACTGATATCAACCAATAAGTAACCATCTCGCACCGCACTCTACAATGCCAAAACTCGCTTGACTAATCCTTCTGAGGTCACACAGAGTTCGTTTCAGTGAAAGTAGCACTTGAATCTGAATGTGTCCACCCTCTCTGAAAATGGTAAGTGCTGATGCAAAGCAGTTTCTTTATTTCTACCGTTTGGAGGTGATCATCGGCTGATCCCGAGTACTTTTGCTTTTATTTTCAGGAACATTCACGCTCACAGAGTTTCTCACAGTTTAATAGCAACAAAGGGGATTTACAGCAGAGCAGGTAGTAGCCTTAAACACAATGAAAACTGTATAAACAAAAATGATTTTGCTTTTGAATGGTGTATTTAAATTACAAGTTCAAAGTAAAGCCTAAATTCAATCTGAAACAGTGATGTTATGTTTTAACTTTAAAAGTCATATTTTGCTCACCATTTTACTTCATTTGAACACTGAAAAACTGATAACAGAATACCTGTGTATCAACTGACAGAGACCTTGATGGATCATAATGCAACACAGAATTAATTTTCAAATTCTTTTCATTACTGGAGTGAAGATTAGTTGATCTGACCTTTCCACATTTCACATTACAGCCACAAACGTAAATTTATTTTATTGGGTTTTCATAAATGTGAAGTGGTAAGAAAAAAATAAAGGTTTTTAAAAAAAATTCACAAATAAAAAAGTATTCAGCCCCCCGGGGGCAATACATGTAAACCACTGAGTCTTATGGGGTGTGTCTCTACCAGCTTTGCACATCTACAGACTGGAATTCATTCAGATTGGATGGAGAGCGTCTGAACAGCAATTTTCAAGTCTTGCCACAGATTCTAAATGGGATTTAGGTCTGGACTTTGACTGGGCCATTCTAACACATGAATATGCTTTGATCTAAGCCATTCTATTGTAGCTCTGGCTGAATGTTTTGTGTCATTGTCCTGCTGGAGGGTGAACCTCCGCCCCAGTCTCAAGTCTTTTGCCGACTCTAACAGGGTTTCTTCCAAGATTGCCCTGTATTTGGCTCCATCCATCTTCCCATCAACTCTGACCAACTTCCCTGTCCCTGTTGAAGAAAAGCATCCCCACAGCATGATGCTGCCACCCCCATGTTTCACAGTGGGGATGGTGTGTTCAGGATGATGTGCAGTGTTTTCCGCCACACATAGCGTCTTGTGTTTAGGCCAAAAACCTCAATATTGGTCTCATCTGAGTACCTTCCTCCACATGTTTACAGTGTCCCCCACATAGCTTTTGGCAAACCGCAAACGGGACTCTTTATGGCTTCTTTTCAACAATGGCTTTCTTCTGGTAGGTTTGCAGCTGTGTCATGGTCTTTCCATTTTTGGATGATGGATTGAACAGTGCTCCGTTAGATGTTCAAAGCTTGGGATATTTTTTATAACCTAAACCTGCTTTAAACTTCTCCAAAACCTTATCCCTGACCTGCCTGGTGTGTTCCTTGGTCTTCATGGTGCTGTTTGTTCACTAATGTTAACTAACAAGCCTCTGAGGCCATCACAGAACAGCTGCATTTATACTAAGATAAGATTACACACAGGTGGACTCTAATTAGGTGACTTCTGAAGGCAATTGGTAGCACTGTATTTAATTTAGGGGTATCGGAGTAAAGGGAGCTGAATACTTTTGCACGCCACACTTTTCAGATTTTTTTATGTGAAAATTTTGAAAACCATCATTTTCCTTCCACTTCACAACTATGCGCCACTTTGTGTTGGTCCATCACATGAAATCCCTATAAAATATATTTACGTTTGTTGTTGAAATGTAAAAAAATGTGGAAAAGTTCAAAGGGTATAAATACTTTTGCAAGCCACTGTTTAAGGTAAATTTACCCTGCTAATGTACAACCAAACAGCTGTTTATACATACAGTAACTTCATGTACCTTCTGTGGTGATGTCCAGGGGTATTTAGGGAAACACTAACTATGGAAGAAATATACAAAGTAGGTTGAGGGAAACTGGGTTGAACAAAACAGCAAATGAAACACTCCTGGAAGTAACTCCTCAAACATAGAATGATGATGTCTAATGATACTTGTCCAGTCTCCACATTAACAGAAGACCACTGAAATGAGAAAATCCCGGGTTTAAATACTGTATTAACTGGACAAATGAAACAAATTGGCCCTGATTTGTAGTTGGCACACCCTTCCCTGTGCAAGTAAAGAGGGTCAGTTTCTGGAATGAAGTCTGTCCCTCGTCTCCTGCCCTTGCAGTGATCTGATGCGACTGGCTGGAGTTCAGGGGAAAGGGTAATATCTGAGAGCCCAACAGAGACAGAGTGGAACTGGTGTTTCTGAATCACTGGGTCAGTGGGTCACAGACATCACTGGACATCCAGGGAGTCAACAACTCTCTGTGTTTCTTGGAGCTCCCAAGGATTCGCTCATGATTGCCAAATGCATCTGTGAAAAATGTGATTGGCTCAGCAATACACATGCAAAAACACACATACACACACATAAGCTGATACAGGAGTGAGCCCTTGTGAGAGTTGCACACACAGAGCATAGACCCTCTGATACAGAGAGCAGTCACCTAGAGACTGAAGCTGTGTTTAAACTCCATTACGAGTACAGTCTCTCTAATTAAACCAATGTTTTAATTAGGATTTGGACAGCCAGGAAAGAGGAGGGATAATAACGTTCATTTATCCAACAGAGAGCATGTATTTCATATGACTCCCATCTACAAGTATGCTGGGCGGATGGCTTTGTGTGTGATCTGATGCTGACTCTTCATAGTGCATTATTAACTCAAATGCTGGTGTCATTTACATGTGGAAGGAGAGAAAGAATTTGGTGATTAGACTCCATTGTTGGTAGAAAGTGTAGGCCCATGTACTGGATTTCACAGTGACTAGACGCTGGAGGTGGTGGAGTAAAGCTTGCAGGTGGTTAATGGAAACTCTCAGTTGAATCTCCTGGACGTGTGTCTGAAACAGACACAATGACAGAATTTCAATTATAATTTAAGAACGGCATCCTAGGCCTGAATGGAATGCAGACAGAAAGATCAATGGCTGATGTCAGAATTATGAAATTAATATTGGGGTTAAAGGGACTAAAGCGGAAGTCGTTAGCACTGTGGCCTCACAGCAAGAAGGTTGTGGGTTCAAACCCCGGTTGCCCTGGCCTTTCTGTGTGGAGTTTGCATGTTCTCTCCATGTCTGCGTGGGTTCTCTCCGGGTGCTCCGGCTTCCTCCCACCATCCAAAGACATGCAGGTTAGGATAATTGGTGTCTCCAAAATTGTCCTTAGGTGTGAGTGTGAGCGTGAGTGGTTGTTCTTCTATGTGTGGCCCTGTGATGGACTGGCAACCTGTCCAGGGTGTACCCCGCCTTTCGCCCGATGTCAGCTGGGATTGGCTCCAGCCCCCCACGACCCTGTACACAGGAGAAGCAGTTGACGATGGATGGATGGATGGATGGATGGATGGATGGACTAAAAGGAGCTGATCTCTAAAAATTCCTAAATAGTGTTGCCACAGAGAAGCAAACTTGTTTAGAAAATTGGAGGAAGATCTTATAAATTTATGAGGACTGCAGGAAAAGAATATGGATTACCAGTCAAAAGTTGACGTTCAAGCAGTGTTTTGTGGAAGCAAGGCTCCTTTTGTGATTTGATTGAGAACTGAGTTAAATACAAAGAATAAAAAAATTATTTTCCTCCTCTCTTCTCTCTATCTGCTTGTCTCTTCCTTTACCTTGCTCTCAGCGGCAGATGGCGTGCCAGTCCAGAAAGATGGGGAGCAGGTAAGTCTTCAGCAATCCCTCTGGCTCAACACTCTTGTTGACTTCCTCTGACAGTGGACTGTTGTCACTCCACCTGAGGAACCAACATGGCTGCTGATTTAAAACCCTGCAGATACATGATGAGCTACTGAAAGCTCGCACCTCTAGCTCTCTGTAACTCACGGCACCAGTGCTTACGATAGTAGATCAGTAAAGAAGCACACATCATGTCACTGCCAGTCGCTTAACTTCCACTACACTTCCCTACGCAAGATGGGGTAGCGTAGCTGGAAGACCGAACAATCGCTGGTTCGGTTGGCTCATTGATGTTGCAATGGCCTTCTTGTGCTTGGTGGCCATCTGACAGAGTCACTGCTCAGTTCTGGTTCAAAGCAAAACAGCAGAAGCATCACTCACTCTTTCACTTCTTACACACCTTTACTATATCCTCCTCTCCTCACCTCTCCTCTCCTGCTGATATACTGATTCCGACACAGGAGAGGGAACCATTTCGGACTAAAATGGAGAGAATGTCTACTTTTACTTTTTCTCCAAATGCACTGTGGACCGATTCCATCATTTATTTATGCATCGTGCCCCAGAGCGCCCTTTGGTCCTACGGAGAGGAAAAGAAACAAACACACACGCGTTGTCAAAGTATCTCAAGTGTGTTCTCTCATCACGCCCCCTCCTGTGGAGGGGGAGAGAGAGAGAAAGATGAGCAGAGAGTCAAAGAGCGAGGAAGCGGGAGCAAAGAAAAAGAGAAGAACAAGCAGTGAAGAAAAAAACAGAAAGAGGACATATATATATATATATATATATATATATATATATATATATATATATATATATATATATATATATATATATATGTATATATATATATATATATATTAATAAGAGCTATCTGGATACACGCTGCATGTAGCTGATGGTAGTCACTCCGTTGTCAATCAGCATTAAATGTTCTTTTGAATACATTTAACAGCCTGATGACCAGCAACAAAGTAAATTCATTCAAGTAATACCTGAAGGATTTTTCCAGTTTTGGTTGTTTTGTTTTTTTCGCTCAGCCTCGATTGTTTGAGCAGATCGACAGGAAGGTGAAAACATTTAAGCAAAGCCAACAGTGTCCCCAGTGTAGTTACTGAAAGTCCAGCTGATAGAGAGAAATGGTGTGGCAGAGGCTGCTGCTTATCTGCTTTGTCCCCAGCATCTGACTCTACACACAGACACACACACACACACACACACACACACACACACACACACACACACACACACACACACACACACACTCCCCGTCCTCCTGTTAGCCTCAGTCCCCTGTCTGTCTGCAGCATCAGATAGCGTTTGACGCAGCACTGACATCTTTCTCACACACGATTTTCCGCTGGCTTTCAGTGTTTTTGGCAGCACATGTAACCAGAGTGGAGACTCATTCATCCGTAGCGTATTCACTCTGCTATACATAACTAAGCAAATATACTGATCCCTATTTAATCCCCTCCCTTCTCCCTGTCATTCTGGTTTTAACTTCTGCCTTCTTTATTTCCTGGAAAATCCTGTGTTTCTGTCTCTCTTTTTTCTTCTCTCTTCTCGTAATTTCTTTCTCGTCCTCCGCATGTCCAATGTGCAATCCCTGCTCTGTCCCTCCTCTCTTTGTCTTCTCCCATCCTCCACCCACCCCCACCCCCATGCATGTCACTGTTCTCTGTCCTGTCACTCTCTTACTCTTTCCCGCTCCTTCTTTCCCCATCCCTCTCTCTCCTCCTATTTCTCTTCCTCAGCATGGACGTTCAGAATTTTCATGGGAAGGAATCAATGTAAGTGTTGTGACACCATTCCTTCATCCTATACTGTTTTTGTTTCTCTATCAACTTGGTTTTTCCCCCACCTTTTTTGATTTAACGCACCTTTTAGCCATCAGCTCTTTCCCCCCTCACGACCCCCCTCCACCCTGGCTTTACAGTTGATCTTTTTGGGGTTTTCGTAGTGGTGCACGGTAGGGAGCACAGTCAGAATCACTTTTTGGTACACAGTAACTTGGAATCAGGATTTGGGTAATGCAGATTTTATCCATTGTATTAACCCAGCATCTCCATCACTTCTCCTCTCCACTCACCTCACACTCACTTGATGTCTTCTTGTGCGCTGTCACACTTCCCATACTACCCTTTTCTACACACTTTTCCCCTCTCCTCCATCCCTCTCTCTTCTCTCACTCTAGCTGTCTATGGAAGACACCACATCCATCCTGCCTCGGCTCAAGAGGAACTCAAACGCCTACGGCATTGGGGCTCTGGCTAAGTCTTCTCTGTCAGGTGTGTCAGGTGTGTGTCTGTGCTGTAACTGGTAAACGACCCCATGTTGGCTCCGCCCTCAGCGGGCGCTGGAGTCAGCATGGTACCCGAAACGGGTTCCCCTGTATCACTTCCTCTCCACGCTGTGGTAACACTTGTCAATGGCTCCCCCTGAGTCATTGATGGAATTAATTCAGCCTGGCAAAAACACAACACACGCACACACATAATGCATCGTCATACAGCTTGTTCCTCTAAGAAAAGGTGAGTGGGAAGTGTAGTTTTTTTTATGTTAAGTGGTTGTGAAATTGTGGTGTCCTGAACAAGTATTCGTATGGATGTTCTGAACCGTGTAAAGTGCTGAGAGCTAAGTGAAGTGCAGTGAAGTGCTTTCTTTTAGTTTTGGTTCAATCCAGCTGTTTTGTGCAGTGCAGTTTATTTGAGTGCAGTGAAATGTATTACAGTACAGTGAAGTGTAGTGCAGCTGCTGCAGCTGTGTGATGTGGTTCTGATTTGTCCTGTAATTTATTCTCATAATATATTCATAAATCTCATCTCCATGCGCCACCATCAGAGAGAATCAAACAACCAGGGACTTACAGTATGTGTCATCATGTGTTGGCCACATGAAATATGGAGCACAGCCCTTATGCAGACATCAGCTGATGTTAGCTTGGCAGCGGGAAATGGATTTCTTCTTTAAAAAATATATGTTCTGCAACGTTTGCATGAGTCAGGTTCTCAGACAGACAGCGAGGAGAAAGAGAGCGGTTTTCTGCTTACCCAGCGCAGCTTATCAGAGGTGCGAAAGCTATCATGTCAACAAACCAACCTCTCATTACTCATGCCATACAGCCACTTCACCCCAATTAACCTATTCCATCCCACAATGCACCTTTGTCAGACAAGACACATTCATTCCCTCCTCTCCTCCCTATATAGCTTGTACAGGCGATGGCTTAGTCTCATTAAACCCATGAACTTCACCTCCCCAACCTTTGTCATTAAGCTATTCCCGTAATCCATGTTCATGAAGACTCTCATTAAACCACAGGCATTTGAATAGTAAGATTCGACTGACAATGTTTTTTATACTGGTTCATCTCGGTTGAAGCTGCCAATGGATGATATTTTAAGCAAATATTTGATTGACCCAAATGTGCCCCAGAGGTTATTCGGGGCTTATTCAGGATTGCCCCCAGAATCTCATCTAACCATATTTATTAAATGTGACAGGAGGTGTTATTACTAATAACACTTCAAAATTGTGATCACGCAAATTTATATATACTTGAACCACTACAGGTCTGTGGTAATTATCAATCATACAGTAAAGATGTAATTAAATAAACTGCATCATATCAGTCATATTTTGAGAACAACATTCACTGTCAAATTATATCTTCCCAGTTGCCAAACCAGTTTATCAGTCGAACCCTACTGGATATCCATCATAGCATTCATGACCAAACAGCAATGCACACTTGATGATAACATGTCTATCTGTCTGTCTCTCCCTTTTCTTTCTGTTTGTCCCTCCTATGTTCCCACCACTTTCTCTCCAAACTACAAACCCGCCACTTCACTTCCTTCCCCATCTTTTCTCATATTCTGTATCCCTTAACTTCGTTGATCACAACTGGATCAACCTCTCATTTCCTACTTCTTCTACATTCCTCCTGTCCTTTCACCTCGCCTCCCTCTGTCCCATGTCTTTTCCACCACCAGGGGTGACCCGCACTATGAAGGAGAGAGTGACCAAGCCCACAGCCATGGCCCAGGGTCGTGTCGCTCACATGATCGAATGGCAAAACTGGAGCATGCAGACGGTGGGTGCTGGGGGCGTCCCGCTGCCCCGCATCTCTACCCAGGAACGGGAAAAGGAGCGGCGGATGGAGAGCGACGCCTACAGTGACCTCAGTGACGGCGAGAAGGAGGCTCGATTCGCTGCAGGTTTGGAAACACACAGACAAGGGCAGGCACTCCACAGAGTCTGTTAACTGTCATCAGCAGAATTATGTGCCTCACTTTCTGGGATAAATGGCAGTTTTTCAGCCAGTTAGGCATAATGCAAGTCCTCACTATGATCCTTTTCCTTGTCCTCTGAATTCTGACCTCAGGTATCCTGCAGCAGTTCGCAATCTCAGAGGCAACACTCCTGGCCTGGTCATCAATGGATGGAGAGAGCCCGCGGTCGGGGTCGAACCAGGGCAGCGTGGCTCATCTAAGTGAGATCAACCAGGAGAGCATCACCAGTCGAGGTAAAGGCCTTCAAAGGATATGACTGAAATAGCTTGTGTTGCAGAACAGTCTTTACATGAGGGCAAAGTTTCTGTAGTCTCAAACCATGAAGGCATAAGCTAATTGGTATTGGTAAAATTAAGTAACAGTATGCTATGAGAAAATTTGTCATCAGTTGTGGAAGAAATATTAGGTCTTTTGCTTTAGTAATTGAGAATATACTCAATTAGACGTTCTGCATTTGAAATTATACTTAGGTAAAAGAACAGCAGTACCATCAGCAAAGTGTACTTAAAGTTCAAAGTACTCACTGTGCAGCAGGATGACCCCCAGTGTTATTAGAGATCCAAGCAGCGAAGCTGCTGGGGCCCAATTGGTTTTGTTCTGATTCTTCTTCTTCTTTCTTTCTTTCTTTCTTTCTTTCTTCTTTTTCTCCGCTACAAGTGTTTGGGCAGCACGAAAACTCACCAAAATTGGCACATAGGTTGCAAATTCCACCCACTACTCAGGCAAAATTATCTTGAAAATGGCTTCGTTTAGAGTCGAACTTCTTTCATTATTTTAATCTCTGGATTCATCTGCATCTTTGCTCCAATGTTCTTCTCTCTAAAAATGTCAAATTATATGACTTTTTATCTCTTTTCTCTAAAACCTATTTTTGCGAACTCGTCCAGACGCTTTAGGCAATCGAAATGAAACTTTGGCAGGACCATCTACGGACGTTGCTGATCAAAAGTTATCAAAAGAATTTTGATAAGTCAATGTGGTTTTTTTTTCATAAATTTTTACTTTTGTGTATATACATACAATTTTACATAAATCCCCGTAAATCAAAATTGGCTTAAAGAGGTGGTATTATGCTTTTTGGCTTTTCCCCTCTCCTTTATTGAGTTCTACATCTTTTTTGTGCATGTAACAGTTTTGCAAAGTGAAAAAGCCCAAAGTCCAGCCCATCTCACACAGAAAGCTCTGCTCTGAACTGCTTGAAAACATTTTGTAGTCCAGCCCTTCACTTCCGTTACTTTTGATGTCACAATGAAAACGCGTCATAAAGCTTGCCAAGCGGCTAGCGGGGTCAGGCATGCCCTCAAACCAAGCTGCTTCCAGGTACTTTTTTTCGTATCACCTCACCTCCATCGAGGTTCCAAGCGAGCTGAGGGGTACTAAAATGTAATGTGAAAACAGGACAGACTGCTGATTGGTCAGAGAGAATATTCACTATTCACTGCATCATCATTGCGTGCGGCAGACAGAGGCTAGCAACGGAAAGTTTTATATTTTACAGTTTTCCTGTGGAATTTCATCATTAAATCCACTTCTGAGAAGTTTTGAGTGAGAAATCAGCTGTGTAGATTTCAAATATTGACAGTTTTACGAGAAGTGATGGCGGAACAAAAATGTGCTTGAATATTTTGAGTTGAGGAGCTCCGGAAGTGGCTGCGCCAACCCGCGGGAGGAGCGTGTGAGGCCGGCCAGCTGCCCGCTCACAGAGCCCTCTACTCCCGCCGTCACACAGACTGCTGCAGCAACAACGGCAGAGGAAAACACAGCTGGAAGGTTTTCATACCGCTTATCTGTCTTTACATTCTGAGTAATGTTGAAACGTTTTAACTTGTGGATCGCTGGTGTGTGTGTCGCATTGAACATTACGTCGTGGCAGTTGTGTGTGGCGTCGCTATGACGACAAGCTATGTACTATCTCTGGGTACTATCTGCAATGGAAAACGGAGCAGGGCCGAGTAGAGTCGAGTCTATCGATTTGCGCTACGGTAGCATTTTTCGGCAAGGCAGCATAGATCGTCAAACAGCGGCAACAGTTCAACGTTAAACGTTAGTCCTAAAAGACGATGCAACTCCGACTCTGTTTGGGCCTGGAAATTCACAATCACAACCTGTAAGTATGCTTTATTGGTTGTGATTTATATTTAAAATGAACACGGCAGTGTAACTTCACAGACTGTTGAAGTGCGGAGTTGTTGTAAATGTTGGCTAACACAGCTAAAGTTATAGCTATAATGCAAACGTTACACCAGATGTGAAAGCTACTGAGCAAACGTTCAAATTGTTTGGCCAATTTATATGTAAAAATTGAGTTGAAATATGGTGATTTTTGTAGTGGTTCATGGTAAGATGTGGAACAATGATGTTGTGGACTTGTGAGTAACTCACACCATCTGCTAGGTTACGGTCGCAGTCTGAAGCGGCTTTGTTTTGGATCACACTACCTTGTTTCTTACAACCCGCCCTTCTCTGCTTCTGATTGGCTAGTAGTCCTTACCTGGAAACTACGCATGTGCAACTCCCAACAAAGATTTTGTAAAAGTAAGATGCATCACTCTGTAGGTCAAGAGCAGAGAGTACAACACACAGGGTGAAAAGAGGAGCTGCAGCAATGTGCAGTATGAGAAAAATATGGTGTTTGTTGAAAATTAAACCATGTAAACCTGTTCTTGTACAACCTCTAATTAAGATGTTGAACCTGAAAATGAGCATAATACCACCTCTTTAATGTTCACTGACACCAAACTTGATGCGTCTGCTCAGAGGCTCGGCCTAGCTTTGCTGAGCAGTCCTGGGATATTCTTCCACTAGGGGGCGCTACACAGTTTATACCTCGTAATTCTCTGGATGGATTCGTACGAAATTCAGTTTGTACGATCTCGGGCCTTCGGGGCCCTTACTGCAAACACACTGTCTCCTTTAGTTTTCAGTCAACACTCAGGAATAGACAAAAGACCTCTGCTTGAGGATCTCAAGGTACGTACTGGTGCGTATGGGACTGACAGGTCAGAGATATAACAGGGAGACAGGCCATGAAAAACTTTAAAAGTAATCAATAAAAATTCAAGTCTGTTCTAAAATATTATTTATTAATTTGTGTCTGGATATTATTTTGCAGCTGGCCAAAGTAACGCTGTAATGTTTTCTACTTGATGTGCTGTTGGCTACTTTAATATAACCTGATCATGTGTTTTGTACCTTGAACTATAGCTGTCAAGTAAATGTAGCAGAGGAAACCGTGCATTGTTTCCCTCTGAAGGTGGAATAGAAGTATAAAGTAGCATAAAATCGAAATTCTCAAATAAAGTAAAAGTATATCAAAACTGTACTTAAGTATAATGGTTGAGTAAATGTACTTAAGTTTCCATCACTAGCATACAGTATATTTTGTATATATTTAATGAAATAATATCTAATAGTATATATTTAATATATGTTGCAAAGAGTAATAATGATGGAATATATGACCAGCATTTAAACAGCTGCGTCTTTGTGTAGGTGCAGACAAGCAGCTTGCAGTTAGCATGTGTCATGTTGCTAAGTAATGAGAACATACTGTTCCATCTCCTCTCTACCAGGCTGGGGGGTTAGCACGTTATTAATTTCACATTTTCCAACACAGACTGTTGGAAGGTAAACCCACTGCATCACATATATATATATATATATATATAATGTGTGTAGAGATTTTTATTCCACAGCACTGTTTTCTCTGAGCAAACTTGTGAAGTTAAAGGTGCAGGCAATTATTATGATTGCTTTGTTGTTGTAAGATAAACCTCCTTAAGGATATGGCGCTTCATTAATGCATTTGCATCAAATTATCTCTTCTTTTTTTTTTTTGTCAAACGTTTAGCACGGGGTAAAAATGTGCAGCTGTGTTTACACTCTGGCCCAATTTATACCCGTCCTCTTGAGAGACCGATAAACTGCATGAAATCAAGCCTGTCTGCATATACAGTTTTACACAAGTGATGTACCAACAGTGAAAGGTGTGCCAATGTTCAAACTGTATTCAGCACATCTCGGAGAGTTTCTGTCATAACACTTATTCAGCCAAGAGTTTTTTCTGCTGAGTTTTTTGATTTCGCTCCCAGCCAAACCTACTTATTCTGTTCTGCAGGCCCGATCAAAGGCAAAATTCTACACTGATTAAGTTTGCTGTGCTTCAAACTCTTCTTAATTCTATGATAAGAGCTGAAGCCAGTTTACCCGATCACAGTTAATTGTATCAGCATTGTCACAGGCTAAATTGTTGATCATTAGAGGATGGAAATTTGGAAACTTAAGCTGAAGTAAAATGCTGATGTTTTACCAGACCAAAAAATGTTGTGTTTGGGATTTAGTTCTGAATTAAAACCAATAAAACAGCAGCATCACATTGGGATTTCCCTGGGTTTATATTTCTTGATATTATGAAGATCAGATTATCACGATGATTTAATCTGTTGTGCTTTTTGCTACTAAAACTTGACCCAAACTCTATCATCTTCCTGTTATCAACAATTCTACCAGTCTGAAGAGCACTAAGAGCCGCTGCTGCCTTTTACATTTTTTCCAGATCAGATATTGCACCACTCCTCAGCAGAGGTGTGGCCTCACACATACGTCTCCCAGGGCCACTACTGCCTCTCCTCCTCCGACGCCTGGGAGCCCATCAACAACGATCCCTCCGTAGTGGCGTCTCCCCCTGCTGGCTCCTACGTTATGGGGACTGATGGGTTTGATGGGCAGGCGGCGGCACACTTCCTGTCGCAGCAGCAGCAGCAGCAGCAGTTCACTCTCCAGCAGCAGAGTCAACTACAACAGCTCCAGCAGATCCAACAGATTCAGCACTACCAGCAACAGCAGCTCCTGCAGTATCAGCAACAACAGGTGACTGAGGAAGAGCAAGTGGCTGTGAGATACCAGATGGAATTCAAATATAGTATTTGGACACGTTTACTGTTGCTCTAAGTCACTCCAATAAGGCATTAACCTTGGCCCATAAGAATCAGGACAAGAAACCTCAAATTTTCATTTTACAACACATGCTCCTTTACGTCTTCAGAAAAATGAAACTTTAAAAAAAACAAAAAAACAACGACAATTAGATCGACATCAGACAGCTGAAAAGAAACATTCATGGCCTTGAAAATAATATAATAGGAATTAGCAGTTTGACAAATATGTCAGCTCCAGGTTTTGCTTATTATCTTTTTTTTTCTGTGAAGATTTGGCTAACGAAACACTTTATTTTACCAGTTTCCTGTAATTTCCTAGAAAGCAATTAATATGTTACTCAGTGAAATTAACAACAAGATTCCTGGAAAGGACAATGTAATTTGGTGATAATTATAGGAAACATTTTTCAGCAGCTGAACATGAATGTGTTTCATAGTCATAAACTCAGCACAACTATCAAAGCCCACTAACGAAAAACTTGTTTAACACCCGTAAGGAAAAACACAAATTCTTGCTTTAAATAGCAAGTTGGAGCCAAAATGAAATGATAAGCCTCTCATAAGTTCATCAAAAAAATTTCCTCCTGTACACAAAGAAAAGCAGCATTAATCCCTGGCATGGTCATCTCAGCTCTGACTCCACCTCTTCCTCCTCACCCTGTTTCTAGTCGCTGGAGCACAGGCTGCACAGTGCCAACCACTCTTTGCAAGCGACACCCAACAGCACCATCCACAGTCTGGTCCATCCCGTTCATCCACCATTGGTCGATCTGTGGAACACGGGGCAGATGGAGGCCTATCAGACGGAGGCTGGAGGCTACATGGGTGTGGCGGCGGTGGTGGAGCCGAGCCTCTGCGTTCCCTCCGGAGACGAGATGGTGGGAACAGAACACTCCCCGCTACTGGAGCAGCAGGAGGAGGAGGAGGTCAAGGTGAGGTGAACTAAGGGTAGGATTACATAAAATGACCTCTTCAGTGTAATTTTAGTATACTTCTTCACTATATTTGATCTGTGAAAAGTTGAGCAAGCACTGTAAAAGATCATACAGGTGGTTTTATTCAATTCATTATGTAGATTGTTTGATATGATTATAGTCATTAATCAAGCAAAAATGGCAAACTGTCTCCAGCTTTTCTGATTCTTACCTTTGTAAATTGAAAAAAAAACAAACAACTAAATTGATTACACAGGTTTGAAAACTACTTTTAATTGTCGTGGTCTTGCAGAGAACTCTGAAAATTCTGACCGGTAACCTTAAAGAGGCACATCACTGATTTTACTCAATGTCTTTTGTGGCCCTGGAGGGAGCATTTCCAAAGTTTGAAAAAAATAAAGCCGGTGATGCTAGGAGGTGTTGGCTTTTTAAAAAGTGTGCTTTTGTTATGCAGGGAGGGTCCAATAAAATTCTTCTTTAGGTCTGTTTATATTATATTGCAATATTAAATGCACAAAACTACCAAATTCATATATACTCTTCATGATGTGCTTTTCAGCAGCTCCCTGCATGCACCAACAAGAAACAGTTTGTGAATATGATTTAACAAATGTTCATTTGTTAAATCAATCAATAATGGCCACTAAGTTTTCATCATAGAAAACTAAATGTCAGCTGTCATGATTTACCCATTTCAAGGAAGTCTTTCCTAGTTAATCTTCACACGCCTGAAAGAATCAACCTATAAACCTATGGAAGTACTGTAAATAATATAAGACTTATATAAGCTTGGACACGTACTTACATTCAGGTGGTTAATTAGTAATGTATAGATGTGAACCTACTGAACAGCTTCTGTTTGTGACCTAAGTTGACTGGACCTTCTGTGTGTGTTTCGCTGCGTCTGTCTTGATCAGGAGGAAGAGGTGATGCTGTGCATGGAGCCAGAGTCGGCCATGTTGACTCCGCCCATGCAACAAGGGGATGCCTCTGGTGGCAGTAGTCCGGGGCAACCACCGGCAGAGCCAATCACAGAGCGGAAAGCCTCCGATGTTACCTCCGGCCTCATTCAGACAATAGAGGAGAAGGACCAGGAGGGGCCTGATGCCTCCATGACAACCAACTGAGTTCCTGGCTGTTGACTCTTTATTACAAACTGACGGGGAGTCAGCGGGGAATGAGCGTAATAACACAATATCTATCTATTAATCTGTTCCTTTTCAGGTATCAAAAACACAACTTTTTGGTTGCGAGATGAATTTAAAGTGGTGAGAAACACCTTTGGAAGTGGACTCACAACAAGACAAGAGTTGATGCAACAAAGGACACCTATTTCTTTGTAAGCCTTACATCCCAAAGGTAATTAAAGAGAGGAGAGAGGACAGAGAAACTGAAAAGAAGGAGGAGGAGCACCAACTGATTGAGACATTTCCATCAGGGTTAATGAAACCAAGCTGCGATAGATAGGAGGGGAACGGAAACATGCATGCTTTTTATGAAGACAAGCAACTCGACCCTGTCATCGTCTCATAACGATAACTAAAATCATAATAGAACGTTATAATAAGAATAATTTTGTAATAAAGCAAAATAAGAAGACAAAATCTATGTATAAGTGTGTAATAAGATATAATAGTTTTCCTATGGGAGAACTACTCTGTTTACAGCTGTTACTCAACATATTAGATAGCATTTAATCAAATTAATTTCCCTCACATCGAACACACATGGTATATTTTGAAAATGGCAGCCCATACAATTTCACATGCAATTAAAGCAGGCTCAGAAAATGTCAGATTTTCAGTGAAATGCAGATTATCCCTCTAAAATAAATTATTCTCTGACGCTGTGGCACCAGGATGCCCGAGGCACAACCCAGGGACAGGCCTGTCCTGCTGACCGCACACACTAAACTCTGCACAGATAAGGATTGTACTATACAATAGCGTGCTTCCTACTCTGTCACTCTGTATGCATGTTCCTTCAGAGTACTAAGGAGTACCTGTGCAACACAGCACTGTATAGACTTGGCACTGAACCATAGTGTCCCAGGTGGGGCCACGGCGGGCCTGCGGTGAGCATGAGCTGCGAGAAATAAAGACAGAGCTGCATAAGCGGATTTCTTTTGCACTGATGCAATCCAACAGATCAGAGGTTGCCTTTGGACGGTTGATGTTGCCCAGTTCCCACTCTGAAAGCTTTCAGCACCACCGACAACCAAAACCGAGCCACTTAACAACACAAACCCTCAGCTGCTTTTTTTCCATAGACGTAGTTGCAGTAAAATTGAGGATGATAACCACTATTTGAATGTACTGGAAGACAGAAGGCAGTGCACGGGCGTTTGTTTTTGATGTCTCCTCACGGTCCACGTGGAAGCGGATCAAAGGCTTTGTTACTAAACAAAGATAAACAAGCGAGTCTTTTAAAAGTGTGGGATGAAGCTGTTGAAAATGGATTCACTTCTTGCTCACCTGGACCACCGCTACACACACACACACACACACACACACACACACACACACACACACACACACACACACACACACACACACAGAGATACACAAATATCTAAATTGTAACCAGCAATAGACAGGCAAAACACTGGCTCTCCAACAGACCAGTGCCAGCTCTGTCATATAGATGTAAATAGTCTGAGAATATAAAGAAAATCGCCTCTCACTCACAGTCACAACTGTTTTACTACAGTATGATTTCTTTATTTTTTTACACCTGTCAGTCCCACTTTATTTTGGGATTGCTCTCAAGCTCACAGTTGTTGGCATGAATCTTTTTTTTTTTTTTTCAATGGGAGGAATGTTTGGCGATCGCTCAAACTGGAGAGTGTTTCATCCGGCGAATCCATCAGTGGGGAAACAAACAGTAGTACGTCTGAGTTCACGGGGGACATTAGAGCCCACGTGTCGCTCATTCAGCCAATCAGGGAATAGAACAGAAGACGAGGACTGAACACTAGAGCCGTGTTTAACGGTGTCGTCCTGCTCATTGTGATTACTGTGAAGCAGCTGCCTGGAGTGTGATAGTGACTATAGTGACGTTTGAGGAAGCATGATATGTTTTATTTTTTTCCTTCACACGAGGAAGAAGGGGAGTTTTCCAGCGAGGAGCTAAACAGAGACAGTGCAGAACATGGACTTTCTGTACATGACTCACTGACGAACTTTACAACAAAACACAACCACTGTTTTCATCTTTTCTCTGTTGGGGGAGCACCTTCTTCTCTCACTTTGATGATTGTGTAAGAAACTTTTGAGATAAAAAAAAAAAAAAGTGAAACGGTTTATTGACTTGAATGAATTTATTTAATGATTGCTTCTTTATGCAATGTTGGGAATGATGTTTATTTTTCTACTGACTTGTTGAAATCCCTTCCAGTATAAGTTAGAATAGGTGTCACAGTTGTAAAGCAGTCTTGTTTCGGGATAGTTTTGAGCTCTTTGAACTCCAAGAAAAACACACAGTTGTCAAGAGATTAGAGACGGATAGTTTGGCAGCTCTTTTTTTTCAGAGATTCTTGTTTAGTGAGTCACACAAACTAGAGGGCTCAAAACTGCCTAACAGGGTGTCTTTACACAGTGGTACATATTAATTTATTTATTGAACAATTACTTGGTGGGGAGGAATAATGTGACAGCTTGTACAGAGTCTATAATTTCATGTAGGTACCAACCCTTCT
Source organism: Micropterus salmoides (assembly GCF_014851395.1). Taxonomy (NCBI): domain Eukaryota; kingdom Metazoa; phylum Chordata; class Actinopteri; order Centrarchiformes; family Centrarchidae; genus Micropterus; species Micropterus salmoides. The sequence goes on from NW_024040152.1 coordinate 14,752,872, forward strand.
GGGAGCAGTATCTTTTCTTTGTGATTCACTCAGTTTTAAAGACATAATGTGGTGGAAAGACCGTTGCTTTATATTTGTTGATTGTTGAACAACTGCAAGGCTAATTTGGGCTTGGCTAAAATGATATATTAGTTCATAAGGAAACATGCATGGACTTGGTGAATAGACACTGCTTCAAATTGGGTTATTTTTCTTTCTTTTTTTTTGTTTATCAAAATGTCACCGAAAGAATAAACTAATAACAAGAAGCCAAATATATTTCTGTGGATGTTGAGGTTTACTGATCACATCTTTGTTAACTGACTGTTTCGCAGTTGAGTTCCTCTTTTTGTATAATTCTACTGCCATCTTCTAAGAGTTACAGTAACTTTTCTGCAGGCATGATGCTCAAAATCTGCTTCTGGTCCTCTGCCTTTCCCCTTCTCTCTCTCTTTCTATCTCTTTTTGTGTCTGTTCGGTATATTTGTGTCTGTCTGTATGTCTGTCTCTCGGTGTACAGTAAGTTGTCTGCTGTCTTGTTGGAGGAATCACTGCCTAAAAGAAAATATTTCTATGTCAACCAAAGGGGATTTGAGGCAATCAGACATGTAACATACATATAATTTGGAAATGTGTGGCAAAAAAAAAGTAACCGCTGTAAAAAAACGCTGTGAAAAATTGGATGGCTTCTGTAAAAGTCTGTATAAAATTGGATATATTTGTTTGAAATGAGGCAGTGTGACTGGTGATACCAGTGTACACCCATGGCACTCACACCTATGCATGCTTGTTGGCCGGATGTCACAGGACGGTTCTTCCACGTGGTTCCCCCCTCTCTCTCCTCTTCTGTCAACAATTCTCCATTTCTTCCTATTTCTCTTCCTCTCCCCTCTTTTTCCTGCACGACAGAACCTCCTACGCCTTCCTCCAGCTTCTTTACCTGTCTCCTCTTCTTTTCCTCTGGTGGAGAAAGAGCAAATAAACAAACCAACAAATGGCATTTCTTCTGCATATGTGTGGATATCTTTTCTGGGGTGTAAATAATTGATTCTCACACGTTCACCCCTTTCTCTCTAGAGCCTCAACACGTGTGATATGTCTCTTTTTAACCATGTTTGCTGGCAGCCGGTGTCTCTAGCCAGCTCATTGGAGCAGACAGAACAGCAATCACCAGGGAACTGGCAGCAGTGTAATCCAGCCTGTCATGCTTTCCCAAAAACATTCCTCTCCAGTCTTCATCAGGGAATGAGAATATTAATGACAGTTTCTCAGAGACATGCCTCCTCTATGGGGACTAGCTGCTTATTTGTTCAAGCTCACACAGGAATCAGAGACTGAAACACACTGTTGACCTTCACAGCATAAGAATGTTTGTATGCTCAGAGATATTTTCTTTTCAAGCCTGAACACTGGAACACTATCATTGATAATGGTGAAGTCTTTTGGTCCACCACCAGCTACTGGATGGATTGCAATGAACGTTTGTACAGACATTTAGGCCTGAATTCAGGATGAATTTTAATAACTTTGATTATCTCCAGCCTGTATTAAAACAGATATGAAGTACTGTCCAAGAAGGCTTGTTTGAGTAACAGATATGTCCATTTGAAGGCTTATCAGATGCCAAAACACTTCGCTGTTTATAATACTCAGAGATAGGATTTCACAACTCCAGAAAGTTTTCAGCTGCAACTATTATCTTTTGTTGCAACGATCTCGAGCTAAACAGTAGAAATGCAGTGTTTCAGTGTAACCAGGAATGTGGGTTTGCATGTATTTGATTGGGAACTGCAATGCCTTACTGGATGACATTGCGTTGCGGTCAGGCAGTTGAGCCAGTTTCAACTTTTTTTAAAAGGGACCTTTTTTGCTGGAGCCCCGACTGTGTTGCTGGACTGGCTCCATTCAAATGAATGAGGAGGCTGCATTTTTTCACCACAGCTAAAGTCGGTCTGATCTCAGCTACTTGAAAAACTAATGACATTCCCATCAGCCTTAGCTGTACTTTGTGTTTAGTGCTAAACATCATTATGTTAGCATGCTGGCTTTAGCATTTAGCTCAAATCACCGGCGCTGTGCCTAAATACAACCTGACAGAGCCGCTAGTGTGACTGTAGTAAGTTTTTCTTGTAGTCATCATTTTTGTGAATAATTAAAATAAGCTAGTAGGCAATTTTAATATTTATTAACTTTAAAAATTACAGACTGGTTATAATGATTTGAATATTTACCATACAGCAATAATATGATAAAGGTAAGATATCATTTTAAATGAACGTCAATCAGTAAACTTTAAATTCATGATCTCTGTGACCTCTAGGTCAAATTATTTTATATATATATATATATACCAGTATTATATTACCTCATTGCTGTCAGTTCATTTTTGATCAAAGGTACTTAATGTAATTAACAGACACATATATATATATGACGTACGGCTACAGTATACATTTCCAAGCTATGGATGGACATTGAACATCAGTGATTTGTAGGACTGAACATGTTTGTCCGTCCGCAGTTCAAAAGAGACAGGAAGGGACCTGAGATTTTGAGTGAAAAAGTGAGATTGTTGTAAGAGTAGAAAAAAAATCTGTACTACAAGTTTCAGGAGCTTTGTGTGCAGCAGCTTGTCTTGCTCGCTGAGAGCCGATTGTCTGTAGGGGCTGCAGGTGAGCCCAACTCCTGCACCCAGACAGCAGCTCTGTCTCTGGGGAAGAGGAGTGAAATCAAAAGAAGTCTTTCCTCTTAAACCCGGTCTATATGGGCTCGTCCGATTCCTCACTCTCCCTCTCCTCCTGCAGGGAGGATAGTGTGAGGACAGGGCTGGTGAGTGAAACAAGGGAGGCAGGAGGTGAGGGTGAGGTAGGGGCGGAGGTAGAGGGGGACGCCGGCTCCTGGGAAGGACTGTCAGTTCCTCTTGTGGTGGCAGGGCTGACGTTGGTGCACCCCGCGCTGCTGGGGGTGGAGGAAGCAGTGTCACACACGGGAGCTCCTCTGGAAGACAACGCCTTCCCTTGGGAATCCTCCTTGGACTCCTTTCTCACTTGCTCCCCCTCCCTCCTGCTCCCCTCCCCCCACAAGTCTCTGTCCCGAGTGGGGGAGGAAGGAGTGGATGAGGGAGGCTGGTGCTTCTTGGTTTTCCTGCTGGCGTCTCTGAAGCTTGCCAGAGGGGGACGAAGCCTCACCCCGCTGCGAGTTGAGCCCTCTATAGCTTTCTGTAACTGTTAGAAGAGAGAACACATAAGGCACAGACTCGTGTTGAAGTGACAATGTTGTATTACTCAAGAGAACATCCAGGGAGATGAGGGCGGTTAATTGAATAACCGCATGAATCAAAGCGTAAAACATGATGCACCCTGTGACAGAACAACTGCCCACAATGTGAGATCATCACATATCGCTGTCATGCCGCATTACAGGATCCAAACCAAGAGAGGTGACAACAACATGCAGATAAAGAAAAATATGTGACTTTACCTCTTTCAGTGCCACGACACCCACCAGCTTTCCAATACTGGTGACATAGGCGTGACTGAGACCCAGCAGAGAGAACAGAGTGTGGGTCTGAGTAATGAGAGAGAGGAGGACATGATCCAGTCAGTGTTAAATGTATTGTAGTGTGACAGTACTCTGCTCGCATGGCTGCACTGCTCCTTGTAAACAAGTAAAAGTGAAAAGATATGGGTTTGCTACACTGCATGAATCACAGCGTGAAATTCAAGATTCAGGATTCAAAGATTTATGGTTGTATGGGCAGAGAATAAGCTGCAGCTAGCTGTTTGTCCTCACTTACTGTCATCCGGAAAACATTTAAAAAAGCTTTAAATGAATACTCCTGTGATCAAGTATTGCAATTCCTTACGTTGGGGGACTCACAGGAGACAGAATTTTTTTTTAAATGGTCAAATCCTGACTTGTAGTGTCTTGTATGGGTCAAGTTCCAAAATCACTATATCCTACATTTCCCATGATGCAAATCTTCCATTAGACTCTCCCTGCTGATGTTCTTTATCTTTACTTTAGCTTTCTGTTAAAATGCGTACCGTCTCTAAGATTAAGCTAAGATAAGTTATTTTCGTAGACTTTGGAAAGCTCCCTCTAGTGCCACAGAAGACATTATTCAACAGTTTTTACAGGCCCCTCAGGCTCGAAGAAAAGAGTACAAACAGAACAAAGACAAGTTCAATCATACAAATAAGTATGAGTGTAAAAAAGCACTTTGTCTTGTGATTAAAAGGAACTGACAATTCTGGGAAATACATTTATTCACTTTGTTAGATGTTAGATGAAAAGATTGATACCACTCTGTCTGTATGCTAGATGTAAAACGCCGGCCAGGAGACAGTTAGCTTATCTTAGCATAAAGACAGGAAATGGGGGCAAACAGCTTGCCTGAAGGTAACAAAATCCACCTCCATAAGCACCTCTACGCGTCGATTCAGACCATAAAACAGTCCGCTTTGAAACAGCACAGAGGGCTGCATTAGTAGGAACGAGTTTTTAAAGACAGAGAGACAATGCAACACAATCCAGGAAATCCAATTGGAGTAACAGATGTATGCAGTTAAAGGCTTATTAGGCGGCAAAAAACTACACGGATAGCTTGCAATTATTTACAAATCTCAAAAGTTATCACGACACCACAAGGACTATGAACAGGACTATGAACTGTAAATGAACTATTAATGTAAAATCTGCTGCTTGGAAATAAGAAATGGTATTTTGAAATGGACTTATACATGATGTTGATGACATGTCGCCCAGGTATTGCTGTGGTTACCTTGTGCAGAGACGTTCTTTCCACCAGCTGAAACGGGGAGGGGTCTATACGTATCTGCTCCATATCCACCGGTTTGTCAAGCTCTTCCTCTTCCCAGGCTTTGATCTGCATCAGCCAATCATAAGGCAGAGAGATGGAGAGTATACAGAGTTTCTAATTATCGATTTGGATGGTTTGATTGTCTCGTTGTTGGCTGTGTGAATGCTGAATCAATAAGGTAAAGTACCTCCTCTGGGGACATGGTGTCAGTCAGTGGAGGGGTTGTGGTCTCCTGAGGAGAGAGTGGGAGAGAAAGAGTGAAGGACATATGCATGGGCAGTCTGAAAAGCTGTATAGATTGATTAGATAACCCCTGGTGGTTTCATGTCATCGTCCACTGCACAACATGTCAACTCCTTTATGTATGCATCATGTCATGCTCCTCCCATCACGTTAGCGAGGTTGGCTTGAGCTGCCATATTGGACTGATGCCCCTGTCTGAGCTGTCACTGCCAACTCGACAGCAGATGAGTGATGCGCAGTGATGAGCATGTGAGGCTGATCGTAGCAGCGTACCTGCGTTTCAGTCTGGCCTGACGAGGGCGTGGAGGAGAAGAGTCTCTGAAGGGTCCTCCTGACAGACGGCAGCCTGCGCTTGTCTGAGGACATGGCATGGCATGTAAGAGGAGAGAGGAAGCGACGTTTGATGGGTGGACTTGTCTTTATGTGCAGTGGAAATGTCACGTTACCTGAGCCTGTGTGGTTGGTGGAGGGCTCCTGAAGTTTTGGAGATGGCATGGGTCCGTTACATTCTTCCACTTGCATTGGAGCAGTCTGCAGGCACATAATGGTCAGTAACTGCGTCATATATTTTTAAAATAACAAGTGAAACTACTTCCTGTCTGTTGATTTATGGATGGTTTTTTCTACCTTGTCTGCACTCTCCACTATGCCCTCTTCGTCTACGAAGGTGAAGGACTCCCAGCTGACTTTGGAGCCCTGGCCTGGTGAGCTCTGACCTCTTTCAAAGACTCGCCTCTCTGTTGAGAGCCACCAGTCAAAGATGGCCTGAAGCTCTGTCCTCTCAATGGAGCCCAGAAGGATCATGGATTCTGCAGACAGAAGTGTTAAAGGAATGGTTTGTTTCCTGCTGGTATGTGAGGTGAGAAGATCGCCTACCACTCTCATGTCTGTAAACTTAATTTGGAGCTACAGACAGCAGAGGTTTAGCTTAGCATAGCAAACAGGCTGGAAACAGGGGGAGCCATCTAAATTGGCTCTGTCCAAAGATTAACAAAAATATCACTGAAGCTCACTAACACATTATATCTTGTTTGTTTAATCTGTACAAAAGTTCTTGGCTGGGAGCAGTAATGATGATGGTAGGCAATTTTGAACACAGCCATGCTAGCTGTTCCCCGCTTCCAGTCTTTACAGTAAGCTAAGCTTTAGAAGCTAAGCTAAGATAAGCTAACCTTCTCTTGGCATCTTCACATTTAGCTGACAGACCTGAGTGGTATCAATGTATTCTAATCTAACTCACCCATATATGGGGCAAGACAGAAGCATTAAGAACCAATATGATTATGTAAGTCACCCTACCCTTAGAGTCGACCAGGGGGATGGTTTTCAGAGTTGTGGTCTCTAGCAGATGGCTCAATTCCCGAAAGGAGGATTGAGAAGACAGGAACTTCACTTTGCGGACCATGATGTCCTCCACAAAGATGTTGTATTTGCTGGAGATGCAGAGATACTTACACAACAAATACCTTTTGTCTTACAGTGACAGCTCTATGGAAACCATAAACACACAAAACAGTAGTTCTTAACTGTTTTAAAGTTACCTTATGTGCCCGAGGGCCAACTCAGGCAAGTAGGGTAGCTTCTTCACCTGGATGATGGAGTCGTAAAGAGAAGGTTGCAGACCCTGGGCCACCATGTTTGCTAGGATGACCGCCACCATCATGGGCAGGATGTGGGAGATTTGACCAGTCAGCTCGAAGCAGATTACTGCAGTGGAAACCGTATGTGTGACGGCTCCCGTCATCGCCGCCGCACCTGGTAGAAAGCAGAGGGGAGGGTATGTGGTTATCTATCCCTCCATCTGATTCCTCTGTGACTGACAAAGATCCAGATTGGGCTTGAAATGTTATACTTTTTATAATGCAGAAACACTTTAAATGGAGAGTTTAACTATGTTGTGAGGGGGCAGAAATCAATGTGTAAAGAAAGAAATCCATTAATAAGATCCATATGTTTGCAGGGTTGCAACACAAAAATCAGTATAGATCAATCAACAGTAGAGGGCCTCATTTAGACCAAAGATGCTAGTAAGTCAAATGGAAATGGTGAAACTGTTTCTAAACTGGTGCTGAATGAATATTTGAACTGGCGGAAGAGAAGTTTAAATGCCAGGACAGACAGAGGTCATAAATATGGGTGCCATATTTAAATTATGCATTATTAATTTTTTCTCAAATCAACAAGTCTTCAATACATCTCAAGGCCTATGGTAACCTGAGTACATCACTAAGGTTAGTAGACTGACCAATGACAGCGTAACCTCCCGGCAGGATACGGTACACTATCCCATCAAACAGGATTCCATTTGGGAAAAGAGTAGCCATGATCTCCCCTATGAGGCGACCGAAAGCAGCTCCTTGAGGAAAGAGATAAGACACGCTGGTAAAGACAAATTGAAGTGAAACTCAGCAGGAGATACTGCACTCACATTACAAAATCCTCTTACCTAATATGAACACTGGCATAAAGGCGCCCGAGGGGATGGGCATTGTGGTGGAAACTGCTGACATCCAGAACTGCAGCACAAAAACAGGATCACGGTAAGATCGAGACCAATCCCAAAGGTTTATCATGCTATAACATGTATTTCAAGGCAACATATACTGCGCACAGCAAGAGGGAGAGATACCTTCATGACACAGAAGAGGAGGAGGATGACGAAGACGCTGACATGTGGATGGAGCCATGCAGACGAGCGACCAAGCCCGGGCGGAGCAGGAGATCCTTGGATTTTGGTCCAGGTGAAATTATCAAAAAGGGAGTTGATGCACTCCCGGGGCATCAGCTGCCAATTTAAAGCATAAACAATTTAAGTTTTTCAAAAAGGCAGTTGTGTGCACATGTCTTACAGTGGGGTGCAGGATAACAGATTCAAGGAGAAAGCTCCTGAAACCATACTGCAAAATGGCAACGATTTGCCTCCACCAGGTCACAGAAATGGCCAACATGAAAAAATTACAAGTTACATATAAACACAAACCTGATTACATCCTGTGGGCATCATAGTCAAGTGGTCTGACAAAAAATATACAACACATACAGTATATGTACATTATCAAAAATCTGAATAGTTGTACAAATACAAAATACATACAGATTTTTTGAAGTATACAGTGTAAATGTATAATAAAAAATACATTTACAGCTATGGAAGCAAAAACAGTTGTATAGATTTGAATCATGTGAGCAACTGAACACCTAATTGGGAAATTTAATCTAGGTATTGTAGTAGTGGTAATTTTTGGAAACAGGTGGTACAATTTCAAACACATGACTTTATTGATTTGTTTAGAGGTATCACATATTCAGGCAGAAAATGCAAGTGACCAATATTTATTTAATTAAATTTTTTTGTTTGTAATTTTTGGTTAATTCAACATAAAAAATTCTACTAAGGGCTACCAAGGATCGCAACTGAGAATCTATGTCATTGAAATTTGAAATGACCTCGAAGAGGGGGATTCAAACCACATAAATTGTAATACAAATTTCATATTAAGTCTGAAAGCACTGAAAGAGTACTCCATTGATTTAGCACTGTACTCCTGTCACATCGTCAAACTCATGATGGACAGTTGAATAAAAAGGATCAAAATTGCTGCAGGAACCCGAGGTCATTTTTATTCCATGCATTCTTCTTCCAAAAGCTGGCCATTACATTACCCACAATGCAAACTGAGCACTGACAGTATGCTAGTAGCAGCTAATGTAGCTTTGAGCGGACTACAGAGGTCTGGTAAGCTCACTTCTTTAACTACACAATCACAATCACTACACAATTTCAATCTTATAGTTGTCACCCTAATCAAAGTTGTCTTAAGTGACATCACTTGCAATTGATCAGACTTCTTGCAGCTCCCTGTGGAACCACAAAGTACTCCTCAAAACCTGTAAACAGACTTCAATGTGTAAAATTGGTGGAGTGCCCCTTTAAGTTGCTTATAAAATTCAGATTATTACGTCCTTTCTTTGCTTCCATATACATCATAACATGACAAAATCACACTAAGCTCCTTTTTCAAAAATATCATAAATATTAATGCACACACTTCAAAAAGAAGTTAGAGATTTATCAGTCTAACCTCTCCGGCCATAAACTGTCCGAACCCAGGAGGAAACGTGAAGGTGGAGATAATCAGTGTCACTGCACCTGGATAGATCAATCGACTGGGAACACACACACACACACACACACACACACACACACACACACACACACACACACACACACAGACATTAACAGGAAGCCCACTGTATTCTCAGAGATCTACAACATGGCAAAATAACTGTCTCAGTACCATCACTGATTGCACGGCATTCCTGGTTCTGATGTTCGCCTCTCTCTAATGGTGGAAACTAATGTTCCCTGACTGCTGAGTCTCAGAGGATAAGTTAATCTTCACATTGAGTGAATAACTGGCTGAAAGGTTGTTAAGGTTTTGCTGCTGTCCTGGCCACCGTTGTGAGACTGATGAGTTTGAAAGAGTGGAGCTGAGATACATTAAGAGGAATTGGGTTTGAATGTGCAAATAGTGCGAGTTCCTTGGAAAAGTGTCTGCTAGCAGAATCACCATGGATTAAGAGCCGGGTGCTACATTAATCCAACACAGAAGGGAGTGCATGGTCGTGTTTGTGTGTTGGGATCTCACTGTTTGGTTAGGAAGCGTGTGAGCGCTGTCGGTCTTCTCATGAAGAGAACCACCTGTCTGTTCAGGTAGACGAAGAACGCCCCCAGGAAGCCACACGAGATCCTAAAACATGAGGAGAAAAAAAGTTTCTTACTACTCACTTCACACAAGGTTTGAGAAAACTATTAGATACTGTATGGACACTATATGTATTGGGGAGTATGCATCACTGGTATCTATAACAGACCAAATTAGATACAAAAAAGCGTAGGAAAGCTATGGTTGCTGACACAGCACAAAAGGTGTCTCTTCTGACACAGCAGAGAGTAGCCAGTCAAGAAATGAGGTTTCTTTAGATGGATATATTAAGAAATTAAATTTACTTAATCATGTATTCATAAATATCCTCACCCTATTACTGCAAATGCAGGTAGCTCCTGGAGGTCAAAGGGGAAATCCATCCGAAAGTTAGTTTTGAAGAGAGCTGTAATTGTGACTGAGAGAAACAAAGAAAGTAACTTGTTAGTAAAAAACTAACAAAGAAAATTACAAACACCAATCGCTCATTTCTGTGCACAATATCTTGAGTTTGAGTTTAAGTTATTTGCACAAGTTCAAATCAAAGAAAGTAAATAAAAATATAATTGATTATGGTGTGACAGGAGGAGGAGAAAAAGCCCAAGAAGGGTGTTTTCATAATAATATTTTGCAGCATTCACAATGTAAAAACGTAAAAATAACAAAAGGGGTTAGAGGGTTAGGCCAGTGGATTCAAGTTAAATATGGCGAGCATGTTGCTTATTTACACATCCAACAGACACGGAGCAACAATAGCATTCAATTAGAGTCGTGTTCACATGATGAATTTAAGTCCAATATTCACTCTCTTTTAGCTCTGTTTTTGGTTTCCACCAACCCCTGAGGGAAATATCGGGCTCTCTGATGTTTAACTATGTTCACCAAGTTGTGAGTAATTCTACAGGGCTGGTGGATTGTGAATATACTGTAGATACAGTATACTGTAGGTGATGACTCGAAAAGGTTCTGGTTTATCTAAAGACTAAAATATTACATAGCCATCATATTCAGCTACTTTCCATTTAATGCCACCTCGGCAGTCTTTCACAAATGTGTGTGTGTGTGTGTGTGTGTGTGAGTGCTTCTCACCAGCATCCTTGTTCCAAACGGAGAGCACCCTGAATATGAAGGCGCTGAAAGTGGCAGCAAAATATCCCCGCCAGTAATTCCTCACTGCAAAGTAGGTAGACGTGACCTCAATACTGAACAACACCCCTGGTGGTGGACAGAGAGAGAGAGGAGGGAGGACAGAGGGAGAGAATGGATTAAAGAGGGGAGGAAAAATGAGGAAGGAAAGTGTGAGAAATGAGAGAGGATGAGTAGGAGAGGAGGGTGAGTGAAAGAGAGAAAGAGAGAAAGAGAGAAGGGAGACAGAGAGAGAGAGAGAGAGAGAGAGAGAGAGAGGAGACAGAAATTAACTACTGTAAATAAGCAGAATGAGTCCAAAAACACTTGAGGCTGAGGGTGTAATTATACACAACAGGAGAACCACAGTGAGTGAATACACAAACTATAACACAACCAAACACACACGGGGGCATAATCAGCATGTGAAGCAATAAAATAAACATCAGAGCCATCAGAAACAAGATGAAAACAGCTGAACAGAAGACAAAGATGGAATAAATAATATTAAAGGACTAACTATTAATGTGCTTTTGGCAAATGTATAGTGAGGGATGTTTTGCAGATTTTTGCACATTGATAGAAATTGAGCAGAGCTGCAACTAACGATTACATTCATGATCGTGTAATCGACCAATTACTGTCAGGATTGAATAGTGTCTGTATACAAATAGTATACATATATTCAAATGTCTTGTTTTGTCTGACCAACAGTCCAGTTCCCACAGGTTATTCATCGTCCATCACAGTAAACAGCAGCAAATACTCACATTTAAGATAATGGAACCAAATAATTTTTAGCGTTATTAATTATAAAATGACTTACGATTAATGTTCTGTTGACTGATGGACAATGCCTCTGCTGTTAAGATGAACATAAAAAGGTGTAGCAGGAGGGTTGTTATGTCTATTTAGATATTCTCTTCCCAGAAACCAGTCAGGGGTTAGAACAGTTGCATTCTTTTTTGCCCAACTCATTGTAATTTTCCTATACTAGTAACAAACTTAGGTGTCATGAGGAGTTGAGGTTAAGAAGAGGAGCAGGGGCTGGCTCACTCACTTTTTACAGCTCTCAAAGCAATGAGGCAAGAAGTGAACAGGGAGAGAAGGCTGAGTATCATTTGATTTTTTTTTAAACCTTTGCTGATACAATAGCTGACTTTCAATACCAAATCCAATCTATACTGTGCTAGACACCTTATTTTGACGAATACAAACACTTTTTTCTCTTTAAAAACTCTTTTTCCATTTAACAAAGTATGTCAAACCTCTCAGTGCATCAGTGTACAAAGAGTAACTAAACTCAAGGCTGAAAAGCAATGACTTTCCAGACTCACCTTGCTGTAGTGATGTAAATGTGTACCCCAGGACCCTGTGATATCACTGTCATCAATGTTCAAACGTCTGCTTTGTTGTACCTGTAACCATACTCAACTGTGATGGTTGAGTATGGTGATGGTTCTGGTGTACACATGTACATCACTAGAGCAAAGTGAGAAGCTGAACCACTGGAAGCCAGTAGAAACAAGATTTAAACAAGAGTTAGATGGATAAATTGGCCGGGCTGATATATTCATAGCTTATTTTGGACATAATAATATCTATTAATGTAATGTCAGCCAAAAAGTGACAAGAAATTGCATTACAGAAAAACCAAACATATGTTTCAAAAGTTTGTCTATGTTGTGAATGTATGTAAATAAATGATTATCAGGTGATATATCATTAATGGAACACTCAAATATTAATATTGGCATTGGTCTTTTGGTATGATCAGGCTATACTCTTAAATGTCGTCTTAAGACAAGCACCTGTACAAGATATTTGAGGTAATAAAATGAAGAATAAAATAAGCAGAATTATTAATTAAACTAGGAAATATCTTTGTTCTTATACCCTGTGCTACTGACACATTCCATTTGGTACAGCCTCAGTACAGTACTGATCCAGTACATGGGGATGTTTGGTGCAGTAGTTTTGGTTGTATGAGGCCATGTGCAAGTTGTACAGTACCTCCTAGTGGAGTGCCGAAACAGCATCCCACTCCCACGGCACAGCCAACAGTCAGAATATCTGTGTAACCATAAGGGTTCTACTGACACAGAAAACAGAGAGGGAGAGGGAAAAAAACAAGAGGGAAATAAAGGTGTGAGAGAGACAATGAGGGATGAAAGGGGTGAGATGATGAAGGGGGAAAATGAAGGTGAAGAGGAACGAGAGCGTAGACAGAAAGACAGGAGAGGGAGTTGGTGAAAGAGAGAATAAAAGATCAAGGTGGAGAGGACAGGATAGGGAACCACAGGGGAAGAATTGACAAGAGGGGAAGCAAAATGGAATAAAGTGAATAAATAATGCTCACTGAAGATTGGTAAAAAAATGACAACGAAGGGGGGGGGGAAGTCACATCAACAGGAAATAAAGCAGAAAATGCACATGCAAGTGAGAGTAATCAGACTTAGTGGAGGTAAATAAGCAATCAGGTAACATGTGTGAGTTGTCACATCGTCCAGCAGCTGATTGCAGACCGAAAATTAAGGTTAGCGTAAAATATTTCCATTGATTATTCGTGACCTTATGAGCTCCTATGTAAGTTTTTATGAGTCTTTTATGGTCTGTGCGACATTATTTTCTATACAATATAAGAATATATATTTTGTTATCTGTGACTTGTTAAAATGGGGTTAGGATGCTGAAATCTTTGAAGCTCACTACTTCAGAAAAAGTCTGATAGCAGAAAGAACCTTATAATTCAAGGCTCATGTACAATACAGTTTTTGCAGGCAAGCTAATTTGCTAATCACCGCTGATGCCGGACACTACTCTGATGTCAGCTTCACAGGAAAGGTTTGATATTTTTGGGAAATAAATTATTCATTTTACTGTTGAGAGTTACATGAGAAGATTGATATCACTGTCGTGTCTTTACACAAACTATGAAGCTATAGCCGAGAGTCAATTATCACAGCTTAGCACAAAGACTGGAAGCAGGGGGATGCAGCATGGCTTTGTCTGAAGTTAAAAACAAAATTCACTTACCAGCACCTCTAAAGCTCAGTAATTTCTAATTGATAACAATTTTTTTTAATCCAGTTTGTGGTTTTACTGGAACTCTTGGCTACATCCTCAGGCAACAGGTCTCTGCTGCCTAGAAACCTCAAAGTGGCGATGTGGGAGTGCTCACTTCATGCTTTATTAGAAGATGATTACCAAAGCAGATACAAACAGTTTAAATGTCCTTTTAAATTAGCTGAATGTATTCTATTTTGTTAATATGGTAATTTATTCCAGTGTAACTGCCAATGATGGTGGCCTTGCAGCCATTTTTCCAGCGATTTGTTGAGACTTTGTAGTTTTTTTTTGCCAATTGAGAGATATTGTAATTCTCAGAAATCCCTGATATCGCTGACTCGGATTCTCATCTCAGAGGCTGACGTGAATGCGGCATTAATTAGAAAACTGAAGAAAGGTGCTGATAGGTGGAGTTTTTTTTATCTTCGGACAGAGCCAAGCTCACTGCTTGCTTCCAGCTTTCAGTCATTATGCTAAACTAAGCTACTTGCCTGATGGCTATATCTTATTATTTAACTTACAAACTTATGAGTGCTATCAATCTTCTCATCTTACTTTCTGCAGTAAAGTTTAAACATTATTTGCACGATCTAAGCAGCTTAGAAGCAGCTACAGCAGGCGACCCGGCGGGGTTTAAGAGATTTTATACATCCAAAGAACTTAAAAACCAGACCAGGCATCTAATTGAAACCTGCGTTTATTTGTCAAAATGTTTTCCCACACCAGGCCAGTAAACGGGGTAGGCGGCTATTAATTGAAGTTTTACGGTAAGTTTTCCCAAAATGTTTAACTATTCCTTTAAAGTATAACCTTATGATCCAGCCAAAGCTACAGTATTATTGACACGTTAAACGTTTGCGTTGCTGGTGTTATTTTGAGAGGACAAAGCTGACCAGAGTCCAGTGCCTGAGTGAGTTGGGGGGAAGAATAGGGCGGGACTTGCCTCCCACAGGAGCAGCAAAACAGGTGGCCACTCCCACAGCACACGCACACACCAACAGGTCCTGGGTACGGTTGCCATTCTGGGGTTAAAGTTTAAAGGTGGAGACAGAAGCGGGGGGGGGGGGGGGGGGGGGCATAGACGAGCATGGATGAATGAGAAAGCCGAGGGGAGGTGGAGATAGACAGAGCAGGGAAAGAGGGAGACAGGGATATGGGAGGTCAGTGTTAATACACATGCCAGACATTACCATCACACTATTAATACGGTGAGGCACAAACACAGACGAGGTGTGAGGGGCCCAAAACAAAGACACAGGGCAGGGAGGGGAGGGTGTGAGTTGGGTGGGAGAGAGACAAATGGGAGAAGACAACAGTCACAGGGTTCCCCACTTTCTCTTCAACATCAAATTCATGGACCCTTCAATGAATTTCAATGACTCAAAATTGGCATGTATGGCAAACTTGAACATAGGTGTCTCAATTGTAATTAAGACCTTGTCAAATAAAAAATTACAGTAAAATCATTTGTCAAATCAAATCAAGTGCTGATAGAACAGAAGGACTATGCATAATATTTTTATCCAACCATTTTCAAAACATTACTAAGATTCTACAATCATGTTATTGGCTCTGTGAGACTGTAGCTCACTGAGCTAAATACTAAAGTCAGCATGCTAACATGCACACAAAAACATTAACATACTGATGTTTAGCACATATAATTTTCATCATCTTTGTTTAGTTTGGAGCTGGCTGAAATTTTATTAGCTGTAGCGAGCAAGTGAAAGCTAATGCTAACTCTCTGAGTTGAAATCTCCATCTCCTAGTGACTTTGTAACGTTTCCAGATCATTCATTTTAAAACGCGAAGCTAAACGGCTCTGAAACAGTCAATGTTAACATGCCAATGTTTAGCAGTTATGATTTACCATTGTAGTTTAGCTCGTTAGCATGAAAGATTTGCTAATTAGTACTAAACAGAAAGTACAGCTGAGACTCATGAGAATGTAATCAGTTTGGTATTACAAATATTTAGTCATAAACCAAAGTATTAGACATGTTAAAATTTTGACCCGATGATGGCGCTAGATAAAAAGCCATGTTATTACAAATTATCAAATTTCATGACAATCCATCCAAAAGGTTTTGAGACATTTCACTCAAAACCACAAATGTCAACCTAATAGTGGGGCTAAAGGAAAAGTCAGAGGGTCACCAAAGTCATTAGGATACATTAGATTGGCTACACCCTTTTGTGACAATGAACATATGTATAAAACCGAATGGAAATGCATCCAACAGTTGTTCAGACACCTCTGGCTGGTGCAAAGTGGTGGACTGACCAACTGACTAATAGGCATTGCCATCTCTTGAGCCATGTGACTGGCACGGCTAAAAATCTAAACAATTAATTAAATCAGAAAATAAAGATTTTAAGCACCTGTGGGAACCCTGTAATTACAACTCAAGACAACAACAAAGCATATTATGATGGAATAACTGCATTCCACATGTCCATTAGTGAATTTACTGTGGTCAGTGAGGAGATGAGGCTTGTGGGCATTGTAGTTTTGGTCAGGGCCTCGGCTTACCTCATAGACTCCGGAGAAGATGGACATGAATCGACTCAGCACTGCGGCACAGATACTGGCAATGTGAACAAATGGACCCTAGAGGTGACGGGAGGAAATTACTGACACAGATGAGCAACACGTCATGTTATCAACAGAGACTATTGTTTGTAAAACAGGAAGTCTAAACTGGGACATGTTATATCAGAACAGATAAATCACTGCAGCCTGTAATTGCTAGATACGACAGTTGACCTGCTACTGTAATGGGGAAAATGAATGTACTCCTTTGCTGAGGACTTGAATAATTTGCTTCAATCCCATGAGAGGAGAGATGACAGAAGATGATTTATTATCTCCTAAGCTTGGAGAAAGAACAGATAGAGTGATGGAGAAAGAAAAAGGAGAGGAAGGAGGGTGATGCTGGATCAATGGATGGTGATAGATACAGAGAAAAAGTATATTAACGAGATGAGAGTTGGGGTTTGTTTACTTCTTTGCCCACTGGCATCCCACTGCCCAGGCCAGCAGTCAGTCCGACGACTTTTGCTATGAAGGCTTTGAGTGTCAGATACTCCTTCAGCACTACACCTCTCAGGATGGTTTTCAGCTCGGGAATACCAGAACCTGTAAAAAGAAACAAACAGAGGAAAGATGGAGAAGGAGACAAGACATCCGTGTGAAAGGGTGGTGAGGGCTGTAAATAAGAAAGAGTGGTTAAAATGCTACTAACCCAAAACAGGAAAACAGACAAAAGTAGGTAAAAAACAAACAGGTGCTGAGAGAGGATAAAAGAGGCTGACAGGTGATGGAGAGCTTACCGATGGCCTGTGGAGAAACCAGGTGACAGAAGAGTGAGGCGAACATGACAAGGATCATGGGATAGGTAACCCAGGCAAGGTACTGGAGTGGCACATTGCCCTTAAGCTCACCATGTATCCACTTATAAACTGAAGACAGAAAAACGACAGAAATAGAAAGAGAAAAGAGGGCAGAAAAGGTGCACTACACACAAGCATAAAATGAATTATTAAAGACAGAATAAAGCAAAATCGTGGTTCATCCAACTGCAAACTTGACAGTAATTTTCTCTATAACTGTTGCCTGTGTTACCTTGCAGGCTCTTGGCACTGGCGTAGTCCATACTCCAGCTGACCAGAGCCATTGTCAGTCCCAGAAGAACCAGGAATATCCAGTCCTCCCCCATCTTGGTCACTATGTACCGCCGCACACGAGCCAAACAATCTAGGACAGCGAGATAAAATGAATGATTCCTCTTGAATCCATTTCTCATTTGATTTAATCACTGACAGTTAGTTATTGAAACAATGCCCAAGAGGGAATCATTCAGTGTGATGACGGGTACAGTGATGATGCTATAGCTCATCATGGAGGTACTTGTCAGTGCAGTATGATCTGAATGGTTTGTGGTTTATCGACATTTACAATTTATCGATGTGTGTGCATTCTCTGGAAAAAGGTTTTCTTCAAAGAAAAACACAAAGATATCACAAAAAAGGCTATTTTACTCATAGCCTACATTAAAGTGTTTGCATCATTTACTGAGATAAAAGTAGCATCTCATTTCAGTGTAAAAATTGTTCTTAAAGATGTTTTAGTGAGTAATAGTGGGGTAATTTTTTCATACTTGACAAAGCTCTTTCAAACATTATCTAGCACCTGCACAGCCTTTGTAGTACTCCATATGACTAGTAAATTGACTGTGGAAAATCAGTAGAGTACCCCTTTGAGTTTACCTGTGCAACGTAATGCAATCCAATCCTCAAACAAGGTATCAGTAATGAAAAATATTTTCATGGGGTGGCTGACAAACTAGCATGAACACCAGAGTTGAATCAACCTGACACGGTGTCGACATAAATGAAACAGTACTGTACATGAACAATAAAGTAGTAATTGTATCAGGTTTGCATTAGATGGTACAGGTGTTCACAATATTAGGTCCAGCCTTTGTAATTAACAACAAATTTTTAGTTAGTGGTTGGTAGGCTGGTACTATTGAGGACACTGAGGTCAGTGGTAGAGGACGTATTCAGATCTTTTACTTAAAGAAGCAATACAACACTGTGAAAATACTCAATTAAAAGTTCTGCATTGAAAATCATATTAGGGAAAATAAGTTAAAGGTTTAAAAATAAAACACAATGCAGAAATTAACATAACATTAACCCTTTTATGTGCTTGTGGTGGGTAGTTAAATCTATAACATCATCAAATCATCATCAGCACTTACATGTTGTGTTATTTGATGTGTATGAGTATGCATGTCAAATCTTAGTTTGAAAAGTAAATATAGCTGTCAAATAAATAGAGTGGAGTAAAAAAGTACATTTCCCACTGAAATGTACTGAAATGGAAGTATGAAATAAAAACACTCAAGTAAATTACAAGTACCTTCAATTTGTACTTAAGTACAGTAGGCTACTTGAGTAAATCTGGGAATTTATCATTTTTAGCAACAGTTTAGCAAAAGTTTACTTTCTACGACACGTTTGGTGTTTTATATGCCGACTCCAGGATGTTTTAGACTTGATATATTCAAATTTGATTACTTTTAGGTCAACAATAATAAAGAGGTAAACAGTGAGCATTCTGTATTTTTATTTTCTGCAGGGTGGATAAGGCTTTGAAACAGCATTTAGAGCTTTGTGTATTGGGCAATATAATGTAGCCTACAGAAAATATAAGTGAACATCTGAATGATGAATAAAACATGTGTGGGGCACATTAGGGACTTGTGACCTCAGTATGTAAGTCCAACTGCCTCATGTTCGGCGTGGCAGCCTAACTAAACTATAGTAGTGCATCATATTTTACAAGCTCATCATGTTGCATGTAAAATCATAATGTGCAAAGTAACCAGTAACTGAAGCCATCAGATAAATGCTGCTCCCTCTAGAATGTAATCTGATAAAAGTACGAGGGTTCACAAAATAAAGTTAAGTGCAGGTGCCTTAAAATTGTACTTAGTCGGAGTAAAAGTATTTTGTTTATTTCCATGCCTGTTGCCTGGTTACCACATGAGATGTCATGGCAACCACTAAAGCATGACCATGGAAAGTGTCATCGCAGTTTGCATATTCTTCGAATCTGAATTTTGTTTGTTTGAATAGAATAACTCCACATTCCTGCAGGTCACCTTGGCATTTGGAGTAGGGACGAGGCTTTTTGGTGGAAGAGGCGTGACTGTGATGCGACTCCAAGGTCACAGGGTGGTGATGTTGATGATGCCGCCGGCCATGCCCTCTGCGGGCGGTGGCTGTGGTGTTTTCCCCTGCCTGTCTCCTCCATTGTCTCTCTGTCAGCAAACGAGCAGCCTCCCGCTGGGCAAAGTTTCCCAGCTGCTCCCTGTACTCACCGTACAGCTGTAACCGAGAGGAAACACTGACAATCACTATGAAACAAAAAGCACCAAGTCACAGAAATCACAGTTTCTTGGGCGTCTCGGGAAAACAACATGCCAGATAGGAGAGAAGGGACCAGAAGAGAGGGAAGAGAAGGAGAAACACCCCTGACAACTGAGACTTGGGACAAGGATAAAACTAGATCCAGCATGGAGAGTCTTGAGATAACGAGAAAGAGAAGGGGAATGTGCGGCGTATGTGTAAGGGATACACACCAGCCTGAATACCCTGGCAGACAGAAATAGACAAAATGGGCATAGAGATCGGAAAAACCCCTCCCTGAGAGGAGGCAGGGGCCGGAGAGGAGCCAGAGGAAGAGATCCTGGAAGAGAGGACATCTTCCCCTTCCGACACACACACACACACACCCTGTAATCCAGTGTGATCAGTTTGCACTGCCCGCGTTATAACTGTAGAAGCTGTAAAATACTGCAGATCCAGGTGCAGCTACAATGTGCAACTGATCCCACAGATCACACGCATCCCACCAAAGCAAGAAGCTAAATCATACAGACGGCTGGCTGCCACACATTTCGGTCTCATGTTCACACAGGAAAGGAGAGCTGACACATCCAACCAAGAGGCCCAGGACCAAAGGACCAGAAAGAAAGCTCAGCTAACTCACCGTGATCACAACACAAATCCACAACCTCATCTGACGTGAAATGTTTAAAGAATTAAGAGTATGATACAAAGAAATTAGTGTTAGTGATCTGGCTTTCTGTGGTGTCAGTACACAAAAACTGTTTCACATAACCAGTCCACTATAATCCATGAGTCACCACAACCACATGACAAAGTCACTGATATAGAAGTTTATAATTAATACATGAATACTCCACATAGTAGGTGGCCAGCAGTTACACTGTTAAAGGCTCATGACAACATTTGATGCCTCTAAATCGTCTAGCTAGTTATTTTAAACCTCACTACACAATACCAACCACAAACTGTTATTCAGAACAACTGATATGAGCCCTAAGTGTGATGCAACAGCAGACTAAGTGAAGTGAAAAAATGAAAACCACTAATCTCAGTTTGCATTATTTGGCCTTATGCAAAAACCTGGTTGAATATTACTTTGATTAATTTGTTTTAGCTTTTGGTTTGCTGCCAGAATAATGTGGTTTGCTGCTAAAAGCAAGACAATGATGTGGAAAAGTTTAGATCACAGGCAGCAGGAAAGCATTTAGGGATAATTTTGTGTGATAGAAAACTTACCTGTCTTTACTTGAGTTGTCCAGATGTTTTAAATGTCATCCTTTGGTTATTCCTCACACATTAAATTGTCAATTATCTCCATAATGTGTCGAACAAAAATCTGATGCATTGTCTTTGTTTCTCATGTGTAAAAGCACATGATGTAAACTATACTGTACAATCTATCATGGTTTCACTCTCTTATTATCATAGCTTTTTATAATACTGGATCAATTGTAATTTAATCTCACAATAACCTCTGCAAAACTGAAGAAACCGACGCATGTAATTTAAATTTGAGCTGTGATTCTGAAATTA
Source organism: Micropterus salmoides (assembly GCF_014851395.1). NCBI lineage: Eukaryota > Metazoa > Chordata > Actinopteri > Centrarchiformes > Centrarchidae > Micropterus > Micropterus salmoides. The sequence continues at coordinate 14,774,271 of NW_024040152.1, forward strand.
AATGATTTGTGATTTTCAGTAATACCAAAAACACATGAGCACAACAACTGAAAATAGCAAGTTGTGGAACGTCTCGTTGTGTTTTAAGTAAAGGAAATGACATACGACACAAATTATAACATAGACAGACGGCACTTTTCAACTGCTTTGGAGTTAGAATTAAATAAAAACAAAGTTTGTTTTGTTGGCCCATCAATTTTTTGAATTTGTCTGGAATCCTATTTAAGTACATTTTATAGAAATATAACACTATGTTTAATATACTGTATAGCCTATACGCTATAGTCATTTGTTCAATATATTTCTTTATTATTCTTATAATATACATCTATCTCCATCTAATGTGAGAGGCACAAACCACAGCCACACCGCAACATGAAAGCTATAATTGGAAAAGTCAATCAAAATATGTAAACAGATCCACTAAAATAACTTACAGAGATTAAAGACACAGAAGAACACTGGACTGTGTCATTACCTCCTAACGGCAGAGAATTAAAAAAATCACCGTTCATCCTCTGACCAGAGGGAGCCTTTAATCCTCAGGTCTTTACCTGTTCCTCATCAGTTGTCTTTAGCATGGTGTGGTAGCAGCTCTGTTCCTGTTCTGTCTCCTGTCCTACACTGCAGACAACCGCACCACCACCAGAACCGCTGCACTACACATTAACGCCAAAGCACTAATCCATCAACATCATCAAACAGGCGCGGACACCAGGCACCATCAAAACCAGGGACAGTAACAAGAGGAACCTGTGCACTGCTCACAGAGAGGGAAAAATGTGTTACTTAAGCATTTTACTTTCCATGCCATATCCTGCCACAACAAAAAACAGACGTTTATTGTCAAATAGTAGCAAAATAGTGCAAAACTATATTTTCTATTAAACTGCATAACAACAGCATCTTCTGTTGTGTTTTTTGTTCTGTAGATGACTTGTTTGTGTATTTCTGCATTATCCCAGCCATTCACCCAGTTGCTTTTGCATTCATTTAACTGATCATAGATGTAACTTACTGTATACTGAGTTTGATCTCTACGTGCTTGACAGTTTTACACAATGATCATGTTGTCAAATCGTCAGTACTTTTATTTATGTGGTTTAAAGCCTTGTATATAGCATATAGTTTAAATGTAGTGTCTTTATTCACGTGAAGCTGGATTTTATAATAAATATTTATTTGGTTAGCTAGCCAGCTAGTCAATATACACTGACTAGCTATTTAGTTAAAGGTTAAATGTCATGATTACTATTTTAAATGACAAAATTGGAATCGTTTATGAATCCATTAAGAGAGTAGGCCAACTCCACCTATTTTAGCTTTGCACTCCTATAGCAAATGAGTTACCCATTCGGACCTCCTTTCGATAAAGACCCTCTTTTGTTTCTAAAATATTTATAGTGCTTCACGTTTCCCTCCCCTTTAAAAACATTTTTTTATAATTTTATTGTTTTCTCATATTTTAAACATGTACATTTTAATGTATTGTATCATTTAAATGTTGGACATACAACTGTGAGTAAAATAATAATCAAAATTATGAACCACAAAATGCTACTAAGCATAACTAGACATACTCAATTTTTTGTTTTGTAGTGTGATTTCATTCAATAATATTGATATGTAAAAAGTTCACATGATATACATTGTAGTTTCCCAAATGTGAGGATTTATTGTTTTTGTCTTTTTTATATGATGACTTTTTGGACTGTTGGTCGGACAAAACAGTCAGTTTGAAGACATCACCTTGAACTCTGGCTCTATGTCTTATGACAATTTAAATAAGTTAATATATTGCCAATAAAAGGCCACTGAATTCTCAACAGGGAAATAAATCTAAAAGAGGGACTGACAGCGTGAGAGAGACACTGAAAGCTGCAATTCATTCACGTCAGGTGACTTCGCTTCCTCCATCTCTCAACCCTTGTGTTTGCTTTGGTGTCACCGTGTAACCTCATACGTCCATCTCTGCCACACGGGGCCAAACAATGACATCAGCAAAGCTTCAATCCCCCACCTTTCACACGCTTCTGAACACAGTCGCTGTCCATTTTTGACTCTCCAACTGTGGAATGACCTTCCCACTCCAAGTCAGGACATATCACCCTCTCTTTACTCCTCTTCCTCCTCTACTCACACTAATTTACTCTCAGCAAGTCTCCCTCTGTCTCCTGTCAGGGCTCTTATTATTTTCCAGCACTTTTTTCTCCCTACGGACACATAAAAGTAGTCAGGCGTAACTGTACGGCTGACACTCACGCTGCTCATTATTAGTGTTTTGTGCTCTACTGTAAGAACTGAAGCTTCTAATGTTGTGCTTTTTCCAAAGGAATTATGTAAATCATTCCTACCCTTGGCTTTATTAAGAATACAAAGACAGTGTCTTAACTTATGCTGGTGAGCTTTAAAGTAATTCATGGATCTGCCATTTATGAACTGACTGATATTACCGTGAAACACAAGAATTTCAAGAGATAAACAGCTGTAAACAAAAACAGGACCAAGCTTGCAGAGAGTAGAAGAGGGAGGGCTTCAGTCACAGAGGGAGCTGCTAATAGATGCCGAGATTGAAGGGCAGTGTGACATTGAGAGTTAATTAAAAAAATAATGGCACATTCCTGCGTCTCCCTCATGAGAGGGAGTCAGCGCTGCATATTCACAAATATCTGTTTGGTTGTTTGTGTGGGTTCTTAAGCATGCTAAGTTTGTGTTTGTTTATGACCGTGCTAAATTAATGTTTGAGCGTGTGTGTGTGTGTGGTGAGGCCTTAACAACAGCATAGCCCTGTCCCATAGCACAAGGTTAATGATAAAATCTGACCCGCTCACTGACAGATAGATCAGGAGATTACACCCCCCCCCCCCCCCCCCAGGACACAGGCGCACACACACACACACACACACACACACACACTCCCAACTCTCCCTCCCAAACAACACACCCACACACACACACAAGTGCATGTCTCCATATGAATACACTAATTAACCAGCACAATAACATTTCCATGCCTCATCGAAACACTGTTCAAGCTGTCATGTTCTAATTAAGGCATGTCAGTGCGGCCAAAAAGAGAAAAATAAACCAAACTGTGAACTTCCATGTGATATGCATGAGCCCACAGTTCAACTTTACACCAAGTAATCCAGGAAAAAAACAATTGTGGAGGCCTTTTCATTCCTTCTAAAGCTGGTTTACATCTAAGAAGTTATGTCACAACATGATGTATAAATTTAAATTTAAGTCAATAAACAAGTAAGAGGCGGTACAAAAGTAGCCTCCTTCTACCTCTCATTTAAGTCATCGATGCATCAGTCCTTGCAAAACTGTCCCAACTTTAGGAAAAAGACAATAATAAACCTTACCAGAAATTGATCTATATTCAGAACTGTTTCAAAAGTGTTGATCCGCTCCCTCATCTTTTCAGCCGTTCCTCCTGCAGGCTGCTGCTCACTTTCTTGTGCTTCTTTAATATACGGGAATTCGCTCTCTGGATATCTTTGTCTTACATCTGTCCTTTGCTGTCTTTGCCAGGGTGGCGGATGCAGACTGTACCTGCTACCTGCCTCCATACAGTATAGACCCCGGTGACTGACAGGTATGGACAGTGCAGCACACACACACACACACACCTACACAAATACACATAGAGGAGAAAGCAATAGAGGTTAATACCGACACTTGAGGCTTCACAATAGATTGTCAGCAGCTCTTAATTCAGAGGGGCAGATTCTCGGTCAAGAAGTTGATCCTGCAGATTCCTGCAGCAGTATCATAAATGATACAGGGGGGCGCAGGACACAAGCTTAAGGTATGAAAATAATACCTGCTGACTGAGTGGAGACAATAACCATATTAACATTGTGTGGACAAGGGAGGGGGTGGGTGGGGGTATTACTGTACTGTACTTTAAGCGCCTTAAACTTGCTTTTCTAAAGCCTGACCAGACTCTAGTACAGTATTCAGTATCATGTTTTTTTAGGCTGACATTTGTTTTTGTACACAAACATGTTTTTGGCATTGACTGGTGGCAAAAATATGTACATAGGCAAGATATTTTATACAATGAACATTACATTATACTATAAAGATGATTAACTTGACAAAGACATACATATTTAAATATTGAATTAAGGAAAGAAAGAAAATACATAAAAACGCAACATATAAACCATTTGCATTGTGCACATCTACCGATATATAGACCAATACTAATTTATTGTGGATATAGTTGGTATCAGCTGGTAATTTTGACTTGCTGTTTCATCAACTGAGCTCTTTTATTTACCTTTTTTTAGTCAAGCCATTCTCCAGCTGTGGGGCCTAAAATGGGTCACTGACTGTTCTGTTGTGACCCAGCAGTTCTCACATGCTTTCTGGGTCTTTGGGGACCAGAATGCTGCTGGGTTTCTGTCCCACTGAGTGGCTGTTTGCATTTATCTGCCAAAAAACAGCAGGTTTCAGTCAGTTTGCTGTACTGCAGCATTTTATTTGAACTTTGCGGGTGTCAGGATTGGATACTTTATCACCTGGGACTACCATTGGTCTTGAATGTGCAACGTTGCTGTCAGCTTGAAATTAAGTTTATTTCAGTGTCCACACTATGTAGGCACGTTGAGTGTAAATATGTCTGATTTCGCCTTATAACGAAGTAGACTGGTATCCTCTGCAGTCCTGTTGCCCTGTCGTTTACCTGATGCATACTGGGGTATACTCGGGGGGTACTACTACATAAGATGCTTAATTACAGGGACCCATTTATAAAGCAGACCGACAATCAGTTTTGATCAGAAAACAGTGATTAGTGGCAGAAGTAGTAGTAGTTTGTAAACCTTAGTTTCTGGATATGAGTTTATCTCTCAGTAAGATTTAAACTTGACGAAAGTGATTTTCCTGCTGGTTATGTAGGAGTATTGCAATTTGGGACACGTGCGCCCAAGACTGTGATAAACTTTGCATTAGCAATGTGATGGGAATTATCAGTTAAAAGGTGTGAGGACTTACTTGCGAGATCCACATGGTGATCTGAATTTAAAGCAGGATGCAATGTGGCTTTAATCTCTTCTACCATCGCTGTTTTCTCGACTCCCAAAAGGTTTGCTTTTGGTCCATGGCTTTTCCTGACAGGTGCTGTCAGTTTTAAGTTAATCTGAGGTGTATAGATCACAGGTGCCGAAGTTACATGTGGGCATTTTAGAATCATTTATGAATCAAACTTCGCACAAAGCACATCATCAGAAATGATCTTAAGACTAAATTCAAGTAAAAATGCAAGAACATTTTTGAATAAGGCCCTTGAAACTAAATCAGTATCAGTTATTAATTACATCTGCGCTTTTCCTGCTATGACATGACAAAATGTCTGCTGTGGAAAAGGTCTAGTCAGCACCTTAAACACCTACACTACCAAAGCACACTGACGTAATCAGTTTTTAATCCTTACATTGTTGTTATTTGACTTTACCAGGTCTACTCTTTTGGGTAAATCAGTGTCAAAGTGTGCAGCCATAAAAAAAAATATATATTAATTTGTTTTAGCTAAATTAAATTCTTGCCCATTTCAGTATATCTTAAGTTTTTGTAAATAGCTCAATTTGTTGACTAGAAATTGAATTAATCAAAGAACCAGAAAGCCACTTTTAGGTGTCCATTTTTCATCAGCTGCAACTAGTTATTGCAGTTTCTAGTGTTCTTGGCCGATTCTAAGAGCATGCATGTTATTAGCCTTGAGATGCTTTTGAGAACTTAAAATTTTGGTTTACATTCAGTTTAGTATTTTGTTTGTCTTTCTACAGCTCTGTAAGGTACAACAATACATTAAATGTTTCTGTCCTTCGAGTCCACAAACTGATTTTCTTGCACTTCCTTTTTCCAAGCCGTCTCACCTCCGACTGAACTCTTGAGTGCAGCCTTTCACCTTTCTCCCTCACTCTTCCCCCTGAAACTTTCCCTCTTGCCACCCCTTGTGCCCATCCATCCAACCCCCACCCCTGAGGTGAAACCTTACTCGTGGATAAATTTAGCAGCAGTGTGACCCAACGTTCACTGACACACTTCTCCGCACCTCTCCCTCTCTCACGCCGTTTGCCTCTCTTTCAGCCCATCTCTCCCAGGAGGCCTGTTGTACAGACAGATGGAGGGCTTTAACCTTTACACAAAAACAAAGACAAGTTATTAACAATATTTCACAACATTAACGCAGCGTTTCAACTTGTAACTATTGACGTAACTACTAATAGTTTAATTATGACATTACAGCCACCTCTGTAATTGAAAAGACAGATCAAGTGACTGCGATATCATGTGAAATTTAATGGCTTAATCGTCTACATCCCAGTCATTCCAGTCTGCGAGACATTTGGCAGGTGAACATTATCCCTTTTAGTAGCCTGTAACATTTGAGACTTATGAGATCTGTTTCACTGCTGTTGACATTCTCAAAGATTCAGACTTGTGTCTCTTCACACAACCTCACTTTAACCACATCTATTAAATAAATTGTCGCACACAAACAGCTGTATCAAAGCAAGCGCACACAAACAGTATGGTAATCTGTTGTCGCCAGCCTGCTGGAGCGTGTCTGTCAGTGTGACACAAGTCCACAGAGGGTGCTTCCTGTTTGGAAAGGTCAAGGGTCGACAATAGCTGTGTAACTTGAAAGTAATTAACAGAACTTTACAAACCCAGCAAGCATGTATTTAGTAATCTGCAAGTCAAGAGGATGTCTAGACTTCTAGGTCAAAACTGGGTTAAATTTGGTTAAAAAGAAACCTTTTTAGAAGTCTTGTTAAGTGTAAAGTTTATTTTATGGGTCTGAGATATCCAGATAATTTGTTAATAATTTTGTAAAGGTTTCCTGAAAAGAACTATGCAATTAGGTGCTAATTATGGGAAAAGAATGTTTTATTTCTCATACACTTTCACCACCATCTGCAACAGGTGTGCATTAGATAACACTTTGTTTGTATTATTAAAGGGAAAACAAAGACAGAGATCAATTGGTACACATCCAATTATCTGCTTACAATTAATAAACAGAGCAATTCAACAAATATAGAGAATAAAGTTTTCAATAATGAATGAATCATCCATTTGCCATCCCGGCTTATCCTATGGAGGGTCTTGGGTAAATAAATATTCAATGAGTAATAACTCAAACTTTAAATGGTGCTTTGCTTTCAAGGCAATTTCCTACTTTCTATATAATTAGAATCAAAAGGATCTAGAATAATATTAGGACATTACAGGCCTATAAAATAAAGCCTTGCCAGTTTTTCTTATCCTGTCTTGTCCCATTACTTTTTTCTATTTGCTCATATTTATTCAATTCCTATGTAATTTCTTTAATTATTTGTGCAAGCGCATTCATTTTGTGGAATCTTGACATGTTTAATGACCATAACGCTGTTAGTGTGAAGCAGGTCCTCAATGCAAAACACTTTTAAAACAAACTGAACCCAGTTTTAAATCCAACACTTACTAGGAACAATAAAAACAAAGCTTCTGTTGCAACCTCGCAGAATCAGCATTCATCTGTGAAGATTTAGCCAACTAAACAATCAACATGAAAATATACTCTGCCTTTTCCTGCTGCTGATCAATAAAGAAATTGTAATAGGATGCTCTATTAACAGCTCTACACATAAACTCTTTAAGTCCCGCCAGGCTCTAATTTCCACACACACACACACACACGCCATCACAGCTTTCACACCTGAGAGATGTGAGACTTCGCAATGAGACATTAAGCCTGTAAATTGTGTGGTTAATTGAGATTTCTTATTTATATCTGATCTGTGGGCCCCCCTGAGGGGCCAAGATTTAGAGATTTGCTGTGGGCAACCGTCCATCGTCTCAGAGGAGACCTTATAATTCTTATAATTCAAATTTAACTCCTTCTAAATGTCCTGTAAAAACGCTGGACGTAAACACAATGCTGAAATGCTGATCTGATGCTGTTAGTCGTGTGTTCATAGAGCAGGTGTGATTCGAGGAACTTAATAGTAAAAAAGTCAAAGACAGACATGATGCTGCTGGGAGGAATGACCATCATTCTGTGTGAGCATTTGAACAGATGAACTGGGGGATACAGTGACATGACTTCATCTCAACACGTACATCTAACCTGTCTGCTCAGGTTTCCTGTATATAGGTATTTATATCCACCAACACAGAAAACAGGAAAGACTTTACAAGGCTGCAGCTTAAGGAGGCAAACAGATAAACAGGGTCACAAAAGAGAATTGCAGATGAAGATATAATCTGCATAAAAAATCCCACCCAAAACAATGAGATTGATGTGTGAAATCTAAATAAACGATAAAATCCTTAATTGGATGACTTTCCATCGAATGCCTTCACTCAGTGTTTCGTAGCGTGGGCGGTGTGAAACCAGTGCAGACTGTGAATGTGTCAGAGGGTTGTTCAAATAAACTTGACAAGAAGTAAAGAGAACAGAGGAGGAGACTGAGAGCACTGATGCTGGACAACAATGGATGCAGCAAATGAAAACAAATGACCTGGAGGTAGTTGTGGAGGAATAGCACTAAAAGCTAAGGTGCAAAAGAACTAGGGAAAGTGAAAGATGGTTGGAAAGGACTAAGTGACAGGTGGGTAGATGGGGAGTTGAGGGAGGTGAAGAAGGTGGAGGGGCATCAAATGAGGGGAAAGGAAAATACATTTTAAGAGACAGATATGACAGCAAACAGGCAGGCAGGTAATGAAAGATTTGGGAAAGACCTACCAGGGTCTGTTGGTATCTCAGAGCCTTCCTTTGAGACGCATCTGCAGCCATTGACACGCTGTCACTGATCCAAAAATAACCTCGCTGGACACCCCAGCATTTCCAATGGCTTGGGCAACACCACACACACACACACACTCTCTCTCTCTCTCTCCCTCGTATAAATGTACACACACAAACACACTTTACACCAGGTCAAATAAACACGCAAACATCTTCTAAAGTTTCTCAAACTCCTATAAACTCATTCTCAAACACACTCATTATATATCTAAAAAACTCCACAGATGATGTCCTTCCTGAACACACTCTTCTCCAGATGATCCAGAGGCTGCGAGCCATCCAGCTCCACTGCAGACCTGACAGACGCCCGGGCAGAAATCAGGAAGGCAGACAAAGCAGAGCAAAGCCATCTGATGAGGCAGTGAAGGACGTAGCGCTTTCCTTTATTAGAACTGCAGACACCTAATAACACACACAACTTGTTGCCCTTAGCAGCACCCTCCCTGCCAGCCGGCCATTAGGTGTATGTGTGTGTGTGTGTTTGGATGGACTGTTCCTGTTTGGACAGGGGGGAGGTGGTGGGGGCTGGAAGGGCACCCCCCATAGGGCTGCCCTGCAACGTGAGCAGGAAGGTGCACATGACACCCCTTTGACAGCTCACACCTAATCAGCCAATGATGCAAGGCAATCCCCATAACACTCACATGCTAAAGCAGTCCTCCCTTAGGGGAGTTTCCTTTTTTTTTCTTAAAATCACCCACCCACTCGTATGGTAAAAGACCCCCCTCAAGACACTTGTACGTCCCACTGTAGAGCACAGTAAAGTGATCTCCATGTTGCTTAACCTCTCTCAGATGTCTGAAGGAGCTAATACAGGAAGGGAGCTAAGCGTATATGTGCTGCACATCATTCGCTAAAAGCTGAAAAGCTCACAGGCTTTCAGGGTAGACCACCCCTGCTCTGCACCCCCAGTGAGACAACATCCCACCCAGACAAGTTAATCTAAACGTCTCTAACTCATCTCATGGTTCTTCCTCTCAGGCTGATGGGACAGGGCAGCCATTATGACAACCACAAAGACACACACAGATCCCCCTTAACCCCGCCCTGCTTTGAGGTCCACACGCCAGCACGTAACAGCCTAATCTCACAGCTACAACAGAGGCCAGCGAGAAATGTGTTACTCTGACCGCCAGCGCGTGTGTGTGTCAAGGGAGAATGACTGTGGACAGCTGGCTGGGCCTCTATCTGATACACTAAGAACATTATCACTGGGTGGCAGGCAGTGTGAGGGCTACATACGTCCCAGTCACAGCACAGAGAGACCTGAGCGCAGCGGAATAGTGGGGAGCCAGTTATACAATACCTGAGAACGGAGAGGACAGGCTGTATGCTGGGAACAACACACACAAACACAGCAACAAGGTGGATCAAATAAAGTGGAGCATACACAGGAGCAGCATTAGCGCAGAGGGCTACCAGGTTTCAGCTTAAGTCAAATAAATGCAGAGGAAAATGCAGATACACTCACATGCAGCTGTAAGAAAGAAAAACAAAACAAATGTTTGTCTTGTTTGAAAACCATGGCTCGTTTATTGTATAGAACATTTGGCAGTCATTGGCGTTGACAGAAATAAATCTCTCCCGGCCCCCCCACACTGCACCTCAGCAGAGCAAGTTCTCACCCTGAAGGGAAGTTACCCTTCTATATTAACACTCCAATGCTTTTGTTTTACATTTCCTAATTAAAAAAAACAAAAACATAAGAGGAGTGAGCACCTTCCTAGACATGGGTAAACTCTACCACAAGCACCGTACAGCTTAAAAGCATCTTTGTTTACATATGGTTAACAATCAATACCGTTTTTCCACCATATATTGTTTTCTTCACTACAACACTGTTGTAACTAAACACACTGCCCCTGGTCAGGACTGTTCTCGGAAACATCAATGCATACAATGCCTTGAGAAATTGATTTCTCTGTGTGTGGGCGTGCCAAAGTGATACAACATACTGTGAAAGCTCCATGGTCATAAATTTATCTAATAGACCATCCTCACATGGTTGCCATAGAATTGTTCATGGAAGACATGTATTATCCTTATTGTATAAAATACAGTAAAATACCACTGGAGGGGGACAAACTAAATATGCAGCCCAGACATAGGGAGAAACACTATTCCGTGTTAGCGTAAAGGTCAGAGTTCATACTGTAGATGTATGACCCCACAAGTAGCACCGCATTCCCCTGGCAGCCCACCACCATGGCAGAGACAGATATATGGTAACACAGCTCACATGAAGTGAAATTTACAGCAAGTGGCTTCATAAAATTTAAGGTTAAAAAGCTGAATTTTCCTGACTCAATATCTGCAAACAAAAGTGAAAAAGTAAATGACACTTGTTTTGAAGCTGCCCTGTAGGTGTTTTTCCTTGTCATGAGAGAAAAAATAAAAGCAAACTTCTCTAATGAGAGCAGGACAAAACCTGCTGCAAAGACTTTACTGTTTAAAAATCACTGTAGCTGACTATAACTAAAATAAAAGCGGTCTGCAATCATAACAGTAAAGAACTTTGAACTGCAGAGGATATGAATAATATTGATGAAAGGCAAATTATTCAAGGTATTTGTCTCTGCTGTGCTGCCCCCCGCCTGTCACTATACTAACAACAAGAAATGGTCACAACTTATTATAAACATTATATACAAATAAAGACAATGGGCCTAAAAATCCTTATAAAAACAATTTCATACAAAATAAAGCCACAAAAATAGATATGTGTACAAAATACATTTTAAGAGAGTGAAACCTCAGAGTAGCTGTGCAGTAAGAAAACAAACAAAAAAATACGATCCTGTCTTTGACTAAAAAGGATTAACATCTAAATCCTCTAACTGGCATTGACGCAGATACACAAGTAAGTTGTTTGCAAATATGTTGCCCATTTCCAAGTACATTAACATAAGCGTGCTCCTTTTTCCTTTCCAAGATTTGTGTATGGACGTGTGTGTGTGTGTGTGTCTGTCTGTGGGTTTGTGGAGGCAGTATTTACACAGAAAATATGAATGAATAAATCCTCTGTTTGGGTGTGAAGTTGGAACAGGGGAATGTGTGAGTGTGCGGCAGTAATTGGCGTGGAATTAACAGTGGTGGGCCATTATTGAGTGGCTGTAATGCAAGGAATGGTCTGCGTGTGTTAATCTGTGTATGTGCATATTTGCACATCAATACTGGGGCTGGTACTTGGGGAAAAGGTAGAGGTCTTTACACAAAGAGCTGGTGAACTCCGACATCTCTTTACAGCGATGGTGGGCGGTGCCAGGAGCGTAACCCTCTCGCTCCTTAATACGCCCGTTGACCTAGAGACAGAAAAATAAAAGACAGGAGGATCAGAGTAATGTCTTTAAGAAGTTAACGTAATAATAAAGCATATTTTACACTGTGAATGCAGTAAATGAAATGATATAACACTTTATGTTCACCTGCACCATGATGTCTGCAAGGTGTGCGTCTCTGGCATGGAGGCGAAGTGCTGTGTTAAGTTCCTGGATAAACCAGGATCCTCTCTTGGTGTTCCGCATGGCTGCAGTGCCTTGAGGATGAAGAGGTCAAAAAATAACAGGCTTAATACATCGAGATAAGATGCAGGGAGACAGAACTAACTATAAGTCATCAAACAATAATAACTGCCGTGGAAAAGTAGTAGACCAAAATAGGTGAAAGCAGAGCTCAAAGGAAATGTTATCAATCAATACGATTTTAACCCTTGATACATTTGTTCTTAAGAGTAGGGCTGGGAAATAAAACAAAAAGGATAATGATCATGATATAATTTACCTCAATGACAATATAACAAATGTTCAATAAATATTTGATTTAATTCATTTAAAACATAAACAAATTAGTACTTAATATTTCTATTTAGATATTTATTTTGTTGAAAAAAAAAAAAAGGCACAAAAAAAGATTTGACTTCATTTTACTCATGCATATTTTTTGTATTTTATGCTCTCATTGGCTGGATGTGGATGTCGAGTTGGCTGACTTCTCCAAATATTTGGCATGCTACATGTCTGGCAGACGTCGGCGATGTGTCAGAAATGTGTCGGGGAGCTGTTTTGTTGCGCCATTGAGTAGTTCACACATAACGACTGGTGACCACCGATCAACCGCTGATTTACTCCAGATCACAGCCTCACGGTCGCCGAGCTTTCCGAGCGGCAAATCATGCTAAAAATCGTGCAGTGTGAACTAGGCTTAACTCTTTGAATGAGAATACCACCATCACTCAATTAAATTGGCTATTGATGCTACTGTATAACACCACAATATTAATTAACATCTCAAAATGCAAAATGAACTGATGATGCACAAATTGAAGGTTAATTTGTCTCTGTATATAATAAGGTCAACCTTAGGGAGATCAGATTACCACGAGCTGTGCTTCTGCAAATGTGGAACTTCAATGTAATTTTCATGAATGAACACTTTCTGACATATCCGTAAGGGCGTGTAGCCCTATATGGTGTCATAGGGGCGTTAATTATGCTGATTTACCATTCTCATGACGTAACACTCAATTACACACGACAGGCATCACGTTTACAATTGCCAAAGGCATTCATCATGTTTACACATGCCGTAACCAGTTATCTGAAGTTGGGAGCGTTAGCTGAATCTGAAGTGGTACACTAATAGGAAAACAAAAACGTTCTTGCATTAGTCCCGTTGCCTTTATTGTTTTATTCCACACACCTGGCACCTACATTATCCACAATGCAAGTTGATCACCAACAGTTTTGTTGGATATTTGGGTGTTATGCTAGTATTGGCAAATGTATCCTTGAGTTGCTAGCCTCAGGGTTAATCAGATTTCACACAGCTCCCTCTGGAGCCACAAAAGGCTTTGTACAAGTTGCATAAGAACTCCCCAAGACTTCGATGTGCAAAATCAGTGGATTTTTAAAGACTCCAATATTATTCATATTGGTTGTTGCAGATAGTTCTTGTGTAGGCTGCGTGCATTACTGGTAGAAAACAAGGGCACATTAAGCCACAGTTGGGTACAGGTGCAGAACAAACAGACAGGTGGGTCCAGACACTGTATAACCTCTCTTTTCTCATTGCATGGATTACTCTCTACTGCTTCATTTATTTTACTCTTCAGATAAATAAATACCATATTTCATTAATAAGTCCTCCCCAGAATAGCAAAAGGGACAAACTTACAAATTCTCTGACCTTTGAGGGAGGCGAAGCCACAGATCATGTCAGAACGCTGGGGCAGTTTAATCCTAGGCCTACCCAGATCCCCTCTCTGTCTGGAGTTTGCATCCCCCTGTCCTTCCCTCCCAGCATCCCGCTGTTCACAGCTTGGTGAACAGGTCCTCGATGGCCCATCTATCTGCTCCACTCCACAGTCCATCTCCTCTGGAAGACAAGACAGTCTCAAATTAACCTCAAACATCCAACAGTTTTAATATCTGGTAAGAAAAAAATAGGGTGGTGTCAGTGTTGAGATGCTTTTTCTCTGACTACAAACAACCATTAGACTACAGTAGGAAAAATCTCGAGGGCACTGCTGTTTTTTTTCTGTCGCAGTCTTGACTTGATCTCAAAACGAGGACTTGTCTTGGACTCAATTTAAGGGGCGTCTTGGCTGCATCTCAGTGGAACATTTTGATAAATCAAAAATCTAAATAGCAAATACAGTAATCAGCTCACAGTTTTTAAACTGGATTCTTGAAATGATCTCTGAAAGGAAAGCTAACATCAGTAATTTGCATGAGCCTCAATTTCTGTATGAAAAAAACCGCATCAAAACGATTTCAGCCATTTCTCCAGTGTAGTTTCATTTCATTATTACTAAAGCTATTTGCAGAGGCAGTGGCCAACAACATCTAACGGCCTTACGGCAGCACACCTGTGGTGGGCTCTGTGGTGGAGTGAGGGAGTGTGTGAGAGTAATTAGCATTGCTCCTGAGGGGTCTCAGAGTTAGTCAAGAGTGTCATCAGCCATGTAGTCAGACCATAACCTCCATCACTAATTAGCTAGGAGCCTGGTTAAGTCACAAATTAATTACATGTTTATGGACTGTTATTATACTACTATTGTATTACGTTTTAATCTAGTCTACAACAGAACACAAATGTCAAATTTGACATATGACACCATCCACAGCATCTGGAGCTGTGTGGCTGACAGACAGCTGTGAAATTGTCACAGCTGTCCCAGTGGCCAGGAATGTAACAGCAGACAACCTCTGGACATGTGGAGGGACAGGCAGGCATCTGTCTTTTCTTACTCTTATAGTAAAAGATTGTATATGTTGCAGGGATCCAACTGATTTAAAATAGGTAGCGTTACAAAAATATATTCCCATCTTTATATTTGTGTATTATGATATGATCCCTTATGGGTCCGCTCCAGTGTCTTCTCCCAACCGCACATGCCCCAAATCCTGTGGACACACAGTTGGCCACTTGTATTCACCATGATGACACTACCGAAAGCTTATGACTATAAGTGATGTATGGACCTTACATCCAATGTTTAATTTATTTAGATTTAGATTTGCATACATGGCTACAATGAGTAGTCTACATGGGTTAGATATACTGTATAGGTAGGTTATGTTTCAGGTAAAATGAATGATGATAGAGGGGTGTACAGAATAAGACAGAGTCTTACCTCCTCTGCAGGCCTGGATAAAAAACATCTTGGGCTTGTTCTGCAGCAGGGGACAGTGCGCATTGTCAAAAGCTTCAAACACCCAGTCCAGCTGAAATGGACCAAGGGACACACATGTTAGATGTCAAGCTTACGTTCCTTCTCAGCCACTGCACTGAGAAGGAACAACGAATGCCACCTGGCTCTGCCATCCCTACACACAAAGCAATCTCAGTCCTATCTGTTCTCATCTGTGACACCACGATGGTGAAACGAGCTACCACACGCCGTCAGAGCAGGGGTGTCCCTCTCAAACTTCAAGAAGCTCTTGAAAACTCATCTCTTCCGAGAACACTTCCTCTTATAACACTAACCTCCAACATGCACTTCCTGTGCCCTTCTTCTTCTATCGCCTTACAATTCTCTTGTATTGATTGCACTATTCGTTAACTCTTCTTCCTAATTCTAGTATCTTTTGTCACTTGCGGATCTCATACTTTATTGATGCTTGTATGTAGTTCCTCAAATGTAATTTGCTTTGGATAACAGCATCCGCTAAATGAGTAAATGTCTGAAAAAGGGTTCGCATCTACCCTTGAATGGCATTATGAATCAATCAAGTTTATTTATCACATGTAACCTTATATGATGCAGTCGGAATTACAATGAAATCTAACCCCGCCAGATCCTTTAATTTGTGTAAATTGTGAAAATGAAACAATAAATTTGTTATAGTAATAAATATATGTGTAGGACTGTGGGGGCCCTTCTAGGTAGGACCATAGTGGCCTGAGGGTAGAGCCTTCCAGAGCCTGTCAGTGTTGGCATACATCAACACAGAAAACGATCAAACAAACACACCTGCAGGAGCTGTCCATCTGTGCCATATATAGCTCCTTCGACTCCATGGGAGAGCAGACACACCACACAGCTGTCCATTGACCGGTGTTCTGGCCGTCGGCAAAAGTTCTCAATGCACGTCCTCATGCCCTACGCAAAGAATAAGGATTCATGAAAACTGCAGTTAACACAGATAAGCATGTGTCCAAGGCTTTCAAAGTTTTCGGTTGCAAATTGCTTTTTTAATACCGAACATGTTGATAAGGCGATCACATGGTTACGATCCTTCTAGGTCTAAGTAGTAAATCCATTTAAAGTCAAGTTGTTCCCACCCCCACAGCAAAAACTTCGCAAAGTGTCCTTCAAAGTGTCTTTGAGCAAGACGCGGACAGCCAACACGCTTACCCATGCCAACCGTCTTAGAATAAGCTAAATGACTAAAATGTGTAAAGTGTCTTTGCTTTGTGATAACACTGATAACACATCGAACAGCACTGAAAATATGAGCTAACAAATATGTTAAATAATTCTTACACGAGTGATTTTCTCAAATGACACAAGGTTGTTCCTCTCCCTTTTAAACTTCCCTTTTCTAGCTTTGTCAGATAAATGAGATGGATGGATTGTGTTTCAAATAACTTCCAGTAAAAAACAGTGAGCATGCATCTGTGTGTGTGTGTGCGTGTGTGTGTGTGTGTAGTGTTACCTGAGCACTGAGGTCTCTGTGTACTGTAACCAGGTAGTCCAGCTCTGTGAAAACCTTCCTGAGGACCTCGTCATCCACCTCACCTCCCTTCCTAGTGTCAAGGTCGGGCGCAGCACAAGGATCAAAGGTCACGTTACTGATCACCAAAGCAAAACCACGAGGGGATGAATTCATTCTGTAAGACTGGAGGGCAGGAAATAAGAGAAAAACAAAAATAGCATGTTAAAGAAATGGAAAGGGCAAGAATGGATCAATGAGTCAGAAATAACCTCATGACAAAGCATTTGCAAAACATATGTTTCTATAAAGGGCTTTAACACTGTTGTATAGTTCAGTTCAACAAACAAAAAAATCAAATACATTACATTATACTAGTATGACTTTTTACTATGGTTGGGTATCGTTTAAAATATTACGATACCAGTACCAAAACCAGTACCCTTAAAGTGATACTGATACCAAAATAGTACTTACTCGATACCTTGCATAAAATGCCACCTGTTGAAGCCATGGTAGTTGATTGGTAGCCTATTATTATTTTTATTGTTGTTGTGGACAAGCAAGGTTATCTTTTTTATTTTTTTTTCTTGTTTCAAATAATTGTTACATAAATGTATTTGGAAATTGTATGAGATGGTTCCTCAACCTCAGCCTCACAGGTAGTAGTATGCAGGGAAGGAAGACAGTTTTGGAGTTTTTTTATATTTGAATGAGAGAAGAGTGAAATAGTTTAGTGACCAAATAAGTTATGGGAAACAAATTTAAGGAAATTTTTTGATATGTGTGTTGAAAGTAAACAATGGAAACTTTCAACAGTGACGAACATGCCTGAGGCCGCAGCCGAAGGTGAGCGGCTGTTCAAATCACGCATGGACTTGGCACATGCAGGCCTTTTTTTATTTATACAGTTTATGGTGCAGGCACATGTAGGGGGAAAAAAAGGTTTGCTCTTCTCTTTCTTTCGGTGTGTTGTTTGCGTGTTTGGCTGCAAGCAAACACCTACAAATAATCATTTTTTGCTAGAATCTGGTTACAAAAAGTATCAATTTCGATTCTACTTGATACTGGGCTGTTTCAGACGATACCATAAAAGGTATCGAGTAACGATGCCCATCCCTACTTTTTACAAATAAAATACATATAATACAATAAATACATATATAGGGACTCAAGTCTTTCAAAGGGCCGCAGGTAATGAATAACTAAAAAAGAAAGCAACCTGTTGAACTGAAACTTGATTAAGAGGAGTATTTTACCTGTTGGCAGTGAGAAAGGTAAAAATCAGGAGTGCACGGGAGTACAGGAGTGTTGATGGGACTATCTGCATCCAGACTAAACTCCATGGACTCTGCCACACACACAAACACAGACACACAATGTTAAACTGTGGTTGTTACAAATGAAATTGCTGATACAGGTTTTCACACCATCGTGTGTTCCCACCAGCACTTGTATGACAACAAACTTTGTATTGCAATGCTGTGAATGAGTCACTCCTGGGGCGTGGCGCCTGTAGGTATGGACTATAAAAAATGCTAGAACCACCACACTCCTACACTTGGGATTATACAATGAACAGTTCACACACAGTAAAGTCTCTCAAGCTGCTGCTGGCTACAAAATGTTTTTGTGTGAAGTATTTTCAATTATCTGTCTATTTAAACTGGACAACAGATAAAGCCTTATCTCCGGACACCACCCCCAATGTCTCCACGGAAACAGAACAATATTGCCGACAACATGGGACACCTATTTTTTTTCCTGAATGCAGGCTACATTGCAGTATAACTCACCATGTGTCCTTGCTTTCTTGGCAGGGATTCCTTCTTGAGTGGGAAGTGGAAGAGAGGAGCCCACAAACCTCTGAAATTTAAAATCACGCACAAATTATGAATGACTAAACATCAGCTGCTTAACACAAAAAAACTAAGATTTTGATCTTTGCTGTGGCAGCTACTGATGCTTGGTGTGGGAATGAGACAACTGCAATCATAACTTAACTATTAAGGAATCTCCTGCCTGCTGTTTGACTACCTCAGCAGGTCATCTGGTTGTCTAACAAGATGGATATGGTTTGTGATTCTCACATCTGTCGACTTATCTCTTCCTCCTTTCTTCATCTTTTGTGTCTCTGTCCTCCTGTCTTCCTCCGTGACTGGGACCAACCCTCTGAATGATGACTCTGAGCATGGGCTGCTATCTGAGGCTTGGACTGGACATGACGAGGTGCTGCTCACCTCACTCTTTTCTTCTCTGTCTACAGACGATGTCTGCAACTTTTTTTTCAGACTGTGAGCAAGTACAGTATCTCACAAAAGTGAGTACACCCCTCACATTTTTGTAAATACCTGATTATATCTTTTCATGTGACAACACTGAAGAAATGACACTTCTACAATGTAAAGTAATGATTGTATAGCTTGTATAACAGTATAAATATGCTGTCCCCTCAGAATAACACATCACACAGCCATTAATGTCTAAACCGCTGGCAACAAAAGTGAGTACACCCCTAAGTGAAAATGTCCAAATTGGGCCCAATTAGCCATTTTCCCTCCCCGTTGTCATGTGACTCGTTAGTGTTAGGAGGTCTCAGGTGTGAATGGGGTGCAGGTGTGTTAAATTTGGTGTTATCGCTCTCACACTCCTTCATACTGGTCACTGGAAGTTCAACAAGGCAAATAACTCTCTGGGGATCTGAAAAAGAACTGTTGCTCTACATAAAAATGGCCTAGGCTATAGGAAGATTGCCAAGACTCTGAAACTGAGCTGCAGCACGGTGGCCAAGACCATAAAGCGGTTCAACAGGACAGGTTACACTCAGCACAGGCCTCGCCATGGTCGACCAAATCCAGAGGTTGTCTTTGGGAAGTAGACGTATGAGTGCTGCCAGCATTGCTGCAGAGGTTGAAGGGGTGTGGGGTCAGCCTGTCAGTGCTCAAACAATACACTGCATGAGATTGGTCTGCATGGCTGTTGTCCCAGAAGGAAGCCTCTTCTAAAGATGATGCACAAGAAAGCCTGCAAACAGTTTGCTGAAGACGAGCAGACTAAGGACGTGGATTACTGGAACCATGTCCTGTGGTCTGATGAGACCAAGATAAACTTATTTGGTTCAGAAGGTGTCAACAATGTGTGGAGGCAACCAGGTGAGGAGTACAAAGACAAGTGTGTCTTGCCTACAGCCAAGCACGGTGGTGGGACTGTCATGGTCTGGGGCTGCATGAGTGTTGCCGGCACTGGGGAGCTACAGTTCATTGAGGGAACCATGAATGCCAACGTGTACTGTGACATATTGAAGAACATGATCCCCTCTCTCCTGAGACTGGGCCGCAGGGCAGTATTCCAACATAACGACCCCAAACACTCCTCCAAGAAGACCGCTGCCTTGCTACAGAAGCTGAGGGTAATAGTGATTGACTGGCCAAGCATGTCTCAGACCTAAACCTTATTAAGCATCTGTGGGGCATCCTCAAACGGAAGGTGGAGGAGCGCAAGGTCTCTAACATCCACCAGCTCCGTGATGTCATCATGGAGGAGTAGAAGAGGACTCCAGTGGCAACCTGTGAAGCTCTGAACTCCATGACCAAGAGGGTTAAGGCAGTGCTGGACAATAATGTTGGCCACACAAAATATTGACACTCTGGGCCCAATTTGGACATTTTCACTTAGGGGTGTACTCACTTTTATTGCCAGCGGTTTAGACATTAATGGCTGTGTGATGTGATACTTTGAGGGGACAGCATATTTACACTGTTATATAAGCTGTACACTCACTACTTTGTAGCAAAGTGTCCTTTCTTCAGTGTTGTCACATGAAAAGAGATAATCAAATAATTACAAAAATGGGAGGGGTGTATTGCCTATTTGGAGATACAATATAATTGAGCTGACAATTATGCAAGCTTCTCATTTAAGACAAATAAAGTTCTGTCTAAGTCTTGTGAAAATGTCAACAGTGACGATGCCTGCAGTAATCTTTGTTTAGGAAGTTTTAAGCACGCCGCTAACCTCTTATAGTTTCTGTTGTCTGCATGACTAGTCGCCCTGCTTCTACCTCTGGGTCTTCTTCAGTATGAATACTCTGAGCAGAAAACAGTCCAAGAACTGCACTAAGTCTGGTAAGAATCTGCTCTGTATACTGTAGCTGTGTGTGGTGATGCTTGATGAAATGCACACTCACCTCTACATGTGTCTCTCTGCTGTCTTTTTCTTGTGATTGTGTGAGCAGGTCACACAGGTGCTGCTGTTCAGTTTCTTGCAGAGCTGAGCAAAAGCTGGTAAAGGCTCTGGGCCCTCTCTTTGGTAAGAGTAGTAGTAACTGCCAGCTTCGTTCCTGAGATGTTTGTTTAGCCTAGATTAGAGGAGACTACATCAGAAAACTAACTAAATCACTGACAGTGTGATAATTGTAAATCAAATGCACTATCATTATCGTTGCCAACTGTTGACTCTCTACAGTTAAGTGTCACCAAGATCTGTCTAAATAAAATGGCATGCACTCAAGCAGACATTGGTTGTTTTAATGGGGGCATCTTCAGGGGTAATGAGCATGGTCAGGTAGGAAGAAATCCTTGCATTCACATGGAATTGTTTCAAAACTAGGCTTTGTCTTGGGCATCAGTGCCGCATAAGGCTGCAGTAACATTAACACATATGGACTTTACACTCATACATCATACAGTCCACACCACACATTTACAAAACGTTGCACAAGTATCTGAGACACTACACCTGTCAGTACTTGATTACAAGGTAAGTAGAACCAGAGTGATATGAAACCTCTGAATAATTCTAGTCACTTGCACTTGAGCTCAAAGCAGTGAACAATAGAACTGTTATAATGGTATGCAGTTTAGCCAAGAGATGAATTTAAATTATTTTTAAAGGCCTAAATAAGTGAATGTATATTGTATTTTACAATAAAAAAAATACTGAAACATTCCCTTTAATCATATTTTGACACCTCAAATTTATCACAGCACCCCTCAGGGACTTTCTCCCAGGTCGTGAAACCTCAACCTTTCCCAAAACTGCTGGCTGCCAAGCAACAACCAACTCACAGCAAGTTAAACTGGTGTTTATAATATTTAATGTTTAGAAGGCTGACTCAAGTTACAGATTAACATCTGTGAACAGTCATTTGATCTATCTTTTGTTGAGCTTTATTACATGAGGGTCCTGCATGAATCGATATCCATATATCGGTCTGTTCACATACCATAATTCTCTCTGCCATGCTCTCGGTTAGGATGTCGTCCGCCTGCAAGGACTGAATGAGCAGCTCATCCACCACCAGCTGCTTGCAGAGAATAGCAGAGCGTTTCCGCAGAGCCCGTCTGTCCCGCTCCAGCATGCCACACTCCAACATTTTGCCCCAACAGACTGAGTAACGTTATAGGACAGGTAACAAGACACATGAACTTCCGTAACAATAAAACCACAGTATAACGAAGTGACAGACAATGTCAACAAACCTCAGCGTGCTGCCACAAGTGTGGTCTTTCTTCTTCTTTTTTTTTTAACTTTAAATAGCAACGAGACAGTAAAGTCGTACCCTTCACTTTTTGGGGGATCAATCGGACATGTTTTCCAAATAGTTGTACAATAGTTAACGTATCGCCACAAAACAGTGAATGAACAATGTACTTTTAAAAGCCATAACAAAACCACTAACAATACTAGCTGAACAACGCAGGTGTATAAAAGGAGCAGCGAACTAATGAGTTAACGGTAACTAACGTTAAATGTATAGCTTTATATTATCATATGAAAAAAACGTCACTATGCAAGAGACTGTAGGTAAACAATGTAACGTTACAGTTAAACGTTGATGGCTAATTACCCCCGTGCTAACTAGCTAGCTAGCTCATATAGGGATTGCTTTTTTTTTTCCTTTCATTAAAGTGAGAGAAATGTAATTCCTCCCAAACCTACTTCTTACCGTTCCTCTGTCTCTACAACACAACACCAAACTGTCCAGAACAACAACAAAGTGTCGAAGCGTTTAACACTATTTCACGCAAATTAACAACATCCCGTCCTCAGTCCACAAACCAACTTCCGCGGGGTATTCAGTGACAAAATGGTTGCGGGCGGGGCTACAAGTCGTTGTTTTGGATTCTGACCAATGAGAGCAAAATACAATTTGAGTGGCGTTTCAGATCTCCAATCACCGGGTTTCTTACAGACAGGTTGACCCATTGAAGTGAACCTACTGTAAGGCAGAGGATTCAAGGGCATTTTGAATTTGAATCTGTTTTCTGTAAATAAGTAGCCAATTGATAAGGAGCACTTTGAAGATAGGGCAAACAGTCTACTAATAAAAAAAAACTATTTAACTGGAAGAGGATGGACTGATTTCGGCTCAAAAGGAAAAAAAAACGCAGTAGGATTCAAAATAAACTGATTTCCAAAAATGATAGTAGCATGATCATAATATCAAATTTAATTAAGATTATGTAATTAACAGTGGTGGAATGTAATATGCCATTTACTCAAATACTTTACTTAGTGAAATGTTGGGATACTTATACTTTACTTTAGTGTTTCTATTTAATGCTTATTTATGATTCTAATTCGGAGAAATAATGTATTTTTAATTCCACTATTCGACAGATTTTGCTGTTACATATTACACCACACAACAGAAAATAGTTCAAATTAACTCGACCTCAATTAAAATGCTGCTTACACATTAAGGTAATAATCCAATAATATACAATCATATAACCCTTGGGACCGTTCTTCTATTCATTATTTAAAAAATCTTTACATTTTCTGTAAAAAAAAAGAAAAAAAAGAAATACATGTCTGAAATCTTACATATCTCCTGTGAAAATAATTGGTATCCTCCAACCACATAAATACAGACAAAATCATAGGAAATGGAAACAAAAAATCTAATTGGAGAAGAGAGATAGAGGAGATACAAAAAGGGAAAAGTCCTGTAAGTACATGAAAAGAGATGATAAACAAATTAAATGCCAGCTGTATTTGTGAAATTTCACACTGAAAGAGGTGTAACATTTTATCAAAAAGAGCTCACAAGAAAACAGCTGCAACTGGCGAGGAACTGAATTATATCCACTGCCTCAAACATATTATCATAATGACCAAAAATATAGTATTACACACCAACATACTCTTAACCAACATAGAGACCTCTAGAGCTGTTTCAATAAACAGTATATTAAGTCAAAAGCAGAGATGGAAAGTAA
The DNA here is from genome assembly GCF_014851395.1 of Micropterus salmoides. Taxonomy (NCBI): domain Eukaryota; kingdom Metazoa; phylum Chordata; class Actinopteri; order Centrarchiformes; family Centrarchidae; genus Micropterus; species Micropterus salmoides. The sequence continues at coordinate 14,798,459 of NW_024040152.1, forward strand.
CTAAGTACATTTAGTCAAGTATTGTACTTGAGTACATTTTTGAGGTACTCATACTATACTTTCCAGTTAATGTACTTTATACTTCTATTCCACTATATTTGCCTCATAGCTGTAGGTACTGTTAAGCTTGAGATTTTACATTAAAAACATTGGATAAGCTTGTACATGTGAAAATTATGCATTGTTATCTATTAAACCAAACTTCACCAATATCAATATCTGCTGGAAGCTCAAAAAGGTACAAGTATCCAATATTTTTGGAAAAGAGCACACATCTGTACAGCAGAGCATTTTTACTTTCTTTCCTGCCCCATTTATCACTCATAACCCTTTAGATGCATCTGGTGGCCCTATATAGACCCCTCTAGGGGCTGTATAGGTTGGGAACCACTGAGCTAAACCATCTAACTTTTCTGTATAAAGTAGCCTAGTTAAAACTAGCTCCACCATTAAAACTACAACAGCAAAGTACTGATTACACATGAATGCATCTGTAATAATCTAATAGTATAATGTTAAATAACATTCACAGAGGACATTTTTCTGCAGAGAAAGTACTTTTAACTTAGTGCTGATGAATACTTCTACTTAAGTGGGGTTTTAAATTAAGTACTATTCTTTGTAATGTAGTATTTGAAATTGTGGTTTTTGTCACTCTGCCATGAGCAGGGAGGTGACAGCTGGTGTGTATGTGTTTGAGTTATTTTGTCATTTTTGAATGTGTGAGAGATGCTTGGTGGGTTTTTGTCTTGTCTGTCTACATGTGGTGTCTTCCTCTCCCTCAGGGCAGAGTTGTGGGCCTTATCTCTGGGAGCTGGGTGTGTTCCCCCAGCTGCAGGCAATCAGCATTTCACACACCTGTCTCCTGTGATCATCTGGGCTGGTTTATATACCCCGCCATCTCCACGGTGCCCCGCTGGATTTTTAAGTCTTATAGGTAATGTTACGACCTGCCTGACCTGCCTAACCTGCCCTCTGCCCTCTGCCCTCTGCCTCGACTGTTTTCCTGTGCCCTGTTTTTGTGTCTTTTGGAGACCCTGCCCTGCCCTGGAGTCGCTCAGTCACGGAGAACGCCTGGCTGGAGATCTCCCCACAGTAGACGCTCTTCCCATTCAGCCCTGTTACCCGCCTTGCCTGCCTTTGCTCTTACCTGCCCCGCCACACCAGAGGAACCTACCTCCTGCACCAAGCCTTTCAACCATATCTTGTGTTCAATAAACTGAGTAAATATCCTTCCGAGCTGAGTTCTTGTTTGCATTTGGGTTCGAGCCACAAAATCCCTGACAGTTTTAGCACTTTTAATTAACTGATCTGAGTACTTCTTCCACCTCTGGTTAAAAAAAAAAAAACGCATTTACATTAAAAACAAATTTATTTAAAAGGTATAAATTTCACTTTTATCAGTTTGATTGATAATTACCCTGCATACCTCTTTCACCAACCATACAAGCATTATTTGATTAAGATACACAGTTCCATAGAAATGTAATTTGTATCATTTGACACCCCATCTCTGTTAGTCTTTTTCTTTCAATATACCCCCCCCCCCCCCCCCCCATCCTCCTTCACCCTCCCCTGCTGGCCATCTCCTCACCCTTGCTGTGTGCGTTGTCAATAATTGATGATCCTTACTGACTCAAAGGGTAACAGGCCTGGGAGTAAATGTCTCACCCATTTCTTTATTCACAGGTCTATATTTAAGTTCAGTCAGTCTGAGAAACCACTACGAGTGGTTATTCAAGTGCGAAGGATCGATGGCAGGAAGCAGCTTGACTGTGTCCGTTTTACCGTTTTGGGGGAGCTTGTGAGCATGAGCACGTTAATTCTGCCTGTCTGGCTGACAGCAGGACAGAGAGAGGAAAGGGAAGCTTAAATGAGTGAGAGGCAGGGGGCAGAGAGGAGGAGGAGGAGTGACAGAATGATAGAGTGAATTAATTCAACCTTAGCCTGATTGACTCAGTAGCAAACCGGCATGTACAAACATTCACAGTGACACCAAAGCCATGGAGAGAGAAAAGAGGAATGACATGTCTTTCTCCAGAAAGAGAAGTTTCACTTTTGGGGCATATGGAGGGTGAGTAAAAACACTGTTTGTCTCAGATTAGGACTGGCATTTTTCCACCACAAGTCAATTTAGTAGCTACACTGAATAAATGACATTTTTAGATGTAAGTAATCCTGTCTTTGTAAGATGATCAGTTGTCTTCAAGTAGTTCTTACTTCCTTGTTTACAGTGTGGACAGATTCACATGTGGGGATGAGACGAGGTGAGGATTACATTTTCCCTTTTATCGCAGCTGTTTCGAACTAACATTGATGTACAATGTAAGAACTGAATGGGAAGTGATTGTGCTGTCTTCTTCTGTAAATTAACCTGTTGCTGCAGACCTGAATCTACAGAGGACAATATACTGGGCATCCTGGACTCGCCCGCCAGTGAGAGCAAGCCTTTCCTCCCTGCCAGCAGCAACCAGAGGGTGATATCATTAACATATCCAGCGTGCACCTTTCCCCCCCTATTTTAATTAAACATACTTAATGTATTTCCATGTCATGCCTCTCTGAGAAGCCAACTTTCCGTTCGCAACTGAAGCGTTTGTCATGTTCCTCTTCCTCCCCATTTCTCCTTCCCGTTCTCTGCGTCTGCCTTTCTGTCTGACGTCTAACTGCCTGTTGTTCATATCAGGACACAGAGCTGTTTGAAATCATTGAAAAGCTGCAGGTGAGTTACAGTGGGATTGATTTTGTGCAGTGTGTGTGTTCAGTGGTGTCTGAGTAGCATAAGTTTCTTATCAATACTCCTCTTGTCCATCAGGGCAGCAGGATCGATGAGCAGCGGTGTGAATTCCCTCTCCCTCTGAAGGTGAGTCTTCAGTCTGAGAAATCTATATACGGGTTGAAACCCACGTGACTGTTGACGCTGACCTTTCTATGAACGCCACGACATTTGTTTCCCCAAACAACAGAAACAACAGGCCCACATCATCACCAGGTGCTCCTTTGTGTCTATTTTAGTCTCAGCTTTTAACGATAGGTGGAGACCTGCCGCTCATCCTCCCTTCAAAGTTGGGGGGCTACTGGATAAACCCCCCTCTGGAGCGGCTCGTAGACGTGAGTCCCACCTCGTCCCACTATGGCCAAGATCCAGAGAGCTACGACATCATGGAGAGAGACGGAGAGGCCAAAATCTACCACGAGTTCTTCCGCTCACGAGTAAGTAGACTTTATATGAAGTCTCAAGGCATACACCATCTTTCCTGGACTGGTATTTATGTCTTATCTTTCCCCCGCCCTTTAGTACCATCACTCCTTCACAGCAGTGGATCCATCTTTGGGGCCCCTGGTTCTCTCCGTGTGTTTGGAGGAAGAGGAGAACAAGTTGCGGGTGATACTGAGGTTGAGATTTTCAGCCACTTTAGCCAACTATGAGCGAATTTTTGGATCACATTTTTGAGTGGAGTCCCACTCCTCTCAAAAATGTGTCCAGCTTAAATGTACTTCACTTGGATGAAGTATGTGCAGAGTTTCACATTCATCTGCTGAAGGTTGAAAGTTTCTCTGCTTACCTCAACTTGTACACACGTGCATGTTTTCATGATGAACTTGAAACCACCAGTGCCCATATAAGGAGAAGGAGTATGTGTAATTTTAAAGAATTATTCAACAAGGTGATTGACCTTTTTTGTGCGAAAACATATCAGGCAACAACTATTCAAAAGCATTCAAAGCAGAGTATATTTATGTCTTAAAACATGCCTGGAGGAGATCTTTACATTTTCATTTGAATGTATCTGTATGTAGTAACTGCTATTACCAAGCGATAGAGCATCACATTCAATTATACATAGACTGTGTTTCTTGTCTCACAGAATGAAGGAGTGCTCTCTGCATGGAGTTTTCTCTGTCTCTCTTTTCCCCATCATCCCATCTGCTGTGGAATTAGCAAAGGTATCCAAATGATTATTCTGGTGCAAGACGTATTCATATACTCCACAATACTTAAATAAAAGTAGCCGAGCCACATTTTAAGAATACTGTTACAAATAAGTACAGAAGTATTATTAGCAAAAAAGACTTTAAAATAGTAAATGTTGTCATTGTCCCTTTCAGATTGTTTTTTTTTTTGGGGGGGGATATTAGGTTCTTGGATTATTTCTATTGATGTGTTAACATGTATGAAACCTTTTTTGTTGTAGCGGGTTTACACACTGTTGGAAAGTTTAATTTGAAACAATTCATCATATTTTATAAACTGATTATATGCTCTGTATGTAAAATGTGTATGAAAAAAATGGCCTAGTAAGAGATGTTTTTAAAAAAACACTCATATTTTCTCCAGATGCTCTGTGACAGAGTGACTGTCTCAAAATTTGAAGTGGTCAGCTACCTTAAGGTAACGTGCTAAAACTTCCAATAACTAAAAATAACTACCACGTCTTCTAGACAAATCCTCTCAAAGGTCGTCTCCCTCTCTTTCATCCTTCAGGCTCCAGAACTCATAACTGCATTTGATGAACACAGAGTATCTCCTAATTTCAAGTTTGGAGTTTTGTACCAGAAGGATGGGCAGGTAAGAAATTGTGCAGATGTCCTGCATTCATAAAAACAACTGATATGATGGTGTATCTTATGACTCATATGCCGCATGCATAGTGTGATAAGCACTCACTCTCAGACATCTGTCTCTCCACAGTTCACAGAGGAGGACATTCTTAGTAACAACGAGGAAAGTGAAGAGTTTAAAGAGTTCCTTTCTATTTTGGGAGCGACGATTCAACTGCAAGGCTTTACAGGGTAAAGTGCACAATGTTGACGTTGTTTAGCGGAACAAATCACACATGTAACGTGTAAAATCTAATATTGCTTCTACTATTAATCCCTTTTTCTAAGGTTCAGGGGAGGACTGGATGTGTGTCACGGTCAGACAGGAAGCGAAGCAGTCTTCACTTCCTTTCATGGGAGAGAAATCATGTTCCATGTCGCAACTAAACTGCCTTTCACAGAGGGTGACCCACAGCAGGTCAGTTTCTGTATCACACTCAGTCTATTCTGCTCTGATTCAAAGGACAGTGCTTCTGTAGAAAGCATGTTTCCTGAACAGACACAGACGCATCTTTTTTTTCTTCTCTCCTTCTCCTCATCGCCCTACACAGTTACAAAGAAAAAGACACATTGGTAATGACATTGTAGCTTTGGTCTACCAGGAGGGCCAAACCCCTTTTCTATGTGACGTTATCAAGTCTCACTTCCTGCACTGTTTCTTGGTCGTCCGGAGGATTCATGGAGAGGAGGAGACAGGTGAAACTGCGTACCAGGTGAGTTTTAAAAAAAGCCCCTGATGAATCTATCATCCCTGTCAATTAAAGTAAATCTGTGACAAGTTAACTGATTTACCTTTATATTAAAAAGCATACTGAATTTTTTTGAGACCGACTAAAAACTATAATACACTGGATTTTTGAGGCTAATACCGATTACTATTTGAGAGTTTAAAATAAAATAAAAAATGATGACTGATGTTTGTTTAACCTAAACAATTAGCCATTAACCATTAACAAACATGTTTCATGAGGACACCTTACATTTTGATTTTTGATGATTTTCTTAGCAGGACATTTTACTAAGCTGTCACTCTCTGGTGGATGCACTATGCTATGGCTCTCTAAATGACTTTGGCATTTCTGTACTACCAGTTTTTGTTACTTACCATTACAACTAGACTAATACTAATATATCTGTGAATATAGCTGTTTTCAGCGAGGACGGTTCATCACTCATGCTCTAATGTTCTCTCCTCTCCACAGGTGTCTGTTACAGCCAGAGATGATGTTCCTCCATTTGGTCCGGTCCTCCCGGATCCTCCCATCTTCACAGATGTAAGAAACGATACCAAAGTCAACAAGCTGTTGTCATTTTCAGCATATTTTCCTGTTTTCAGTCAACCATTGACTAATAGTTATTTTAAAAACTGCAAGTCCGTCCCTGTGCAGCAGTTGTTCCCAATAGACCCTTTTCATGGCAGACATTTTGACTTGTCAAAGCAGGAAAAACACGGGTAAATGATGACATTAAAGATGGCTTTGCTCCATCCATACATTCATCCATCCATCTTCATCCGCTTATCCGAGATCGGGTCGCAGGGGTCACAGCTCCAGCAGGGGACCCCAAACTTCTCTTTCCCGAGCCACATTAACCAGCTCTGACTGGGGGATCCCGAGACATTCCAAGGCCAGTGTGGCGATATAATCTTTCCACCTCGTCCTGGGTCTTCCCCGAGGCCTCCTCCCAGCTGGACGTGCCTGGAACACCTCCCTAGGGAGGTGTCCAGGAGGCATCCTTACCAGATGCCCAAAACACCTCAACTGGCTCCTTTCAACGCAAAGGAGCAGCGGCTCTACTCTGAGCTCCTCGCGGATGGCTGAGCTTCTCACCCTATCTCTAAGGGAGACACCAGCCACCCGCCTGAGGAAACCCATTTCAGCCGCTTGTACCCGCAATTTCGTTCTTTCGGTCATGACCCAGCCTTCATGGCCATAGGTGAGGGTAGGAGCGAATATCGACCAGTAGATTGAGAGCTTTGCCTTACGGCTCAGCTCTCTTTTCGTCACAACGGTGCGGTAAAACGAGTGCAATACCGCCCCTGCTGCTATGATTCTCCGGCCAATCTCCTGCTCTAGTCTCCCCTCACTCGTGAACAAGACCCCAAGGTACTTGAACTCCTTCACTTGGGAGTTGGCACTCTATCGGTTTCCTGCTGAGAACCATGGATTTAGAGGTGCTAATCCTCATCCCAACCGCTTCGCACTTAGCTGCGAACCGCTCCAGTGAGAGCTGAAGATCACGGACCAATGATGCCATCGGGACCACATCATCCGCAAAAAGGAGTGACGAGATCCCAAGCCCACCGAACCGCAGCCCCTCCTCAACAGGATTGGTGACAAAGCGCAGCCCTGGCGAAGGCCAACCCTCACCAGGAAAGAGTCCGACTTACTGCCGAGTACTCGGACACAGCTCTCGCTTTGGATGTACAGAGTTTGGATAGCCCTGAGAAGGGCCCCCCTCACCCCGTACTCCCACAGCACCTCCCACAGTATCTCCCAGGGGACCCGGTCATACACCTTCTCCAGATCTACAAACCACATGTAGACTGGATGGGCATACTCCCAAGCCCACTCCAGGATCCTTGTGAGAGTAAAGAGCTGGTCAGTTGTTCCACGACCGGGACGAAAACCACATTGGTTTTAATGCCGAATACTGCCACCCATGTGGCAGCGCACCCGACCCCTGTGGATCTTCTGATGGATGGTGGGTCCAAAGGATGGAGAGGGGGGTGCCACGTTGCTTCTTTGGGCTGAGCCCGGCTGGGCTCTGTGGCAAACCCAGCCACCAGGCGCTCGCCGACGAGCCCTCCCTCTGGGCCTGGCTCCAGATGGGGGCCCAGGCTTCCTCCGGGCAGGGTCTCTCCTCCTCTTCCTCCTTGTACTCTGCTTCAGTCTCAGGGTCATGGCTTGCTCACTGTCACGGCTGACTGGCAAACTTGAAAATAATGGAGCCATGATTAATGATATAAGTTACACCTGTGCTTTTCCTACTATGAAACATCAAAATGTCGGCTGTGAAGAAGGGGGAGCTGTGTGTCCCAAATCCATACTACATACTATACAATATGTGCTCTATACTAATCATCACAGTTACTACTTTATACTAACAGGAAATGATATGTGACATCATAGTCACTCAAACTGCGACTTGCACCAAATAGACATTGAAATGTTTTTCCAAAGATATGAGACTTGATTGACTCAAGATTCGGACACGATTCTTTAGTACAACGTTCCCTTTTGCTGTAGAAGTCCAGTTGTCTTGTGGTTCTGTCTGCCTGCCCCTCGTCTTGTTCACAAACCTGCTTTGACCATCGACCCATTAAACAATTACTCAGCTTGTCCTGCCTGTGAGTCCACGCCTTGCTTACCTGAATCACTACAGTACAAATATTTTATTGAGACGATGCACAAGTCTTGGTTCCCTCTGTCCTGTCTTTTAGTGTACCCTGCTGAGAGAATTCCTCTTGACCAAACTCATCAATGCAGAGATTTCCTGCTATAAGGCTCAACGATTCAGCAGGCTGGAGGTAGAGGGACAAAGACTGTTTTAATTTATGCTCTTTATTAGTGAATATCTAAACGTCTAATTTCTTGCCATGTATGCTCTCCTGTTCCTCCACTCTTATGAAGCTCCGCACTCGCTCTTCGCTCCTCGAGAGCTTGCAGGCTGAACTCTCAGCCCGTTCCCAGTGCATGATGGGGGATCCATCACTGTCTGTGCTCCCATCTTCTGAAAGTGTACGGGGAGCATCTGAGGGGAGTGGAGGATTCATTGAAAACTTTAAGGTAAATGTTTAATAAACTCTCTCATACTTAACTTTACTATTTTCACTTCACTATTTGGCCTCTGAATCTTCGTCATTAGAGAGCCATACGAGTGCGGAGCCACTCCTTTGAGACTCTTGGGGTTCCCAGGAAGACTGGAGGCAGTGCATCACAGAAGCCTAAGGTAAACTTTCACAATGGGATTAAATGTGTCTGACTGAACAAATACTTCAATACTGAAAGGTTTGCTCTAATATATTCTTGTCTTACTTCATTTGCAGACAGAGAAAGATGGAGACAGGTAAGACAACAGGTGAAAATGTTGGTCTTCTACATGATTTGAGTTGAGCAATACAAATCAGTGTTTTCTTTTCTTTCAGTGACAAACCTCCAGGACTTGTGCCCGCTCTATCTGACAGTTTGGGGTCAGGTGAACTCAAAGATCAAGCAAGTCCCCAAGACGAGACGTAAAAGGAAATGTTATCTTTAAGATTTTAGATGTTAATATATGTATAGACATTGCTAGCATATGGTTACTACTTTATTATCCTGGTAGATGACTTATATGTAAATAGAGTGTAAAAGTAAATAGTATTTCTGAGAATATAATTATTTTACTTTCATAGCAGTGATATTCTACAATATTTATATTGTATATCAGTGAAATGTTAAATATATAAAACTGCCAGGAACGGCTCAAATGTTTACACTTGTATATCTATATTGTCAAAACTATTCTACTTCAATGACGGATGTAAAGAAAGGAAGTGAGGGGAGAGGGGTGGGGAACAGCAGTGAAATCTAATTACAATTAGTACAATATATAGAAAATGAAACATGGATTGTTTTAAATATGGGTTTGATGATACCATGATTATTTGAAAAAGCCTGTTGAGTTTACAACACAGTGCAGTTATTGGCAATACCTCCCTTTATTATTTATTTATATGATGCCATGCATGGATGTAAATCTGTTGCAGACATTAAAGGAGAAATATAAACTATTTCCTGCATGGAGAGTACAAAAGTTATTGGACAATATTCATATTCACATCATGTAGGCATTTTATTTCCACTGTTGCTTCCTTTCGGTACTGCACACGCACAGTATGTGTGGAAGCCAACGGGTGTTTTTCACTATGACTTGTCATCGTACACTGTAATCCCAAATATGTTCAGAATACTAAAAATATTTGTGGAAACTGATTACCTCAAACTTTTATAGTAGTGGTAATAATATTTGAGTAAGCCTTAACTTAAATATAATACATTTTTAAAACATTTTATTTCGGCATTCTAAATTACATTGATGCTTATTAAATTCCACTAATTCTTTACTCAATAAATGTAACTGTGCACAATTTATACTCTACTCAAACAAAATTCACATAGTAGTCCTGAAAAAATACAATTCAAGTTCCCTTTATTAGTATCAAAACCTTAAACATCTTTTGTCATTTCTACATTTAACAGACACAAAATAAGGCACATCTTGCATAAAACTGAATAGACTAAGTAACTGACAGCTTGATCAGATAATTAACCAGCAACAATTTTAATATTCAATTTTGAGTTAAATAAAATTTCCTTTTACTACTTTACTGTGTTTTGTGGAAAAAGCGACTTTGCATAATTTTATTATTATTATTATTTTTCCATGAGCAGCACTTGTACTTTAATATAAAAGGGAGCTTTAAATGTGTAGTTTTATGGAATCATAAGCAAATAAAGATAGCTAATAAAGATTGTTTAAAATAAGACGTTTCACACTATGCAAATTGTTAAGTCAGGTAGACAAGGTAGAACAAGGTAGAACAATATCAAGGTTTCTGCAGGTTTCACCTGGTCAAATTTAAAACCATTATGAATGAAATTTAAAACCTATTTCAAGACTTAAGGAAGAAACGCACAAAGGAAATGCAGTCACAAAATTACTTGCAGAGTAAATCATTGTATTCAAATTAGGGTTGAGTGATGTCTACAAAATTGGCATTGGACAATGTCAACAATGAAACACTGGGAGGGACGATGACATCGATAAGCTACGTAATTAACAAACTGGCATGCGGTGCACCTGCTGACGTGAAAAATGGACCACCGGTAGAAAAATCTTTGTCTAGGAAAGAAAGAAATTTGTCTTTTTGGCGAGTTTATAAAACTTGACCTACTGCTGATGTTATCCATCAGCAGCTGGTAGGGAGCAGACAGGGATAAAATAATAAACTACACCCCAAAAGCTAAACTTGCTTAATACGCTTACTGGGGTTGAATTAAACCATTAGATCTGGGGAACTTCATTTGGGTAGTTTTGATGCTCTCCACAATGATTTTCATTGCGCAGCACCAAGCTGTTTTGAGCCTCACCATTATTCATGTTTGCCTTGTGTCTTAATTCACTGCTTTATAGATTTGTAGAAAAGAACAAATAGGCAACTTGAGGACCACCTCCCTTCTGTATAATTACCAGCATTGCATTTGTACATCAAAATCCAAAAGAATAATCTCCCTATTATCTTAAAAAGGACTAACGTTAGTTTGCATCCCTAATTTGCTTTAACGTTACTAACCTCCGCTCCTCCGTGGCCAACAGTCCTTAATGCTAATCTTATCGTCCGCTAACTTTTACAGTCACTTTCTGCCACGCTCACATTCGCTCGTCCTCTGAAGAACGAGGAGAGGGAGACAGCCACGGGCTGAGTGTTACTGTAGTTTACTGATAATCATTAACGATCGTGTGTGAAATTTTAATAGCGGCGCTCATTCATTAAGAAGCGACAGCAGGCTTCATATACGCTAGAGACTGGTTTTAAGCCCTAAGATGTGTTTTTCCTATCCAAGAACCGATAAGGTTGCACTTCCACATAGCTGAAAAATAAATCCGTTTTATATCTGTGGTACAACCCGAAAGAGACTTACGGCAATAACATGAAAGCTGCCTGTTAGTCTTTGTAGTTGTAATAAAGCGAGTTATACATTTGGACCGATTTGGACTAGCGACAGAAAGAACTACAACACCACGGGAGGGGAAAAGAAAAAAAAAAGAAAAACCACAAACATTCTTGAGCGCTGTGGGACCATTTCAATGAGCATTAGAGGTAGCGTTACATGGATACTGGAAAATAAATACCCGTTTAAAATTATTTAACACCTAGAACACAAACTTCAGCAAATTTAAGACTTTGAGGCCTTCAATTTTGAAATTTAAGACCCCGCCAAAACTCTGCAGGACGTCTAGCTGACAGGTGCTGTTATCATAGCAGCTCCTTTAACCAAGTGACACCGGATCTGCCCGAAGGCAGGTGATTGATTTTCATTGTTCTAGCTGTTTTCAGTCCAGTACAGCAGTTGTTTGTGTCAAAGACCGTCCTTATGGGCCGCAGTGAGCTGATAAGTTTCGTATCTGTCGGCAGATTGAGGGAGAGAAGAGGAGCTTGCTTAGGCGGACGTGGGCTTTATCGGTTCGTCTCTTCAATACGAAGAGAAAGATCCAACCGTGCATGGGAGTGCTTTAGTTCACAGGAATAGTGACTGTTTTTAATATTTCAATGTTTTGAAAGTATGGCCAAGACATGGACATTCACCTGGCATTAAAAAAAAGTTTAATAACCGTTTGTTTTTTCATCCAATTTTATTTATATAGCACCAAATCACAACAGTTATCTCACAGCACTTTTCATAAAAGAGCAGGTCTAGACCGTACTCTGATGTTATTTACAGAATCCCAACAATTCCCACCAAGAGCAACCACTAGGTGACAGAGGCAAGGAAAAACTTCCTTTTAAGAGGCAGAAACCTCGAGCAGAACCATGGCTCAAGGTGGGCGGCCATCTGCCTCGACTGGTTGGGGGGTGGGGAGCCTACACAATATACACACAGAGGTACAGACAGTAAAGGTAATGTTGCTATAGACTATTGAAAAATGGTACAGATATTTATAGTAGTGTTAATGATTATAACAATAGGACTAGTAACTAATTGTAGCAGAGGGTGTCGAGCAGGAACACGGGGCAGCAGGTGACTTGCAACCACAGATCCAGACTCCACAGCTCCAGAGCCAGAAACACCTGCAGGAAGTGATAGGAGGAGGGGGACGAGAAAGCACAAGACTACCGGAAAGGGGAGAAGTTGAGTTAGTAACATGCATTAATGGGATGAGGTTGCATAGAGAGGGAGAGAAAGTAGGAGGACCTCAGTGCATCATGGGAAGTCCCCCGGCAATCTAGGCCTATAGCAGCATAACTAAGGGATGGTTCAGGACTCACCTGAGCCAGCCCTAATTATAAGCTTTATCAAAGAGGAAAGTCTTAAGCCTACTCTTAAATGTGGAGATGGTGTCTGCCTCCTGAACCCAAACTGGAACCTGGTTCCACAGGAGAGGAGCTTGATAGCTGAACACTCTGGCTCCTAGTCTACTTTTGGAGACTCTAGGAACCACAAGAAACCCTGCATTCTGGGGGCGCAGTGCTGTGGTGGGGTAGTAAGGTACTATGAGCTCTTTAAGATAAGATGGTGCCTGACCATAAAGAGCTTTGTAGGTGAAAAGATGATTTTAAATTCTATTCTGGATTTTACTGGAAGCCAATGCAGATAAGCTAAGACCGGAGAAATGTGATCTCTTTCCCTGGTTCCTGTCACGTGCTGCAGCATGCTGGATCAGCTGAAGAGTCTTAATGGACTTTTCGAGCAGCCTGATAATAGGGAATTGCAGTAATCCAGCCTAGAAGTAACAAATGCTTGGACTAGTTTTTCCTGCATCATTTTTAGACTGTATGTTCCTGATTTTCGCAATAGTACGTAGGTGAAAAAGGCGGTCCTTGAAATTTGCTTAATGTGAGACTTAAACGACATGTCCTGATCAACGATAACTCCAAGATTCCTCACAGTGGTACTGGAGGCCAGGGAGATGCCATCAAGGGAAACTATCTTTAGATAATGTGTCACGGAGGTGCTTGGGCCCCAGAACAATAACTTCAGTTTTATCTGAGTTTAACATTAGAAAATTACAGGTCATCCAGGTTTTAATATCCTGAAGGCACATGTTTCACAAGTTTAGCTAACTGATGAGTTTCATCTGGCTTGATCGATAGATATAACTGAGTATCATCTGCATAACAATGCAAGTTTATGGAATATTTCCTGATAATATTGCCTAAAGGAAGCATATATAAAGTGAACAGGATTGGTCCGAGGACAGATCCTTGAGGCACTCCATGACTAACTTTGGTGTGCATGTAGGACTCATTGTTAACATGTACAAACTGAAGTTGATCTGATACATAGGACTTAAACCAGCTTAGAGCAGTTCCTTTAATGCCAATGAAATGTACCAGTCTCTGCAATAGGATCTGATGGTCAGTGGTATCAAATGCAGCACTAAGATCTAATAAAACCAGTACAATCTCCAATGAGGAGGTCGTTAGTAATTTTCACCAGTGCTGTCTCTGTGCTATGATGAACTCTAAATTCTCCGAAAATCCTCAAATAAACTATTGCTCTGTAGAAAGTCACACAGCTGTTTAGCAACTGCTTTCTCCAGGATCTTAGAGAGAAATGGAAGGTTAGATATAGGTCAATAGTTGGCTAAAACATCTGGATCAAATTTGGGCTTTTTCAGAAGAGGTTTAATTACAGCTACTTTAAAGTATTGTGGTACATAGCCTGTTGATAGAGATAGATTGATCATATCTAGTATAGTGCTAAGGGTAAAACTTGTTTAAGCAGCCTAGTCGGGATGGGGTCTAAGAGGCAGGTTGATGGTTTAGATGAAGAAATTATTGAAGTTAGTTGGTAAAGGTTGAGGGAGGCAAAGCAGTCTAAACATATCTGGTTCTACAGCTGTTTCTAAGGTTCCTGAGTTTAGAGATAAGTCGGTGCCAGTTAAGGGCAGGTCTTGGTGAATTTTGTTTCTAATGTTAGAATTTTAGCATTAAAGAAGCTCACGAAGTCGTAACTATTGAGAGCTATGGGAATACTTGTCAGCCTGGCTACAGTGCTGAAAAGAAACCTGGGGTCGTTCCTATTTTCCTCTATTAATGACGAGTAGTACGCTGCTCTGGCATTACGGAGGGCCTTCCTATAAGTTTTAAGACTATCTTTTCAGGTGCATTATAATCTCTTACGGTTTATTGCATTAAAATATAGCTTTTTTTTTTAACCAGGCGAGATATACATTTTTTCTGTGTTGCATCTCCATGTAGTCTGTAATACATATGTACAATGGATTTATATTCCTTAGCTTCTGACCTTTCAAAGGAGACCAGAATTATGCATCTAGGACTAATGGTTGAGGAGATATTACTGATTGTGTATGTTATTTTAAGTGTTTTTCCTGGAAATAGGTGGCAGGTACCATCTGGTTAATTTGGAGGCCTCAGAGTGTTTGACTGTCCGAGTGACAGAAAATGACTGAATCTCAGGAGGAAAATATTCTGGCAGTAAACAGGGTGTCCCCGGGGTCTTAAAAAGGTAATAAATCAATTTTGTGAAAATTAAGGCCATTAAAAAGTATTAATCGCCATTTAACAAGGTATTAAATTTTGTAGATATTTTTGTAAATGTGAAAATCTTGTTTGACTTTGTATGCTGAAAGTAAGGGTGAATGTATTTATATTGCATAGCAAAAAAACTAATAATAATAATAATAATAATAATGTAATATAATAGTGGTAAGCTATATACTGTACTATTATATGAAATTAAAATATGTAACAGTTTATTACATAATTTAAATGTTAACAAAATAATAGTCATGTATACTAGTTCCTCCTCCAGGTTGTGGATGGAGCCTCTGCAGTGGACAGATGTAGATTTAGCCAGAGCCAGGATGCCACAGACAGCAGCTGTTGATTGCAAATGTCTGTGCTACACTGCCTACACTAATATTTTCCATTGCTCAATTTATTCTCATGAGCTTTGTTCCCTTCTGACCTATTTTAATTCTGTTGTATTAGTCAAGTGGTTGATGAAAGTTATCAAAAAAAAGGATTTAGTTTTCAGTCTCAAAATGAATTTATAGTAAATGTAAGTTAAAGGGGCATTGTATTTTTTAGTGGCTTCTAGTAGGAAGGTTTCAGATTGCAACGAAGAGTATACCCTTTCTATATTTATGCTGAAAACAACATCTATGTCAGGTAGTTATCAACTGGTCTGCGTTTGCAGGCAAACCAACAGTATCTAGTTTGAACCAACTAACACACAAAATGTGTTTTACATGATTTGCAGTAATGTTGTGCATGTCACAGCCTGTGTAAGACCTTCGCAGGAAATCTGACTAGTCCTTCACATAGAAGACATTTGGCCTATACAGATTCTTATAGGCAAATTAAGTCTGTGAATGCCTCAATTGTTAAGTGAGGTTACAACCTGGTCACATATTTATATATTCATTGAAAAAGAAAAAAGAAAACAAAAACACTGCCCCTTTTACAGGTGTGTGGCTGACTTAACCTGTTACAGCTCAAAGTGGCGCGGTAGTCTTGAAATACAGTATATTGAAAAGGTCTTAAAAAAAAGTAATATGTGCTTCAGCTTCTCCAGACCAACAAAAGTCTGTTGCCAAACAGCTGGAGAAGTGAAGCAGGTTAACAAAGATCTCCCCTTCAGACTGGAAGCTCCGCAGGAAGCCAACAGAAAGTCCATCCATCCATCGTCAACTGCTTATCCTGCATACAGGGTCGCGGGGGGCTGGAGCCAATCCCAGCTGACGGGATTGGCTCCAGCCTATCGGGCGAAAGGCAGGGTACACCCTGGACAGGTCGCCAGCCCATCACAGGCCAACAGAAAGTCTTTTAGTTCACTTTACAGAAAGTAACAAGCAGCTGTATTTTATTCCAGCCTATCTGTCCAGCTGAGAGAAGAGGTGTTCTGCTCCGTCCTGAATGGGGTACCATATTTGGGTTGCACATAGCGACTTGTCAATCACAAGGTAGCCCCGCCCTAAAGCCTCCCCTGCTTTCAGGTCTATTTCTCTAAATTGGACCGTAACTAAATCATGTTGTGTTGAAGAACACTTGAAACTAACGACTGAGACCGGGGGTTACGTATTGTAGCCCGGATTGTATGAGTATAGGTGCAGCCCTCTAAGGCTATTGGGTTTACCCTCTTTGTGTACCTGCGGCACTGAGAATTTTAGTCTACGCCCACACAACAGTGTGGTAAGAATGAATAAAAATTCATTCTGTATAATTCCTCCTCCCCCTCTGTTACTCACCTGCAGGTAACGTTACCTGGTTTGCCTCAACCAGCAGCTAAGTTTACAACAATGTGCCAAATTTTATGGCTGCAGCTGTTTGTCTATTTAGCTTGTTACATTTGGGTAATTGCCAAGTTAACATTAGCTGTGCTAGTAAATAACATAGCCTACAGGATAACAGAAGACAGGTGTTTTGATAAAGTCGGTGTTTCCTCTATATGCATTCAGCAGCAGATTAGACGCTCGAGCAGCGGAATCACGATCATTAAACTATGTGCTACACATGTTTTCACTCGCTCACTGCGAGCACGGCAGCACACAAGAGAAGAGATCTCCTCGTTCTATGCAGAACATACGTGACAGATGTGTTATAAGAGCAGCGTAACTATGAATCGGGAGGTGCGTAGCGATTGTTTGATTTCCCGAGAGACAGAAATTGACGGTGAACGCGAGCGGAGGAAAATATTCTGGCAGTAAATGTATGGTGCCTGTTACATTGTGTTAGCTTCTCAAGACCAAGAAAAGTCTGTTGTTTCCACCCTGCTGGAAATTTGAAGCCGATTAGCGCTAAGTTAGCTAACATCTCCCCTCCAGACTGAGCTGAGCAGGAAAGCTTCTACAGCAGCTACATAGCTGCTATGTAACTTAACATTAGCTCAATTTGTAGCAAGTAACTGGAAGCTGTATTTTATTACTGCCTACTTGTCCAATGTTGAGAACGTCAGGTACAAACTTAGACTAAACTGACACAGCCTGCAGCTCTGTCCTGTACAGACTGATTAAATTATTTCAGTTTTCAGTCTGAAAAAGTGGTTTTGGAAAAGAAAGGACGGAGGTGACTTGAGGAGCTGAGGTTAGTAAAGCTAATTAGTGATGCAAACTAGTCCTTTTAAGCTAATGAGGAGGCGTTTCTTTTTGGATTTTAATGTGTAAATAAAATGAACCTCAGAAGGAATGAGGTTTCTCATGTTGCCTTTTTTTTATATTAATGTCTACAGATAAATGTCAGAAGCTGTAATCACTGTGGAGCAACAGAACCAACCAAATTACTTTCTCCAGATCTAAAGGTTGTAGTTCCTTTGGGTGTTGTTTATTATCTGCTCTAGCTTTTCCAACTGTTTGTTCAGCGATCTGGTGAAAATGGCCCAATGTGATAATAAATTACATATTTTTCATTGGAAAACATAACATTTTCCCCCCAAACCCCCCTACCAATACCAAAACATTCATCTAAAACATCTAAGTTTACTTGTTTGGTGAAGTGTGACTATTTTTGTCCTGGGCTTGTCCCGCCCCTGCTGCTGAAAGGGAATACTAGAGAAAGTATTGTCTTTTTACTCAGGAAGGTTTTATTGTACACACTTACGTTAGGCTAACAAACGTAGGTCTCGGCCACTCGAGTAGTTTGGAGCAAATTTCACCGTCTCCACCACAGCATCTCGCTGACAGCAGCAGAGGCTGCAGCCTGATAATAAACAGTCCCAGGCCCCTTTAATACCCCGTTTCGGTGCCATCATTAGAAACATTAGCTTTCTTATCCATCACGTCTCAAGATAAATCAGATTAGACGCTCAAGACATAATGTTGAATTATTAGTCTCGATAACAGTATTAATAAGCTCAGACCTTACTGATTTTTAGGTTTTGAGAAATTCTGGAACCGGGTCTCGATCCCCACCCCACTAGCCAAACTGATTAGCATGTTAGTCGTTAGTTAGCTTGCCAGTTAAATAAGTTCACCAACTAGCCCTGAGTCGTCACAGAGATTCTGGTTGGGCATTTAAACTAATGCGGTTATAGTTTGTACCAAACGGCATTTAATTTAGAGAACACACTCACACTCTGGCATTGGACGATGTCAACAATGAATCACTTGGATGGACGATGGCTACATAATTAAAAAGCTGGCATGTGGTGCACCTGCTGCTGTGAAAAGAGGGTCATGGGTGGAAGTACTCAGAAAAATTACGAGTTCTGTGCCTTTTCAGCGACTTTATAAAACATAGCCTACTGCTGTGGGCGACCTGTGTTCCAGTTCAACAGTAATACATCCATCAATGTGTCCCTGAGCAAGACACTTAACTCCTAGTTGTTCAGAGTCGTGCCACCTTTAACATATGTAGCAATTGTAAGTTGCTTTGTATAAAAGCAGGAGTTAAATGACTAAAAAGTTATTATACAAGTAGAACACTCCACCTGGTTCACTTTACTGGCCCCACCGCCCTTTCAGCCCTAAGGTCTGCTGACTTTGCTTGGTGTGTATGAGGCAGATGCTGCAGCATTATATAAAACTTATACCAAAACATAAGTAGTAGAGATAAAAGAACCAGTAATGTTGCAGCTTATTAACATCATTACAATCTTTAATAATTTTGCCCTGGGGCATTTAATACCCATCCCTAAAACAAGTTAAGCTTCTCAATTTAAGCTAGTCATCAACTTGGTCACCTTAGCCCACGTGTCAAACTCAAGGCCCGCCACAGCTTTAAAGATTCATGAGTGTCCTAAAAAAAATCTATGCTGCCATACACTACATCTCCCACAATGCATGTCGATTTTGTGACCCGAGAAGTGACGGCATCCCACCACTAGATTGCGATGTTTCCACACCCACTACGGTAGTTTTCCACAAGTGGAGATGAGAAATGTATGCAAACAATCCCTAAATGTCCAAGACAAGATGCAGAAGGAAGGCAATTTCATGAAACGTGGGAACGTGAATACATGTTTGTGCTTCAAGGAGAAAACCCGGTAGGCTAGGCCTATGTCTTTTGTGTTATGAGGCAGTATCAGTGATGAAGGATCAACGTTAGTTAAGGTTCGTGCAGACTACACGACTTTCAGCGTGTGCCGTTCACACTGCACAACTTGCCGTCTTGTGACGGGAGTCTTGAAGTCGTTGTGGCGTTCACACTATGTGACTAATCGCTGACACACTACACGAGCTGACAGCGACTCTGTCACCCGACGCAGGTCTCCAAACCACATTTTGTCAAGAAAACACGTGAAAGGTGAAACGGGAAATGACGCGAACCTACAGACAAAACAGCTGTTGTTGTAAAGACAAAGAATCTGGGTGAAATAATAGATTAGCACACTCAGGTAGCAGGGATCGTCTGAGCTACAGAGAGAGCTGGAGGGGAGTAAAAAGTGTTTTGCTGTGAAGAAGTAGCTGCCTGCTCTCATTGGCTGGATGTGGATGTTGAGTGGGCCAAGTCTTCCAGATATTTGGCATGCTAGATATCTGGCAGACGTCGGCGATGTGTCAGAAATGTGTCGGGGATTCGTTTTGATGCGTCCTTGAATTCACACATAACTGGGGACCGCAGATCAACCGCTGATTTACCCCCGATCACAGCCCGACGGTCGCTGAGCGTCAAATCGGCTAAAAATTGTGTAGTGTGAACTAGGCTACTTTCCAGGTAATCAAACTCTCTGTCATTAGTTGGATGTATCCCCTCTGCAAGCTGTAGTTTATGGTGACATCAATATCAAGTTAGTGTGCAACACTGCTTCTGTTAAAATACAAAACAATTGCTTAATAAGTAGGAGAGACGTTTGATACCCGAATGTTGACGCTAATTTTACTTCGAGAAAGCGCGTGTTGCCGCTTATATATACATGACATTCCACGTGACCGATGACGTCCGAGCTTCGTATGTCACGAAATTGTGGCGCCAAACGATGCTGAAACGTGAAGGGGGCGTGGCGCGACTGGAGGACCTTGACGTCACCATTGGATCTGGGCTGAATTCAGCGGACAAAAGGTGGCAAAACATATATTTTTAAACGGAAACGGTGGTGCCTTGAATAGTTGTGTATGCAAGCGTGATGATTTGTACTGCATTTTTAAACACAGCTGTGTTTACAAATGTGTTGCAACTGATTGACACCACTGACACGCCCACCAAACGGGGAGGCCCGTCAACCCTTTGATTATCAATCTGGGGCTGCTCCTTGTTACATGCGCTTTGGTTTAGTAAGTGAAAAAGTTCTGTTTTCAGGTGCAGTAATGTTAACAGAAAGATTATAGTTAACGTTACTTGAAGTCAGTTGGCTAACACAATGAAGTAACCTTAATGTTTGTAATGCACTTTGCACTGAACTGCTGTAACTTACTTTAGCCCTATAACGTTACTGTGGAGACAGTCAAGCTCTGCCTTCAGTTAAGTTGGTCAAAAGTCAAAATATTATTACCACTAGTCAAAAAGTTTGAGGTAATCAGTTTCCACAAATATTTTGCGTATTCTGAAGTTATTTGGGTTTACAGTGGAGGAAAGGCACAGGCTAATAACACAATGGCGAGGAGAATTTAAGTGTCCAAGTAAGTCATGACAATGTGACAATCAATCAGCACAACAATACCGCGACCCTGAATCTGAAGCAGCTAAATGGAATTCAGCCATTTTATATTTTACACCAGTGCCTTTCCTACTATAACGTCAAAATATTTACAGTGAAGAAAGGCCAATGAGTGTGTGGATACACTGGCTTAACAATAACTTAAATTACAGACGACCAATATAGAAGTTTCACTCGACTTTAAATTTAAATAAAACAGTTTTACGAGCACACAAAAAGTCATATGTGTAACGCAAAACAGTCAGACATATTAACAGAAGTTATGATTTGAATTTGGTACAACATGTTGGTTGTTTCTTATGTTAATCTGTTTCTGTGCATGTGTGAAAAGTGTGTTGTGTATTCAAACATAAAAAATGTGACCAGAGGAATGTGCCAGCGCATGTGCTGGGAGGAGGCAAGATGTATAAATAAAATTAAGTTCTAATAGTACATCCATTGTCCATGGTTCTTCTGTTATGAGGAGAGAGAAGGGTGAAACATTTAATGACAACTTGAAATTACAAAGAAGTAATAAATAAATATAAATTAAACATACATATATTTAATTATCAACTTAAAAGTTAATTGAAGAAAATGTAGTTTTTACGGCTCCACGCTTCAATCCAGTCGGGGGCGGTAATGCACCTATACGCTGTCTTGCCAAACGCCAATAAATCCGAAGAAGAAGAAAATGAAGGCGCTCAAGATCAACTATGGATTATGGCTGTGTGGTATATGGATCAGCAGCCCCTTCAGTGATTAGCCAACTTGATTGAGTCCAAGCAAAAGCCCTTAGAGTGCGTAGTGGGGCATTTCGTACAACTCCAATACCGACACTATTAATAGAAGCAGGGGAGATGCCATTAGAAATAAGAAGACGTAAACTTGGTTTGAGGTATTTAATGAAACTAAAAGGACAGAATGTATGGGAACAGTGAGAAAGGTCAAAACAAACTTTACAGAAAAACTAAAATCTATGGCAAATGAAATTGGTATTGTCAATTTGAATGTATGTCCACCAATATGTCGTTCGGATATACCTTCATGGTTGATCCCAGATCCCATTGTTGACTTATATTTTATGGAAACAAGCAAAAGAAATATGTCAGAGGCTGTAGTTAAGGAGATAAAAACCCGGATGTGTCAAATATGGGGAGGCTTACCTACAAATTTATACTGATGTGTGAAAGGATCCTGAGAGCGGTAAATTGGCTTTGGGGTTGATATACCAGAAAGAGGTTATAAAAAACGGGTGTGGGATTCCAGACCACATGTCGGTCTTCACAGCAGAGCTGGTGGCAGTGCTATGGGCATTAAGGTGGGTTGAAGATAAAAAACAGGAGCATTCGGTCATATGGTCATACTCTGCAGCAACTCTAATTACAAGTAAAGATGCTAAAACAAAGTCAAGACTTGATTTACTTATGTAAATTATGCAAGCGTTGTATAGAATTTACAAAGCAGGGTATGGGGGTGGGGTTTCTGTGGATTCCGGCGCACATGGGTGTGGAGGGTAATGAGGAGACAGATGGGGTGGCAAGAAGGCGGTGCAGGAGGAAAGAGTTCAAATTAATTTACAGTATGGGTCACCGGATTACACAGAAATAATAAATAGGTCAGTGAAAGAAATGTGGCAAAAATCATGGGAAAATGAAAGGAAAGGGAGGAAATATTACTCAGTACAAAGAATTGTAGAGAAAGGAAAATGCTTTTAGATGTAAGAGAAGAGATGCAGTAGTTCTATCCAGATTGAAGTTTGGGCATTGTGGGCTGAGGAGTGGGCTGGCTCTGATTGGTAAATATTCTGATAGAAAATGTGAATGTGGAGACAAGGAATCAGTAAAGCATGTATTAGTTTATTGTAGAAAGTACTCCTGTCAAAGGAGGAAATTGTTTAGAGACCTGGGAGCAATTGGAGAAACTATATTTAGCATACTCACTCTACTTAATTTGGATAGTTGAAACAAAATGAAGAAACTGATTGAGTATCTACATAAAACGGGATTATACAGAAGGATTTAGGCAATCACCATTAAATGTGAATAACGAACAGAGGAGGGCAGCTATACGCCATAGATGCGTGTAGTCTGCCGGAAATAAGAAGTAGAAGAAGAAGACGCCCTCCGATACCTTCCCAGCAAGGTGTCTGTTGCAAGAGGTTGCTGGAGCTAATAGATACAATACATATTTCGACATAGTAAATCATAATCATTTGCATAATATTGCAAAAGAGAGCTTAGGAAGAGAAGTAGATGTACATGTATTATTAGGGAGAGTGGAATTGAGAGGAAAAATTAAAAAGGGCTTAATAAAACAATGGCAGAGAGGGTGGGAAAAGGAAATTAGAGGCAGACACTACTTTTCTATACAACCCAAAGTTAGGAAGAGATGTTTATGTAACATTTTGTCCCGCAGGGACTCAGTTAAAATGTGCAGATTGAGGTTGGGGCACTGTGGATTAAATTATTCTTTGTGCATTGTAGGGAAGCATGTTTCTGGCTTGTGTGAATGTGGGAGTCTTGAGACAATAGGGCCTGTTTTCATGGAATGCAGAAAGTATAGGGCAGAAAGAAATTTACTCTTTAATAAACTGTCAGGTATGGAGTTGAGGCTTTTTCTGTTTTATCTTTGTTTGGGCACAATGACGAGCATAAACTGATCTCCAAGGCAGTCCTTTAATTCTTGCATGACACAGGACTGTATGTAAGAATTTAGTTCAAACTTTGACCTGTTGAGGGCAGTAATACGCTCATAAGCGTCTACACTGCCGGGATCTTACAAGAAGAAGAAGAAGAAGCGGAAGCAGAAGCAGAAGCAGTTGTTGTTACAGTCCATAGACTGTTCCAGAGGAGGGCAGTAATGTGGAGGCTGTGTTTTGTTTATTCAAATACTTAACCCTAGTGGTCAGACACTGTTACTGAGCCTCTCCGTTTTGCTTGCAGCTTCAGCTAACTGCAGCCAATTTAAAGCTACTTCTCATTCGATAAATGCTAACAACGCTTCAAGCTAATTCTGTGCTCATACCTCTGAGAAAACCACGTTTTAGTGTTTTATGATGCGCTGATTTGATTCAACGTTACGTCGTTCATGCCTGCGACAGGTTAGGTGAACTTTGACACACTGACGAGTTCGCTGAGACTTTGCAAGTAAGTTAAGTTTCAGGGTAATTAGCACGCTTTACTTTACATTTTATTAAAGCAAAGTGTTCCTGAACGAAAGTAAGAGCCACTGACGCTGCAGACCCGAAGATGACGTCCAAGAGAGTGATCGAGTTGTTCTACGATGTGGTTTCCCCGTACTCTTGGCTCGGCTTCGAGGTTTGTTACTGTTTTCGTGTCAGCTTCAAGGACAAAAGCCACATACTTCGTTAAAATAAAGCTTTGTGTTTACAGGTAATGTGTCGCTACAGACACGTGTGGAATATAGAGCTCAAACTGCGTCCTGCGTTTCTGGGTGGCGTCATGCAAGGATCAGGTACAGTTAAATGAACAGTGATGGAAAGTAACTAAGTAACGTTACATTTACTCAATTAAATACTGTGCTTTCCCACCATTATGAAGTACTTCAGTATTTCCATTTTCTGTTTGTTTATACTTGGACTACTACTGTACATTTCAAAGGCACTACATTTATTTGATAACTTAATGTTCTTTGTAGATTCAGATAAATTTAGATAAAATATAATAAAAGTACAAGACATAAAATTAGCCCCACATTTACCAGCTGTAAAATTAATTCATCAATAAATACAATCCAATAATAAAATTCATATTATTCTGAAATATGCTTATCTGCAAAATCGGTACTTTTAGTTTTGGTCCTTTGAGTATATTTTGTTGCTAATATGTCCTTACTTTTACTTACGTAAAAAACTGTTGCATGACTTTTACTTATGACAGTATTTCTGCACTCAAGATCTGAGCACTTCTTCCATCACTGTAAATAAATATTTGGGAACTACTGTGAACTACCTGTGAACTATTGCAGGGCATGTTGCATGATCATATCTGTTTGGACAATGTTAGTACTGTTTATATATTTCATATGATATTTATCTTTCATGACAGGCAACAAGCCCCCTGGTATGGTTCCAAATAAATTCCTGTACATGAGCAAGGATCTGAACCGCTTGGCCGAGTATTTTGATGTTCCCTTGCAGACTCCATCTGACCCCTTTGACGTCATGTTCAAAAAAGGTACAAGCAGGAACTGATCAGAATGGTTATGTGTATTTATTAGCCCATGGCCATATTAACCTGCTTGGGGGTTCCAAGGCTAAAATGAGCCTCTGGTCCCTCTATACTCCCGTTCTTCTTCACCTCTGGACATTGTGTACTTTTTTTACTGGCTCCTGGTTTGCTGTGTGGTAATTTCACTAAACCCAAATTTATTTAGAGATATGCACCAAGCAAGCACAATATCAGTAAATTTTGACTAGATGGGGAATTTTGTTAAGTAGTTTTTGCTATTTTCTGACATTTTATATACAAAATGATTAATCAAGAAAAAAGTAAGCAGATTAAACGATAATGGAAATTATTATTACTCATAGTGTTCATTTTGAAACAGGGCAACAAGATGAGATATTAAAGAAGGATCCACCATAAAGCAGCACTAATTGATTTATTTAGGCACTTTGGGGTCAGTGGAACAAATTGTAAACACAACATATGACTGACATATTATCACCTTGAATATTTAAACAGTTGCTTATTTACTCCTCTTGCAAACAAAGCAACTCTAGCTTTCATTTTGAGTCCAGTTTCTCGCCTTCTGATGAATGTAAGTTAAATATTGACTCATTAAGCTCTGTTTTGATCTCTGAAATAGCTGGCTCTTTGGATGCTAACTGCTACCTTTGTCTGCAGTTGGGTGCTGAGCAGGTAATGTAGAGTCAGTTTATCAGAGCTTTCTGGCTGCGAACAGCTGCCTGCTGTGTCTTAAATACAGGTTGATAAGAACACAGAGACACTGCGGGCCGTTAACCCAAAACAATGAGCTGAAAGATACTGAACTGCTCCATAAAGCATTGAAGGATAATTCTCTGTGGGTATTTCATTAGGGATACGCCCTTTTTCAGTCCCAATACCGATACAAATACCTGGGCTTTGGGTATCAATGCAGAGTACTAATCCAGCACCAGTGTAAAAGTAATAAGCTGTATTCCTCACTAAGACTGAGAATCATGTTATTTGGCAGGAGGTGCTTGAATAAGTTGGTTGTGTTCTACGTTTTAGTGATGCCACCCATTGAAACATTGGCTTTTGCAGATATTGCAAGTAGCCATAGAACTTGTGTGTGTAGCAGGAATGAAATACTGTACCTCCAAACTGCTGACCCCTTGTTCTTAGCTCCCTCTATGCTATGTTAGCTCTCCTAGCAAAATGTTTGTGTCTACTGGCGCACCACTGACGCATTGCGTAGTATACATGTAATTGACTTGAATAGATTGTCCCTATAAATCGTCCCCCTTGTCACGATACCCGATCAACTTATTTGAGTCAGTACTGGGCCGATATCCGATACCGTATTGGATTGGTGCATCCCTATTTATCACTACGAGTGACTCCTTTCACATTGCTGTTATGTTTATGTAAATGGTCTGAGAATGTAAAATATATATATATATATATATTTATTTATTTGTACTTGGCAGCTTGTATCCTTTTTTACTTGTGTTCAGTTAAGTTTGAACAAATTAAGTAATTCCTTGATATTCAGTCTTTTTCTCTCCTACTTTTCACACCTCTCCTTCTTAGAAAATATGATTTATATAATATGTTTATCCAGGAAAGGATGGAAATGGATGGTGTTTGTGCTGCCATCTGATTTTCACTTAGGAACTGTTTGTGCCATGGATGTCTTATTTGATTGTGTTGATAAAACTAAATTTCTGCCACGTAGTGAACCTGGGGATTTTGTTTGTCCCTGGGGCTCTGGCTCTGAGGTTAGGAGTCCAATTTTGCACAGTTGATAATTCAGGCTTGCACAAGGCTTTGGTGGTACTGTCTTTTTTGAGCAACGCTAATAAGGCAGCGACTTCTGTTTTCTTCTTCTAGGCTCCTTGACTGCAATGCGTTTTATAGCTGCAGTACAAGAGATGGAGAAGGGTGGAGACAAGCAGGTGGAGCAGGTGTCCCGGGAGCTGTGGAGAAGGATCTGGAGTGAGGACAAAGACATCACTGAACCTGCATCATTAGCTGAGGTACCAACTTATCCAGCCTGGTTGTGTTTGCACAGGTTAAGAAGCATTATTCAGTTGTTTAAACTTTTTATTTTTTATTTTTTTTGCAGGCAGCGATGAAAGCAGGATTGTCTGACAGTGAGATTAAAGAAGTGTTTGAGCTGTCCACCTCAAAAGAGATCAAAGACAAGCTGACAAGCACAACACAGGATGCACTTGATCATGGGGTTGGTTGTGTTCTTTAGTTCTCCTTGTAGATTCAGAAGACAGACAACACTTTAAAATATATTGACCAAAATCTCTCCTACTGCCTCTCCCCAGGCATTTGGCTTCCCCCTGATGGTGTGTCATGTAAGTGGAAAGCCAGAGATGTTTTTTGGATCTGACCGATTTGAGCTCATGGCCCATTGCATTGGTGAGAAACCTACTCTGCTGTTCATTCACAAACACAAACACACATAAAGTAAGTGATAATATAAGGATTAAAATGACACTTGTCATAGCCTTAATCTGTGGTGTCAGCCATGATAAGAGCATTAGATAAATATCTAAAATGTAAATATACTGTTGCTGACACACTGGAGTCATATAGCCGTGTTGAGATTCTTGCCCAAACTCATTTTGCTCTCTCTCTGCCTCAGGGGAGAAGTGGCTGGGACCTCAACCCGACAAATCGGCTGCCAAACTGTGAAAGAAAAAGCTGCCCTGGGTGCTCACACATTTTTGAATTTGGCATCTCATGTTAATGATGTCTAATGCTGATATTCCCTAGTTCTTCAAATTTCATTTTTTCTATACTGTGCCTTCTGAAACCAAGCAGTATATGTTGCCATTATAACTTAAAGAAATAGTTGTGTAAAAAATGTGACAGACTATTGTACTGCTAATTATGTGTCTAATTAAAATGAACACTAACAACTTGCATATTAAGATGGTTACATTTTCATTGAAATACAAAGGCATTTAAAGGATTTAACTATGTAATAGTTGCCTTATGTAACATGTAATTATATTTTTAGCCATACTAACGATGTGGCTCTAAGGATTGTGGGAATTTCAGTCCAGCACTGAGATCCAGACTGAAAAATCTAAA
Organism: Micropterus salmoides; assembly: GCF_014851395.1. NCBI lineage: Eukaryota > Metazoa > Chordata > Actinopteri > Centrarchiformes > Centrarchidae > Micropterus > Micropterus salmoides. The sequence goes on from NW_024040152.1 coordinate 14,826,639, forward strand.
AAACAAAACTGACATTCAACAACATTCATGGTCCCAACAGAATGAATGCTAATGACTTTGTACATCCTCAGCTGTACTGGGGATGATGTTTTCAGTTTCACATCAAAATAATATTCAAGAAGCACAGGTGACTCAGTCAGTGGGAGCCCGCCCTAAGCAAGGTTTAGTCCTTATAACTGCCGCCCCAGGATGCAGCATGTCGTCTCCCCTCTCTTTCCCTCATTTCTAACTTCTCTCTCTGTCCTACACAAATGAAGGCTAAAACGCCCCAAAAATATCTTTAAAGAATAAACAAATTAAGATGTCAGGTAGTGTGTTGTAGTGACAGTTGAGAGACTGTTGTGAAATCAATCAATTCTTTGTAAACCATCATACTAAATCTATTAACATTAATTTAATCACAACTCCTGCTTTGTTTCCTATGTTTCAGCACATGATTCATTTACGTACAGATTTCCTCCCACAGTCCAAGTTAATGCAAGTTAGGTGGATTGGAAACCTGACTGCCCATAGGTATAAATGTTAATTTGTGTTTGCTTTATGTTAGACTGATGAGCTCCACCAGGGTGTAACCCTGATCCCATTGTGAGCTGGGATACGCTCCAATCCCTTGCAACACTAAAGGGGTTGTGGGTATAGATAATGGAGGGCTGGATGAAACCTTTTGTAAACAAATAAATTTCAAAAGTCAACATGAGATAGGAACTCATTAGTCTTTACACTTTACACAGAGCTTAATTTTTAGCAAATATTTTAATGCTCTGTTTATTTGTATGTCAGACACAGTAGCTCAACTACTGATCAGATTAAACAAAATAATACATCAAATAATACATCAAATGGTCCATTCTGGTTTAAAAATAAAATACGATTTACACCCTGGATTATTTTTGTTTCTTCCCTTTGTTTCTTTTTAGATAAAATAAGATAACTTTTCTTGGTATGTAAAACACTGGATTGCATTTATGAAAAATTGCACAAATTTTCAGTCTACTCTAATCCTCACTTGATTTTATTAATCTGTCTGTAAATTTTCTCCGTCTTTTATCTGTGACATCCTCCATGATGTTTTTTACTGAACCAGAGCACTGACATAAATATGGAAGCAGTTCATTATTGCTGAGTAAATAGAGACTGCAAAGCTTGTCATACGAGTTCCAGTGCAATGAAGGCAAAACATGCTCAACAAAAGGCTGAGGGCTTAAAAGGACAAGGAGCGGCAGGACCAGTTTCCCTTAAACAAAGAAGAGAAAGGCAGTGCCAGAGGTAGCTGACATATGTCAACTTCAGACAGAAAAAGCTAATTACAGAATGTGGTAGAGCAAACTGAGAGAGGCAGGGCATGACTGTGGATTACCATAAACCTGAAATCTGTTTGATGCATCACTTCCTGACTTGAAAAGGAGAGAGACAGAAAAGAGGAAGGAGAAAGAGGTTAATAGGAGAGAAGAGGGATACGGTGTAGGTGAGGAGGGTGGAGTTAAGAAACCACAGAAGGTGGACAAGACAAACAGAGAGCAGCGCACAGATCCCTTGAGCTTGGCAAACTGCCCGAGTAAAACAAGACAATGAAGACCTGAAAAGCAAAGCTGAACCCGGACTCCACATTCAGCTGGGAGGATGTAAGAAAAGGACCTGACTGTGAGAAGGAGAGAAACATGAGCCTGAAATAACTGCATCGAACATTTTCTTTGGCATATAACACACAACTGAAGCTGAGGTAAGGATTTTTATATTCTACATGTGTTTTCTGTGATTCTTTAAAAATAGTTATTGTAGCTCTGTGGTGGAGTGAACTAATGTTTATGCATGATATTAATCTGATAGAGGCTTTTAATTCACTCACTCGGGGTCTTTCTGCAATAATGATGCCATTTTTCTTTTGTGGACGGATCAGTGCTGTTTTGCCATTTATGTTTGCCCTTTGGGTGTGTAGTGCAACACCGACATTTACTGTATGTGTTAAAAATGCAGATGAACAGGTTTAGAGATCTCGCTCTGATCTGACGTTAAAGGATGATCATGTGGTTGAAGAGTTTCCCTGTGTGTGTCTGTGTGTGTGTGTGTCTCTCTATTCAGATATACAGCATTAAGGTCCCTCTGTTTAGAGAATCTTGCACGCAGCTTTGATGAAAATTGTTTTTTGTGATTACGCTAGCTCATATAGTATTATCCCATCTTAAGATAGACCAATTTAAGATAGGTCTGTGCTGTAAGACCAAAAGGATTCAAATGTCGTGTTATAAAAGAAGACAAAATTGGTGAGCTGTCAGAGTTTTTATTCTTATTTGTCAGTGGCGGGAAGAGACAGTGACACAACACCTGAAGTTCTTGTTCTCAGTCACATGTTCACTCAGACACCTTCTCACACTGGATACCTGTAAGAGTCCTGTTACTATTCACAGATTCAGCCCTAGAGACAAAATGGGTTTCAGGACTACCACCTTTGCTTTATCATGTTTTATTCATCTTCATCTATTTTTATACCCACAACAAAGACTTAAATTGCTTTTGTAAATAGAAAATATCCTGAAACTTTTACATAACAACTGTAAGCATGTGGAAATACTAGAAACCTACTGAATGCCAAGTTTGACTGCGTGAACGGGGTATGAGGAATGGGAAACAGTGAATAAAATCACCTTTAACAGCATTTCTTTAATCTCATCTGATTTTATATTCAACAGGATGACTTCATTATCAGAAGCAGACTTCCAGTGCAAAAATGGAGATACTATCTGTGGTGAGTTTAATCAGCAGAGATCAGCCATTCTGGCCATTGGAGGCTTTGTCACTGATGACATACCAGCACAGACGCACATGCCACTTTAAGATCCCCGAATCTCAGACTTTGTGATTACAAAGACTGTGCCTGTTTCTGTTTACAGCCATCCGAGTGTATGAGCAGGAGGTGATCATTGTGCCCATCTTCCTGCTGGCTGGCTTCCTGATCACTCTGGTCTTCATTTTACTGATGCGCTTTTGTCCAGAGAAAGTTCATCGCATCCGTCCACAGGCCTCGAAGTCAGCCACCAGGAGAATACTGCATGGCATTGATGGTAAGACACTGGAATAGACTTGTAGTTTGTTAGTGTTGATTTAAATAAATGAAATCATATCACAGAAATTAAATTAGGTCTACACTGTCAGCAAGCTGATTCCATATGTAAATTTCTTGTATTTTCCTTTTTCCAGGAGCTGTAGTTTACCCTTCATTTTTCCATACACTCATTTTTGTCTTTGTTTAGCACATTTTAAACTGTCTGTACACCACATGCATCATATGCTTTTTTTCAACACAAAAGTCTGACATATTCTTTTGTCAATTTAAAAAAGTATAAAGCTGTCAGAAACCCTAAATACAAGAGAAAATGGCTCCAGGCACCATTAAAAATGTGCAAATCGTATGTAATAATCAGTCAATATACTATTATAGAACAATTCAAGGTTGTAAAAAAATGTTGTTTCACATTTTATACACACAAATAGAGAAGAATGTAAGAAATAAAACTATATTACTTTTTATTATTATTATTTACATGTAAAGTTATTTTGATCCCAACTTGTCTTTGTGCCTTTTTCATTTAAAGTGACAATATCAATAACTCACAATAAAACCATTCGTCCCACAATTGCTTACATTATTTTCTGCATTGCAGAATCTTTTGAAAGTGAAAGTTTTATTTTTGTTTAACATTTATATAGTGTTTGAAATGTCAAATTTCTATTCTACAGAATTGTAAGCAAGGTTTGCAAACAGAGTTTTAGTTTCTGCATTGCCTTAACAACACAGTATCCCCCTTTTATCATTAAGCACTCTATCCAAGTTTCAGCTAGACATTTTCTTCCAGCAAGACACAAAGATAAATAGTTATATTTACTTACTCTCATGTAAACCTGTGCACTCATCCATAATGGTAATTATTCTCTCCCTCTCTCCCCCTTAACCCTCTTTTCATAGCTCCACCAGGTATCAATGTCCTGGAGCATGAAAGCATCGCTCTGGACATGCCCACTTCCTACTCCACCTTCCAACCCCCAAACTCTAACTACCCCTCCAAAAACCTGTCCATGTCTGTGGTCACACCTTCTTTCCCACACAGCCCCCCACCACAGCCCTTCAAGCCCAATTTCATCCCCGTTGTCCAGCCCAGAGAGTTGCCCCGTCAGAGGCTGCCCGAGTCCTTCAACCTGGTCACCCCTCTGCCTGTTGCCTTCTCCCTGCGCACCGACTCTTCTGTGTCCCTCTGCAGGGCTCGAATGGAAAACAGGAATGTGGTGCTGCGAGTCCTAAATGGTGGGTTCTTTATTGCTATCATTTGCAGGCCTTTCTCACCTGATTTTCAGGACATGGTTTCTGTAGTGTTTCCTTTTTCACTCTCAACCCCCTCTCATTCTTGCCTGTTGCAGACTCTGCTGATGCCACAGAAAGGCACAACTTCCTGGGCTTTGCATCCTTCTTGTCCCAGCTGGGACCACATCCCTTCCTGCCAGAGCTTCTTGGTGTTGTCTCACTCCGGGCTCCCCTGGTTACAGTTGTGGAAGAACTGGAGAATCGAGATCTGCTCAGCTTCCTGTGGCGTTGCAGACAGGTATATTTTTTGCATACGGGCTATACTGCTGCAATGTGCCTTAACTCACTTTAAGTATCAAACCATATATATATAAAGCAAAACAAAAACATTCAGATTGAGCAAAATAATGATTGATTGATCTTCCAAATGGCCAAGTATCTTCTCTTTGGGTTTTTTCTTCCAGGAACAAGTGGATAATCCATGTGAGATGACTGAGAGACGAATATTTACCATGGCCAAACAGGTGGCCTCAGCTCTGGTCAGTTTGCTAATAATTATGTCCTCACCTTTTTTAGACCACATTTGACTTTCAGATCACTGACATACCATAAAATTGTCCTGACCCCTTTTCAGTACATTGAATTGTTGACAGGGTTTCCCTCCAATACTCATTCATCATAACATGCACCTACCTGACAATCACAAAAACACCAATTTCTTGTATTTTTGTATCATTGACTCATCACTTTTACTTTGTGTAAAACAAAAAAAACCAAACACATATAGTCTACAGCCGTGATAGCAGGTCTGGGGGCTGTACAGTGCTTAAAGCTAAATGCTTTAAGTCCAATAACCTAGTTGTTCAGATATTTCAGTCTGGACCAAAGTGGTGGACCCACTGACAGATCAACATTGCCATCTTTAGAGCTGCTAGCATGACAAAAATTACTTAAATATGGCTTTTTTTATTTAAAAAAATAGCTTTTTAATTGTTGTTCAATTCTGCCCACCCAAACAAATATGTTTTAATCATTAACTTTTGATGGTTCTCACCATGCTTTAAATACCTGGATCTGCAATACCAGTGGATCTGAAACAGATGTTCTTTAAATGCAGTTTCCGTGAGGGTTTAGGAAGACATATTTATTTGTCAGACAGCATAGATGACTGAACTGAAATGAACCGCACAGGGTTGCATGTTTAATCCTTTGATGCCTCTTGTCTTGTTGCCCGATCAGGAGTTCCTTCATAGCAAAGATATTCTCCACGGAAACATCCGTGCCCACAGCGTACTAGTCACCAAGGAGTTCACAGCCAAGCTTTGGGGCCTGCATGGGGTCTACACAAGGAAGAACCAGGAAGCCACTCAGAGAGATGATCCCAGCATGAAGAAATGGCAGGCACCAGAGCTGTTAGCCAAAAGACCTGCTGGTCAGAGCAGCGACATGTGAGTCTTTCTATTTTTTTTTTTTATCTCTGGCATTGTTTGTAGTTTCCATCTTTCAATACAGATGCTGCTTCGGCAGAAAAGAAAATGCTGCTACTAACTTAAAGCAGAGAGAAAAGAAATGCATGTTCTGTGAGTGTAATATTAAAAGCATTTACTTAATGGCAGACTAATCATTATTTCCATATGCGTGTCCCTCTCTAGCTGGTCATTCGGCATCTTACTATATGAAATGGCAACATTGGGTAAGTTGAATTTTAACTTTTGGGAGCATAAATAAGTGATTTTCACGAGTTTCAAAACCCATAAACATTTGCATAAATGTGATGAAGTATCTTATTCTGTAAGGTATTTAATTTGCAAACAGACATGCTATTTTATACATAAACAGCTTCTTTAATAACTCCTTTCTCTCCAGGTGAAGCTCCTTTTGCAGAAATCCCAGTTAATGAGCTACTGCAGTTTCATCAACGAGGGAAAAGTCTGAAAAAACCTTCCAACTGTTCCAACACGCTGTAAGTGTCCGCTACATGTTCCAAACAACTCACAACCAAACCTGAAGCAGAGTGCTGTTCCCCCTCTTTATTAACATATGTGATGTAAAGCTCAGACTATTTCGTCTCTCTCTCCCTCAGATACTCCGTCATGAAGAGTTGTTGCCAGTGGAAGGATCAAGATCGACCCTCTCTGGCTGAGGTGAGCCGCAAGCTCCTGTCAGGAGAGAAAAGTGCTTCCGACAAAGTCCTCAAGGTGTCGGGGACAGTAAACATCGAGCAGTACCTGCAGGAAGCAGGATACGGGGAGGCAAATAGCTACACTGTTTTTTGATCACTCCCTGTGCAAGCAAAAATACATTGCACTATTCTCCCCAATGTTGCACTTCTACACAACACTATCTTTCAGGTGCAATAAAAGTGTTCCAAACTGTTTGAGTGCTGTGGGCACTGAAATTGTTCCTTTATTTGTTGCGTATTCTTCTACTTGAGGTCTACACAATGTAAATGAGAAACAATGTGCCAAATAATCTCATTCATGTGCATCTTTGTCCATCTAGGGAATGCCTAAATGTTTGAGGTTCAGTTAGGGAAATATAACATGATTAACATAATTTGTTTTTGTAGTAGTACACTTTAATATATGTAAACTTGACCAATGTACAGCCACTGCATCCTAAACTTGTATATTATGAGTCATGCATCTTGTTTACAACCTAAAGCCAATGTATATTAACAGATGTAATATGTTATTACATTTTTATATGGTTTCATATTTGGCAGGGTTAAGGAAATGAAGGACATAAATTTAATTATGCTGTTATTACACTCACTGTCTTCTCTATGAGCTCAGTTCATGTGGACATTTCCAAACAAGAAATGATCTCAAACTGTTTATTGTTAAATGTGAATAAAAATATAAAATTAAGTCCCACAATGACCTTTTCAAGTGGACATGATTGGGGTAAAAACACACACACACGCGCGCGTCCAGTAACAGGTATTGTTTATTGGTAGTACTGCATCTCGCATGTACACAGAGCACTTCCACTCAGCCCTTGAGAGAGCAAACCATGAGAAATACCTATTTTCAGGTAGTCAAGTTGATTAAAGCTGCTAAAACTATATCATATCCATGAAAAAATAATTTTGATTGTAGTACAAAATGGAAAAGATACAAAACTAAACTTTTAATAACTGGTAAATGAACAAATTAAAATACCAGGCTTTCTGAGTGTCCTTTGCTTGATGTGATTGGAGCCTGGATTTAACATCTATGGTAAAATAACAAGTAACTACTAGAAGACCTATATATAACATATAAATGAAGTGGACTTATTGACGTCACTCCAAATCATATCACTAAAGTATAAGCACCATTTGAAATACAGCAAGAAGGCAACATCTCTCTTTTTTCCCCACCCAACAGGTGAACTGTCCTAGCTAGAAGACCTAGCACTGATTACTGCAGGTTGTCAGATTTGCAGTTTCACAAGATTATACATACAAACAGGGCTCTACTCACAGAGACAGAAAAAAAACTGACAAACACTACTGACATGTATACTTCTGTCCACGCTCACACACTCACACACAACAGTATACAAACGTGTTTTTGCACATTCAATGTCCAGAAAGTAAACTGTCCATCCCCATGTCTTCACATGACCGATGGTGCACCATTGTTTTGTAAAAAACAAAACAAAACAAAAAAAAACATCCTTACTGTCCCCACAGATGTTAGTCTTTTTAACTTCTTACTTTAAGAGGACCAGATCCAGGTATTGATTCCAGTGAGAAGTCATCAATGAGAAAATGATCCTGGTGTCCCCCCTGAGGCAGTGCATCACTCACGCAGGGTGTTGATAGAGGCACAGATCTTGAGAGCGGGACCCAGCTTGATATTCATGGTGGAGATGAGATGGTCCTCTCGCAGAAGCAGCAGAGCCTGCCCATCGATTTCCTGCGACAGAAACTGGGCAGCCAACTCTTCACAGCCTGGACACAACACAGGGAGATAGAATTTAGTACAAAAACAGACCAGGAGACATGGCCAAGGCTTACAAATCAGCAAGATAATCACTGAACACCAACCTTGAAGTGAAGAGATAAACCTGAAGACCTCCTCCACACTCCACTGAGCAGGAGTTGCTGACAGAAAGTTAGCCCCCTCTAGTGGGAGGTTACCAGGAGCCGAGCTGTCAGACGGAGGAGCACTGAGTCCAGCTCTCGAGCAGGAGTGTGAAGAGCTTGGGGACAGTGAAGGAGAATCGTCCTCCTCTTCTTCGCCGTCACTGGATACGTCCTCCGAGCGACTGGACTCCGAGTGGCACTATGCAAAAAAAGAGTGGAGATTCAGATGCAAAAGCCAACAAAATAAATGCGAGCGAGCAAGCTGTTGATAATGCAACCATATGATGTATAAAGCCTAAAGCATCTTACTATCGACAAAATCCACAAAAAGCCCATAACCAACAAATGTGTTAGTTCTGCCTCTCAATACTTCTGACTTCCCTACAATCTGTGGCACTTCAGGCCTATTCAAGCCAATCCATTCTATCTAAAGATGCAAATCTCAATAAAGACAGATCCTAAGTATAAAGTTTCAATTTAAAAAAAAAGTTGAATAGTTTGGTAAAACAGCTGGGGCACTGTAGTTTTTAGCAAAAATGAGTGCGTTTGTTGGGGACTAATTCCAGCAGCGGAATAATACACATTTTGTACACTACTACTTTGTTTTTAGTGTGACATCTAAGAAACCATCAGGCTTACCATACACTGGCAATACTTGTTAGTAGGATGAATTATTTGGTGTTTTTGATTTTTTGATTTGTTGACAATTGGAAAAATATAGAATATCATCAGCCTACCTTGACAGGTAGATGTCTGCCTGATATTTTATTACAGGTGATATTAGAACTGCTCCTGCGAGAAGGTCCCCTTCGCCTCGCAGTGCTCTCAGTGGGTGCCGGGGGTGGTGCCAGGCCTGCACCACTTCTCCCTCTGCTTGTCTTGAAGTGTTGGCTGCAACTCACATTATACCTGTGGACCCAGGAGCACAGTCAATCCTCAGGAAAGACATTTCCTAGGTTTTCGTTCTCCTATGTGTATGTATCTTGTTTTTAACTCCAGCTCAACGTGCCAATAGGGTCTAATCATTGGCATCTCCTTTGGCTTGTTCCCTTATTACATATGGTTACTTACCTATGTAAAGCACAGTAGAGTTTTTGGAGGTATGTGTAAAAACAATGCCAAAATGGCAAGCTAAAGTAAAACGTACCTCTTAGCACAAGTATTTGAACAGAACCTCTTTGATCCTCTGAACTGGCTAGCTGGGGCGAGGCTTCCACAGTACTCACACTTTAACACTGAAGAGGAAAATAAAGGATAAAACTATGTTGCGTGTTTAGGAAATATTGACTGTGCACACAGATTCATGGTATCATACTTGATCTTTAAAAAATAAGAGTTATTCCACCACTTACACGGAGGTCCATTCTCTGAACGGCCAACAAGGGCAAAATCTCTGTCTTTGAGAAGTCCAGCAACCTGTCACATCAAATATAAGCCTGACAGTAAGGAAATGTTTCACAGAGAAAGATTTGATTTAATGTGAAATCTATGTTATCATAGCAGGGCACACTTACGGGGAAGGGCTCAGCTCCCTCCTGGATGACAAAGCCCTCTATGAGGTGGGTGAGGACTTGAGGTTTGACCACTGCCTGGGGAACAGGCGCTCTGTCTTTGTCCCCATGCCCGACTCTTGACAAGGGCAGAGGCAAAGACAGGGTGGGAGGAGATGAGAAGGCAGCTGCTACAGGAGGAGCTAGTGAGGATCGATAGAAACAGGAAAAAATAATGAGCTTTTTACCAGATTTCTAGACTTTTTTACTATTTCTAGATTTACAAATTTTCAAATATTGCTACTAATAATCTATGCTTGATTTGGACATGGCAAGGTGACATACCAGAGTTCTTTGTAGGGGCAGGGGATAAGGGAGGAGCAGAATCCTTCATGTGTGCAGAGTCTGAAGATTCTGTCGCCATCTCATTTGGTGCGTCACAGTCAGATTTTCTCTTTAGAGAGCCAATAGCAGGCTTTATCTAATGGGGGGGAAAGCAGGAGAACCGTTAGTTTGTTGTAAACTGACAGTTTTACTTACACCTAACCAGTGGTGGTGATGGCGCAATGGATAAGACACATGCCTTTGGATAAAAGCGTCAGCTAAATTAATAAATGTAACCAAAGTACATCCTTTGGCGTGGTTGATCTTACCACAGCACTGTTGTTGAAGACTGCATTAACATTCCCACCAGCTGTACTTTCTTGGGCAGCGCTGCTTCGTGCCTGTGCCAGGGCCACAGCCTGGACGTTTCCTGCTAAGCCCTGCCTTGCTCCCACAAGCTGCACAGGGATGTGTGGAAGGTTGTGTCCCCCAGTGGGGGCCTGGCTGTTGCTAGGTGGTGCTGGGAGGATGGGAGGTGGGTGTCGAGGGGGCATCTGGAAAGGCAAGCGCTGTACCTGAGCTGTCTTGGGCTGGATTGGCACAGGACCTTTGTCTGCAGTAGTGCTGGCCTGCTGTAGGGGCTGCACCACCAGAGTCTGTGTGTTAATGTTGGCTTTTGGGGTCACTGAGCCAATGGGGTAGCCCTGGCTGGTTGTAGGAACATTTGAGGTGGGCACCAGGATAACAGGGGCCGCAGAGGTGGACAGGAGGAGTTGGGAGAGAGGGAGTGCTGAAGAGGAGGTGGAGGAAGGAGCTACAGAAGCAGCAGGAGTAACAGTCATGGCAGTCTGGTTTCCAGTCTTTACGGCCATAGTGTTGGCTGTGGACTGCTGAGTAAAGTTGGGTTTGGCCATTTGTTGTTGCTGTTGTGGTTGCACTTGCTGCTGCTGAATTGTCTGGGCAAACTGCTGCTGACCGAGAGGAAAGCTGGCAACATCTTTCCTCTCTGGAAGCTCAGACTTGACAGCAACTGCTCTGGGAGTGCAGTGTAGTGCCAGATTCTGCACCTGTAAGATTTAGAAAGGAGCAGGTTGTGGGGACATGCATTTGAGAAACATAGTAGGTGTGCGCTTGGTGGAGACAATCATGTCTCTAAAAACGATCACATATTCAAGACAGATTGGCTTTAAATAGCTCAGACTTCACATTACAAGTAGATGATACTCAAACCTGATCATTGTCAGACTGGGCACTGGCAGTGGTAGGAGCAACTTCATGCTGCTGCTGCTGTTGCTGCTGGGGCTGTGTCTGGGCAACCGTTGCTACAGTAGCTGTTGCTGTACCACCAGGCATGAAGATGAGCTGAGAGGCTAGGGGAGCCCTGAGAGAGCGATTGACCTATATGAGGAAAAAATACTTCAATCAGTGACTCCTTAATTACATGGATTTCTTTAATGATCTGCCAACATTTTTGATGGTAAATGCTAGGTGGTCCTTTTTAAAATCACTTTCAGTACCACTGCTTTCTCTGGAGAAACTTGGCTTGAATTTCCTGGTGATGGCGTTGAGTTTATGTAGGTTTTAATTATACTTAATTATAGATCTATAATACTATTAATGTTCGGGCTAATAACAGAGTTTTTACTTTTGTTACAACTTGAATAGAATAGATAGATGCATAAATAGTTATGGAGACCACAATCAATACACTTTCACAAACAGAATAAAGGTTGAGTTTTTATAAGACTTGGGGACACAGACGAGTGCAATATGAATGCATTTAACAGATTATTACTCAAAAATGGACACAGAGCATACTAATTCTTAACTCACCCTAAGATACATCTGTCCCTGTCCTGCAGAGTTTCCACCCAGCAACACTGACTGGTTGAGAGCTGTTGTTGTTGCAGAGGTGGCCGGGCCGTGGGGACGGGCATTAGTCATGGTACCACCCGCAGACGTGGTGCTTAGGTTGACCTGGGAGGAACAGAAAATTGTACATTTTTATCAAACCAATCTTACCAATTCAAAAACTAGCCATGTAATTCATAATTCAAACAATAATTAAACTTACAGTGGTGGTCGCCTGAGACATGCTGTTACTTGGGGTATTGGACTGACGACTAGCTGCAAGCGTGGCCTGGTTTAAAGAGAGAAATGAAAGGGATGTAATGCTTGTGCATATTTGTGTACTGACTGCATATTCCTGTAATTCTGGTTACCTGTTGCACAGCGGCCAAGTTGTGGAGTTGGGCACTATTGATCTGCTGCTGCAGCATGAGCTGCTGGAAGTACTGAGCTGCATTTGGCTGTCTTTGTAGTGCTTGGAGAGCCTAAATAAACACACCCACACATACATATATACACTTTTAAGACTAATCCAGAAGTCTTTTTATGGTTTATATGGTCAATTCAAGATAACAAACTAAGTCTTTCCATCACATCTATGAAGTTGTTTATGCACACCTGTACAGCCTGTCTCTCATATAGAGACATGTGGGCAATCTGGGGTGCACGAGAATTCCCGCTTGTCTGAGGATTTCCATTGGTGGTGCCTGTGTTTTGGTCTTCACCTGCATCCATGTTGGCTGCTCAAAACACAGAAACCACTCATGATAAATGATAAATGTTTGTATTAATGAAACTTAACTGTAAATATTTTAGCACGAAGACTTGATGTAAATGGAATTTGGCACTCTTTGCTGGGACCACACAACTAAAATATTACATTTAAGAAACAAGTTTAAATAGACATACATATGAAAACTCAAATCATCAGTTACTAGCTGAAGTACAACAGCCAAACTCAGTGTCAACTCAGTGGCGTTATGTTTCAAATGTCTAACACTGATGACCTAGGAGAAGACAACTTCTAGGGTACACCCTCAAAATCTTCAGTATTCGGATTGTTTTTACCATAACTGTTGGGAGCAAAGTTTTATTCTCCCAGAGGGACCATAAATCACAGCTTGCAACATCACTGCACATACACGTTACATATGAGCTTGACAGACGTTATCTCTAACTTAAGACACTAATAACCGTGGCAAGCAGGAACATTGAGATATTTTCATTATCCGACCAGTTGTCAACATGACAGATGAATGCGGGAGAAAAAACAACATGGAGGAAAGCTCAAAACACAAAGTAAGAAAAAAAGCTAGCCAGCTGTAGCTAACTACAATGGACTTTGCTAGTTAACGTAAGCTAACCTCTCTAAACAAAAGTACGACATACCGTTATACAAATACATTAACGGCTGTAACTGAGTTAGAAAAAATGCCAATTGTAGAAACATTAGATGGAAGTGGAAAGTGACTTTGATGCTAACACTAACTTAACGTTAACGTAGCAGAAAATGTGCAGCGTTAGTTAAACTGTTAGACAGGCTAACTAACTAGCAGCTAGCTGCTTGTTGCAGGCAAAAAGCTAGTAACTAGCTGGCTATCATCCGTGCAAGAAGTCAACGTTTAGTGTTTCTCGGCGTGCTTATGTGTTTACCTCTCCTTGGTATTTCTGTCCTTTTCACTGTTAAATGTAATCAAGTTTTTGCGACCTTAGTTTTAACTGCAAACACCGATAGCCCCTTTCAGGGATTTTGCCTCCAACAAATCCCCGCCCCTTAGTCCTTTTTTTCTTTTTCTAATTCTTCTTCTTCTTCTTTGTGTGTTGCCGGTTGGCAAACGTTAAAGGGACATACAGCCATCTAGCTGTATGGGCGTGAATATATCTTTTTATATAAAGTCTATGGTGTAGATGGTAATTAAACTCCAGGGCCCAGTTGTTCAAACAGTTTAATCTGGATCAGAATTATTATTTGGAAATCCCATGTTTTGCTATCCAGAATCACGTAACCCATCTTATTTTAGTGCCAGTTTTCCATAGCAACATTGGATTGGATCACCCTGATCCAGATACAAAATTTTTCAGGATTACCAAATCTGCATTTGTACTAAATGGGACCACATATCACAACGCTGTTAATTATATAAAGACCAACAGGTAGAACACCCAGCATGGGGTCACTTTAATTTGAAGAGGCAGAAAACGCACAATAAAACAACAAAAAACATTTCCTTCCATTTTCAATTTCTTTAAACAGACCGACCATCTGGCCCTATTCAGAGAATTGGAAATTCAGATTTGGTAATCCTGAAAAGTTTGTATCTGGATCAGGGTGATCCATTCCAATGTTGCTTTGAAAAACGCACAAAAGTGAGAAGGGTTACATTTATTCATTTAGCTGATGCTTTTGTCCAAAGCGACTTACAACTGCTGTATATGTCAGAGGTTGCACGCCTCTGGAGCAACTAGGGGTTAAGTGTCTTGCTCAGCTACACATTGGTGTCTCACAGTGGATTTGTCTCTCACACCAAAGGCATTTGTCTAAACCACTGCGCGATCACCAACCATCCGGGATAGCAAAACATGGAATTTCCAAATTCGGATCATTCTGATCCAGATTAAACTTTTTGAACAACTTTGCCCAGGGCTTGGATCAAATCTTGAAAATGGGTTGTTCAAAAGAAAAAAAGGATTCTGGAATTGGATCAGCTCACCTAATCCAATTCTGGGTTTGATCTGGATCAAGCCTTCATTTTGTCCATCCACACATCCATCATCAACTGCTTATCCTGCGTACAGGGTCGCAGGGGGCTGGAGCCAATTCCAGCTGACATCGGGCGAAAGGCGGGGTACACCCTGGACAGGTCGCCAGTCCATCGCAGGGCCACACACAGACAGACAACCACTCACAGTCACACCTAAGGACAATTTAGGGTCACCAATCAACCTAAGCCGCATGTCTTTGGATAGTGGGAGGAAGCCGGAGCACCCGAAGAGAACCCACGCAGACACGGGGAGAACATGCAAACTCCACACAGAAAGGCCGGGGCATCCGGGGTTTGAACCTTGACCTTCTTGCTGTGAGGCTGTGCTGCCTCTACCTTCACTTTGTGTTGTTCAAAACGTTTTTGTAGGATTGGGATCTGTTTATTCCAAAAAAAAGTGATAAAGTAGTAATTACCTATAATAAACAATATATGAAACCACTAAATAAATAATCTCTTCTTTCTACCTGTACCTTGTGAAAACCAAATTTTCGTACCACTTCTTAAGCTGAGTCATGCTTGGGCACTGCTTTAGAAACTCCACAGGCTCATATGGTCTCTTTTTTAGAAAGATTACTCACATCCCAAGAGCTGTTGTTTATTGGAACCGGATTTTCAGTCACAGTAGGCTAGCTAATATGGAAATCCATATATTGAGTTAACTAAATAGGCCTACATATTTTCAGACTAATGAACCATATTGGTACACATCTATTGGCACTGTTACTGACTGACTACTGGTTCATAGAGGCATCATGTACCAAAAACTGAATTGAATATTTTAAAGGAATAGTTCAACATCTTGGGAAATATGTTTATTTCCGTTTTTCGTTAATAACTAGAAGCATAGAAAAACAGGAAACTCAGGAAACAATCTTCTTTTCAGCTCCTATAGAGCTCACTAATTACATAGACTTTGTGTCTGACTGAAGGCCTTTAGCCTTTTGCTCCCAATGGTTGTCCAGCACCCTGTGTGGTAGCTTGGTGCCATCATCATCGCTAATAGTTTATCATTATATAAACACAACTATTTAACATTTATTTGTTTAATCTGTTCAAAAACAGAAGCGTAATAACCTTTTTATATACAGTCTATGGTAATAACGAGCATCACTTAAGCTTCATATATTTTGCTATCTTCTCAAAAAATGTTGAATTGTTGCTTTAACTATGGAGTTAGAGCCCGGAGGCGATGAGCTTAGCAGGAAAAAGACGGAAGCAGGAACAGCTACCCATTTAACTAACTTTGATTTGCTTAATCCAAAGACACACAGACATGTAAAGACGACAGTCTGGTTTATGGTTTTGGGGGAGTTGTTATACACTTGTTATACACTTGACAATCCACCGCAGGTAGAGGAAACATCTAATGATAAACTCAGCAAGTACAAAGAACTCACCTAGCCTAAAGAACAAAATCATTACAGATTATTTATATACTATACTATACCTCATCATACGTTTTTGTGCAATTACAAAGTGTCTAATACATTGATTATTTTATCATCAGTAGCATGTTTGATTTCTGGTTTTGGGCCAACTTGAAATTTTTAGTTATTTTCAATATTAAAAAATAATAAGTTGCTAATTCAGCTCAAATCAAATACTCCCACCCAATAGTTGTGGAGAGACAAGTATCTACACTAATTGGGATGTGCATTTTACAAATAGTCTTTTCCAAGTAAAGGAATAATTTCCTCTGTCCTGCCAAGATGTTGAGAGCAACAAATCTTCTCAGTATCTTTGCAGTATAACTGTAAAGACACAAATGGTTCCTCCTGGTGGAATTTTGAGAGAAAAGCTCTCCTGTTCTTTTGACGGAACAGAATATCTGTCTGCATCAGAGTTCTAGAGTTCTGCTGTGCAACAGAATCAAAGAGTTTCGGTTTAGTGGTACAAATGTGGAGATCAACCTTCATGATTTAGACCATTGTCAATCATGCTCACATTGGTGTAGTGTGTTTATTGGCTACATTGATTGATTCAAATTTCATGGTTTGAAAGTCACAAAACATCTTGCATGTCATAGTCCCACAAACAGTCGATATCAGTGGCGGACTGATGTCGAGGGGCAGGGGCAAAAAAAGTAAAGGCGGCACCACCACGCATGTTTAAAGTATTACTACTAAAACCCTGTAATAAAAACATGCAGGGAATAATTTAGTAATTTAGAGGCACGTGTTGGCCAACAAGCAGTTTCTAAAGGGCACTGCCTCACGTTTCCTTGCAGATTGATCCACTGTAGAGGGCACTTTATTATATTTTATTTACCATAGGAGAGTCCAAGAAGGCACTTTTGTAAGCATTTTTTTCCCCCAAACATGGGGCAAACCCATGTAGCGATCCACGTGAAGCTTGGAAGGCTGAAGAGGTTAATTATTCATGTAGGCTATACAGATTTTTAACTGACGGCAATGACAGCAACTTATGTTCTGTTAGTGTTCAGGAGGTATGTTTATACAGTACAAGCTGGGACTCAGTAGGTGGCGGCAGAGGAAAGAGAGGAGGCATTTTAGTGACGTGAAATGTTTGACGCCTCAAATCCAGAAATGTAATGTATTCTGGGGGGCAAGGGAAGTCTGTGATAGGGCACTACACTTCGGCAAAAGGAAGAAATGAAAGTTGTTTCTGTATGACAACATAATTGACAGCATCATTCTGGCTCCACTTAATAGCTGCAGGTCCTGTCTTAACCGGTAAGCCCTTAAACCAATGCAAACATTACGATTACCAGGGACTGCTTGCTCAGAGACTACAAGTTTGCCTTTGAATTCATTATTTTCTTTAATTACCTCACCCTCTCCAATTTAAAAATGACAACAACTGTGTACAGAGTTTAGTATAGTTTTGTATTGTAGAAGAGAAAATTAATTTAGATTCATATACATGTTTCTTTTTAAGGTTTCTTGGTAAACATGGGTATCACCCATATTTACACTGAGAAAAAAAACCCTGGTAAACCTGCTTCTTTTCCCTGCAACATCTGCTAACTAAGAGACAATACTACTCAACATTAACAAAGAAGAGCTTAACCATTAGTTCATTTAAATATAAATTATTAATAAAAATGTTTTGTGCATGAAATGTTTATTAAAACATTTTTACATTCATTAAATCCCCAACGGTGAGTGCACTTGTGTGTGTACGGAGTTCACCACTACACTGGGCATACATAAACTTATTGCGTATTTTACAAACAAAAACGTTACTGGCTTGAAATCATACTTGAACCCAAACAGGCTTTTCTATTGATCTGAAGGTTGTTCAGTTCACGACAACTACAGGTGTAACCATTTCTACCAGAAACTGTAATAAACACAAAAAGCACATTGTAGAAACAAAACCAACATAACTGCTCACACTGACAATAATATAGTAACATACAGTAACTAAACTAACTTCCTAACGTAATCTTGCCACCAAGGTCAAATATCCTGCTTTAATTCTTAGTATTAATCATTTGAAACCTCTAAAATATCACAAACCTCATTATTGACACTATAATATATTTATACAGATGTATAGAAAATGAAGTGCTTTCATTTGCCGCTCTATCTTCCTAAAGAAGCAATACATCTGGATATTTGGTCAAAGTTCATCCTGTAATATTGGTGTGTGCGCATGTGGTGTTTGGGCCAGCTTTACCCAGGCAGATCAGTTTACCCACTATAATATTTAAATATTTTTACGATTATCAACAGAAAAGAATTTACATTTTGTGAATGTTCATTTCTTCTATGAATATATAAGTGCATGTACTACGAATCTACCATACTTTTGAAAATAAATTATATAACTGCCAATTACTGCATAGTAGCATTTATCATTTTGAATCTAAACACCAAATTGTAAGTTTAGCAGATTGATTTAATAACATTTTGCATTAGCATTATAGTTAGCTACAAGTGTCAGCTTCAGTCAGGAACTGATAATAATGACCATTTAAGGACAATTTTAGCATTGATGTGGAAGCTTTTGACCCATGATGTGGGAGGGAGAAAACAGCCAAGTAAAACATACATTCAGTCAAGCAGTGATTTCTACTTGGCTGTAAGCAGAATCACATTACTTAAAATTAAACATTTCACTCATCACTTCTCTAGTTTTCAAAACTAAATAATAATAAATTTATAACATTAATAAAAAATAAACTGATTAAAGCCAAATTAAGCAAAAGTACTTGTGTGTTTGTAACCTGCAGCTGTGAATGCAGAACCAGGACCCCTGGAAGAACAACTTGCTGCAACCTGCACCAACATCATACAACAATCAATCATTAGCGAAGCAGAAAAAGATGAGCAATATTATCATCCGTTTAAATCACGTAGAAATCCAACTTCTTAACTTCTCCTTTTTCACTCATTTGTTTGTTGACATCAAACAAGCTGAATGAAATGCATGGGTTAGCAAGACGAGACAGGTCTGTCAGCCCTATGAGAAAACATGTCCTCTTAAGTAGATCACACAGTAGTTGCCCTAGGCACAAGTCTGGAATACACACAAAGTGCCAACATGTCCTAACCTAAACCAGCACAAGAAAAACAAGACTTGTGTGTAACAGCAACTTCATCTAACCTGTGAAAGAGTAAACTGTGTCACACAGTAAACATTTCTGTCCCATTTCTGACATTTCAAGGTCACATAGGTAGTAAGTGGTCATCTCTCTCCTCTGGCTCTTCTTCTAAATGTTCTGTGGCCACTCCTCTGTATGCGGGTGCTTCCTCTCGATTTTGTGACCGGCACACAAAGTCACACCCATCCTGTAAAAGGGGGTAAAGTTTGTTAGGAATTTCAAAAAAAGTCACACGAGCCAGCTTTTCATGACGTCATTTATCAACTACACAAGGCTTACCGCTGTCAGGTTGCCAACCTCCACCCAAAAAGCATAATTTGGGAATTGCTCCATCCCTTTGGCTCCAACAATTAGTCGTTGGTAGAGGAAACCTCCAATGAGGTAAACGGCCACAAGGCACAACCCACTGAAAAAAGAGAGGGCATATGATCACTGATCATTTAGAATATTAAATGCCTTACAATTAAGGGGTTTTGCATCATTACAGACTGTCTTTACACACATGATGAGTATTATGGAACCACTGCTGAGCTGGGACTGAATAACTGGGCAAACTGCACTGGAGTCCAGCTCAAACAGGTAGAAACAGTTGAACTCCTTGTCCCGGGTCTCCAGCTCCACCTCCAGCTTGCCCTGCGTGGGAAATGGAGAGAGACTAAGGTAAATACACACA
Source organism: Micropterus salmoides (assembly GCF_014851395.1). NCBI lineage: Eukaryota > Metazoa > Chordata > Actinopteri > Centrarchiformes > Centrarchidae > Micropterus > Micropterus salmoides. The sequence continues at coordinate 14,846,678 of NW_024040152.1, forward strand.
GTAAGAAAAACGGAGACAGGGTGCAAGACTACATGTCACGCAAAAGAAGCATTAAGCCACGTTCAAACCTGTCTGAAAAAAACACAACCATTTTATTTGTTTCAAATCAGACTGAAGGGATACCGACGCAGTGAGCTCCAGCAAAAAAATGTAACCCTGATTTAAATTTTACCCAAACACAATCATACGTCGTCCGGCAATGCTGCATGGGCCAGTCAAGGACATACAGACACACTTTCCTGGTAAATTACTTTGTAATATGTATGGCAGGGGGTGGCCAAATTTTTTTCAAGTCATTAGATGGCGGGCCAGAACATGGTCAATTGACCATTTATATTCCAACATTTCCTGTGTGTGCGATTCACTCAGTTCGGTAGTGCACAGGACTCCCGTTCAGAGGGTTGTGTGTTCCATTCTCACTTACTTCTAGTATTTTTTTCGTTTCTCTTTCAACAAATTGATTGTGAAGAGATCGTATTACATTTCACAATTAAGCATGTGCAGGAGTGTGTACATCCCGGCGACTGGTTCACATCAACCTATGGACACTTATTTTCGTGTCCACAGTATCTCCAGACAGAGGAAATTCCTGCTTTTCTCATTCAGGGGAATCTGATCTTACGTTTTCTGAGTCAAGCAAGTGTGTCAAGCAAGCCAGAGATTCTTTTGAATTTCCATCAGAACTTTTCAAAGTAAAAGCTCTCAATTAAACACAACATAGTATTGCTGCAAAAATATTCTTGCGCTTTTAATATTGTAGGCACAATCACTTAAGAGGAACTGATAATGTGAGTAACTTTTGCTGTCATGACTGAGATCTGTTTCAGCATTTTTCTGCCACTATCAAAGTAATGTGACCGTAGCCGCATATTGCATACTACTGATGTATGGGGTATTTGTACGGTTTACCTCGCAGACAAGATAAAGAATAAAATGGCTATTAGAGCCCGACCGAGAGCATATTCTGATATATCAGCCAATAATCTTTTTATCAGAGACAACAAAATATAAAAAAATATTTGTTATGTGTAGTTATGAGACATCACTAAGATAACGCAACATAATGCAGCTTAAAATTTGTTATAAATAGTACTTTAAACAAAAGTACAGCTTATTTTGTTAGCTGACTGATGTGTTATGTGGTGGATTTCTGGCTCCAAACACCTGTGTTGCCAACAAGGGAGTTGAACAGTGCCCTGTGGTGGACAACTTATTCAATTACAACACTCAAAACATGATTGAAGGATCTGTCTTACCGCATCAATATTCCTGTTGCAAGAGATCATGATAATGGCTTTCCTACTTTCCTTGGAGCAGTGGGTATCATATGGCTCGCCGTTTCCATAGATCAACATCACCCAGTCACCTGCAAGTGCAGTAAAGTGTATTTTGTAACAGACATTGCAGACACAATACTGTTCTATAGCACCCTATGAAACAGCAATAGTCTGCTGTTCAGAGGCAATTCAAGAATGAACAATTCTTAAGCTTTCAGCCTTATTAAGCTCATAGTTTTTTTTTCTCAAAACAAAATGCAATTCTCTAACCAAAGATCCAAAATCACTGATGGTTAACATTCACACACATGCTGCACACATTCGATCAAAACAGGGTAAATTAGGTGGAACTTCTTATATTTTGCAGACTTACTTCCTCCAATGGCCTGTGTTGAATTATACATGCCAATCACAATTGTTTTCTTGCTGTCCACCTGAACAACCCCAGCTCCTGGAATACCCCCTGCATCCCCACACAACTGGAACACATATGTGTAGCCCTCTTCTGTACTCTTGTTCTCTGCTGTAAAGCTGTCAAAATGAGAATAAATCCCAGTAAACAATTAATAATATGAGAGACAGAAGTGGTGAAAAAGCACAATATTGAATGTCAAAGGATAATCAGGCAAAACGGTTCTCATGCTTGGTTTATATACTCAGTTAGTGCAGATTTTTGATTGGATAGCAGCCAATCCAAAAATCTAAAGTTGTATTGGTGACACTGAATATGCAGGTACACAATTTAGTCACTTCTTACTTCTTATGGGTGAGTGGCTCTAGTCGACTGAGGACTTTCCGTTCTGAGTCAGATTCAGTTAACAGTTTACAGCTCTTGGTGCCCTCAATGCTGTACACTCCACTCCCACACAGGACCAGTTCAACAGCCAAGGTCCACAGCAGGAAGGACCCTCCACTGTGACCGTTGACCACCTGGCACAGATGTTACATAATTAAAAAAAAAAAAAATTATTATTATTTTTATCATTCTAATAAAAATATACAAGCACCATACAAGCAAATACAATCACCTATTATTCATTTGAAATTAGGGTTTGACAATGTGAAACGATATAAACTGTCTACCATTAGAATTTTCCATACTGTTCATTCTATGTTAACTATGCCTTAGAGCTGAAAGGAGTAGTCGATTAATCAGTTAGTCAACTGACAGAAGATTGATGGGCAACCATTTTAACAACATTACATTGTTCTATCAAAAATGTGCTGCCTTTATCTGTCATATGATTTAAAACTGAATAACGTGTTTCAGTCTCTTGGATGAACAAAACAAGCTATTTAAATATGTCACCTTAGGTTTTGGGAGATTAATATGAGCATTTTTCACAATTTTCTGACATTTTGTAAAGAAATGGATTAATCAATCAATCGAGAAGATAACTGGCAGATAAATCTGTAATATACATAATTGTTGGTTGCAGCTCTGATCCTTTTGACATCTATTGTGGGTAAAGCTGCAAACCAAACTGCTTTATGGTAATATTGGATTTTTGTACAATTTTTGCATCAGTGTGATAAAGTAACTTCATTTGTCAGGCAAATTTCATTCACTGAAAAACCAACCGCAGACACTGTGACAGAAACCATGAAATGGGAAGTCTTACCCCCTAGAATCTGTAAATCTAAACCAGAGACTGCTTTTCTTTTATTTCTAGATAATGCATGGAATACATATGGTCCACTCCTATTTGAAATAATGACATTAAGTGGTGGGATTATTTCCGGTTCACTATTCTCAACTACAGCATGCTCATTGATTCTTTCCTGAACAAAGGAGAAACACAACTAGAAAGAAAGTACCTGTCCATTTCTTGGAAAAACTATTTAAGTGTAGGCTAAAATATACATTTATAATATATAAGGACAGAATAGCTGGGGAAAAAAACAGCACAAGCTTGTGAAACCACATTGTTACAGGCTATGTTTAAGCCTTCACTAAATACATTGTGTGCATGCAAAATGTCTCCACATGAGGCAACAACTTTTCCTGAGGAAACACCGTCAAAAATACCCCTCTGAAAAGCTTAGCAGAACTTAAACTTTTAGCTACATTGTGCACCTACCTTCATGACTTCTTTTAATGTAAGTTAAATGAGCTTCTTTGTTAGTTACAGTTTAACAGACGACCTGGCAGTTGCCAGTTTATGATGTAGTGAGCTTCCTCGCGCTAACGTCGCTTCCTGGTTGACTTAATCAGCATTAAAGCTGCTATTTTTGTTAAGCATATAAAATAAAGTATATTTGCATGTAGTCAGGAGATTCAAATTAATGTTGCTAGTTGTACGCGTTTCTGTCCTGGATAATAACCGCGCTTATCTTCAAAAATGTGCAGAGGCTAACGGGCTACAGGCAGCACCGGAGTGCGGAAGTGAAACTAAACACACGCATGTGACCGTCCAGATAAAGGAAGCTGAATCCCCTCACACCCGCATCAGCTGAACAGAGAGTTCACAGTTGGAAAGAGAAAAAAGCTCGAGGATGGCATGTTTTTGCATGTCTACAGTTTCCTTGAAAATATGTAGGCCTATATCTGTCAACGCTGCACAAACCATTACAAACATTTAATCACCATCAAGATGCATCTGGATCCAGCCAGATGTTTCCATTATAAAATGCAAAATACCACAAATATGCCTTGCTGAATTCACATTGGATTCACATTTGTCTGGAGATGGATACAAAAAAAGACTTATTAGCACATTATTTCACTTACACCATATTCCATATAATTTAATGGTATTTTTAATAAGAACTCAAAAGCTATTTCCTCATTGGTAAAGTAATTAAAAAGGAGTGCCTTCAGTATTTTCCCCCTGTTTCCTCATCCCTCTCCCCTGTCAGTCTTTGTGTGTGTGTGTGTGTGTGTGTGTGTGTGTGCATTATTCAACTCACCTGCTCAGACTTGCACACTTGCCAACCGTCAGCTCATCTACACCATCAGCATTTATCATCTTCCCCCTGAACTTTACAATAAAGCTTTTAACCTCAAAAATCCCTTTGAGTCTCTGCTTGAGTTCTCTCTCACTGATCGTAACAAAACTGTTGATGTCGATTTTTATATTAAGTTTACAAACTTAGTTGCTAGTTTATTAGGTACACCAATTTAATATGTATACAGTCTAATACAGCAGTCCTTCATGAAGATTATAAAGTTCAGTTTTCTTTAGAGAGATAATGAGTCACCTTTTTGGTCATGTGGACGCTGTAGTTTGTTGAGGTGTTCAGCTGTGTTGCATTATACTGAGCAGTGTTTCTAATATTCCATCTTTATTTATATAACTGGGGTGGGCAAATATAATCATCACTAATTATAATGCATTAAAATGTAACAGTGTTACATATTTTCTACAAAAGTCTACTTTGAAGTGTATGGTAATAACTTGTATGTCATCTTAATAATAACGTAATAATTTACGTATTGCTGTTTGACTGTGATTTTATTGGTGATAATGTAGGCATTATGTAGCATTGTTGATATCACCTAATCACCTGAACTCCTTTCTCTCTTCTTAGGGACCATAATTAGTTTTGAACATAATTGTGTAATCCTTGACTTTATGTAGCTGTGTAACAGCATCTTTCAATGCTGGTTTGTAGTACTACACTGGGCAAATGAGACACAACCCTTCATAAGTGATTTGCGTGCATAGTCTATTTTCTTTTAATAGTTAGGGCCCGAGCATCAAACATACGAGGACCTTTAGGGGCATTGTCAGGCTCTTGAAACATTGGGGGCTTAGCCCAGCCCAGAAATCTTTGAGAAAAAAAAATTAAACACTTAATTTCCTGCATTCTGGTGAATTTTTCTGCACCAATTTATTGAGGAAATTTCTTTCATTTATATCACATGTGTCAAACTCAAGGCACGCGGGCCAAATCCGGCCACTGTGGCCTGCGAAAGCTTTAAAGATTCATGATTGTTCTAAAATAAAAGTCTATGCTGCCATAAACTGCATCTCCCACAATGTATGTTGATTTTGTGACTTGAGAAGTGCAAGTATATCCAGCTGCAGCCCGCAGACCTGACGGAAGTTTATGGAAGTCAGAAATTGAACTTCCAAATCCCAGAAGACACCGCGCACAAAACGTGATGACGTTAATCTCGGCGCACGTACAGGATAGATCCTAATGCAAACCGTTTTATTCTTTAGAAGCCAGCAACAGAAGCGAGAAATCAACTGTGTAGACTTTGAATATCGGCAGTTTTATGAAAATTGGTAGTGAATCGAAAATGTGTTCAAACGTTTTCGGAGTTGAGAAGCTCCGCAAGTGCCGACCAGTGTTATATAGCTGCAGTAACGTTACTGGAGGCTGCACAGCAACACAATGGAAGTTAATCCTATCCGCTAGCGACCCATGTGCACCGCTGTAGGGTTAACCGGTCGACATGCATATAATCCATAACTTTAGGCACACACCCTGTGATGGTTAGGGTAAGAGGAATATACTTCGGGGGGCTGTCAGGAATAGTTAACTAGCTAGCTCCGGTTAGCTCCCCCAGGCCCAGTAACACATACCACTGCAGCCAACACAGCCTGAACACAGCAGACGTGTCCAGCAATAGCTGAATGATAGTGTTAATGTCTCAGTAAGTTTTAACCTAAATCAAGATACATCTGGCTCATGATGTAACATCACAGAATATTCTTGGTTTGTGAAACTTAAAATCACTTTGGAAGAAATAAAATATACACCAGCTGCCGTTAGCCAAGTGGCTAACCTGCAGCTTGAAGCTCAAAGCAACAAGCAGTACACTCTTTTCACAATCAGAGGTCCCTTCACACACCCTGCCACACAAGGGAGGACACCCAACAGACCCCTCTGACTGTGGAGGTCTCAATGTGAGAGCAGTTGCCCCCCCCCCCTCGCCGGGATTGTGGAGACTGTGCTCTCCTCCTTGGCTCAGAACGGAACTTCAGGAATAAGGGGATCTACTCCCGCTACTTCCTGGTCAGGAAGAAGATGGGCGGTGAGAAGCCCATCCTGGACCTGTCACTGTTCAACAGGGTGATTATGGTGGGTCCTTTTCGCATGTGACAGTGAAACAGGTGATGGAGTGTGTGTGCCAGGGAAACTGGCTCTCCTCCATTGACCTGAAGGATGTGTAATTTCTTCTGTCCGTCAGACACAGGAAGTTTCTGCGGTTTTCATTCCAGGGCGCCCTGTCCTTCGGTAACTCCCTGGCCCCGCGCACTTTTTCCAAGTGTGTCGAGACGGCCCTGGAGCCGCTGCGGCGGTCAGGCATCAGGGTCATGTTTTATCTGGACGACCTGCTGCTGCTGGCGCCGCCGCGGGACGAAGCGGTGATGTAGACAGCCCAGCTAGTCGCACACCTGTCTTACCTGTATCACGGTGAACTGGAAGAAGAGTGCTCCTCTCCCCTGGTGGTCCCCCTGGGCCTCCTCCATATGAGGAGGCTGCAGTGCTGATTCATCCGCCTGCGTGTTGACCAAGTGAGACAGAGGCCCCTGATCTGGCCTACTGGTGGGACCCACTCTCTCTGTGGTCGGGGTTCCCCTGGTCAGGGTCACGTCCCATATCTCAGTCTTCACAGAGGCCTCCCTGATGGGCTGGGGTGGGACCTGCCTTTTTCAGGTGGTGGGTGGTCTGTGGCAGGGCCGCAGGCCTCTCCACATAAATGTGCTGGAGCTCCTCACGGTGTGGAAGGTGATCAGACGTTCTCCCCTCTGCTGTGGGACCAGCATGTGCTGGTGCGCAACGACTACAAGGCCGCGGCCTACATAAACCGCCAGGGCTGTTGGGTCTGGCCAGGCAGCTGCTCCTGTGGGCACACACTCACCTGCTCTCCATCAGAGCAAAATACATCCCTGGCGTGCTTAACAGAGGGGTGGACATCATGTCGAGGGGGGGCCCAGACGAGTGGCACCTCCATCCCGATCTGGTGACCAGATCTGGCTCCGGTTCGGCGTGGCAGAGGTGGATCCAACAAGGAGAACGCTCAGTGCGCCCTTTGGTTTTCACTGAGCCCGTGGGACGTCTCCGTGCTGGGAGTGGACGCCTTCACACACCCCCTTTGGCCTTCCCAGCTGCTGTATGCTTTTCTGCCAGTGCGGCTGATCTCGCGCCTTCTGGATCGCCTGGCGGTGACTCTGGTAGCCCCCAGCGTGTCCTGGTTTCCCTGTCTCCAGGGTTGCTGGCGGGGCAGCCGTGGAAACTCCGCTGGAGGGGGTCACCTCTCTGGGTCTGGCCACTGAGAGGCGACGCCTGGAGGGCTTAGGTCTCTCCCGGGAAGTGGTTCGCACCATCCAGGGGTCAAGGGCCGCCTCCACTCAGTCCTCTTACTCCTCTAAGTGGTCGGCTTTCCTGGTGTCTGGACCAGGGGACAGACCAGGTCATCTGTCCGCTGCCGGCGGTGCTTTCGTTCCTCCTGTTGCTCATGCACGGGGGGTTGGCGTTCAGTACAGTTAAAACCTACGCTGCCGCCATTTCGTCCTGTCACGAGGGCTTCGGGGACAGGACTGTGTTCTCCCACCCCCTGGTGAAGCGTTTCCTTAGGGGGCTGCGGAGGTGCATGCCGGTGACGCGGCCTGTTGCCCCACAGTGGGATTTGCCGCTGTTTACACGCCTTAACCCAAGCCCCGTTTGAGCCTTTGGAGACGACAGACCTGAGATTCATTTCGGCTGAGGTCGCCTTGCTCCTGGCTCTGACATCGGCCAAGAGGGTCAGCGATGTGGCTGTCCTCTCTGTGGCTCCATCGTGTCTAAAGATTCAGGCAGCTCGGCTGTTCTGCGCCCTAACCCGGCGTTCATGCCTAAAAGCATTACGAACTCCTTTCGGTCAAGGGTCATCACAATCTCGGGTTCTTTTCCTCCCCCCATGGGTCGGTGGAGGACGCCACGTCCCACCTCCTTTGCCCGGTCTCACTGGCTGTGCAATGCCATTTCCCAGGCTTGCGTGTCTGCCGGAGAATCTCCCCTGGATGGCGTCAGAGCGCACTCCACGAGAGGCGTCTCCTCCTCATTGGCGTTGCTCGGTGGGATGACAGTGGATGACATCTGCACGGTGGCCTCCTGGTCGTCCCCATGCTCGTCCGTTTCTACCTGCAGGATGTCTCCCTTTTCCCTCTGACTCACTCAGTACTGAGTGTTTTGGTTGAGTGATTCTCCTTGTGAGTGTGCGGTGTGCCCTCTCCCACAGGACGGCATGGGGGGGGCGGCCACTGCTTACGTGGCCCTGCCCTGTGCGCAGCTGATGCGGTTGCTGTTGTGACCCCGTCTGCGTCTGTACGGCTGCGGGGCCCCCCACCCAGCTTCAAACAAATGTAGCAATATTATTGCGAGTAACCTCCGTTCTTCGAGGCTGCGCCATAAAGATTATTTTATATTAATATGGAAATAATAATAAATGGACTAGAAACAACACACCGAACGTATGCCAGTACTGTTGCCAGAGATAAAGTCGGTGAAGACGCCCTGCCAGAGGAACTTCAAACGCTGGAAAAACAAGTAATAAAGTTATTTGAAAGTAAGAATATGAATATTCAGAGTGATAATGTTGTGGCCTGCCATACCCTTACTCGAAGGAATAAAGCGGAGTAAAGCCTGTTATAGTTGTTCGGTTTGTGAATCAGAAATATAAAACAGAGTTACTGAGGCAAGCTAAGAAGTTGAAGGGTACAGGAGTGTATCTGAATGAACATCTTACCAAAAAGAATGCTGACATTGCGAGATGCGCACGCATTCTGAGGAAACAGAATAAGATCCAAGCTACATGGACAAGGAACTGTAAAGTGATGATACGGCTAAATGGAAAACCTGAAGAAGCTAAAGTACTCACAATAAGAGAACTCAAAGAATTGGACCAGTATGGATAAGTGAGAACTACTGCATGTGGAGGAATACCCATGATAAACGATAACTGTGGTTTGTGTTACAAGTGAGGACTATGTGAAGGAATATCATATGGAGTCATATATCACAAAATAAATGATGGACATTGAAAAGGATTTTTTGTTCCCATACAGAGATATTGACGATGGGGAGTTTATTAACATCCATAAGGACTATTTCCCTGGGCAATCTTGCTAGTGGCAAGTCTGACTATGTTTTGAACGTATAGTGGTGGTGCGGAGAGGGTGGTGGAGTGATGGAGGAAGGAGATTACGGTAGTAATCTTTACTCATTACCATTGACGGCAACATTGCCCTGGACCATTGCTCTAAAAGTTGCTCCGTGTATCATCAGCTTTAAGGATTGTAAAACGGACTGACTATTATGAACCAGAGAAAGTCAGTATATCTGAGATGTGTACAACTGTAATCATGTATGAACATCTTGGAAATTTTTCTTTTCCTTTTTTTTTTTATGTAACTGTACGTTTATTTTGAATGGATTAAATCCAGAGAGAAAAGTGACGCTCATTAGATAATTATGTAAAAACGGTAGGCACAATAAGCATAGGCTTCAGTCTACACCTTTTTCGGTTGTTATACATGTATATACTGTTTTATTTTCATTGTTTTCCTTTTTTCGTTTTGGAAAATTATGAGTGAGGACCGAGATAAATTTTGTTGATTGATTGAATGAATTTATTGAAAAGGCTTGCTAGCGCCCCCTAAAGAGCAGCCCCAGGGCCCTGTTTCTCATGTCATGATGTCGGCCATTTTGTATTTAATGATAATTTTTGGAGATTTACAGATTCTGTACAGAATTAATGCAATCGACTTCAGATTTGTGCTGCGCAATCTAAAGGCACTGACAATGAAAAGCTGTGCTATCTGTGAATTTTCATCGAAGTGTGTGTCCGTGGTGTGGCGTCGAAAAACAGTGATTTACCATGAACAGTTAGTTTTAATAACTTCACTGTACATGATCATATCTATACCAAATTTGACGGGTCTGATGACTCCCGCCCTGAAGACATCCATATGCTAATAATCACCCAAAGTCATAGCGCCACCTACTGGCAACAGGATGTGACCCTTTAACGAAGCAGCTCCTGCATTGCATTTGACTTTTGAATTTTTTGTGGCACAGGAAGATAGCCATTTTAAAATGAATGGTAATTTTTGTTGATTTACACATTTCGTACCGTGCAATCTAAAGAAAGTGATGTTTAACTGCTTCGTGGGCGTCAAAAACACATGATATTTAAGAGCCATGCTGATGACCTCTGGCAACTGCACCATGGCCACAGCATGCCCCGATGTGCATCATCATGCAAGGGTCTGTCCAAAGCTGCTTGCAGCTTTAATTAGTAATATTTTTATGGAAAAAACTCTCCCAATAGCTTCCGTGTTATGTGACTGAGGGACTCCAAACCTATGCCAAATTGTAGTACTACAGTGGGCAAATGAGACACAACCCTTCATATTAAATTTGAGTGCACATTCTAGTTTATTTTTATATTCATTAATTAAGTACCCTTTTAAAAATAAAGACAAAATATTCAGATTAAAGTTCAGATGACAAGAATGTAGTCAACTCCTTCAGTCAAATCATTTTAGAGTGACTGTCCACCATACCAGCTGTCATCAACTACATCATCGACATATATGTTATATTCATTAGTGTACAGGTGAGTTTCTGAAGTGCTGCAACTGTATTCTTACCTGAAAGCAAAAGCTGTCGACATTTCGACTTAATTCTCAAAATGCAAAATAAATAAAAAATCTTCAACCTTAACTTTTTTCCCCTTAATGTGGCCCTTATACTTTGTGATAGAATTCCTTTTACACCCGCATCAGCTGACCAGAGACTTACAGTTGGAAGGAGAAAAAACCTCAAAGATGGCATGTTTTTGCATGTTTACAGTTTTCTTGAAAATATGTACATCTGTCAACGCTGCACCATCACAAACATTTAATCATCATCAAGATCCAACCAGATGTTTCCATTATCTTAAAATCAAAATTCAAATAAAAAAGCCTTGCTGAATTCACATCGGATTCACATCCGTCTGGAGGTAGGAAAAAAATTTTGGCACATTATTTTATGAAATTTCCACCAAATTCCACAGAATTTTATTGTATTTTGTAAAAAAGCAAAAGCAATATTCTCATTGGTAAGGTGTGCCTTCAGTGTTTTCCCCCTGTGTTTCCACATCCGTCTGCCCCGTCAGTTTTTGTGTGTGTGTGCGGTATAGCGCCCTCCTGATTGCATTCAGCTCATCTGCTCCGACTTGCGCACTTGCCAGCCATCAGCTCAACTACTCTACAGTATATCTACAATCTGCCATCCATTCATTGATTGTTGTTTACACGGTTTGTAGTGTCTCAGTCTCGGTCGCTCAGTATCGTTATCCTGAGTTGGTCGTGATTTTGTGTTTTACATCACAGTTTCTCTTTGTGTCTCCATGATTAGATCAGGTCTCCCTGCCTGCTGACCCTGCAACACTCAGGTAGGTTCTCCGCCAGCTGCATCCATGCTATCTTCCATCTCCTTATCTCCCCTCGCCATCAGCCCTCTTCATCTTCCCCCTGAACTTAAACAATAAACCTTTTTACCTCAAATATCCCTGTGTCTGTACTTGAGTCCTCTCTCACTATTCATAACAAAACTGTTCACCATCAATTTTATAAAAGGGTACCTACATACACTTAGTCACCAGTTTATTAGGTACACCAGTGTAATACAGCATTCCTGCAATAATATAAAATACACATTAAAAAAGTATCTAATATTTCTTTAGAGAGATGTTTGTTCACATTTTTTGGCATTTTGGATACTGTACTTTGTGGCTGGTTTATAGTTGTGTTGCATTATACTGAGTAGTGTTTTTAATATTCCACTTTTAATGATATAACTGGGTTGGGCAAAATATTATGATCATCACTCAGTATAATGCAATACAATGTAACAGTCCCACAAACTAAATGAGGTAACCACAATATTTTCAAAAAAGGTCAACTGGGAACTATATAGTTATAACTTGTATGTCATTTTTATAATTTATGTATCTCTGTATTGTTTATGATTTTATTGGTGATAATGTAGGTTAGGCATTTATTTCATAGCATTGTTGGAAATGATATATATATATATGATACACCTAATCCCCTTTGCTCTGGTGTGAATTAAAAGTTTGGAGGGTTCATTCATATCGGGCCATACAACATTCTTTTAGTTTCCAGTTTCAATTGCACCAGCATTGTGTCAGCAACAATACATGGCTACCAAAGCTTGTTTCAGTAGTCTGTACTTCAAACTTTTCATCATGAATTTGAATACAAGACAGACTAACCTGTTAAAAGATTGATCAGACTCATTTGCCTGAAAAGTTGCCCATTCTTCTAATCAAAACCCAATTTCCATACTTTAAACTAAGAACTGTTAAAAATGATTAGATTAAAGATGATAAACATTCCTCAGGAGCTCAATTTATTATTCTGTTTTTGTTTTTTTTACTTTAGGGAGCAATGGCTTAGTTGTTCCTATTTAACAGTCTAGTTCACGAAGAAACAGTTGAAAAAAATATACTTAAAATACTTTTTACACCAACGTAGCCTGCCGCTATTGTCAGCTTCTTAACCTCAACAGATAGGAAATGCCTTACTTCAGAGGAAGAAGACAGTTAACCGCTATTGAAAATTCAGTTAAATTAATTTCACTCACTTTAGTAGCATTTACAACATGTCTACAACTCCTTAGTTGGTGCACATAAAGGAAATATGCCTTAAACAGTGCCAGCTGAGATAGTCTCCAGCCCCTACATCCCTGCAAAGGATATGCAGGTGTAGGCTAAAAAAATGGATGGGTCAAAAGTTTAGACTCTTCATGCTAAAAATATAAAATATATAAGGAATAGTTTGGGATAACTATAACATTTTGGGAGATACTACTCTCATGTCTATTTGGTTAATATGAAGCTATAGCTTATGGTAGACTAGCTTAGCATAAAGACAGGGTGTCTGAAGAAAACAATGTTAGCTTTAGAAGTGTTGGTAGGCAGATTTTGTTACCTTTGGATAGAACCAGGTGTGTTCTGTTTCCAGTCGTTATGTTAAGCTAAGCTGATCAGCTGCTGGCTATAGCTTAATATTTACAGCACAGATGTGTGTGCGCTATCAATCTTCTCATCTACTCTCAGCAACAAGGAGAATTAAATCTATTTCCCCAAATTTCTTTAAACAAGGAGTAGTCATGTGTACTCTAGTCTATTAGGCTGACCTATAGCTAAAACCCCTCATGGGGTGGACAAAACTTTAGAAACACCTCTAAGTATAATGCAAAACACAGCACCACAAACTACATTCTTAAAATACCCATAAAAAGTAATCAACACCTAACAAAAGTGAACACTAACCCTCACAAAGACCTGAGTGCTAACCCGGTGCAACAATACAAGGGAACGAGTACATGAGAAGGTGATCATAGTTAGGTCTTGTATGTTAATCTCATAACATCGTGGTACTCCAAACCTATAATCTCAGGTCACTTGAATACTCAATCAACATAGTAAAGCAGTCATTGTTAAACAAATCATTCACATATCACCCTTGTACTGCCACTCCATTCTTCTCCTCTGTGACTGCTTAATCCTGTTTGTTTTTTTTAATCATAAGAAACAGTTTGAGTTTCCCATTCTTTCTTCTCTTTACAAATTCCTAAGGGAATGTACTAGAGACATTTTTATGGGCCTCAGTGAGCTCTGCGCCAGTGTGTGCTCTTAAACGTCATTCTCTGTCTCCCCTCCCCCACTCTCCCTTGTGTTATCACAGCACTTACCTTACCTGGCAGTGAGTTGTGCAGACACACCCGACTACTCCGTATCAACCAATCACTGCTAAGACAGACACAGCAAGGAGTTTTACTTCCTGTGTTTTGCAAGAGAAGAATGGGGAGAGAAAGTGTGTACTTTTTTTGCTTGGGGGGGTCCACATAGGCGATCACATAGGTAGTAGAGTGGAGGGAAAAAGGATTGAAGCAGTGGACAGACTCAACAAAAGCATACTTTAGTTTGATTTATAAGAATTCAGTTCTCTATTCAGCAACAGCGACTGAGAGGACAAGACAGAGAAGGAGGAGGGGAAAGATAAGTGTCAATCTGTTGAGACTTGTTTGGGAATTCAGGAAGGAGGTGGAGGAGAGAGAGGGAGCAAGAGGGAAAGGAAACATTACGTTTTTCACAAGAGGTAAACTAGTGAGAGAAAAAGAAAAAGGCTATTTTGATTTGAAAAAAGGAGCGCATGTGTAATGTCACCTAGACAATGTAAATAGAGGGAATGAATTCTTGTGTGTTGTGCAATCCCATGCTTTCGAGCTGAGCCGGACTGGGGAGGGGACCACAGATCTCCCCAGGATACTACTTTCAGGTGAGTCGCTTTACTATTTCATGGACTTCAAATGAACACTTGTGTAAATTGCTTCTGCTTTGAACACAGATTTAGTTCTAGCTTAGTTGTGGTTTACATGTTACATGCCGTGCGTATGTGTCAGAGGCCCTTGCTTTCTGAAAGACTTCTTTTGGTATGCTGCACTTTGCAAGTCTGTGCTGTAAGAACTGTATGAGGTTGTCACATTTTCTCTGCATATTCCTTTTCTAATGTAAAGGTACTGTACAACTAGACTGGCTTAAAATATCGCACAGCGTTTAGCTCCAAAGTATAAGTGCAGGAATTTAGTGTATTTTACAAAATAACACAACAGAATAACTGACTGAAAACACCTCATGATTTTTCAAAGGTTGTAGTACCACTGGTGAAATATTTCCAGAGTATTCATACTCAACTCTGGGACATTAACCATTATGTAAAAGTTTGCAGGTTATTCATTCAGCTTAATGTGATCTTCATATAAGTTGTCCTTGAAAATGGCTTTACCCTTAATGTCTGATTTCTAAATTGATGCATTGATGTGTTACTTTCTTTGTTTTAGGTTCTCCAAATTATGAGATCATGGGGACAAAAAGGCCCGGCTGCACCATCTTTGACACTTTATCTAAGATAAACACTGACCGCAAACTTCAGCCAGGTGGAAAAATTTCCCGGGATCCAAGTCCCAGATCAGCAATGACTGCCCAGTCGGAGCGAGAGAGAGACCGCAAACGAGAGGAGGACTGGAGAGAAAAAGAGAAAATGAGGGACAAAGCAAGACACAAAGATATGGACCCACAGGGATACTGTGAAAGTTACCGAGCTCCAGTGGCCCGACTGAGAGAGGGACAAAGAGAGTGGAGGAAGAGGGAAAGGAGGCAAGAAGATGACAGAAGCAGAATCGAGAGGTCGCTCTTGAATATAGAGAAGGAGACTGAGAGAGCGGTAGAGTGGGGGATGGAGAAAGGCGACACATTTCCCAGAATGAGAAAAAGCAGCGCAGATAGTGGCAGAAGAATGGTGGCCACCACTGAGATGGACGAAGAGAGAGGGGAAAGGAGGCATAGAGATAGGCCGAAAAGAGTAGAGACAGATAAAGACTGTAAAAGAGAAAGAGAGAGGGAACAGTGGAGAGAGAGGGATAGAAAGAGAGACAGAGATGAGATGTGGTTCAGGGCAAAGGGAGAGGGCAAAAACATTGGACAAAGACCTGGAGAAAATGAGAAATGGCGACAGAGGGAAAGGTATCAGGAGTCTGATGTAGGTTTTCAAGACCGGAGAAGAGAATTGGGAGATTTATGGGACAGAAGAGAGAGGGATGAAGCTAGAAAAATAGAAAAGCTAAGTCCTAACACAGGAAAGAGGCAGGTCAGGATGCCTTCTCCACACATAAGAAGAGATGGAGAGATCTACTCGGTTAGTAAGGAGAGAGAAAAGGTGCACAGGAGAGAAGGAAGGAGGGACACCAGGAGTGAAGGAGACAGTGACGAGAGAGAGATGAAGAGGAAAAGAGAGAGGAACAGAAAGAAGGAGGAGTTGATATATCAATACAGTAGAAGTGAGGGGGACAACACAGGCAAAGCAGAGAGTGAGAGAGATCAAGATAGGCAGGGATGCAGGGAAGCAGACACTCAGAGATACAGAGACAGAGAAAGAGAAGTGGATCAATCCAGGAAAATGGGAGTGGAGAGGGATAGGGAGAGGTACAGAGAGGTTGACAGGAGAGCAGCGAGGGAGGAAGAAAGATGGAAAGAAAGTGTGAGAGACTTGAAGGATGACAGGAACGAGGGTGACCGATACAGAGAGTATGAGCAGCGGAGACGCAGGGAGACAAAGGAAAGAGAGGCCGATCCTAGGTGGGATGACACAAAGAACACAAGGAGCCGATCCCTGAGCGAGACGGCTCCTAGGGGGCCACCACAAAACCAGAGTAGCGACATGGACAGTGAGACAAAATATAGAAGAGGCAGTTATGAAGAGAGGGGATCAGGGAGAGAGATGATTACTGGAAGTGAAAGAGTGGTAGAAAAACAGAGAAATCCTGAGGGAGCTGCTCAAAGATGTCTAAAGGAGCAAAAAAGAAGTGAGAGACAAGAGAGCGATAGGGGTGAAAAGACAGGCGGCGGGCCAGAACAGAGAAGGATGTGGTTAGAGCCACAGAGGGGCAAGATTAGTAAAGAAGATTTTTTAGACAGAGACAGACACACAAGGGGGGAAGAGAGGAGGAGGAGAGAAGAAGAGAGGAGTATGGAGTCACAGTCTGAGTGGGGAAGAAAGGGGCGGGGAATAAAAGAGGAACCAGATGAGAATTACTTGGACCAAAATAGTTACAGGGGAAGACACGGAGGGAGAAATGAGTACAGGGGTGACATAGATTGGGAGACAGAGAGTGTAAGTGTAGATGGAGACGAGGTGGGTGAGGTCTGGGGAGAAGTAGATAAAGGTGGGAAGGAACATCTGTCTGACAGCGATGGAGGGATAGAGGGAAGCCAGCGGAGGGATGCAGAGAGAAAGAACGTGACAGATAAACCAGAGGAGAGTGACAGAGAGGAAGAGGGTGGGAGCGATTATTGTCCTCGCTCCGAGAGTGAAGGAGGAAGTGAGACAGGGTGGAAGCAAGAGAAAGACAGGATGCTGTCAGGAGAAGACGGCTTTGTGACCGTGTCCAGCGGCGGAGACGATGAGGACGAGAGAGAGGACGATGATGGGGAGATGTTTGAGGACTGTCAGGAATTCTGGGAAGGGGGAGTTACATGTGAGGGCCCCTCACCTGTTGCCATCAAGGTGTGTGAGGGTGACAAGGAGAAGGAGGAGGAATGGACAGTGGGAAAGGAGGAGGTGGTTGATGACAGGGAGGTACAGGGGAGGGATAAGCGGCCAAAGTACGTCTACTGTGTGATTGGGCAAACGTTGCCCCGATCAAAAACCAACAAGAGGTCACCATCACATGTTGATCAGATTGGAGGAGTGGAAAGAGACGACCCAAATTTAGCAAGCAGTCATCATTGTAGTGATGACACCATGCAGCAACCTCAGGTTGACCTGCATCTGACACTGAGTAGAAATGATGAATACCGAATCATCAGCAACCAGGACACAGAGAGCAAGAGTGAGTGTAACGTGCCACAGGAGGAGAGGGTGGCAATTGGAGAAACATCTGAGGTGGATATCAGACTCCAAGTGTCATCAGTGCTTCGAAATACAGAGACTGGAGAGGTAATGAGGAGCAAAAAGGAGCACCCGTATGCGGAATTAGGGACAATTAAAAGAGACTCACCGACGGAAAGACTCCTCATAGACTGGAGAGAGAAAAATAAAGAAGGGGTGGAAAGAGAGCAGATTTCACCAATCCCAAGTAATTCCTGTGGTGATGTTTGTACTCGTGTGAATTTTGAACAAATTCAACCCATCTTGGATGGGATTAACATTGGAGTGATAAGCCCAGAAGAGGTGGAGGCTATTCGGATCAGAATGAGCAGAGCATGGAGCATGTCCGAGGAGCCCACCCAGCGTCATTCCCAAGCCCCCCATCTTAAATGGGCTGAAAATGTGGTGCAGGAGATTCTGGGATGCTCAGAAGAAGGGACCGTGGGAAGAAAGATGGATTATGCAGAGGTTCAAGCTAATAGAGGGGTCGACCAATCTGAGGCAGCAATGTTGAAAGACAAACGCCAGGACGAGGCTGCAGAAGGGACTGGAGAGATTCCTGTTGTTAGGTTGACAACAGACGAACAGCACTCAGAGCCAGAGCTGGAGGAAGAAGAGCCATTGGAGGTGGAGGGATTGAGAGGTATGGGGCAGAGCCAAGCTGACGTGCATGCTGACCAGTTCACAGCTATACATGGTGACACACCTACATACACTCATGGTGACACAACGTTAGACACAGAAGGGAAAGAGGATCACAGTATGGACAAAGAGACTGAGCCTTCTGGTCACCTTCAGTCAGAAAAAACATACATAGAAGTGAAGATTAGTGAAGAGGCAGGAGATGAGGTTAAGGTATCAGAAATGAAAAAAGAAGGAGGCAGAAAGAAGGAAGTTGAGATGAATTTAACTGTGAGCAACATGCTATACAAGCCTCACAGCTGCCCCTTTCTTAATTATGAATGTGACTCTGACCTTTTCATTCCCTCCAGAGAGGGTGAGGCCCAGGAGGTGGAAGACAGAATGGGTGAAAGTGAAGAGGAAAGGCAGGGAGGGGAGCCCAAAGAGAGGGGTACTGCAGAGGACGTGGGAAAGATGAGGGAGGGAGAGGGAACTGAGGAGGATAACAGAAAGGGAGAGGTGGTGGCAGAAACGATAAAAGAAGGGGGGACTCTGACAAGCAGCTTCAGTGTCCAAGATTTGGTTCGGGAAGCTCTATCAAGAAGAAGGGGGATCCGTAAAACCACTGAAAGAAGAACCAAAGAGCTTGTAGAAGAAGAAGGTGTTGGAAGGGATCGCAGAAC
Source organism: Micropterus salmoides (assembly GCF_014851395.1). NCBI lineage: Eukaryota > Metazoa > Chordata > Actinopteri > Centrarchiformes > Centrarchidae > Micropterus > Micropterus salmoides. Next base: position 14,865,698 of record NW_024040152.1, read on the forward strand.
CAGAATATTCTCTACATCAGGTAAAGTAAGAAGATTGAGGTTGGAAACGCTGGTTACCTGCTCAAATGAGTCTCCAAAATGTTTTCTGAAAGCCACATAATTACCTCTCCTTTAGGTTTCATGGTTAATTTCATTCTAGTTTTTCATCAATCAGCAATGCAGATTAAAAAAATAAAATCTAATCAGGTTGGCATAATTCTGCTTAGATTTTCCACAGGGTAATCCTGACCTCTAAATGAAGTCAAAATTTGAGACAATTTTAATCTCAGACAATCTTCTAGTCATTTCCTCTGGTTTGCAGAGTGTCTAATTTTGTTGTAAAATCAGTCACAGAACCAAAAATCTGAGGCAGACATCCGCTAATAGACATTATCAGTGCACTCATCTTCACGCACCACATTACCTTAAACTGGAAACTGCGTCACAGAATTGTGGCTTCAGGTAGTGGGTGGAGATAAGTGGGGGGGAGAAATTGAGGGAAATCCAGAAGCATGAGCTAAAAGACTTGGGTTGATCCTGCTTTGAGACATAACACGAGAAGCACAAGTTTTGGAAACACTCCTCATCTTTGCTGTTGTGTTTATTACCTACTTGTTTGTGTAAGGGATTTTGTGTGTAGCGCACTGATAGATATGCTGTTGTATAACGTTTCGACGAATGGATACTTTTATATTCCAGATGATGAGGATGATCGGAGCAAAAGCTGGGGAGAAGCAGACCTGAGGTGAGTGAAACAATCACTCACAAAATGATACATCTGATTGCAATAAAATACCACATATTGAAATGCAGTTGTGGACAGGATGTATGCAATTCTAGTATTCAACTGAGTGTCAAAACTCATGGTTTAGCACTTGAGGGGGCAATTATAGTCCTGTAGCTTCTGAAAGGTCACAAAAGTGTTGAATCCCTCTGTACAGTCCTCATATTCAAACCAAAAAGTCATTTAAATCGTTTGTATATTTATAAATAAATTGTTGTTGTGACTGTTTCTTGGCACTGCAGGACTGTCCTGTTCGACAGACGGAAAAGAAACTCAAAGTTTTTCAGTGAGTATCTTGATTCCACCTTTTTTTGTTGTTGTTGTTCAGTTCATGCATTAAAAGTATTATGTGAACTCTTTATGCAGAAATCAAACACAACTGTATCAACTTCATTAATGCTGACAGTTTTGTTTCCGAATAAACAAAGGTTGATTATTAGAAACAGCTGTGAGGTGACACAGTGACGTGTCTTCAGATCATATCTTTTCTTGCTGTGGCTGGGAAAAGGTTGAGCATTTCCCTTCAGCATGTATGATTCATCTCTGTGTTTAATACATGCTCACTAGTTGTTTATCTCTTACGCAGTAGATGTTGGCTCACAATTTAAATGTAATATGTGTGCAGTTTACTTTTGGCTTAGGTTTTAAAAATGTAAAGGTTTTAAACAACCTACAGTTGGCAGTTTGTCTGTGACCTATTATTCACATGGTTATTGTGAAAAACGGGGCAGGAGTGTGTATGCGGATGTGCTGCATAAATGTGTCTGTGCAAGCTAGAGACAGGTTTCAGCAAGCATTTATATCTTCTAACTGGAGGGGAAAACAGCTTCTGCTGTGAATTTGCATTCTGACAAGTATGTGTAAAAGGAATGTCAAATGCAAACAACTGTTCTTGGCTAACACTGTTCCCGACTCTATCTATCTATCTTCTTTCTTTTGCTTCCTGTATTTTTCAACCTTCTTCTGTTTCTCCCTCTTCTCTTCTGCTGTATGTCTTTGTCTCACTTCCTCTCTTTCTTCCAGACGCTGCTCAGCTCTACCAGCAGTACAGCGAGGCCGCTCAGAACTTTGAAATCCTGCGTCAGGCTCGCTCTGATGCCCTTTCTGTATGCGAGGACAGTAATGCGTCTCCTGCTCCCTCACCTCCTCCTGCCCGCAGACCTCTTCCTCCCCTACCTCATTTCCTACACCCCCACTCCTTGTCCCACACAGGTTCCTTTACCAGTGTCAAAAGCTTGCCTCTCCCTGAGCCCCCCAAGACTGAAGGCAGGCCTCCCTCCCCACGTCTATCCCTCTCTCTCACACAGTCATCCACACTGTGGAGGGACCTGCCGGGGGTCAGGAACAGTTCTGAGCTGGAAGGGCTCACAGAGGACCAGAGGCGACTACAGGAGGTAATGCATTGTCTTGCTGCACACATGAAAGTTGCCATTGGATGAAAGAAAATTATTCATACTGCTTGTATGAATGATTTTGCCTTCTGATTCCCCTGTTGTGCCAGTAACCTTTAACTAAATGATGCACAAAATCATGTATTCAGGCTTCCTTCCTTCCTTCCGATTTTTTCCCCCTGTTTTCCAGAAACTTTTAATTAAATAATGTGCAAACACTGAGTGAGTCAGCTTAACCAAAATCGTGCATTCAGACTTCCTTGGAAAGTTACTAGCAGCAACATTCAGAATAAGCCTCCAGGCAAACTGTTTAGCTTTTCATAGAGCCTTTCTTCCTTCATCCAGCTTGTATGAAGGATTTTGCCTTCTGATTTTTGTCCCTGTTGTGCCAGTAACTTTTAATTAAGTAATGTGCAAATAGTCAAAACAGGCTTCCTTGGAAAATTACTAGCGTAACATTCCCGCCTCCCGTGAAATTCAGAAGAAGCCTCCAGGCAAACTTTGTTTCACTGTTCCTACAGCTTCACGTCCTTCAACCGGCTTGCATGAAGGATTAAGGTCTTAGATTGGACAATTTGATCTACAATTTTTACCTTTTATATACAGTTATAATCAAGCACTTAATGTAAGTATCAGTATGATTGTTTGTACGTCATTCTCTGCAAAGTTACATGCACAACATTCTTCCCTCAATGAAATTCAGGAGAATTCTGTGGGAAATTAAATACATAAGGGATTTCTTTTCCATTAGCGTTATGTTACTGAAGATTTTTAAATTAATACATTTTCATGTGAAAATGAATCCATTATAGTTTTAGTGATTCACCACCTCGAGCTTAACTTTTTTTTGCCAGACTGTTTTAGCGTCATTTCACATCAGCAGTTTCTTTACTTTTGGGAAATGGCAATCCTTACTTACTTATGAAAAAAAAAGCTTTTCACTGTTATTACCACACACCTCAAACTACTAAAATCATGTGTAATATTCAGACTTGCCACATCCCAGAATAACCCGCCCATTAATCCAGTTTTTATTGGCAGAAGATTGTCTCCTGCCAGAAGACGTGATTGTGTAAACATGTTGTGTTTCTCTGATACTGTAGGTGTTTTCCTGTAAACATGAGTCTGAGCTGAGCTACTTCGTCTCATTGTGAAATCTATGTCCTCAGTTAGTCACATCTTTGTCAAAATGCCCCAGCTTCTAAGAACTGACAACCCTGCACTTATTAGCTATAATTTACTGGCTAGCCTTCTCTTCATCAAAGTTTGAATGGTTTCTCATGTATTTCTCTCCTTTTTGTTGTTTTTGCTTTCTAGGTGAGATTTGAAGTGGTGACCTCAGAGGCCTCCTACTGCCGGAGTTTGGACATTGTTGTTGAACACTTTGTCATGTCCAAACAGCTGGGGGCGCTGTTGACCACTCAGGATAGGAACTGGCTGTTTTCCCGGCTGGCAGATGTGCGTGCCATCAGTAACAGGTCAGAAATGTTACACATTATTTAAAGCAAGTTTTTTTATCCATCTGAGCTGGGTCTACATTTAGATATATTTATCAGCCTATATCCTATCATTTAGATCTGACTGGAAATGTACATTGAGTGATGATCAAACCTATTTGTGTCACAAAGCTGTGGTAGAAATGAGCTTAAAAGAAGTCATTATGATTTTTGTTTTAGTTTTTTGACAAAGCTGGAGGAGCGGGTGGAATCGAACATATTTTCCTTCACCGTGTGTGATATCATTGCTCGGCACTGTCCACGCTTCAAAAAGGTTTATGTGCCCTACCTTACCAACCAGTCTTATCAAGATGCCACCTACCAGAGACTCATGTAAGTAATTCAATCAAGTCTTTGTGCTCAGCTGTTGTTTGCATTGTTCTCATCTGTCTAATCATTAAACGTCCCTTTTTTTTTTTCAGGAATGAGAATCCAGGGTTCAAGCGGATTGTGGAGAAATTAGAGAAGAATCCAGTTTGTCAGAGGCTTCCTCTTCGTTCCTTTCTTATCCTTCCTTTCCAAAGGATCACAAGAATTAAGCTGCTGGTCCAGGTGAGTGGATGTGTGTGTGTGTGTGTGTGTGTGTGGCCTTTCTAGAACAGCAAAGGTTGGAGGTTCACAAAATGTTCAATCCTGTACCTTCTTTCTCACTTTAACACTCACACACTGTTTCTGTTCAGAACATTGTGAAGAGAACAACTCCTGGTACTGCGGAGGCGACTCAGGCCATCAAATGTTTGAAACTTCTGGAAAAGGTACAGAAGCATCCTCTTTTCACTGTACATTAACATAGGATAGCAATATTTTAATATTTGTGACTTACCTCTCTTTTCTTTCATTCATCCCTCCTTTAGCTGATTCAAGAGAGTAACGACAGCATCACTCAGATGAAAAGCATCGAGTCCCTGGTCTCTCTCAGTGCTAAGGTGGACTTTGACTGCAGGGTAAGTAATGACTACTAGTGATGAGAGAAAATCACAACATGTAATTGTTTTACAAAATTCTATTGTTCAATTTATTTATTTCAAGCAAATTGTAATTAAAAGCTATCAAAATTAAATGTTAGAGGGTTTTTGTTTTATTTGTGTGGAGTTTTTCTGACAAACATGGTTTGAGTGTTTGTGCCATATACATTTTTCACAACATTTACAACTGACTATGAGATATGGTTGAGAGCTCCAGAAAAAGCTTCTAAGGACCTTGAGTTAAAATCATTTTGTGAAACTCCCATTTCCATTGTGAAAAATTTTCATTATTGTCTTGTGTGTGCGTCTCTCTCTCTCTCTCTGTCTCTGTCTCTGTCTCTGTCTCTCTCTCTGTCTCTGTCTGTGTGTGTTCTACAGACTCTTCCTCTGATCAGTCAGTCTCGGAGGCTGGTACGGGAAGGGCCGGTTGCTGAACTGATGGATTTCTCTATAAAGGAAACAGAGAGGAATGTTTACCTGCACCTATTCAATGACTACTTGCTACTTTCACTACAAAAAGAGTGAGTCAACAGACATGTTTTGCAGTGTCAGAATAACCCATCCCTAACTGGCATCTATCTAATTACCATTTAATACATCCTGTTTTCCTGTCTTTTATCATCCCTGCAATCTTATCGGCCTTTCCTTCGGCCATCTCATTTCTCTTTTGTGCCGTCTGCTTCTTTCAAAAGGGGGAAATTCACAGTGATAGACCACTCCCCTGTATCAGACCTGCGTGCAGAGAACTGTCGTGTCAAACTTCACTCCCTCCAGAAGAACCTGTTCCGGCTGCACATGACAAACCAAGCCCTGCTGCTACGCACCGACACACAGTAAGCGGCTGAGAGTGTCTGTATTGGTCCCATTACAGTGTGAGAAAGAGTTTGAAGGTACACTCTTCTTGTCTTTTTTCCCCTTCAGGAGTGATAAGCTACGTTGGATGTCAGCTCTTTCCCGGCCACATCCTGAAATAGATTTTTCTGCTGCACAAGGTGAAGTATGCTACTTGGTTTAGATGTTGCAAAGTGCTTAGTTGTTGGTCATAAGTTGTGCCTAAAAATCCCTGCCTGGTTTACTCATTGCCTACTTGTGAGTTGTAAGTTCAGGCTCCAAACACTAAAGATTCATCCATCATTTTGCATCCTCACCGACATTGTCAGATGAAAATAAACACAGTGAAAGATCGTACTGTGGGATTTTTAGCACCTATTAATCTTTATGACTATACGTCTGATTTCTCTCCTCTTTTGTCCATGCAGATATGTCACAGATGCAGTGTATCCGAGCTTATGTTGCCCATCAGCCTGATGAGTTGTCGTTGGAAAAAGCTGATGTCATTCTAGTGCACCAACAAAGCAGTGACAGTAAGAACATATCACTACCTTTTCCTTCATTCCCTTGCAGAAAGTGCTAATTAACTATGCAATGTTTATTTGTAGAATTGCCTTAAACCTGGTATTATCAGAGAATAAGCATTAAATGACTTTGTGTTGGATTCTTTCTACTTCCCAGATTGGGTAGAGGGGACCAGACTGCCTGATCGACATCGTGGATGGGTACCCAAGTCCCATTTAGAAATCATAAGCAACCCTAGAGTCCGACAACGGAACCTGTCAGATGCACTCAAACTGACAACGGCCACAGCTGCTGTTTGATCAGGACGCTCAGAGTGGGACTAAGCAGAGGGACGTCCTGGTTGCACCGGACAAGAGAAGACTATCTATCAGTTGTCTGCTTCAAACGGCTGGAAATTGGACCATAAACATTCAGTGCTCTAAATGAGTATTGAATTGTTCACAAGAGTGCAGCAACTGAAAAGATGTAAGAATGCATCTCAGTCTAGTATTGGGTCTCAATTATTTCACTGCGTGGAACAATACATTGCCTTAGAGCAATGTGTGAACTGCTGAGGCCTGCCTGAAAGACATTATGGACATTGTGAGTCCATCCAACTGCTGAAGTACATTACAAACATTGTGTGTACTATTATACATCAATGAACTGGTGGAAAATAGCTTAAAAGGGAAATTGCCTTTTCAAAGAAATTGTATTTTTATTGTATTATTATTTGTGTATATTGAACAGAATCTTAACAGTTGAGTGAATGATGCATATCTATTAAAGAGATGGCCCCTGCATGCAGGAGAGCTAACAGAAATCATGCAAAATGTACAAGACAATTCAAAGATGTACAGAGCTTACACCTGAGGACATTTAAAAAAATATGGAATAAAATCCCTTTTTAACATATGTATGCCTTGTGGGCTATGGCTTATTTCTTTCATTATATAAGCTTTTTTTGTAATTTATAGATAAAACTTGTTTGTGACTACTTGTACTTGTACATCAGCAGCAATCTTGCACGTTCACAACGAGCCTTTACTGTGCGTTGCATGTAACTTCGGGCATGTGTCTGCAGGAGATGTTTACAGAACAAAGAGAACAGCACAGATAATGAAAAATGGCACTCACGTTAAGCACGTAGCCTGGCTGAGGCGTGACCATAGGCGTGAACCCACGTCGGCCTGACCTAGTTTCAAGGGCCTACTATTGGTTATAAGTGCCATCACTCAGAGAAAAAAGGGCGCGAGCAAGTGTAGATGGACAGCAGCACTCATCCAATGAGCGCAGCACAACCCTACCTTCTGTTTCCCTGAATGGACACGTTCATCTTTCAATCTACACTCACGTCTTTGATTGGTCCGAAATGAGGTAGGCGGGCGTTGCAGGGTTTGTTGTTGTTTTCGTTCAGCAGAATAAGTCGAGTCGTCGACATCTTTTAAAAAGCGAGCATTCCCGTACGTTATGGTTAAATTTTGAGCTAAACAATTTTATTTAGAGAAACCACAAAACACAAGGGACCAGTGGGATTTATCTGTATTTGTCCCGTTTTGAGTGAAACTTGTTATTGTCTTTTTCAAAGGTATGTGATGTTTTATCTGCTAAATGCAGTTGTTAGCACTACGTTACCGTTGTTAGCTAGCACCACTGCCAGAAACAGCTGATTTCCGTGACCTGTTGCATGGTATCGATATAGAGGCTTTGGTAATCACTTAATTACACCGAATAATGTAGCTGGTTTGATTGTGGCTATAAGTCTCAGTGCTGTTGTTAAAAGTGACGTGGCCTCACTTCACAACGACCCAAACCGCCTGAAACCGGAGTCATCGTGAGTGATCACACTCCGTATACACTAAAAAAACAAAAACAAAAGCGGGAGTTTGTAGACAATCAGTGGTGAACCACGAAGGGATGTTATGTGGAGGAATGTTTCCATCGTTAGCTTTACTCTCTAACCACATCTACTGATAACTCCACCCACAGCTAGTTGTAAACAGTGTTTCCGATGTGTAGATTTGAAGAAATACAAAACTCAAATATATTTACATCACAAAGATTTATGACAAATTAAAGCACCAATGCCCTCAAATAAGAGCATTTTAGGGTAATGTTTTTCATTTTTCACTTCTTTTTTTTTGCTTAAAAATAACTGAAACATTAATCAGATGTCAGAATAATTAGTTTAGTGTTCTGATGATTGACTAAGTGATTAATCATTTAAACTCTTAATGAAATGCTTAAAATAGAGGTTTTCAGGCCTCCACATGGTTGGCTCCAAACTGTTTCAGCAGAGGCTCAGTGAACTGATGTGAAAACATATTACTGTAGTTATTAGTTGTCACAAGGAGATCACATAGAGTAACCTAATGTCTGAGAGTTAGTTAAAGTTATGTTATACTGTTTTGGGGAAATTTACTGCCTTTCCCACAGTCAGAAACTGATAAATGCCTTAGGACAGACCTTTTCATATGTATTTTGTGTAGTCAATCAGCAATATTGGGTTATCTTGGCTAAATTGTGAGTGTCTATGTGATCAAAGAACATAATCATGATCCCATGAGCATCCAGGAATTGACAAACTAAGCAAGTAAACAAGTGGGAGTGAGAGGTCACCTTTTCCCAAGCTTTATCTGAGGGGAAGTCCACAGTGTCAGACTTTGAAAACCCTTGGCTTGAAGGTATTTCATCACAGTGACACAAAATCAATCAGTCAACAGAAATACATCATTGATGATTGATTAATCTTTGAAACCATTTTAAGCATTAATAGTTTAAAAGGGTTCATCTCAATCACATTGATGTAAAATACCTGTAAACCCAACAATGTGCTAAAGCAGTCCTCATTGATTTGCAACCCTGCCTATAGAGGCTGAATACATCCAAATGTATAGGAATAGCTCCCTTGGTTTCTCAGAGTTAAAAATGTGAATTTTTATACTGCCAACTCTTAAAATGGCCTCTACAAAGCACTTGATTAAGAGATGCCTCCATCTCATCTTGCAGTAAACAATGATGTCCTCTTTAGGCGGGCAGTATCACTTGTTGACTGAATGCACTGGTTGGTGAAGTAAGCCAGTGCTCTTTCTCCTTTGTCTACTTGGTCAGTAATGCTATTGTGAGGGTCACTTCATGTTTTCTGGTGTTGTTTGTTTCCTTGTGTTGTCAGATGGGCAGTCCGTACCAGCGCTCAGTACCACTGGAGGTGAGGAGAGCAGAGGGAGAGAGAGTTCGGGCCAAGCACCCTGACAAGATACCGGTTAGTATGACAAATGCCAAATATTTTAATAACATGTTACATTTACTGTGACAGGGTTAGGAAGTTATGTTTGATAATCACAGTAATCTAGATATTTTATTTAAAACCAGTTCTCTTAATAAAACACTGGATCTATGATTTTGTAGTAGTGTGAATTCATTTGTTGTTTAGAGTTTGGCACATGAACACATTCTCTCTCCGTTAGTGACTTATTACTGTTCTTATTGTCTTTAACCAGATCATTGTGGAGAGGGCCCAGAGGTCACGAGCTCCCGAACTGGACAAGAAGAAATACCTAGTGCCCTCAGATTTAACAGGTGAAACACACGTGTCCTATCCAATAACTCTCCCACCTAGAAATCTCCCACACTACCAAAATATCACACACATGATGTAAGAAACAATCGGCCTCCCAGAACATTCAGAATGCAAAAAAAAGGTGCCTTAACATTTGAAGAGCTCTATCACCCATAGTTTATCGATGGTCACTATAGCCCGACTGAGTTCTACTGAAGTTTAAAAATCATATAATGATACATTGGCCAGTAGTCATTTTTCAAAATGTAAACACATAAACAAACAATCTTGATATCTATCTGTGTATATGTATGTATGTGTATGTGTATGTGTATGTGTATATGGAATTTTTATGTTATTTTTTAATTTAAAAATTTTTTTTTCATGAACTTTGATCGGGACATTTTACAGTTGAAATATAAACACAATACAATAGAGAATAGAGATGAAACAGCATGAAAATGTTATATCACGATTATAGTGAAATTATTGCACTTATATGTTTTATTGTGGTGTTGTTAAAATATGTGGAAAATGTTAAAAAAAAGTACTGATGCACACAAACTGGAATCATTTTGGCAAGTTTTATATTGAAAATCTTTTTGTTTACATAAACAGCATAATAACAGTCAATACTTTATGTAAACATGAAAACCCTATCAAATGTGCATTACCATTAATATGTTATAAAGGATATGCAATGACCACATGCACAATTTACTTAAATACAAATGAGTCTTAGGCTTAACTTGCTGCTGATGCACCATCCGAACCTGGATAGATCAATCAGTTGCTGTAAGTGATGCAGTTGACAAACTAAAGCCTAGTTTACACTACACGATTTTAAACCCGATTTGCCGGTCGGCGAGCTCGGTGACCATCGGGCTGTGATCAGGGGTAAATCAGTGATCGATCGGCGGTCGCCAGTCATTATGTGTGAACTACTCAAGGACGCGTCAAAATGGTTCCCCGACACATTTCTGACACATCGCTGATGTCTGCCAGATATCTAGCATGCCAAATATCTGGAAGAGTCGGCCGATTGACATCCACATCCAGCCAATGAGCGCACTTTTTCACTGCAAAACACTTTTTACTCCCCTCCAGCTCTCTCTGTAGCTCAGACGATCCCTGCGACCTGTGTGTGCTAATCCATTTTTTCACCCATATTTTTTGTCTTTATAATAACAAACAACAGCTGTTTTGTGTGTACGTTTGTGTCATTTCCCGTTTCACATTTGTGTTTTCTTGACAAAATATGGTTTGGAGACCAGTGTCGGGTGACAGAGTCGTTGTCAGCTCGCATAGTGTGTGACCCCCTGTCACTGATCAGTCACGTAGTGTGAACGCCACAACGACTTCAAGACTCCCGTCACAAGACGGCAAGTTGTGTAGTGTGAACAGCATGGCCACTGGCCAACGTGGAAAGTCGTGTAGCCTGCACGAGCCTTAAGGGTGACACTAATCTCTGACACTAATTATTACAGGCCCTGCCTTTTTCTCATGCTCTGAATTTAAAGACTTTGTCTTCACAATACATGAAACTACTGAGCATGACACGCACTGACCATCTCGCTCTCCTCCTCTCCTTTCTTTATAAAAGTGGGCCAGTTGTGCTTCCTGATCCGTCAGCGTGTGTCTTTGAGGCCAGAGGAGGCACTCTTCTTCTTTGTCAACAACTCCCTTCCCCCATCGAGTTCCCCTCTTTCTGCTGTATATGAGGTAACTGCACCCTTTCACACACATGTTCACATGAGGACCCTCCCCAGCATACATGCATGTTTGTTCCACTATCACTGTGGGCACATGTCATTGACATAATGCACTGACAAAATGCCATTAACATGGCCCCCTACCCTAACCTTTGTCGTCACAACTACATGTCTAACCCTAACCTAAACCCTAAAACCAAGTCTTAACCCTCAAAATCAATCTCTACCCATGGGGATCTCCGATCTGCGTTGATGGCGATGTGACTTCACTTTTCCTGACCTCAGAGAAGCCTGTCAGTAACACATTAACATCAAAAGTCATTCTGAAAGTGATTTAGAAACCACAAAGTTTGTGTATTTAATATTGCTAAAGGTAAGAAGCTATAAAGCCGGCAAAAGAGTCATTTTTGGATATGAATTTTCTAAAAAGCTCTTTATATTGACTGCACTTATCATTTCCAAATGGCTGGTGGGGTGTGTCTATTCAAGGTTCAAGGTACATTAATTTGCCAATCGACAACACAGGGCTGCAAAATGAAATGGAAGTTGTCGTTTAAAGTAGTACAATTGTCGCTGAATTATGTGTTATTCTTTGCTCTGTTGTGTTTTGCAGGAGCACCATGAAGAGGACCTGTTTCTCTACATGACCTACAGTAATGAGAGTGTGTACGGTGCCTGAGGGAGGCTGGCAAAAGACTGGAGAAGGAAGAGAGAATGAGAGGAGACAAAGTGAGACTGTGAGGAATAAAGAGTTACGGCTGTTTGCAATGTGTCACACCACTATTATTCTTTTATATTAGTTTTGATAAGTAACTACAGTACATGGTGGAAGAAAGGCTTCGCACAAGGCTGATGGGATGCTGGTAGGAGTTACCCTTGTCAGTATTTGGGGCTGAGCGTAATGCATTTTATTACACAAGTTATCTTGATTCCTGCACTTGGTGAAAAAAGAAAGGGGAAGGGTGAAAAGAAAGAAATAATGCATTGTAAAAGGAAGTTAGTGAAATCATGTTGAGGGAGCTCTCGTTATCTTTTTCAGTCCTCTGTATTTAATGCAAATAGTATTTTTTTTGTAAATTAATATAAACTTTTGTGGAAAATAAATATGATAAAATGCATACATAATCTGATGAATTCTTTCTTGTATGATTTTTTGGGAAACATTTTTATGTCACTGGCAGATTTAAACAAGATTTAAAGAAAAATATTTGAGTAGATATTTAAAAAAAAAAAATCTTGAAATAATGAATACACACAAGCGCTTTCCCCCAAAGCCTCTTGTACACTTTATACATGTGGTTTAGGGGAAGGCAGAGGAGATGTTTTCATGCGGAAGTGTTCTGTCTTTACTGATCAGATGAGTCATATATTCACTGGACACTTTTAGGTTGGGGAATATTTAACAGAAAATTGATATCTTGAAACATTTTTTTTGGGGCAACCAGTGCTTCATCAGCTTTTTGTCTGCATGACTAAAGGTTACATAACGACGTCAGTTGAATAGTCCGGTCTAAAAGACTTCCCGGTGCAAACGAAAGTTAGAGTAACAGAAGAGAAGAGCCATGGAGATGCAGGAGATCACCATCGAGAGCAAAAGAGGCGAAGAGAATGAAGAACCAGGTGAATCGATGCTGGAGACCAACGCTGAAAGTACAGGACATTTAATTAAAGCAGGTAACATTTCAGAATGAACTTAAAATAAATACAACTAAACTGAACGAGAAAGAAAAAAAGAACTGAAAATGAAGAAGGCTGTAAATATTTATTTATTTATTTATTTTTTTTTACGACAACTATTTCCAAAAAGTTTAATAAAACACAAAAACTGTTAATTTTAGGTTTTTATTTTATATTGTCGTTTAGTTTTCTTGCAGTTCGGAAAGTTTAGTTTGGCTTGTGCGTTTAATATTTGGAAGCAAATTCCAAATTTAAGTTTATTTCTGTTAAAATGCATCTGTCTCTATTTTTGTCGGGTTTTAGAGGAAGCAGAACCAGAACCCTACTCTACACTACATAGTCCATCTGAGGATGTTTATTCAGAAGCTTTTTATGGTGGCGCTCCAGTTAAGACAAAAGCAGGTACACTTTGATTCTTAAACTCTTAATTCATCCTCAGCGCTGCTTCATTCATTATAGTTTATTTCTGTTTACCATTCTTTTTATAATTGATTCTGTATTAATGTTTATTGTCTGCTATGCAGCAGAAGGGAATTACAAAACTTAATTTCACTCTAACTTGTTATATTGTGACTACCTACCTATTTACTTTTATAGAAGGTTCAAGGTACATTTACGTCATTCTACAACACAGCGTTGCGCAGTTAAATCAAAGTTATAGCTCCCTTCACGTTACACACAGAGAACATTTATACAAATATTTAATATTAAAATTAAAAAGAAATATACAGTTACTTTCATATACACTATTATACAAAGGTAGGGGTGTGGTAATGTGCAAAACCAGCACAGCAGAAAGTTCCATGTCATTTATTTGTGGTGGAGTTAAGGAGTCTCAGCCTGAGGAAAGAAGCTGCTCTGTAGTCTGGTGGCACCACAGCAGGAACATCTGCATCAGCCACACAGCAGCAGGGTGAACAGGCTACGGCTTGTGTGGGTATTGTCAAGTATCCTGTGGGCTCTGCACAGCTACCTCTCTGACATCACTGTTCTGGTTGGTTTCGATCACCCGCTGCAGAGCCCTCGTGTGTGTGTGTGTGTGTGTGTGTGTGTCCTCTGTTTACACAGCTGAAACACCCAAAGACTGTGTTTCAGCATGCCTCTCAGCACACCTTCTGCCTAACAACAGAAGGTAATAGGTCTTCATAGGTCTTCCATAACACCTCAACTGTCTGTTTTTACACTGTTAAACCGCTTCATTGCACCTCACATGCAGAACTAAATATGAAAACAACAACAAAAGGGCTTTGCATAAACTTCCCTCCATTGCTTAGTAATCATTAAAACATTATTGTCTCCATGGTGATGTCATAACTTGAGTATATCTCAGTTAGCAAATCCAGACAAAAAGAAAAGAAAGCAGAAGCAAAGTTGTGATTAGCTAATCTGTGAAAAAGTGTACTCCCAAACTACAGTAGTGTCTGTTTTTGTTTGACTCTGAGTAAGGCTCTAGAGACTTATTTTTAACCTGCAGTGCAGAACTTTTCCCTCTTCAGCTGAGTATACCAGATCATCAAACTCTGGTATACTGTCAGTGCAGAGAGATTTACCTGACGGTGATAGGGTTAATCAGCATTGTTTATTTGCAGCATAGCATTAGTTAAAATGTGTTGTAGGAAGTGCTGCAACTTAAGATTATTTTTGTTTATCAAATAAGCCAATTTCGTTTAATCAATGAGTTGTTTGGTCTCTATAAAGTCAAAAAAATGTGAAGAAATCTCATCACAATTTCCCCAGAGCCCAAGCTGACATATTTAAATTGCTTGTTTTGTTCAAAAAACAGTTCAAATTCCAAGGTATTCAGTTTACTACAAGGTACAAGGTACAAGGTAAATTTATTTGTCACATTACAACAGGTTGTAAAGTGAAATTGAGTTTGTAACTTCCTTCTAGCAGACAATATACAGTAATATTAAAGCAATAAAAATGGTAAACAGAAATAAACTATATTCAGTAGAGCAGTGCTGAGGATGAACTATCACAGAAGACAAAGAAAAAACAATGAATACAATTAAATGTTGACATTTTTGCAAATGAAATGACCCAAAAGATCAATTAATTATGTAATTTATTGACCATTAGTTTGTTGCCAATTGAATAGAAACCCCTGCCCTCATAAATGTCATAAACTGTTTTGCTGTTCCATCTTAGTGTCTGTACATTCTGGCACCACCATTCATTAAGTCTGTTTTTTGTTTTGTGATTTTGCACCATTTAAACATGAAAGAAAAAGAAAGCAGTGACATTGCACAGCAGCGTGTGTTACTGTGTGGAACAACAAGCCTCTAAAACTAAGTAATTAATTAGAATCAGCTTTATTGGCCAACCTGTTGTAAAGTGAGAAATAAATCTACCTTGTAGTAAACTCGATGCCTTGGTATTAGAACTGTAATATGTCTGTAAATATGTCAGCTTGGGCTCAGGGATATTGTGATAAAACCTTTTTTCCCACATTTTTTAAACTTTATAGAGACCAAAAAACTTAATTAAAAAAATGTCTTATTTGATAAAAAAATATTCTGAAGTTGCAGCCCTTCTTGCAATACCATAAAGCCAGGTGCCATACCAACGTGTAGCCTGCTTCTGCTGAATGACTGAAGGTCATTCCAAGCTGACCAAGCAGGTTTGGGCTTGATTAGTCCCTGGATGGGATACTTCCTGGGAAAACTAAGTTACTGCTGGAAGAGGTGTTGGTGGGCCAGTAGGCAGACTCCCCTCTGGTCCTATTAACAAGATCCCAATGCAGTGATTGGGACGCTGAGCTGCAGGAGATGCCGTCCTTCGGATGAGACGTCCTTACTCATTGTGGTCATTAAAGATCTCACCACACTTGTCGCAAAGAGTAGGGGGATCCCTGGTGGCATGGCAAAACTCCCAACCTGGCTTTCTCCATCTGGCCTTCTAATCATCCCCCAGAGTAATTGGCTCATTGTTTCCGTATCTGTCCTCAAGCTGATGTGTGATGAGCGTTCTGGCGCAAAATGGCTGCTGTGCATCACCCGGGTGGGTGCCACATATATTGGTGATGGTTGAGATGAGTCCTCCCCACTTCACTCTGTGGCGCTCTGAGATTCTATGATAAAGCCCTATATAAATATAATGCATTATTATTATTATTATTATTATTATTATTATTATTATTATTATTATTAGTAGTAGTAGTAGTAGTAGTAGTAGTAGTAGTAGTAGTAGTAGTAGTAGTAGTCGTCGTCGTCGTCGTCGTCGTCGTCGTCGTCGTCGTCGTCGTCGTAGTAGTATTAAGTATCCCTACACAAACAAATCTATATTGGAAAGGTCTTTAATTTCTTTATCTATAAAAAATCTAATCTAATTGATCTTTCGACATGTAGCATGTCCATATTGACAAAGGTTTAAATATTTATATTGGTATGCACAGTGTAAACAGTTTAGAACTAGCTCAAGCAGGTGACCCAGTGGGCTTTATTTAGATGTTTTATACATCCAAAGAACTTCTATAAAAACCAGACAAGGTTTAATTGAGACCTGTGTTTATTTGTCAAAACATGTGGCCACACCAGGCCAGAAAAAGGGATAGGTATCTTAAATGGTACAAGGCTTTTAATTGAAGTTTTACGGTATCTCTATATACAAGTCAAGTGTTTCTGTAAATTGGAAACAAATACAAATAGAGCTAGGGAAGAAATATTAACATGCAAAATAAAGTAAATTGAGTGCACTAAAGCTGCAGTATCGCTACCTATTATCTTTAAGTGGGTAGAATAAAATTTGCCCATTTGCAATTAAGGCTGCATTCTTTGAGTGTGAGGACTGTCAAAGATTGCTGGTTTGATTCCCCTTTGGGACACAAAACCCTGCACTTTAATCCTATATTTAATGTTTCAAATCTGTATCAGTAATGACAGTATGTTCTGTCTCTGAAATGTGTTTGACACAAACACTCAGCTCAAATGACCTCAAAAGAAGAAATCCCATCTGTTGTTTTGGAATACAGCGTCTCTCAGGTTTCCAGTATGTGTCTGTGTCTCTCACACGCATTCTTAAAGAGAGATACAGTAAAAGTTTTTGGGGACTTGAAGGACAAGCCAAGTACTGTGCTAGATGAATAATTAAGGAATCAGTGAAGGTCATGTTGCTATGGCGACAAGACAAAGAGGGGGTGTCTCGACTGCGCTCTTTCAGGCAGGCGTGACTCAGCAGGACAGGCAGACGGAGCAGGACAGGGTAAACAAGCTTCATCGCCAATCCCAGGACGTTTTTCTCCATGTATATCAAATTTTGTCGCAGTTATGGCGAGGATAAAAAAGACAAAGCCGGTGAAAACTTGTCACCAGAGTCCAAGTTATCTGTTGAACTGGAAGGGGGAAAAGGTAGGCCAGAGCAGTGTTTTTTCAGGCTTGATGGTGGTTTGTGTTGTGCTCATTAAAATATCTCACTAACATCCGGCTGATGTTTTCTTCTTCAGGCAAACAGACTGAGGGAAACATACGTCTGTACCGTGCTGTGTGTGTGATCCTCACAATAATCTGCCTGGTCCTGCTGCTGGTCGTCATTATCCTCAGTGCAAAATGTGAGTATCTGCAACAATGGATCTGAATTTATGTCAGAAAACAAAAAACTGCTGGCCAGATTATGTAACACTAAAGCAGATTATCTATGGATTGTAGTTTACCATTAGATGTGCAGAGATAAAAGAAAAATGGAAAAGATATGTCAGGATCGCATTGCTTTGTTCTATTTTTGATTGTCCTGCTGCAGCCGGAGGGCATATTCTTTTCCCTCACAACTCCTCCCACTTCTCTCTGATTTCTAGTCCAAACTGGATCCGCAGTCTGCCCGGACATAGAGGAAACTAAAGCAACAAACAGACAAAGCCCTTCACTTACTCCAACATGCAACTATGAACAGTGCCAGACTCACTTCAGCAACATTCAACCCCAGTGTGAGTGTGATGCCAGGAGGAACAATACAACGTAGAAAACCTTGTACAAGCAAAAGAAACATCTAGATTAAAGAAAAACAATAACTTAATTGTGTTTTTAGTGGCAGTTCTGCTTTCACTGTTGCCCAAAATTGTGTTTTAAACAGGTCTCAGAGGAAGTTAGTTCATGTGCTTGTTTTTGAAGAACTGAGAATATTTCCTCCCCATTTAAACCTAGATTCAGCTGAGTTTAATCATTTTGACATTGCTATGTGATTATACATAGACACACATAAAATAACATGGATGTCTCCACAACATATGGGCAAAAATATAAATGAAACCCAAACCTTAAAGAAAAACAAAGCTCATTTAAGATACAGAAAAGACAGTTTCAGTTATTTAAATGTTGAACCAAAACTCTGCTTTATTATTTACTTGTGCAATTTAGTCCATGTTTGTAGACCTTTTCTTTGAGGATTTCCTGTGCTGATCCATCTCTCCTTTCAGATCTCGGCTGTCAGCAGTGCGCTGATGGGTGGCTGACTTTTGGCCGATCGTGTTTTTTCCTGTCCACCGTCAGGCTGAGCTGGGATGAGAGCCAGAGGAACTGCAGCGCTAGAGGAGGATCTCTTGCTGTTATTAACAGCCAGTTGGTTCAGGTGGATCTGATAACACTTCCTTCTCTAGAAGTAAAATCATGCAGTTAATAAAATAGTAATAACTTGCACAGAATCTTTTTTTGTAAATGTCAGTGGTGTTCTCTCTTTTAGCGTTTTCTGACTAAGGAGGGGAAAATGAAATACTGGATCGGGCTGAGAAACAAAAAAGAAACATGGACCTGGGTCAACAACACTGTGCTGGGAGAGAGGTGATTCCTGGGGAATGTGTGACTGCCTGATTAATTGTCTAATCATCTCAGCTGTAGCTAGAACTTTTTATCTAAGCGGTCTTTGTTTTTTGTTTTTTTCATATTTGGGATGTTTAGATATGAATATGTGCCAGTGTTATGTTTTGTCTGAAAGTGAGATAGAGAAGGCGATAGATTTATCTTCGGGGTATTTGTCTTTATGTATTTTACACTCTTTTAATTAAAATATACATTTTATTAGGTACAAATTACAATCTAATGCAATCCAATACAACAGCTCTGCCACAAATTCTACCTTTAGGAAGTTTATAACATTCTGTTATATGTAAATTTAATCATATGTTTATTTTTGAGGTCATGATTAAAGGTGGTGATGTACTGGGCTGCATTATATTGAGAGGTGTTTCTAATTTTTTGTCCTTCTCATTCGTCCTTCAACATTAGGGGGGCAGAATATTAGAAACATCAAACAAACATACAAACACTGAGCTTCGAAAGACTGTTGAATTGGATTCCATGAGCTTGGGTAACAGGTGTTCCTAATAAAGTGGCCCTATAAAGTAGAGATTGCAAAAAATAAGAAAACACCCCGATTTATTCTTTCTCCGCTTTACTATATTGCATAACCACAGCGTCCTATGATTCCAATGTAATAGTGAATATTCATGCATTTTATTTTCAGTTATTGGGCTGAAACACCAGTGGGGAATTGTGGGATCCTCAACAGTGGAAACCCACCTGAGAAGAACTGGATCACAGCTTCCTGCGAAGCCTACACCTACTTCATCTGTCAGCTGCAGATGCAACCGCCTATTTCTTAACAGAATGTTGAAAAAACCAAAATTCTGCCAACAGGCTTCAACTCTTCAATAACATCTCAAATGATTTATCTTTCTACTTCACATTTCAATCAGTACTACCCAGCAGAAAAAGATTAAGCTCCTTAGATAATAGTTTTATATTTAATTGTTTAAAAATATGTTCAGTCAGATGTTTGTAAGCAATTCTTGTAGCATTGTGTTTCCTAATTTGTATTCTATGATGTCAGTTATGCCTACAAGTACTATTAAGCACTAATCATTGTACTACTTGGATAGACTACTGGATGATTACTTATACTGCTGTTTGACTTTATCACAAATAAAGGCCAGTCAATTTGGTTTTAAAGGTTTTATTCTCATATAAAAATGTTCATGCAACGACATAAGTTGAATGTCTACGTTTCACTTTGTTTTAGTTTGGCATTTATTACTGCTAAATATTGTTATAAAAATAACATATTTTTTTCTGTAGCATAATGCTAATACTATAATCGCAATGAAGTCTTTGCGCCCGGTCCAAGCAGAGATTTCCTCCCGGAGAACAAGCTGCAGCTGAAAACCTTGCCTGCAACCACCTAAAGTTTGTGAGTGTTTTAGACAGAGCTGTTTAGGCTCTGTAAATTGGAATTAGCTTATCACAGCAGTACAACTGCTAACCATGATCACCTGAAACAAAATCATCCAGGAGAAACTTTTTCAAGACGGCAGTGGCAGCAAAAAATAGGATTATCAACACGAGGAATGTGTTTCTGTTATTAGCAGCCACTTAAAATTGATTCTCTAAATGTTTGATCATTGGCCGCTTGTTAAAAGTAATTTCTGCACCGCCGTTATAGTAACATAATGTTACTATAACGGCGGTGCAGAAAGTAATAATAACACAGACTGTTGTTAGTCTGTAAAATGTTTCAGTTATTTTCCCTGCCCTACATAAAATAACCCCATGTCATAACTATTTTAAGTTTTAAGTAAAGTACCTAAGTAAAAATACTGATTCTCCAGTTCAGGAAAGGGTTGATACACAATGTTTAAATGAATCTCTGTCACAGCAATCCTTTTGAAGTTGAGGTCCAGTATTTTTCTGAACGGCATCCGACAAATAGGGTCTATCATTAATATTATAACACAGCAGTGACCTGACCTTAGACTAACTCTACTCTATTATCATTATTCCAATGTGTCTTTTTTCAATTAAATAAAATATAGAATTTTTAATGAGACATGTTTTTGACATTTATTTGTGATTCATTTTATTGTAATTTTAATTGAGTAATAATTAAATAATCTTATTAATAATCAATAAATTAGTTGTTAGATCAGTCTGCAAATCAAAAAGAATAATCGTTAGATTAATCAAATAAAATTTAATATGGGATGCAATATTATATGATGCAGCCCTAATGTTCAGTACTGTAAGATGATGGAAGATGATGGAAGGCCTCTTCCTAGAAAACATTTAATGTTGTGGTTCTCCTTTGGCTATTTTTGCCCTCTCCAAACCCAAAGTGCTATTGCGAATAAGCTGCCACCCTGACACAGCCTTCCACTTTTTAGGTCTGAGTTTCGGGCTTTCTGAGAACAACTCCTTTACTGTTCCAGTCTTCTCCTCCTTTTCATTGTCTTTGGAGAAAGCTTTGATGTAACGCTGCATCTTTTCAAACATCGGATCGGTTCTGTCCTCAGCCCTGCAAAAAAAGCACAGTTGCTTCAAAGAAAACACTCTCACTATGCAAACTTTCATTATGATGTTTAAAGGGACACTCCAGCAATTTAGTATAGCACTTTCAATAGACGGCTGAAGAGACCCCAAAGGAGGGGGGTTGAAATCTTTCCCTCCCTAAGTGCTGTCTCTGAGCAGCCTGATCGTAAAACTGGCCACCTTTTGATGCCGCAGCCAGATAACGCGGTGCTTGACTGTTAAACATTGACCAGCGATTAGCGTTTTCCTGGTCAGCCTATCAAAATTCTTCTTAAAGAAAGGGCAGGAAAACCCTAAACTGCCCCCCACACATGTAACCGTGGCAACTGACCTTCCTCTGCATTTAATTACCTCACATCAAAGGAGATACTTCCTTTCACAGCCAGATGCAAATTGGAGAAACTCCAGGACACTAAGGACAGCCCTGAACTTCTTTATGTAAACAAAGACTACTGTCTCCCAAGACTCAAAGCATTACCTTGTTTAATTAAATAATCTTTTAGTTACTGGATTACATTTGCCTCTATTTGATTAGTTATGTTACAATGTTGTTGCTATCTGTTGTTTATATTATTGCTGAAAAAATCTAAATAAGTTATCCAAGCTTTCCTCATGTAACTTGAGCTCCCCCAAGTGGACAAAATAAGTATTACATGCCATCGTCAGAAATGCTGTTTAATGTATAAATGTCACTCGGTATTTATCATGACCATTTGTTTCCCTTATCAAGTGCTTAAAACTAAGAACGGTACAACCGTTTGACAATTGAGGTTTGATTGTGGGAAGATATTTGATTACAATACGCGCCAGTAGATTTGTTTTTGATTGACTTTAATATGTCTAAAGAAAGACAGTCCCTCGGGAACCGGAAAAAAGCCCTCTGGGACCCACGCCCCAACAGACAAAACAGCGACACACGCGCATGTTTGCTGTCTTGCTCCTTGCCCGCTTTTTGTTCCTGACGCTTCAACGGCGCTTTGGCATGCGCCCGGCGTGCCCCCTCTCTCGGCAACGCCCTAAGAGTTCGGCCCGGCGCAACAAAAGCTTTGTTCGCTTCAAGTTCCGCGATCTCAGCTTTCCCTCGTTTCCAGCAATTTACGTGCTTTTTCTTTTCTTTTCTTTTGTTTGTTAAAAGTTATTAGACCGTTAAGTTACACTAGTCTAATTCAAGAACGACCAAGTTCCCTTTTTAAGCTTTATTCATCGAGCTAACTTCACCGAGGTCAGACCAAGCCACGTGGTCTCGCCAGCAGTAACAAAAGACGACTAACACCTCTGACCCGAGAAAGGGTTGGGAAGGCCCCACTGCGAGTTTCTCCATTAAAGCCGACAAGAGACAGATCTCCGGAGCAATTCCCTGGCAGAGTAAGCGACTGGCCGACAGCTTTAAGTTGTCCTAACCAAGAATGTACAGATCTCAGTCATTGTGAGGCCGTTGACCAACACTCGGCTGGGAAAAGCCACATGCAGTAAGACCAAAACCCTGCACTCTGTGATCAGTGATGTCCAATAGTTGGTTAGTCCAGCATATTTAATCCTTGAAACTCCTAGACAAATTTAACCGAGTTATCATCTAATCGCATTCATTAGTTGCCGTATGAGTCAAATTCTCCCACAATCGAAACCCACATTCTCATTAGTTAGCCATTGTTTATTTATTTGATGTATTTAACCACATTTTTATATCACCTTAGTTAGTTAATAAATTCACTGTAACCAAGGAATTGTGTGTGCCTATCTGTAAGTCCCTGTCCAGAGACTTTACCCCTTAGATATGAGACTGACTGACTGATTTAAGATAACTGAGCAATTATTAACTAACTGATCACTAGTGAATAATTGTATTATTATTAAAAGCTACCCAGAGGTCCGGAGACTCTAGGTTAATTACAACTCCGGTGGTGCCCCGAAACGAGATAATTCTCATAAATTTATTACATCAATGTAGACATGCTACAACTGTTTACACAGGCAGAGGATTAGTAGTAAACTGTTTACATAAAAAATAAAGTGTCCATTTAATTTGCCTCTTGATTACCCACATGATATAGCATGTGTAAAACTGTAGTCTTACTTGCAGCACAACATGCCTTGTAGCTGAAGTGCAATAAAGACTACTTAGGTTGTAATAGTCAATGAGGTTCACTTTTAGGCATTTCACATGTAAGTGTTCTCTTCTGTGCTTTTCTGGATTGTTTAAAGTGTGCGGGACTCAGTTGGAAAAATATTTTTTTAATCAAAAAATGTTAAGTTTAATTGTTACACATTTAGTAATGAATATTTACCATTACAGAAACTTCTTCAGGGGCTTTAAAGCCTCTGTTTCTGTTCCTGTTGCAGCAGTACTGTCTTACCTGAGATACCAGCACTCCTTCAGACCATAGTTGAGCCCACACACCCCGATCCGAGACCACAGGCAGCGAGGAAGCCTCCTCTCCAGCATCAAAGTTGTGGCTACCACCTGTACAACATTATTGCAGCTGTAACCATGACACAGTAACACACAGGGACACGATGATGAGGTGTTTCTGTGCCTTTATGTTGTGTTATTTCTGTTTAGACGCATTCCTTTAAAGTCCCCGTGTGTATTACCTGAGTCCACCACAGCTCTTTTCTCTCCTCGGCCACCCTTTCTTGTGTGTCACTCATCATGGCTGTCAGTAGATTTAGCAGAAAGAGGCAGCAGACCACAGACAAGGTGGAGTGGAGCACATGGACGATCGGGGGGGTAGTGAAGGAGTGGTCCACAGGCATATCTATGAGGCCCATGCTGAGCTCATACAGGGAGAAGAGGGTGATGGGGAAGGAGCGATATTGGGGAAGGGATGTAGGATCTTGGGTCATATACACGACCCACAAAGCTGAGAAGAAACAATTTTAAAAAGTATGTGAAGGAACAGAATCCTCTTCTTTCAAGAATTTCTTATCTTACAAGCTTTGTGAGGGTTAAACATTTGTTTTACACATGTTGCTCAGAATATACTTACCGCTGGAAAAACCTATGAGCATAATGAAACTCAGCCACATGAACTTTGTCAAGTCTCCAAATATAATCTAGGGGGAAATGAGACACTAGGTAGGTCAGTCTGCAAACACAAATAGGTGAACCTCAAAAACCAAAACAACAAAATACATCTGTTTCAAAATCATTTCTGTACAGGTGTGTGTGGAAAAAACTATATCTGCATGAGCACCTATAGCATACATCACTGTGTGTACAACACGCAGTAGTGAGTCCAGGCTGAGCGAGTCCTACCTTCTGTATCAAGATGACATGAGGGCCGAGTGTTTCAAAACCTCGGGCGAAGTACATGACGTTGCACCAGCCAAGAACTAAAGACACTGCCATTACCTCTCTCTCTCCATGCACTTCGCAGATTCTGAACACCAACAGCAGCAACACCAAACATGCATAGGTGATACTGATCAAAACAACAGCAGAAAGGTTAAAAGCTATTTCAGATCAACATGCATTATTTTACTGCTTAGAAGTATTTCTACTTACAGAATAACATGAAAGGGGCCTCCCAGTGCTGTCTGACCAAAATAGCGCTTTGCTCCCACTCTCAGTATACCAGGGATCTGTTGGGAAAGATTGTACAGGAGGATGTGGAAGTGCAATAGACTGTATTACCATACAGTGTTTAAGATGTTGTTTCATAAATTCACCTCCAGCAACAGGATGAGAAAAGCTCCGATGACGCTGATGATTTCGCCCACCAGCCGCAGGTTGTCATCATACGTCACATAACTCTCCTGATCCACAGAGAGAGAGAAAAATATAGATTATTGAACTATAAGTCATATTCAAAGTTATTTACACAAGTATAGGCTACATATGAACAGATTAGGTCCAACCAAGAGCTAAAGTCTTTTTTGTAGTTTTATATTATCTGTGTGAGTAGAGTTTGGTTTTACTTCATCTTTATCACCATGTATTTAAACTGCATGAACATTGGTTCTCTGTCCTGAAAATAATGGCAAGAAAAATGCCTCTTTTGTCCCCCCCTTCTGAGAGTGAGAGTAAATAACACTGTCCACACGTGCTTATGACTTATAGGCTGTGCCATTTAGTTGCTGAGTCGCTCCTGCAATCCAACCGGTTAGCATAAAATAACTCTTTGCGTGGAACGTCTAATCACACACAAACTCTGATATATTTTGAGTACAGAGAGATTTACCTGGCAGTGATAGGCTTTATCAGCATTGTGGCAACTCGTTTGGCAAGGGCTTGAATGGAATGAACATTCATTTATATGTAAAGTGGATTAGGAAGTACAAAGTTGTATAAAATGGAAGTACTTAAGTATAGTACGGTTGGACTTAAGCAAGTATATTTATATTTCACCCCCGTTTATGGCCCTTTATTACAACATATCGTAGTTTTATCTGGTTACACTGAAATGTCACATTCATGCAGTGTATTTATGACTCAACTTTGAGTGTTTTCTGGACTCGGGTGGTTTTGTCCATGTCTGACGTTGTGTAGTTCTCTGGAGCATCCTTTAGAGGGCGAAATACACAACACAGTGTGAAGGTCCCGATGTACAGGAGATACAGTAACAGCAGCAGCCTGACACAAGAGAAAAAAACATTATTAAAAAAGATGTGTGTACAGTTTAGATTTTTTACCTTAGACACTGACGTCATTTTTACCTGAAGTAATGTTTTCCATACAGGTTCCACTTCAGACTAACCAGCTGCTTCACGGGGGTCACCAGCAATATTTCTCTTGACTGGAGAAAAAAACAGACATTTGTTCTCATTTCTTCTCAGCATCACATCATTGTCATTATTTCTAACCAAATAGTCTGTGAGTTAACCAAAATACAGTTTACTGTTTAGTATATAACATTCTTGTGTTGTACCTCTCTCTTGTGACTGCCCACTATGAGCTCCAGTACTGACTTGTTGTCGTCCCATGAGTCGATCTCTGTCAGATCATACAGGTTAGAGGTCAAAGGGCCCAGAGTCCACTGTACTACACGCCTTTTATTAACCAGGTGCTCAAAGACCTGAGAGACACAGAGGGAATCACAGCGGTGAGGATCGGATTATTGAAATTTTATCTGCTACGTCTTTCATTTCGGGTTTTCATCCTGTTTTTGTAATTTATTTATAGTTTATTTAAGAAGGGACAATGTACATCGATAAAAATTCAGACAAAATGTAAATATACCCGAGTTAGGCATAGGCTAGTTTTCATCGGGAGCCCCTGCGCCTGATGTTGTTAGGAATCCTAAAATAGTAGAACTAATACAATATAATACAGTATACAATAGTTAAAAATTAAATTTTGGTTTACAATTACATACACTGTGAGCTCCCCCTTCACTTACCACAATGTTTCCCTCTTTGGCAGCCAGTTTAAAAGGTGTAAGGCCTCTGTAGTTGGGCACCATGTCGAGTGACACTGACTGGTCCAGCTCTGCATCACATGCCATAATCAGGTCTATGGACTGGCATGCAATCATCTTGTTGGGCTGCAGAACCAAAATGTGAAGCACTGTGTTACCTAGACAGAAAATAAGGGAATACAAGGAGAGAAAAAACAGAAGGCCATTAATAATCAAAATATTTTATACACAGATGTAAAATTGTTATGTACTTCTCTATAACTTTCCTACAAGAGGAAGTAATTTCATACCACGGTAATCCTGGACCCTGGTGCTGGCCCCTGCATCAATTACCGTGGAGATAATGCTCTCATTCCCAGTACATGCAGCAAAAGACAGGATGTGCTCACCTGTTGACCAAGTACATTTTGAAAAACAGTTTTGTGTCATATAGACATACATTATATTTACTTGGCAAATGCATTCATACATTTTAACATAAGCTGGCTGACTCACCATAGTATATGAGTCCTCCTAACCTCTTCCTGAAGTACAGACCGGTGACTCGAGGTGTAGCCACATCACCCCCTCGACTAATCAGATGATGAACCAGATCGATGTTCTGATTCACTACAGCAATGTGGAGAGGAGTTACACCTGAGAGAGTAGGGAGATCAGTGTATGTTAGTCCACTGTGAATTAATTGTGTTTAATTTCACCAGTTTCACCTGTTAAACCTATGAGCAAAATGAGTATTTGTGCTTGGTCCCAGTCTCTTAAGGTGAGCGGTAGAGGCTGCAAAGAATTCGCTACTGTAAACTGTTGTTGATGTTGTTTATTGGTTACATGCTTTTGTAAATAATTCACATTTCAGGTATTAAAACATTGACTCATATGAAGTAATAAAGGTAAGTGACGTAGTTATTTGTTATATTGTCACATTTGCTAATAACAAGTTTGCTAGTAATAAGTTATCATATCTGACACCTTCACAAGTGTAATAAATGCATTTTGTAAATGGATTTTTCTAGGCAAACCTAAACTTTCCATGTCCATCTGAACGCTTAAATGTAACTGTTCACATTAATTGTTTACTACCTTTGTGTGTTTTCCTGCCAGTTTTCATTGCCCTGCCCTGATAATTTTTTTTTACTTACCAATGTTTTTCACCTAAAATATTATTATTAATCTCTAATATCTTAGTTTGTCTCAAATTACTTTTTAGTTGCTGACCGTGAAGCTGACTTTACCTGTGGACACATACAATATTTAAACCTCATGATGTGTGTTTGAGTTCATATGTGACCTTGGAAGAGCTCGGTGATCATGGGCTCATTGATGAGTTCAGGAGCTCCGTCCATCAGAGCAACAGCAGCCTCCAGGTTATCGTACATCACAGCAACATGAAGCGCTGTCTCACCAAGAGCACCTGAGTGAGAGGATTACAGTTTCACAGATTACAACTGTCACCGCACTACCCTAAGATAACAAGACAAGTATAAATTCACAGTTCAGCCTTACCTCTCTCAAAGATATTAGTGGACGCACAACTCAGAAGTTTCTTGATACAACCAACACTGTTCTCTTTAGCCGCAAAGAAGAGAGGAATGTCATTTACGCTGAGGGAAGATGGATAGAAGAAAAACAACAGATGTGATTATTTATTTATTAAATAGTATCCTATTTAATAAATAATCACACCTGCATGTAATTAATTTAGACATAATCTAATTTCTTGTAGAAAAGAGTGGAGTTTCTTACTATTTGGTATAGAGCAAAAAAGTCTCATCCAACATCTCGTTCCATCCTTTCTTGTTTTGAACGCGAAACCTCAAATGGCTCCACCAATGGTTGAGCTCACACAGAACAGATCTGGCCAGAGACGAAGACATTGACACCTGATTTCGACTGGAAGAAACAAACGAAAGGTGAGGGCCACGTTGAACGCACAGAGAGCGAAGCAGTGAATTGAAAAAACACAAAAATGAAATAAATTTTGCAGTCCATTATTTTGGTATCTATTTTGTTCAGTTGTATTGTTTTCAAAATAAAATACCATAACAAACATAACCAAAAAGAAGAAAGTGTCTTAGTCTTACCGTTAAACAGTAATAGTGCTACTCCTCAACTTCTAGTGATAGTCATAACACTTGACCAAAACCTATGAAATGTCCCAGAGGATAAGTGAAATCCCTGTGGCATGACCATTATATATGACCCAGCCAAGAAGGAGGAGACGTGGAGGGATTGAGAATGAATGGGTGGAGAGGGAGGATGAGTGAATAGCAGACAGGTAAGAAAAAGAGAGTGAGGCGAAATGAGCAGGTAGATTTTCACCACAAAATTGTGCTTTAAGGTTCAACTCACCCTAAAAGGGACACATTTATCACACTGATCTGAAATGATTGGTTGTATTCTTTCACCTTAAAAGTGAAATGACATTGGACCAGTCCCTAATCCCTGTATATCTCTTTGTTATCACCAGGTCTATCTGCATTCCACTAACTAACCCTAAAACCTGCATGGCCACTATGAAAATTCTGCAACATCATGAAAGTCAACACATTAGGGTTATTGTTTCTAGTGAACCATTATGGAAACCTGTTTGAAAATTGCAAGCATGTAAGTCTGAGCCCGGTTTTTAATTCAACCTGATATTAAGGCATGATTGTCCAAATTGCATTATTTCTATTTTTGTATTACTGTTGTAATTTGTTATAATTACTTTTGTAATTATAATTATATATATATGGCTGGTCTGGTAGTATACTCAGGAAAGATTGTGAAAATGAACGGATTTAGCCGGAGTAGTGGCTTAATTGAATATTGACAACATATTTCTGTTGTTTTTACATGGTTTGAATTCGGTTGTGGCTCCATGGGGCTTTATAGAACCATGATAGAGAAAGTTCAAGAGGTGTTGAATTTGTGCATTATACTTTGTCAATTAGAGCTTAGTTAAAAAGAACGAAATGAATGAAATGACACAAAAAAAGATTAGTTCATTTTAATGAACGAGATTTGGTGACTCAAGTCTTTCAAAAGAGTGACTTTTCCCATCACTAACCACAAGTAACCCTACATTTTGGGAGAGCAGTGCTCTGGTGGGATAGTAAGGTACTATGAGCTCTTTAGAACGAACAGACCCGCTACGGGGCGCGTAATCGATTTTCGCTGTTCTAGCTGGTTTCCGTCCAAAAACAGCGGCCATTCGTGTCCACAGAGACCGTCCGGCGGGCCGCCATCTAGGTGAGGTCGAAGGACAGCCGTAAGTTTCATTTCTACCTCAAATTCTCTCATAGAAGAAGAGCTTCTTTGGCTGAGGCCAAAATCCTTTTTTAGATCTGTTGATAGTCTGATATCTTCTTTTTTGTGGAATAACAAGCACCCCAGGGTTCGTAAGGTACTGCTTCAGAGACATAGGGCGTATTTCTGGGCGTCAGATCTACAAAAAATTATTCATTGGATTCAGGTCCCAAACGCGATCTGGTGCCAATTGGAAGCAAGTACCTGCTCATCATCATCACTTCCTGCACTGGTTGCTGCCAAACTACCCCTGTCTCCTAAACAATACTCATCATGCCCTGTTGTGACTTCCACCCTTAGGATCTGGTCTCAGTTTAGACAAAGTTTAATCTGATAGATTTCTCTGTTGATAGTCCCATATGTAATGACCATGCCTTTCTCCCTGCCAAATTGGATCCTGTCTTTGCCCAGTGGCAAAGAGCAGGCCTCTACAAAGTCAGTGACCTTTACACAGATGGCACTTTTGCTACCTTTAATGCCCTTTATACCAAAT
Source organism: Micropterus salmoides (assembly GCF_014851395.1). Classification (NCBI taxonomy): domain Eukaryota; kingdom Metazoa; phylum Chordata; class Actinopteri; order Centrarchiformes; family Centrarchidae; genus Micropterus; species Micropterus salmoides. Next base: position 14,896,022 of record NW_024040152.1, read on the forward strand.
TCAAATTACAACACTCTAGCCTTTTCCGCTATTTCCAGGTTTGTCACTTTATGCGATCTATTAGCCAATCCTTTCCCAGTCTCCCGCCTAGAACTGAGCTAGAAGTAATTTTGCAAATTCCTGCACACGTTAGGGGTCTTACCTCAAATATATATTATTCTATTATGTCCCTCAATAATGTATTTCTTAATATGATTCGAGCAGACTGTTTGAAGTACTTGGAGTAGTTATCTCTGATGAAATATGGAATAATGCATTAAATATGTTAAATGGGTCAACTTCAAGGAAGGATCTTGAAGAAGGATCTTGTTAGAGTGGAAATCTGAACATCCACCCAAAGCTTTAGTTTGAATGAGTGACCTGGTACTATCCCTAAGGCTAGAAAAGATAAAATAGTCCATTAGAAGGTCAATACACAAATTCTACACAAGATGCGACCCTTCAGTGTCTTCTCTCGACAGACTCAAGACTCATTACTATTATTATTATTATTTGCATAGGCAGTGTGTGTGGGGAGAACAAAAGAAAAAAATGCTTGTTGTTAAGTGTATGTAAACAACATTGTTTTTGAAAATAAAAAGTGCATTTAAATGTATTTTTCTCAGTTTCTTCTTTAGCACTTTTAAACAAAGATTAAATAGGACTCCATGAAACAACATCATCTTAAAAATGCCATTTTTTTTCTGTCTACATAATGATTTTTATATTTCTCTTCTTATGTACAATCACTAAAACAAAAAGTAATGTACTCAAGTAATGCACTTCTACATAGTCTATATAGTCTAAATACTTCTTCCACCTTTATATCCACCCTTTACATAAATTCTCCTTTGCAAGTAAAAGTTCTGAATTACACATTTGTAAAAGTACAAAAGTTGAATCTGCAAATTTCCAAAGTATCAAAAGTGAAAGTACTCGTTGTGTACAACAACTGCTTTTAGAGTGTTATATTATTATATATGCTATACTGCTTGATTCATATTCTTTATTAAGAAGCATTTTAATATAGTTGGTCAAAATAAAGCTCACATTGGCAACTTAATCTATCACAATACATCATGTTTTATAAAAACATCATCATGTAAACTCAAAATCTCCAAAATATCAAGTAAGCTGCCAAATAAGACAATATTATATTCTGACATGTAATGGAGTAGAAGTACAAAGCAACTGAACATTGTACTTAATTAGAACAACACTTGAATAGATGTATGTGGTTACTTTCAACCACTTGATATTTTCTGTGTTTGCATTTACATTTATTCATTTAAAGCGACTTACAATTGCTATACACACGCACGCCTCTGGAGCAACTAGGGGTTAAGTGTCTTGCTCAGGGACACAATGGTGGATGTCTCACAGTGGGAATCGAACCCAGGTCTCCCACACCAAAGGCAAACATCTTATCTATGCACCATCACCACCCTCAATAATGTTTGACCACTCAGTCTAAAAAGGACCCAGCAGACTGGCAGAGTAATGTGGATGGTGTGCATGTAAGCGGTCAGTACAGATTCTAGCTGAGATATCAGCAACATGTGGGAAACCAGTGAAACCAGTGCTCTTGTGACCGTGACTGCTGCTGATACTAGCAGATCCCAAACTGAGATTTTACTAAAACCTGCTGATCCTTGGATCCTGAAAAATGTGGAGTTCACTCTTTAACATTGTCAAGGTGATATTAGTACATCAAGGTGAATATTACGTTATACATTGTTTTAAGCTGATGAATGTATGGTTTGAACCGCACAAACACTTTCATTTAATTGCAGTATATGTTTTGTCTGTTCATTTGTTGTCATCAGGCTGCTAGATACACAGTTTATCAATCATAAAACAATGCTAATTTGCCAGTCCTCCAACTCTAAGTTGTCTTTTATTAAGTGTTGATAATATAAATGCAAGTTGTGCTGACTATGGTCCAATAAAACAGCGACTTTGCTAAAATTTTCACACTGCGTCACCTATTGCACAGAATGTATAATTGTTTGCATCTGAAGTGTTAACTACGTGTCACTAACTGGAAAATGTAAATATGTACTGTAATCTGGACTGTAATCTGAGAGTGCCTTATCGTTATGGATCCACCGCTTTGTTCCAGACTGAAATATCTCAAAAATCATTAGATGGAACCTTTGACATTCATTGACCACAGAGAAAGAAGCCTACTGACTTTGGTGATCCTCTGACTTTTCCTGTACCACTGGAATAAAATAAAGACATAAAATAACTACTCTGAAGAAACACTGATGTCCATAAACACTGATTACATTTAGAAAATGAGACATTTACAACTGAACTGTTGTGTATTTTTAGTTAGAGCTTGAGTAGCTGAGCATGAGAATAAAAGCATGTTTCCACACAACAAACATAAAGATTTTGCAAGTTTAAGAATTGGGGAGATGAGTACAAGTCACTCTGCAGTTTCTATTGCAGCAGATGAAAACTGTAGATTTCAGTCTCAAATACTAGATGTTGACATTTTGAGAGAAAAAAGGCTTGTGGCTACATTTTGATGCCTTTTATGTGCTTATATAGATGAATGTGCACAATTTTGGAAATTTTATTCTGGTCTGCCAAAAGCTCTGCTCCACACTCTAGCTGCTCTTGATCAGTGACACACTGATTAAACTTTGGAAGTAAATATTTCCCAAGCTAAACAAAGCAAATGCCATGAACAACATTTTCAGAGTTGAAAGCTCAAATACAGTCTTTATGCCATTACAGATATCAGAAATAAAAGTAATGGCATAGGCCTACATCTCATGAAGAAGATGTACATTTTGAAGTTGAAACACAATGTCCCTCTTCTTGCAAAATTATCTCAGCAATGGAAACAATTTATTCATTTTAGGATAGAAAGCAAAGAAAGTTAGTACCGGCATGTGCAGATCAACATCATTGGCAAGTAGGCCTAATTAATTAAAGATAAATACATTTCAGCCAAGTGTCCACACTCTCACCATCTGCGTTAAGATCGGCAAATTGAAAAATGCATCAAATCAGTAAAAAAGGACTAAAGTGTAACCCCAAAGCTCTACACCAGAGAAAATAAGACACAACACATGAATAGTATATTTAATCCATGATAAGCAATAACAGATGACATGCCAGTGTTGAACTGAATTTCTGAAGGCAAGTAAGTTAATTTTAGGATAATTTCAGGGTTGTTGTCAGTGTTCCTGTTAGCTTAGTTTGTAGAGTACAGGACTCTCAATGTGAGGGTTATGTGTTTGATCCCACAACAAATTTTATTATTATCCTCTTCAACAAAGTTCTTATTAAGAGACTATTTCACATGCTCACAATAAAGCATGCTTTATTGCTGGAGTGTGTGTGTCCTGGTGAGAGGTCCAAATCCATAAACCTATGGACGCTTATTTTCATTTCTCAGTCATCCCCAGGTAGAGGAGATTACTGCTCTTCTCATTCAGGGGAATCCAATCACACATTTTCCAATGGCTGTTTCCTTCAGAACTTTTCAAAGGTGCTTGACACACCTCTGAAATAGCTGTCAAGAAATGTGAGAGGTTGATGGATGTATCCTCTGATTTATGAAGAGGATAAAAAAATAAAAACCATCCACCCAATGTGATACCTGAACACACAGCCCTCAGATTAAGAGTCCAGACACAACCCCTGAAAAACAGCCCCACACCAGACACATGCAGAGGGGGGTGCGATGGGTGCTTGAGCACCTGCCCTTTTGCCCTTTCATGACCAAAGTGCCTTTTTGTCAATGCAGCATTTCCGTAATTTATTTATTTTTAAATGTGTAAAGGCCTTTTTGTGAAGGCCTGCTCAATCAAACTAATGCCAATAATAACGAATAATAATTTTGCAGTAAATTAAATTACCCAAATTATAACCTTTCACCTGATGACCTCATCCATGAGGAGCCCTTCCATTCAGACACCGTTAGTGATTCAGCAGCCCTGCCTGCAGGACACCTTTGATACCGCCGGTGTTTTGACGAATTTTGCATTCCTGCTGAGAATTGCATGCACTTCCAAATATTGCTTTTAAACGCTATAATATTCTTTGTGGGATTTATCAATAGTGATAAATTATTCGAAGTATATATTTCTTGAACGTTTAGAGTCGTTAATATTTTATTACACTTAGTACATTCCTTGAGATTTAGCAAAAATATGTGGCGATAACGGCATTTCATCAATGAGCACAGCAAAGTGTCTGAAAAGGTCCTATACAGGTAGGCGTTACCACACGCGAGATGTGTGCAATTCTCGGCAGGCAGGCAGAATTTGGCACACCACCTGTTAGTGGAGTTTGCCGCAATGGGCTTGTTGATAGATAGACAAAGGTGCTCTGTTCACTACCTTCTTGCTGTTTGAGGGAGAAAATTTTCACGGCGTCGAGAGGTCTGATTTTTTTAATGTAATTTGACTAAAAACTTTTCACATGAAAACGATTATTACAGTAACTTGCCTTGTGACTTAAAATAATTAGGCTACAGCAACATTGGTAAAACAGGCTTACACTGATGGATAGCTATTCTTCCGACTTATGTCTACTTATCAGTCCTTTTTTCAAATTATCATTTAATTCAGAACAGTAGTGGAATATTAACAGCAACAGTAGTGTTTACAATAGCAAAACTACTTTAAAAACTCAATTACTGGAAAAATATATAAAAATGTCAGTGTCAATGTAAAATAAATAATATTCTTGACATCAGAGTAGCCTAAAGCGTGAAGAAGAAAAGGCTCTGTTAGATTTTAGAAAAAGGGATGAAATGTCAATGAGAAAGATTAATGCTAGTTTATTTATTTATATTTAGGATTAGACATATGGTCAATTAAAATCTAAATCTATCTTAGAGTCACAATTCAGTATATAAAATCATTATCACAGTATTGCATACTGTAGACACACAAGCAAGCAACACACAGACACAGACACACACCTCTCTGATTTGTTTGTCTCACTTTTACCTCTGCCATGGTCACCCTCATCCTTTCCCCCATTAAAGTTTCCTTCTCAGAGTATTTCCCACACTTTATCTGGCATCTTCTTTTCTCTAGCTGCAGTTCTCGGTGTGCAGCAGTCTCTGTGAGCATCTCTATGGAAGATTTTGTTGGAATTTAATATTTGCAACCCACAGAAAACAATCCACAAATGTGCACTATGATGCACAAATATTTCACTATCTACAAATATGTGTTTTTACATTTGTGATGTGTAAAATCATATCCACAAAAATACAGTGTCTTCTACACACAAAACAGTTTTTTCACATTTGCAGATTGCTTTCTGTCAATTTGT